>NC_086330.1:225143200-225768200 GCF_032445375.1 Bacillus rossius redtenbacheri | reverse complement strand
GGTTGGTGTAGATAGTGGTAATGATACCATCGAGTTCTCAAGAATAGCTAGATACTGGTCTATTATACAAGTCTAACTATCCGATCCGTTCATCACCGCAGCCAGAGATGGACATAAGTCCATATTACCAGGGTCTCACTTATATATTCTCATTAGCTTGTTCAACACATGAGTCAAAACAATAACCATGTTCAGTATACTTGCAATTAAATAACTCGGAGCATTTTATATAATGACGATGTAAGCTGTCGAGACGTGAAATTAGTTTACCGCACTTATTGCACTGAAATTGTATTCTTTTGACATTATTAGAACAACTGCTTCTTTCATGTCTGCGAGCATTTAAAGTGATAGTAAATGATGCGTCACAGTATTTTCACTGACTTCATTAGTTGAAGTATCCATTGCTGATGATGAAACTTCGGATGATGGTGGTATCACATCTGTTGAAATCTCCTCCAATGTTGACGTCGTCGTTGCCAACGGGATCTGCACCTTCTCCGTCGTAGCTGTCGTCAAGGTTCCCGTAGACGATGGTACAACCTCCGAGTTCGACGTTAAAGTCGGTAAAGATGCCATCGAGTTCGCAAGAACAGGTAATTACGAGATTTATGCTCCAGATAAACAAACTAGGTGATCCTTACACCACCGACGTCAGTAACAAACTGAGCGTCCTGCTGTCTAGGACTCGCTTATATACATGCACCGTATGGAATAATACGCTACTCAAATCAAGAACCATTTACAATAATACTAGAGTCAAAACAACATTAAAAATGAAGGACCATCAACGAAAAGGCAGCACATTTGGAAGCACCGACAACGAAAAGGCAGCACATTTGGAAGCACCGACAACGAAAAGGCAGCACATTTGGAAGCACCATAAAAAAAGAAGCACATTTTGGAAGCACCGACAACGAAAAGGCAGCACATTTGGAAGCACCGACAACGAAAAGGCAGCACATTTGGATGCACCGACAACGAAAAGGCAGCACATTTGGAAGAACCGACAATGAAAAGGCAGCACATTTGGAAGCACCGACAACGAAAAGGCAGTACATTTGGAAGCACCGCCAACGAAAAGGCAGCACATTTTGGATGCACCATCATAAAGGCAGCACATTTTGGAAGTACCATCGAATAAGGAAGCACATTTTGGAAGCACCATCGAATAAGGAAGCACATTTGGAAGCTCCATCAACAAAAAAGGCAAAAAGGAAGCACAAGTTGAGAGATCTAAGTCTTAGTTAGAAATCAGAATACAAGAAATAAAAACATTAAATTTTATAATTTAAATTATTTTTTTATTTCTTTACATTATACAAATGCAAGTAAAACAAGCCATAATTGTATGAAGCCAGCTTTCCTCAGTTCCTTGAGTATGAAAGATATTTCTTTAATGCACAAATAGTTTCCTGCCAAAGCGAACCATGTTGAAGTCTTAGCCGGTCAACCAATATGTTTGGATCTTTCCAGGATGTGTAATCATTCTCTTCTACCACAATCTTCCTTGCACGTTTATAATAAATATTATGATCTCTGGTGTCTTCCGTTTTACCACCAACCTCAGGGTAACTTTCATTTTTGAGACGGTGATCATCACAAGCTTGATCAGTTTTATTTAATATATCACGTCATTTCCATAGTTTCGGTCTCAGGACACCACCACATTCTTCGATCTTGTCAGCTTTAGGTGCTTCATCACAGTTTATGTCTTATCAACAGCCTCAGAGTCACTGTAACAATCACCGTAGAAGGAATCGTCTTCACCCAATTTACCGTAAGAATTCGATGTTGATGATGTTGAAGTGTCTTCATCGTCTTCATGCTTCCTTTTTAGGAGTCCATCATTTCTACAAAGTATAAAAGATCGACTTGAATTTGGCTGGAATATATTCTCACTTTTCACGTTAAGGATTCTTCCATTGTCTTCATTCTTCCATAAATCATCAACCTCCTACAATTTAAGTTCTTTGTCGAGATCGGAAGAGCCAGGAAAATTATTGTCGTAATGTAGATCACTCTTCCTTAGTCTAGTAGATTCATCGTTGTCCTCTAGCTTGTACGCAGGCTTGGCGTTACAAGTTCTGCCATGTCTTTTTAAGCTCTCTCTCCGCGTAAACGACTTGCTACATCGAACACAACTTATCATATTGCGTAGTGGATTTTTAACACAGTCATTCTTCTCGTGTTGTCTTTTATTATTTCTCAAGATAAACTCTTTGCTGCAAAACTCACACCTATGTTCTTTCGATACAGCGTCAGATCCTAAATCGGAATTCATATTAGTTACCGAGACTAATGCCAGATACCAATTGAGTGTTTTAAATTAGATCCATTACTTAAATAGTATTTTTTTCATATTTCATCAGCGAGAATTAATATATCTCATGCAAAGGTACTTGATGCATGTAGTTCTGCTTTTCAGCAACAGATGTCGCCACATGTTGCTTGCAGGTAAATAATATTTAGTTCTTTTATGCGGGATGCGGGATGCTCACTAACGATCGCAAAAGAAGGATGGCTTCGCTAGACTCCAAGGAGAAGGAAGTTCGTCCTTCCTGTTAGTGATTCTTAGATTTCTCAGAGATTATTATTATTTGACTGAGTAATAATATTTTTTTTTTTAATTTCCGCCTGATAAAAATATTACAAGTGTTGATTAAGTAGCAGAAATTCACTAATAACATATAACCTTGAAAAAAACGTCATGCCTCATTAAGGAAAAAAAAATCCTTTATGCAGAGATCAATTTCTCATCTGTAACCAGAAGCACTCGGAGAAACCATAATATGTCTAGGCAGGAATAATCAGGAGCACTCGGAGAAAACCATCAAAATATTGTCAAGAATAATCGGGAGCACACGGAGAAAACCACCAAAAGTTTTCTTTGTTACCATAAAATTACAGGAAAAAAGTTAATAAAAAATTTAAAATAAAAAAATCACAAAAAATTCAAAAACTGATTCTGCTAGCTTGTGAACTTCTCATTGTTGAGCGAAGATAGAGTTCTAGTCCAAGCCAGAATCAGTTTTTGAATTTTTTGTGATTTTTTTATTTTAAATGTTTTATTAATTTTTTTTCCTGTAATTTTATGGTAACAAAGAAAAATTTTGGTGGTTTTCTCCGTGTGCTCCCGATTATTCTTGACAATATTTTGATGGTTTTCTCCGAGTGCTCCTGATTATTCCTGCCTAGACATATTATGGTTTCTCCGAGTGCTTCTGGTTACAGATGAGAAATTGATCTCTGCATGAAGGATTTTTTTTTCCTTAATGAGGCATGACGTTTTTTTCAAGGTTATATGTTATTAGTGAATTTCTGCTACTTAATCAACACTTGTAATATTTTTATCAGGCGGAAATTAAAAAAAAAATATTATTACTCAGTCAAATAATAATAATCTCTGAGAAATCTAAGAATCACTAACAGGAAGGACGAACTTCCTTCTCCTTGGAGTCTAGCGAAGCCATCCTTCTTTTGCGATCGTTAGTGAGCATCCCGCATCCCGCATAAAAGAACTAAATATTATTTACCTGCAAGCAACTTGTGGCGACATCTGTTGTTGAAAAGCAGAACTACATGCATCAAGTACCTTTGCATGAGATATATTAATTCTCGCTGATGAAATATGAAAAAAATACTATTTAAGTAATGGATCTAATTTAAAACACTCAATTGGTATCTGGCATTAGTCTCGGTAACTAATATGAATTCCGATTTAGGATCTGACGCTGTATCGAAAGAACATAGGTGTGAGTTTTGCAGCAAAGAGTTTATCTTGAGAAAGAATAAAAGACAACACGAGAAGAATGACTGTGTTAAAAATCCACTACGCAATATGATAAGTTGTGTTCGATGTAGCAAGTCGTTTACGCGGAGAGAGAGCTTAAAAAGACATGGCAGAACTTGTAACGCCAAGCCTGCGTACAAGCTAGAGGACAACGATGAATCTACTAGACTAAGGAAGAGTGATCTACATTACGACAATAATTTTCCTGGCTCTTCCGATCTCGACAAAGAACTTAAATTGTAGGAGGTTGATGATTTATGGAAGAATGAAGACAATGGAAGAATCGTTAACGTGAAAAGTGAGAAAATATTCCAGCCAAATCAAGTAGATCTTTTATACTTTGTAGAAATGATGGACTCCTAAAAAGGAAGCATGATGACGATGAAGACACTTCAACATCATCAACATCGAATTCTTATGGTAAATTGGGTGAAGACGATTCCTTCTACGGTGATTGTTACAGTGACTCTGAGGCTGTTGATAAGACATAAACTGTGATGAAGCACCTAAAGCTGACAAGATCGAAGAATGTGGTGGTGTCCTGAGACCGAAACTATGGAAACGATGTGATATATTAAATAAATCTTATCAAGCTTGTGATGATCACCATCTCAAAAATGAAAGTTACCCTGAGGTTGGTGGTAAAACGGAAGACACCAGAGATCATAAAATTTTTTATAAACGTGCTAGGAAGATGGTGGTAGAAGAGAATGATTACACTTCATGGAAAGATCCAAACATATTGGTTGACCGGCTAAGACTTCAACATGGTTCGCTTTGGCAGGAAACTATTTGTGCATTAAAGAAATATCTTTCTTACTCAAGGAACTGAGGAAAGCTGGCTACATACAATAATGGCTTGTTTTATTTGCATTTGTATAATGCAAAGAATTAAAAGAAATAATTTAAATTATAAAAACTTTGTTGTTTTTATTTCTTGTATTCTGATTTCTAACTAAGACTTAGATTTCGCATTTTGTGCTTCCTTTTTGCCTTTTTTGTTGATGGAGCTTCCAAATGTGCTTCCTTATTCGATGGTGCTTCCAAAATGTGCTTCCTTATTCGATGGTGCTTCCAAAATTTGCTGCCTTTATGATGGTGCATCCAAAATGTGCTGCCTTTTCGTTGGCGGTGCTTCCAAATGTACTGCCTTTTAGTTTTCGGTGCTTCCAAATGTGCTGCCTTTTCATTGTCGGTGCTTTCAAATGTGCTGCTTTTTCGTTGTCGGTGCTTCCAAATGTGCTGCCTTTTCGTTGTCGGTGCTTCCAAATGTGCTGCCTTTTCGTTGTCGGTGCTTCCAAAATGTGCTTTTTTTTTTATGGTGCTTCCAAATGTGCTGCCTTTTCGTTGTCGGTGCTTCCAAATGTGCTGCCTTTTCGTTGTCGGTGCTTCCCAATGAGCTTCCTTTTCGTTGTCGGTGCTTCCAAGTGTGCTGCCTTTTCATTGTCGGTGCTTCCAAATGTGCTGCCTTTTCGTTGTAGGTGCTTCCAAATGTGCTGCCTTTTCGTTGTCGGTGCTTCCAAATGTGCTGCCTTTTCGTTGTCCGTGCTTCCAAATGTGCTGCCTTTTCGTTGTCGGTGCTTCCCAATGTGCTGCCTTTTCGTTGTCGGTGCTTCCAAATGTGCTGCCTTTTCGTTGATGGTCCTTCTATTTTTAATGTTGTTTTGACTCTTGTATTACTGTAAATGGTTCTTGATTTGACTAGTGTATTATTCCATACGGTGCATGTATATAAGCGAGTCCTAGACAGCAGGATGCTCAGTTTGTTACTGACGTCGGCGGTGTAAGGATCACCTAGTTTGTTTATCTGGTGTATAAATCTCGTAATTACCTGTTCTTGCGAACTCGATGGCATCTTTACCGACTTTAACGTCGAACTCGGAGGTTGTACCATCGTCTACGGGAACCTTGACGACAGCTACGACGGAGAAGGTGCAGATCCCGTTGGCAACGACGACGTCAACATTGGAGGAGATTTCAACAGATGTGATACCACCATCATCAGAAGTTTCATCATCAGCAATGGATACTTCTACTAATGAAGTCAGTGCAAATACTGTGACGCATCATTTACTATCACCTCAAATGCTCGCAGACATGAAAGAAGCAGTTGTTCTAATAATGTTAAAAGAATACAATTGGGTACACATCGTTTGCCCTACAGGCGTTTGCCCTAAACGTAGGGAAAATGCCTGTAGGGCAAACGACTTTAGGTCAAATGCCGTTTAGTGCAAACGACTGTAGGGCAAACGCCGGCAAGCACTTATGTTTTGGATTAACGAAACCACACCAACTTTTACGGCAGACGCCTGTAGGGCAAATGCCTGTAGGGCAAACGACTGTCGAAAAACTTCTTTTAGGGCAAATGCCTTTAGGGCAAATGCCGGAGCTTGGTCCGAGTGGGATTATCAAACATTTTGTGCAAACGCCTTTAGGGCAAATGCCTGTAGGGCTAACGCCTGTAGGGCAAATGACTTTAGGGTAAACGAAGTTTAGGTTATTTTGGGTAATGTAGGTTTTTTCAATTATGTATCGATGTAAACAGTGTTCTTGTAGTTTATATTTGCTCCGCAGGTGGCAGTACCTTAATAAATGTTTACCCTCTAAATGCAAAGTTTACAAATCCGTCGCTAGATGGCACTTATGTAAGCCTATATCGAGGTTTGGTGGGAATTCATGTGGTATGATCTTCTTAGATTCACCAACAGATGGTTCCCTGCGCTAAGTTCAATGTTATCGAATATTTTTTCTGTAAAATATTTCGGAACATTAGGTGATGTAAGGTCTTCGACCAAAAAACAATCGTATAATAAAAAAACAGTATTGGCGATTTAACAAAAATATCGCTGGAAAAAGGTTCAACATTTTTTGGTAAAATTGTGGTTGGCAGTATTCTTAATTCTTATGATTTTTTACATTCAGAGCAACAATTCATTACCATAATACAAAATTCGCCCCTTTTTACCCCCTTAGGCATTGAGTTTTGCCAAATGGTCGAATTAGTAGTTGACAGTATTCGTATGTTTATTATTAGTACCCACAATCATATAATACTTATGTTTGATTAAATTCATTATATATAATTAACCTTCTTAAAACATATTTAACCCTTATTCAACCCCTTACGGGTGAAATTCTGCAATATAGTATTATTGTGGTTAGTAGTCTTCGTGTTTTGATAATTGGTTTCCAATATCTTTTCATAATCGTAATAAGTTTCGTATATATTATTAATTACCTTAATATAATATTCACCCCTTTTTAACCCCTTAGCAATTGCATTTCGCTAAATGATTATATTTTCATTAGTAGTGTTTAAGTCTTTATTATTTCTAACATTTCTTTTCTTGATGCCTAATTATCTTAAAATATATATATAACCCTTTTTCACAGCTTATGGCTTGAATTCCACTAAATGGAACAATTGTGGTTGGTAGAATTAGTATGTTTATTATTGGTAGTCAATATCTTTTCTTATAATAGATTATTTTCAGAGATAAAACTTTCATTTTTAAACCATATATAGGTACCCTTTTCACCTCTTTAGTGGTTGAAATTTGCAAAATGATAAAATTTTCGTTGGTAGTTTTTGAATGTTTATTATTAGTACCCATGGTATTTTACTGCACGTTATTAGATTCGGAGATATAAATTTCAATTTTCAAACCATATCTATTCCTTTTTCACCCATTGGTGGTTGAATTTCGAAAAAATTATGATTTTGTTGTTTATAGTTTTTGTGTGTTTATTATTGGTTCCCATTATCTTTTTGTTAAACTTTATTAAATTCAAAGATATGGTTATAATCATGAACACAATTTAACCGCTTAGGGGTTGAATTTAGTAATTAAAAATTGCTGTAATTAGTTCAAGTAAGTTACGTTTATTATTGGTACCAAATATCTTTAATTTTACTACATTAAATTTGGAGATTTAATTGTTAATCTTAAAACCATATTTACTTTTTTTTCACCCCTTTAGGGGTGGAATTCCGCAATTTCATATAGCATAGGATATACCATATCCGAAGACCTTTGTTTAAAAAAAAATTATCAAAATCCCACCAGTAGTTTTCAATTGATACCGGAACAGAAATACAGACAAATAGACAAACAGAAAAAAAAAACTGTATTTTTAGTTCACAATAATGTAAATAGGCGTTTAATAGTTGTTTCATCAGTACCTTTGTATAGACTTTTCATCTCGAAAATAGATAATCTATAGATTTTGTAGCCGAGGTAATTTCCCATGTTACAAGAGGTAAACAAGCTGTGTAACCTGACAGACACAAAACAAAAATAAATAAATAATAATGATACTTGAAAAGAAAAATTAAACAAAATTACTTAGTTAAGTATTAATTGTGAAGCATTCGTAATTAGTCTAATAATAAAAAGAAGAAAAAGATAATAAGTAATTATCTGAGTTGTCAAAATGCATTAGTAGTGATGATGGTTAATGTGCGAATAATAAACTCAAAGCGTTAAATTATATGTTCGTTTATACAATATTAATACTTAATATATTGTTAAATATATTTTACTCGATATTTGACGGTTATGTTCCGAGAAAGACAACTAACTCCGTTGTATTGTTATTTAATGCGTTATATTATGTCCTTAAAGGGAGAAGGGGAGAGGGGAAGAAAAGAAGGCACATAAAAAAGAAAAAAAAGCGCTTATTTGAATTCCTGATACAAATACTTTCGTTGCAACAATGCAAAAATGTTAACTGCTTTCGTATGAATGTGACATATTGTTTACGATTCAAATGAGTATGACACGGAAACAAAATGTAAAAGGACAAAACAAGAACAGCCTTTAACTTCAAAGCTTCTGTGAGGTTAATTACTTTCGATTTATCTAAGTCACGCTATTTATGTATCGAAAGAAACTTGAGATGTATAATAACTTACCTAGTATGAACTGTAGTAATTATACTTCACATACATGGGTAAAAGGAGGGGGAAGGGTGCTGTCTTCCAATTAACTGAAAATGTTGAGTTTGTTAGTAACAAACCTGCCTATATGCGACAAAATATATTCATATTTAATAACAAATATTAAAACATAAATTACAAATTAAAATAAATTTGATAAAATATCGTGAAATGTTGATACTAGTCCATGCGATTAGTAATAATAATATTGAACACATGATAGTAATCAATCACTTGCATATATATAAATATCAACAAATAATATTATGTTATATATTATACATTTTCCAAACAATCACAGAAATTTCCAAAGGGCGTCCCTACCACACTTAATTAAGCAAATATCTGCCTAGTATGCCTACTAAGGAATACCCTAAAAACTATTAATTTGAAACATTTGTATACTTTATATATACTTATAAAAAATTTTACTAATCGTGGTAATAAATAAATTTAGTAATAGTGTCCATGAATAAGAACGAAATAAAAACAAGTGAAGCACTGCTATCTGAGAGTGATATTTGATGACAATGGTTTCAAGCTCAATGCTAAACCGCCCTAGCTCTCGATACTAGTCTGCCGTGTAGGGCCTACATAAGTATCGCAATTGGGGAATTAATCACATAGCACTAAATAAAATTTTAAGGAGTGAATTCTTTCAGCAGCATACACGAAAACACCTTTTCCATTACGTAATCGCATATCACTATAAATACGGCTGAGAAACCATACAATTTCCATTTTATGTGTACTAAGGTTGTATACAAATTGATGTTTTGTTTTGATTCATAAACCATGTCAAAATATGAAACTAAACTAATAAAAACCAAGTCATTTGTACGATTTCAAAGACGACACGAGACAACATGGCATACACCGCGCGCTCAAAAAAAAACTGTCATTGCAATCTAGAAGTAATAGTCTTTCCAGCACAGCATGTACATAGCAATGAGACAAAACAAAAATAACAAATAACGTATTTATTTATTAAACATAGGTGATTGTGAATAGACGTCACTTGCTCCTACTAAGTTATGAATAACATATTTTCCAGTAAATTCTGTTTGTTTAATTGTTTTGAAAATATATTAACTAAAATTGCACTTTTTTTGCGAATATGCTGATTATTTAGAATATGAAACAGAGTTATATTTAATGATCGTTCTTTGTGTATTATACTTTTACGTAATTCATTATTGTACATTCCACGCTACATCAAAATCGTTCCTAGTTTACACTCATACCTATGACATTCATTCAAATATTGTGGCAATATAGATGATACGATTAAATGCATTTTGAAAAGTTTTACATTTCATTGGTTGTCACACATTAAATCAGTCTTTTATTATACTTCACTTGTTCCCATTGTAATACTTGTACTGTGGCGTTGTGGCGCCACTTTTTTGTACTACTACTCTTGTTGTTGTGGTGTTTGGACTGTTCACTTTGTGTACTCTTTTCCTCTATAGTTTTATTCTCCTTGGGAAATTATATTAATGTAATTATTATGATTGGGCGCCTTGTTTTTCTAATTATATATCAATATTGACTTGCTTCTGATATATAGTGATAATATTGCAATACCCAGGAGATAATTTCTATATGAGTGAGACAACTGATATAAATTTAACATAAACAAAATAAAACTGAGTATAAATGATCATAGAATGTAGTATATAAATGTTGGGGGAAATGTATCAGGTAAATATGTGAAGTTGTAATAATTAAATATTAAAGTTTTGGGGCACAAGACACAAAACACATTTAATATAACATGAACACTGAAATGACACATACATATACCCTTACACTGTAATAACATTAAATATACACAAAAAAACACACTAATAAATGCAGTTAGGTTGGTATTGACAGAAGTTAACCTCCTCAGTGGGAATGTACACTATACTGTACATTCCAATCTGGTACGCTTTAATGCCAAGAAAGCACTTGTAAAAAATAAATTGTCAGATAGTGGTTTTATGACTAACTAGTAATTTTGGAAGAGGTTCCAGCAAAGAAACCTTAAATATTCTTATTATTATAATAATTATAGCATGTACAGTATATTGTACATTTTCTCAGAGTACAAAAATATTTTTCTGATAAATTGGTACTGAGGAGGATAAGATAATAAAAAAAATAATATGGATTTAATTTGGGTGTTATTAAGGCAGACCTGGTGATGTTTAACTGTATCAAACGTCTGTATTTATGATGGAATGGATTATTCAACAGTTCGTTAATTGTATTCAATGAAAAATAGTCCGGAAATGATTTACTCAGATTTAAATGTTAAATGTTTTAGTTTATGCCGTTGTATCTCAAGTGAACTCTTAAAATATTTATCGCGGCTAGATAGTTCAGTGGGAGCATGAGCCCTAGACACGCAGACCACTGGTATATTATTCCAGCTAAATTATGCAATCAAAACAAATGTTAATTAGCCAGTGCTATTATAGACGTAATTACAATTATTCTGACACGTCGCACAGCTCGTGTTGTAAACAAAATCTCCAACAAAGTTATTAAATATTTGTGTGGACTTAGGAAGATGATCGTAGATAAAATGTCGATGGCTTAAGCGTCCTTCTAATTATGGCAATAACTAGTTACCAACAATATATTTCCTGCCACATTTATTCACTGCACGCCCCGGCATCGTGTAGAATTGGATGCACTATTATTTATTATCACATCGGCATCGGGCTAAGCCTTACGCAGGATGCCTCAGACATTTCTTTTTTTCTATTCTCTAATTTCTGCCTGTTGTACAAAAATCTCATTGTTAGCTTTAAAAATCAGATTACTGATTGGCTGTGGTAAAAACATAACAGGAGGCCTTCGTACATATGTACGCAGCAAGATACAGGTAAGTGAGAAAAATATAATGAATTATTAATAAATAACAATTAAATACCAAAATATCATAAAACAATTTCAAACAAATTCAGTTCATGATAGAATTCAAATGAAGTGCTGTAAATGCTGTGATGTCTATTGTTAATGAAATTAGAAATCAGAGTTCCTATTGTTCGTGGCTGTAGATTTTTGACACTTATTCAACAATATTATATAATTATGACATTACAACAATAAAATATTAAAATTTAACAATTAAATAGACAATAATAAATAAACAAAATCTGAACGAAAACTGTTGTTATCGTACACCATAAAACTTATTAGGGGTTAAGCTATAGATGGTCTGGGCGAATTAGCGAAATATGCACACTCTCGATGGAAGTATTTTCACCGCATTCTACAAACATAATAAAACGACAGATTCAGTTGGGCACATGTTATATAAAAATTGAAAATAGGCTTGAAGGTCTGGGAGGATATTTTAACAGTACCTTTTAAACAGTGAAAATGTTTTTATAAATGCATATGTATTATCCTCTGCCTTGAATTATTTTAGGGTCATCGTTTTTAGGACGACTTTAAGTGAAAATTCCAGCAGGCAAGGATAATAAAATTTTGTAAGCTCCTTTTGCTAACGCTTGTTTTTATATATAGCAGCAATATTAAATTAAGTTAATTCGTTCGCTAGTTAACCCCCCCCCCCTTCCCACCATGGAAAATATTACATAATCAAATTCTCTGTTAAAAAATTATTTAAAAAATACAATCCAGTCACTGAGATTGGCGCACCATCTGTTGTAAGGTTGAATTACCAGCTGCATTCTTAGACTTCAACGTTGGGAAAGCAAACCGTATGTGCTGCCATCTAATTTGTGAATTCTGTACTTTGTACTCATTTGGAGAATGGTTCCAACATTTGTCAACAGGGGCGACACACGTAAGGACATATATCTTCGAAAAGGTTTGTAGGGCAAACGCCTGTAGGGCAAACGACTTTAGGGCAAATGCCTTTAGGGCAAACGACTGTAGGGCAAACGCCGGCAAGCATTCATTTTCAGATTTATTAAAAATTCGCAATCTTTTAGGGCAAACGCCTGTAGGGCAAACGACTGTCGAAAAACTTCTTTTAGGGCAAACGCCTTTAGGGCAAATGCCGGAGCTTGGTCCGAATGTGGTTATCAAACATTTTGTGCAAACACCTTTAGGGCAAACAACTGTAGGGCAAACGCCTGTAGGGCAAACGCCTGTAGGGCAAACGACTTTAGGACAAACGCCTTTAGGGCAAACGCTTTTAGGGCAAACGCCTGTTTGGAATGAGGAATGCGAGAATATGCTTCAAAAATGCGTTTAGGGCAAACGCCTGTAGGGCAAACGACGCACTCCCATACAATTTCAGTGCAATAAGTGCGGTAAACTAATTTCACGTCTCGACAGCTTACATCGTCATTATATAAAATGCTCCGAGTTATTTAAATGCAAGAATAATGAACATGGTTATTGTTTTGACTCATGTGTTGAACAAGCTAATGAGAATATATAAGTGAGACCCTGGTGATATGGACTTAAGTCCGTCTCTGGCTGCGGTGATGAACGGATCGGATAGTTAGACTTGTATAATAGACCAGTATTTAGCTATTCTTGAGAACTCGATGGCATCATTACCACTATCTACACCAACCTGGATCGAAGGTCTACCATCATCAGTGCAGAGCACGATGACAACGACGTCTACAGCTACACCTGCTCTCTCAGCACAGCGGGATATTTCGACGCATGCAACATCTTCTGCAGAGCAGACCTCAAAGGCTTCAGAAGTTAACATGTCAGCAGTGTTACAATGGTTGTCAACAGTTCCAATGACATTGATAAAGGAAGGAGCATCCAACGGTGTTCCATCGCCCAACTGTACGTACTGCGAGAAGATCAAAAACTTGAAATTATGGGATTATGTAATACACAATTGTAGTAATAACTCTGAACGCATTAAATTTCAGTGCAACAGATGTTTAAGCAAGTTTATACTCTATGGAAGATTAAAACGGCACTTCAGGAATTGTGATAGACTGGCTGTACATTCATCGGAATCAAGCTGTATATTTTGTAACAAAACAGTAGAAAATATTCAAAGTGCACAACGATACGAAATATATCACTGTCCTTTTAGTGAAGTCGATAATTCGTCTTTGTGTGAAAATTGTGGTGTACCAATATGTCGACCTGATAAACTGAATAGACATTTCAAGTCATGTAAAGGACTTAGTCCGTATAATAAGAAGACTGTTTGAATCGAGAGATCCACGAAACTTTGGTAATTTGTCTGTGTATTTTTTTGTACTTGTAGTTGTGTAGAATTAATGTAATAAAAGTTTTTTAAAAGAACTTGCGGTGTTTTTATTTTCTCAAACCTGCCACTTTAGTGGTATTTTTTTAAATTAAAGTTGTTTTGTATCACCCAGGGATCAAACCAAATTTCGAATCAATCATTACTTTACTGAGTGATTTTTTTTATGAATTTTGGATTTTTTCCAGAATTTCTAGCATTAAAATGGTGGATTTTCAAGATGGTGGCCGTAACGAAAAGTGCAACGGTGGTTTTAAAGATTTTTATTATTTAATTTGATAGATTAAGTTTTTTGATGATTTTTTATTTTTTTACCGATATTCTAACATAAAAATTACGGCTTTTCAAGATGGCGGACATGTCGTCATACTAGGTGACGATATATACTTTGACATAAGTGGCGGGGGTCAGTCTGCCAGCACCCACCACGGGGGAAGGATCGGTCGCCATTTTTTATTTTTTTTTGCCCTTACCGGTTTCGAACCGAGGACTCCGAACTCCGTTTCTTAAATTTATGTTTTTTTTAATATTTTTTATTAAAATTTCATTACATAAATTTTTTTATAATTTTTAATTTTTTTTTCATTAAAATCGGATAATAAATAAAGATTTTAAAGATGGCGGTCGTAACGGAAATTGCAACGGTGACGTCATAATCCATGATGACGTCAGAGGCTTATCGTAGGCTGTAGACATGGATGCTTAAGCCTACATATGGACATTTCTAGCTGCTGGTATTGTTAAGGAATAAAACGGGAAATTTTCCCTCGAAACGGGAAATTTTTCCCTCGAAAACGGGAATTTTCAATTCATCAAAATTTTTGAGATTTTTTGGCGGAATTATTTGCCACAAAAATGGAATTTTTGGCGATTTTTGAGGAATTTGGGGCAAATTTTGCCCAATTTTGACTAGTTTTGAGGGTCAAAGGTCAATGTCCTACTTGTCCCGTTACGCTGTGTCCCGTTACACTCATCCAAGATGGCCGCCGTGAAGTCACAATCCATGATGGCGGACCGACAATCACATTCCACTACCTGCATCCTGTCCCTGGAGGAACCAATACATGCTACTTACATAAACGGACGTTACGATCCTGATCCGGAAAGGAATAAACGTGTCAAATTTCAAGTCAATCGGAAATACAGTTTCGGAGATCTCGTGATGAGTCAGTGGTATTTCGCTTATATTTATAGATAATGATACGGAAATTTCGTGCATTCGTTTAGTCGCAAGTTATCATGTAAACCTTCACACTCTCGCACATTGTTCACGATTGGACCGCAGTTACTTGGACACGCCCCTCTACGACCGTGAGCCAACTATGCCCAGCCAGGAGTGAAGTAAGCGAATCAGGCAGGGCCAATTGACAAGGACAAAATTGTCCTCGCTAAGAAATCAACCAATTGGAAAACAAACGTGGGTTGCGCACACCTATGACTTTGAATTTTACCCTGAGTCCAGACGAATCCACCAAATTTCCGGGTCTCTATTTATAGATTATGGCAAAGTCTTAATTTTTGAGATGAATGATTACAAAATAAGACGAAAATAATACATTGGTGTTACAATTAAAGGTGGTTTAACGTAGATAAATAAACGAAACATTTTAGTTGGCCGAAAAGTTTAATATAATTGCCTCATATTATGAAATCATATAGTGTTGTATTTTGTTGCATTACTTGAATACCAAATTTTTCACAAGTAGGCTGTGGAGTTCTCATGATATGAAGTAAAAGTTTTATATTATATGTTTAAGTATCTTAGAATCTAGTGAAATAATACATTTACGTAAATAACAATTTCGTTATAGCACAGTGGACTGGTTGTTAAAATGTGTCAAACATTTCAGGAGATTTGATATTAGCCACATAATTTAAAATAACTCAATTTTGAAAGAAAAAAAAGTGCATTATCTTCTTTTTCTCATAAAGTTATCTTTTCTTTATTATATAATTATTTGAAAACTAAATTTGATTAGAGTATGGCGTATAGGGCCCAAGAAATTAAGTAGGTTAAAATTTGTGTAATGGTTCCTGCGATATTATATATGCAGCAACCTTAACGCTGAATAAACAAATACGTATTACTAAAAATGTTTCTAATAACCATATTTTGGAGCCAAACACTTACTTTGGACAGGTATCTGGATTTTTCCCATTGGACCACACAAGTTAGTCAATCGAGATATAGCTACCTATCCGGATTTCAGTAATGGAGAAACTAACGCCTTTAAAAATTCTGAAATATGGCTAACCGGAATACGTTCCCTATACGGATATTAACATCAGTACAATAAAATGCCAACGCCAGTAAAGGACAGCTATCTGATTTGTAAAGGTCGCTAATTTAGAGTTTCGTGACTCGGTGCCAAATTAAAATAGCCAAATAGGACACTTATCTGGATGTTAACTCACACGCCAGAGTTTTCGAGAAATTTTTCGCTTTGCTCACATATTGTATTAGGTTATTGCAGATTGTGCCATGTATAAAAAAAGGCGAGCTTTTGTTTAACCGTAAGCGGTAGATTACTAATCCCCTCGGTTTTATTAAAGTTGATTTATAACGCCCCCGAAGTTATCGTGTTTTGCATTTCCTCGTTCCATGATGCATTATCCGGAAACTTTGAGATATATCTTCCAATGTCGGCGTTACTACCAATAAACTTGTGCTTCAATTCCATTTTCAAGATTTGATTGAATATATTTGGCATTAACGTGGGCTAATAGTTGTGAATTTTATGTTTACCTACTTTTTAAAGAGGAATCGTCACCTGAATTTCGTCCTCGTGGTTGGTCCTAGTGGTTCGTGTTTTAAAAACAAAATATATTTATTTAAACAGACTCGTGGTTTTCAGAATGACTCGATGTCACAGTGCGGGTTAATGTATCTGGGTACCGTAAAGGCCCTGCTACAATTGACTTGTCCAATGCCAAGTCCGTTGGACACAACTCACCTATTGGTCCACAAAACCCTGTGACGTCATATTTCTTGTCCCTTCGTGATCAAGCAGTTGGCAATCTTTTATAATGTTGTCCCTTATTGAGTTTTCCCATGCAAGAAAAGTAAGTTTGAAAACATGCAAAAAATGTAAACAAACATAAATTATTTAAAATTAAGAAAAAAACGTAAAATGTCTACAGAGGATCACAAACCGCGGGGGAAAAATAGTAGTATACAAACAATAAAAACAAAGTGAATTTTGTGATTTGACCATTATGTACCGAAATTGGAAATAGGTCACGTAATTACTTTACTATTGAAATGTCAGTTTACCGAGCTACCTTTCAAACATAATAAGCTTGGCAATATTCACATCATCAATATTTTTAAAGTGATTTTGTGGCCTCTAAAAGATCTACTAGTATTATAATTTTTTTTAAAAGTGATTTGTGGCCTCCAACTTTTGCAAATGGCCACAACACATCAGACAAATGAAGAAGGAAATATTAAAATGTCACTCAAAACTACTGCACTCTTGGTGTTGGTATTTGAAATGTTTACAATTGGACAACTCGGGACATACAGTTGTGGCAGCATATTTTCGTGAGAGGATGAGACAAAGAGACCAAGAGACATGGCAATTGTAGCAGGGCCTTATTAAAAATAGGCTAAAATTCCAATACTGCATTTATCTGACTGAAATTTCAGAGCAGCGGCTATTTTCCGCGATATTCTTTTGGTTTAAAATAATAAATTATTCGCCCAGACCATTGCGCAAAATTAATTTCTTCCGTTTGATTTTTTTAGGATACAAGGGTTCAAGTTGTTTCCGTTGTCTCATAAGAATAATGCCCCCTCTACACTTAGCCCGAACGTTCGCGAACGTTCGTGAATGCCAAGTGTGGAGGGGTGGTTGGCATGTGATGGCTTGTGTTCGTGTTAGTTCGTGGGCGCTCGCCTCGGTGTCTTTTTTTTTTTTTTTTTTTTTTTTTTTTTTAACAAGTCAAAGGACGTTGGGCCAACGCCCGTAATGTGTGCTTCTACACTTGGTCTGCTAGCAGTAACCCAAGAACAAGCATCGAAGTTATGTTGGTGTATATATATTCTTGGTAAACAACACAGAGTAAACTATAGCTGCCCGCAGTGTACCATAACTACATCAATACTCTTTATAGCAGACACTTTCAGTTCGTTCGTGACTGATTCATCTAGTTCACTTCGGCATTGGGAATCGCGTTTGCAGGTCAAGTGTGGATGCATGGTTCATTGGCATCTGAAAAAATTCGTCTTTGTTCGCATTCGTGTTGGAATTCGAGTTAGCCTGCCAAGTTTAGAGGTAGCATAACATATGCCCGTGTACTTCTGCCCCCTACTTTTTTTCCACCGCTTTTTCGACACTCCTTTTAGGCCAGCGGCTGTCCTAAGCGCCTGGGTAGATAAAAAGATCAGTAAAATCATAAAAAGTGTAAATAAATTAAATGAGCTTAAATATAGCACCAAATAATGTGGAATTTTGCTCGTCTGCCTCCACTATAACCACAGTAGCTCTTCGGCAATCTCAATTACCAAGAACTTTAATCCCATTTCCTACCTCGTCCATTCCTCTCTGTACTATGGTGATGACATTCATGCTATTCACTTTAGCAATATATAGACATGGAAAATTTGTGCTTACAGATACACCAGTTATGTAATGGGTGGAGACTGGAAACTTTGCAAGTTCAATTACAGGTCGGCTAGACTTTACCTTACTATGTTCAATGAATGCTCTGCAAGTTTTAAGCTGTTCTTGCTCAACTGCATTTCCGTTTTTACACAATCACTCAAAATGTGATTTTATCTAATTGTCTGTTGCGGTATTTGGCATTTGTTCATATGTCTACACAGCGTGCGAAAGAACTGAGATACGCCACTACATTTGCAAACTCAACATGATTGTACATGCGTTGAGAGTATAGATTGCCCTAAAATTAATCCTACTAATATTATAAACGCGAAAGTTAGTAAGTATGGATGCATGGATGTTTGTTACTCTTTCACGTAAAAACGACTGAATGGATTTGAATTAAATTTGGCCTACAGCTAGCTTATAACCTGGATTAACTCATAGACCCCAGATTAATATGAAATTCCATCCCTAAGGGAGTGAAAAGTGATAATTTCATTTTATAACAGAAAAAATCATAGGTCATAGACATAGAAATAGTGAGTGAGTGTCATTTCTCTATGTCTGACACACGATCATACACATAGTAAGGTCTGGCATATTAATATTTTTCTCCTTGTTGAGACCAATCCGATTAGTGGAGCTCGCAGTGGCTAGCAAAATAAAGGCGCTAATAACAGTTTTGTTCTTAACTTCGTCAATAGATAGAGTTGCCTTGAATTTTAAACTCACCATCGTTTGATGCGTTTGTCATGTCTTTAATTTTCGTTTGTTTGTGTTCCCTATACGTTCCTATACCATTCAACCGATTGCGATGAAATTTTGGTGATTTGTTATGCGCATGCCCATGAAGGTTACTGAGACGGTATAACTATTTTTCAATAGTTGGAGCACGAATCGTGTCAAAAAATGTGTTTATTTCATTTTATATAGCGGCACTTCGTCTGTTTTTGTTGTATAAGTGCGCACGCATGACACAATTTATTTAAATATAAAAGAGAGACAGAGATAGAGTGATATATATATAGAGTGAGATAGAGACGGAGAGATAAGTTGAGATAAAGCGATGTATATCGAAGGAAATGAGTTAGATAAAGAGATATACCTATAGATGTATATAGCTATATAGAGACTTATGTATTGAAGATATAGAGATAGTGGGAAGTAGATATGTAGATATAAAGAGATAAATAGAGATAGAGAGATACATAGATGTATATAGATGTATATCGAGATAAATATATTATATAGAGAGATGGATAGATGATTTGTATATGTGGAACTACTTCAAACATATTACAAAACAAAACTGAATGCGGCATTGCAATGCAGGACGAGCATTAGCTAGATAATGGAATATTTTCAATATTAGTAATCTCTTATTTTTCAGTTTTTTTAAAAATTGCTTTATAAAGTCTAAATTACATACAGACCAGGTAAATAACTATAAACTGGCGGAACAACGTCTGTCGGGATCTGAAAGTGATGTAAATTAATTTTCACACTTGACTTTCAAATTAAGAATACAATTACTAACTACATCTAATTTCGAAAAAGGTCCCCATCACCCTGTGTTCAGCCCGGGCAACGCCGGGTATTGCAGCTAGTATATGATATTTCGCGTACCTAGTTATATGCTGTTATTATTAGTTAATTACTCATATTCACAGAAATGAGCCATATAGCTGGCCTCAGGTATATCAATTGTAAAATATGTAATATACATTCAATATACAAGTAATTTTAATCATCGGTAGTATTTTATATAAGGCAAGATAGAACCATGAAGAATCCTATAGTTTAATGAACTTATAAAACATGTATTTTTAAATGCGTATTAAGCCTACCAGATTTTTACGAAAAGGTTTCTAGTAGGCTACGTACGAATAGAAAATAATGACATTTTCAACTAGGCATGTACAATTAGGAATATAAAAATTTATCAAAAAACAAAACACATACCATAAAAAATCCAGTGTATAATATCATTTAAAAAAATATTATTTTCAGAATATGTATTTCTAAGCACTATAGTAAAATGAAATTAACAAAGGCTGTTATATTTCGCGAAAAAATACATTTCTTATTCATGATTGATGGAATTACGATTTTGACCGTGTAAAAAGTCTAAAAGCGAATCACGAAAGTTCGGTGCAAAATTTACCGATTTCTGATTGGGCCAGAGAAAAAATTAAATTTTCGTGACCGATAGCAACCATTGGCTAGATAGACACTGTTGGTATGTGCTTATAGAATTGAATATAAAGTAAGCTCAAACTGTTTCAGAAAAAAATCACGGTATACATAAATAAGTTGACTACACCACAAACATACTATATACCTTAACAGAACACACATATAATTCACTTATCTCAGTCTCGTAACATATTTAAATTATGGCATGCAGTATGATCGTAGTAACAATCCTATTATGGTTCATTTCACATTAGATTTATTAATCCTAACAGAATAAATGTAATTAGTAAAACGATCAGCTTTTAGATTGTAAGATACTTCGGGGTTATTTTACATCACGATAAATCCCATGTGGTATTGCAAAGTAAAATAATGAGGCCAACCGGCCTGCAAATATATACTTATATAAGGTACCTGTACCGAATATGGCCCACTTAAGGTTAAAAAATCAGTTATGCCCATAGCAGTAATAAAAGTACTAAAACAACACATGGATGGTGTAAAATAGATGTTTGCGCAACAAAAAAAAATATATGCAGTTTTATACCACCTCAATGGAACGAATAAAAATTCTGAAAAAATATGTGCAAATGGGACATATTAATAACATGGTGCTCCTAATATGGCCCACATTCAAATTTGTCAAACGAAAGTTGAAATAGTCTGAAACAAGCATAATATACCATATTTTTTATTATCATTATTACTTGTACATTGTAATAAGTATTATTGACATACAATACAAACGAAAAATTTATGCCAATGAATGCAATTTCAAGTGTCACAGTTAGGGCACAGGAATGACTCTCTGTCTTGTTTCGTCAGCCCGACACACTCTTCGTGAACGTATTTTTCACACCTGATGCACTTTCGCATATCAAGAACACGATCATCCTGACAAACACCGCAAAACCATGACTCATGTTTGTGTTGATCGCCAACATTCTTCGCTGTGGCTATCCGTTTAGTCTTGCCTCGAACAGCAGTATGGGATATGGGTTTTCTTTTTGGCATAGCACTATTTTTGCTGGTCTTCTTGGAGCCAGATGACCTCACAGATGCCGACTGTGATGATGTTCCAGGAATGGGATCTGCACGAAGTGCAGGGAATAGCTCTTTTCTTAAAACTACCGCCTTGCTGTTGATGGCCAGTTTTCTATTGATGTGGCGAGTTGTCTTCCTTTTAGGTGTTGGGAGTAGCTCATGAAAAGAATTATTGACATTCTGTTGCGGCTCCTCGTGTCTATCATCATCACTTGAGTCCTGGGCAAGAATTCTATGAATTATGACATCATCCTCCTCATCACTGAGAATTGCGACAGATGTGGCACCTACGGGTTCTTCCATCACTGTAGTTTGTGGAGCACTGAGAGACTTGGAAGTGATCGCTGTGCACGTACGACTAGACGTACTCGGTTCTGCTGTGTCAGGCACACAAGTGATACACTTTGATGGTCTTTCCTCCATTTGTGGTTGCAGCTCTTCAATCGGAAAATCAGTCACGGAGCTTGGAGAAAAGGCTGCATATGGAATTGAATCTGGATTGTAGGGGTATATACCGGTGGCACGGAAACCTGCTTTCACATTAGCTGGGTTTGTCGCCTTGTCCCACACAGGAGAAAAGAGAACTCCAAATCTTTGTTTGGTGATGCTACGATCACCATAATTGCTCCAATATTTAATAACTTAATCGTCCCAATATTATTCGAAGGCTCTGAATACTGCTTTGTCGAATGGTTGCAGTTCGTGTGTGTTGTTAGATGGGAGGCAATACAGTGTGACATTGTGCTGTGATGTTACCTCGACAATTTCATAGTCAAGGTGACATTTTGCACCATCAAAGGTTAATAAACAAGGACCTGGAGTTTTATGATTGGCAAAATGGTGAAGCCAGTTCACAAATGATTTTGTCGTCATCGAGCCTTTTGGTGTCATTTGACATACTGCTGATGGTGGCAGATTGTCGACAAACTCTGGTTTCATCCGCTGCCCTTTGTACAAAATCATGGGCGGAATAGTTGTGCCTGTTGCATTTCCGCAAGCAACCACTATTACACTTTCACCATGTTCATTTGCAACAATATGAACTCGTTTTACACCTTTGGTAGCTAAAACATAAGGTGGTTTGTGTACACTTAGACGACAGCCTTTCTCATCCATATTATAGATATGTTCTGGCCGGTTTGATATGTTGAGTTGAGCTAACTCGTTATGCAGCTTCTCAAAATGCTCGAGCAGGATTGAGGTTCTGTGCCTTTCTCGTGGATATTTGTGGATTCCGAGCAAGAAATACACGTAACCACTTTCTCCCAGCTGAGGTCTGGATATCTGAAAATTGGTGCTGGATTGCATTCGTACAACAATATTTGTACACACAGAGACAGATCACTTTCGATGTCATTGGGTAACCCACTGCTGCCAATCGTCCTATCCGTGCACACAAGTCCTGTTCTTGGTCCTTTGTTAGGGTTGCCTTACGACCTAATGTACACTTTACCTGTTCATTGGATTGCACATATCTTCTCAGTGTCCTCCGGGGAATTTTGTATTCAGTAGCTGCTTTCCTAACTGACATTCCACCTTGCTGAATTGCAGTCAGGGATTTCCGGAGATTCTCTCCTTCCCATTTGCCTCTCCTGCTTTTTGTCGTGGTTACTGGCACCATCTGAAACATATCGCAACCATACAGTCATAATTTGCATTTTACTTCAATTGTTTCCTAATTTACGAACATTCTGTGGATTGTTCTCAATATGGCCCGCCCGGGCCATATTGCGTACATACACTTATACTTCGATTTACAATGACACATTCCTGACATGTAAATATTGCTAAATAACAGAAATATTATGTGAAAATAGAGTAACACAGCTATGCGATACAATATTACAATTCATTACAACTTTCATTTCCTATTGAATATAATTATATACTTACCGCAACAGTATTATACTAGCAGTATTTAATAAACACGAACAAACATCACAGCTGATTGCATCCGCAGCCGAACATTTGTGCGACTATAACATCTATGGATGGTGTATATGCATACCCGAGACTAGTGTGTGGCGTTCCCACATCGATCCCTGCATTACCTACAAAATGGCGACTATTGGGCCATATTGAGAACCGGGCCATATTCGGCACAGATACCTTATATAGAAATTCTTTTTTTTATTCTTCAAGTGCAAAATTTATTTAACTATGTTAGGAAAACACATAAACCACAAATTTCTTGCCGTTCGGGTTTATAACAGTGAAATTTTCTAAAACAAGAACAATGTAGTCCAAGGTTTCAGTGCGTGTACCTATACAGATGTTTACATAAAAGTTTAAGTGCAAGAAGTACTCAATTATGAAAATTAATGAATTTATGTTTATAACAGGGTTTAAAATTAACTTCCGTTAATTTCTACTCAATTAATTCATATCCAGGAAAACATTATACTATAAAATTTTATTATTAATAAAAATGGTGTTTGTTTGGTTATAGAGTCGTGCTATTTTGTACGATGCTGTCTGCAATTTCCATGGATTGCCGAATCTCTGTTGCGATAGCAGTTTATACTAGCACATTCTATATAAATATAAATAAATATGCATCATATGCTTTAGCGAAATCATGGCTGTATATGAAAATTAAAATAATATGTATACCTTCAAACAAAGCTCACATGTCTTAAAATAAAATTAGTTCTGCGAATCTAATATATTAAACTGAACTAGTATTATAAACAATTATTACTTATAAACATTATAATATAATCAATTACATTTCACGCATATTCATAAAATTGCTTTCCTTTGTACTTATACGCAGCCTTGTGACCGGAAATTAAACCAGCATACTCATTGTTTTAAATATGACTTGTAGCGCTACCTGTTATGGTTAAACTGAACTAAATGATCCTTTACTTGTGCTAAACATGTTGTTACGATATATACTACTCGTCACGCCATCTATGCGCCAAATGTGAACGAAGTATTATTCTGAATATTTTAGAGATTGAATTTACGTATCCGAATGTCGTTTTGCCTAAAGTCGTTTTGCCTAAAGTCGTTTTGCCTAAACTCGCATAGCACCACTCCACATTCTCAGGCAGTGATCAAACCTTACAGTCATTTTGCCTAAATTCGTTCTGCCTAAAGTCGTTTTGCCTAAAGTCGTTTTGCCTAAAGTCGTTGTGCCTAAAGTCGTTTTGCCTAAAATTATAATCGCCTGCTTAAGTTCCCTTAAAGTCGTTTTGCCAAAAATCGTAATGCCTAAAATTCTTTTTGCCTAAAGTCGTTTTGCCTAAAGTCATTTGGCCTACAATTTGTTTGCCTAAAGTCGTTTTGCCTAAAGTAGTTTTGCCTAAAAGTCATTTTGCCTAAAGTCATTTCGCCTAAAGTCGTTTTGCCTAAAGTAATTTTGCCTAAAGAACATTTTAGGCTAAATGACTTTAGGCTAAACGACGTGAACTCACTTCTATTAGGCTCGCTGCTTTATGCGCGTTACAAGAAAACTTCACCAGCAAATAAAAGAAAGTATACTTAGAAGCTCTAAAAACATTACGATTAAAAGTAAACACCTGAGCATTAATAATTGTCAAAGGATCTTTTTACAAAATAAAATAAATAAACTTGATGAGGAAGATTCCAAAGATGAGTATTGAATAAAAGTATTGAATTTAATATTACATAAAATACGATATATATAGGTATATAAATAACTTTAAACTTCATACTATAATTTTAAGATAATAAACTAAATTTTAAAGCAAAGCGTAATCTTTGGTATGATATGACTTTAAATAATATCGTTTTAATTAAAATGGTAAGATGCTACTCGACCTGCGGTGGCATGTAAATTTTCGTAACTCGCATGAGAACAATAAACTGCCAGACAAGTCCACTCGCTGTCCTCGGATAGAAGTTCCAGTAGGTTTGGCGACTCGTTCGGTGGGGGAAGCGAGTAGCGCGAAATCTGCAACTCGTTCATCGGTAACGATGTCTGCAGCGTAGTCTCACTACGAGACCAAGAACTGCTAACGCCTTCTGCTGTATTCGTCGCGGCTCTCAATCATAGCTGCTGCGTCCTACCCTTTTATTGTGCCCGTCTTCAAATCACACATCTCCTATTGAGAATTACTGCAAGTCATTACATAGCCCTTCCTTAAGTAGCGTAGACTTTTTGAACAGTCACGTGTTCAGCCTGACAGAGGTTGTTACATCTGTAAAACTCTTTATACGTGACTTACGTTGCGTTACGTAATTCACTAACAACTGTTTCTAAATCACAGTCCAATTTCAACAATCTGAACTAGAATACAGCTGACCATGTGATGAAGCTGTCTTCCACACTATACGTTGCGTAGATGTACGTTCCCTTACGTCAGTTATGTTGTGTTACAAGATGTTAAGCCCCTCGTGATTGCCGATGAAGGTCTCGACCACCTCACTACTACGAACAACCAAACTTGTTACGCCGATGCTGACGTTCACTACGTCTATACTACGTAAATTACCTTCCTATAAGCAGTTATTTCCAAACGACTAAGTCAAAACATGCTCCTTTATTTTTCAATTACCTTATGTGATTCGCTTAAAAATTCTGTTACCTTTGCTGTGAATCTTCAAAACAATTTCATCACCAAATGACGACCCTTATTCTGCAGTGCACAGTCCCGTGCTGAGCAGCGAGACGTGAGGCGCTCGAGCTGCGGCGACGACCATGGTTCCTCGGCGGTCGGCTGTGTTTAGATGTGTGAATGTCGACCTTAACAGTTATTCTGAACAACAACAGAGTGGAAAAATATTGACTGTTTGATCTCCAACGGGAAATTTTTTTAGAACTATGAGTTTTTGTAGCATTATAAAATTTTCATTCTTTAGTTTATTGAACATTGACTTGTCAAGTTAAAGAAGTGGTAGGTAGTATTCAGTGTCTGTGTTCCAAACTGCAATAAGAGCGTGAAGAGAAAATAGACTGCATAGGAAGGTTCACACTAGGCGTGCTGTGGTCATCAGTCCACTTGGTAACTTATTCAGTGCTTGTTTTTTTCCCCCCAGATATACTTATTTTTTCTAGTTAAAAGAAGTTTTCTAGTTAAATAAGTATTTTTGTTATTATTTTAAATTTTATAATTATTTACAAATTATATTATTTTTTATTATTTATATATAAAGACAGACAGAGAGAGGGAGCTATAAAGACAGGGTTTCTTGAGAGGAGCTGAGTTGGACCGAGGAGTTGACCACCATCTTGGATAGTGATGTCACGGTGGCCATCTTAGATGACGTTGATCTTGACCTTCAAAATTTGCAAAAAATTCCAAATTTACAAAATTGGCCGAAATCCGCCAAACATTAGCCAAAATGACTTTAAATTATTCAAAATTTTCTGTAAAATTATCAAAAACTCGAAAAAAATGTTCATGTGTTAGGGGGAAATTTTTGTCAAATATCTAATAAAAAAATCTAGGCGAAAAATTTTGCCTTTTAAAAGGAAAATGTCTCATTTTCAGGGAAATTTTCTCATTTTAGTCCTAAAATAATTCTTATGGCTTGAAAATCCCTCAAAGCGGCTTAAGACTAAAAAAAGCCAACATAAGCCGCTGAGATAATGACAAATAATAATTTTCATGGCCGTCATTTTGAATTACGATGCCGGATCCACCCTCTTGAAAATCCGTAAATATTAACGTAGAAAAATCTGGAAAAATTAAAAACAAATTTAATTACAATTTTAATAATTTTTTTATAAAAATCTCTTACATCATGGAGCTTGGAGTCCTCAGTTTGAAATTGGTGAAGGTAAAAAAAAATGGTCCCTTCCTCCATTGTGATAGCTGGAAGAATGATCTCCCACCACTTTCTTCAAGCAGATATTACGCCAACCAGAATGACGTCATGGTGACCATCTTGGATCCCCTATCTTGTTTTCTTCTGATAGACTTAGCTGTCCTCATATTAGTTTGTTTCACATGCTGGAGAGCGTGGTAGTAGTATTTATTACCGTGGAATCTGCCATCTTGTCGGCTATCTTGGCCACCATTTTAAAAATCTGTAATTATTAAACGGGTAGTTCGAAAAATATTCAAACAATCCTCAAAAAAGCAGCAAATAATAAAATGATTGACTCGGAGTATTCCTGTCCTTGTTTAACCCTTGTTTGATGCAAATAAGTTTATTTAAGTAAAAAAAAATTAATAATACGTGCTAAAAAAAATCCTAAATTGATTTAAATACCTCATCGGCCAGCCGCCAGTACGAAGCCGATGGCATTTTGGCCGCCATTTTTAATATATGTTTTTATTAAGCTGGAAATGTGGAAAAAATCTCAAAAATGATAAAGAATCACTTATTAATTTACTGATTGATTCGATGTATTAGTGTCCTTGATTCGATTCTTGGTCAATGCAAAAAATTAATTTAATTAATTATAACATTTATAATCATCAAAATTACAGGTTCATGTCAAAGGATAATAACATTGCAAATGAAATATTTATTACATAAATTCTACGAAGACATACTAGCAAATTATTAGAATTTCTTGATTGTTTCAGTCTTTACGGGCTATGTTTTTTTGACCTGTGTAAAAGAGATAGCTCAAATTTATATGAAGGAAAAGACCAATTTAGTTGCACAAATATGAGATTCTCTTGCCAGTAGAGCTTCTCTAGATGCGTCAGAGTCATCAATAATTCGCTCTCATTTCGATATGTAAAATACTAAAGAAGTAAACCGTAGTAATATTTTTCTGCATCACTCGCAGCCACATGTACGATGGCTGAAATATTCCTGATTACCATTTTACTATTATCATTTAGTGTAATTAGTCTCTGTCTTCTTTGACTTTCTGATTCATATATATCTACACATTCTTCGGAAAGTTCATTTGATATTACGTAATGAGGTTAAAATAACATTGCAAAATTCAGAAGACACATATAATTAAATCATAATCGGGGTGCTCAGTGGACCCTTTCTCGTAACGTTCGAATACATTGCTACAAAATCCGACAGCCGTTTCATTTGCATCAAATTGATTACATAGCATTCTTTTGTACCTTTTACATTTTGTTTATAATACTATTATTTTAAAGATATTGCAACTATTTATCTACTTTTAAATATAATATAAGTAATTAAAAAATAGTTGTATGTTAGCCAATTTAACTGGGCATTCTCCTTTCTTTTAATTACTTGTGCCACAATATACTCGCATGACAAGTTTTTTATCATACGAAATTGTATAATGTAACAAAATGAAAAGTTTGATTTACTTCAAAAATAATTTTATTAGTTTTTTAGCAATTAAATAAAGCATGTTTTCAATTTTTTTACAATTTATTTATTAATTTTTTAGTTTTTGCTGGACATGTTTCTACGTATAATCATTTCAATTAATGCATCATAGGGTGTTTAGATCTATGTGCTATTCATTTCTGACTGAAGATTACTTGTGCCTGTTTTTGGAACTTTTCTTCTCCTAGATAGGTTGTAAGCCAATGCTAATAATGCCCATCATGCCAAATTACACAAGTCATGGTGTGAAGCCAACCTAGGAGCATTGTCCAAGTTATGCCAGACTTTAGAATGGGCTATCATAATTGAATGACTGTATATATATAAAGTGCACAATGCTATACACGAACTATGCAGACAAAATTTTATGCTGTATAAGGCAATATTTCAACTGGACAGCTTCAAAGATTTTGTTAATTACAGGTGTATTCATTAAAGATGCAATTAAAAATCCACACCCAACTGTTGGAGCATTTAAAATAGGAAAAAAAAAGTATTAACCTGCAAAAGTCCAGAAGCAGAGACTCCCACTATGATGTCCTGCAAGGACCCTTCTACCAGACTATCTTCCTAGTCGCTTCGACACTGGTTCAGCAAGTTTAGTCGTTTTGTACCCCAGGCATCTTGTAGCTTCAAGGTATGATGGACTGGCACAACTACCATAAAGTCAGGATCCTGTAGAACTGGCAAAATTTCACTTACTACTTTATTACTGAGAAACCAGGACACTCACAACTCCAGGAACTTTAATACCAGAGTTTCGCCACTCCAGAGAAACTCGGAACAATAACTTCAGCCTTCACAAATTCACTAAGTCCCTTATGTGCCTTACGTAATCAATTATAAACATAAAGTTCAATGTTGTGCTATAAAGCAGAAATTTAAAAAAAATTTTCAGAGGACTTATGTAGGCTCAAAAACATATGGCACCAAACTTACATTGACGTAACATTAAACAGTTATGTGAGAAAGTAGACTGCATAGGAAGGTTCACACTAGGCATGCTGTGGTCACCAGCCCCCATGCGAGGGAGCAGTAATAAATTAAGCAGGATCTAATGAATAATACTGTAAACAAACAGAACAAAATAACTCCAATATCTCTGCTAGCAAACATGTATTAACCTTTAGGTAATTAAGTTCACACTCTTTCAATGTGGCACATTGGAATATTGTCGCGGTTCGAAATTTTGCAGGGTTGTTGAAATCAAATTTAGGGACTTTACTGACGGGACTCTGGGCTGGCTGCTCTGTTCACTCGTCAGCGCAAGTGGCGTGACCATGTAATTGGGGCACGGGGCCGGCGCGGCGCGCTGCGGGCTTGCAGATTTTTGTTTGTTTGTTCAACCGCGTGCGGGCGCAGCCACGGGCCGCAGTTACTGGGGCGCGCTGTCGTAACAAGCCGCGCGGTGTGGCCTGCACGTCGGGGTAGAGGGGGGTAGCCTTCCCAGATGTTCTAGTTAGTTGTTTAGTAAATTTGGCTTCAATAACGAGGATTTGTTATGCTAGGCGCGGCAGGGCGCGCGAATTTAAGCGCAAGTGAGTGGTAGCTCGGGGCTCACTCAGGCGGAGGCTATGCGTCTCCCCTGTGGCCACGAGTTGTTTAGTTAGTTCGTTCGTAATGTAGGAATTCAGGCTCACTCTGGCGAAAGCTATGGCCGACGCCAGAGGCAACGAGTAGTTTAGTTCGTAATGTAATTTAAGTTAGGTAATAATGTAGTCGTCATCAAGCACTCGGGTGGAGGCTATGGCCCTCGTCAGGGGTCACTAGTCAGAGTTTTTAAGAATGTAATGTTCGTTCGGGTTTTAAGGGCAGGAGAGGCCCCTACGTAGTTCTTTTTTTTTTAGTAATCGATCAAGAAAGGATTTTCGGAAAATGTGAGTATTGCTTGATCTTTGTCTTGATTTTAATTATAAGTTAAGATGTACTCGTAAGGATTAGGGAAGTGTTTAGTGAAGTTCTCTCTTTCTCTCTTGTAAGGTCGTTCAATCGTTAAGGAAGTAATGAAGAGATTATTGTTTTAAATTGTAATCCCGCTATTTAAATGTTTTTTAAAAATGATGTTGATTATTTGACGTTAAGAATAAAATCATTTTAATTTAGTATTATGTTATTTTGCAAAATCTCCTTAGTTCAGCTCTCACCAGACATCCTGTACGGGATGACGAACCTATGATCCTAGGTACAGTAAATTATTTTATGAAGTTAAGACTAGTTGATGCCAAGCGAGTGACTAAAGAGCTACGATTCTCTCCCCCCTCTGAAAGTGAGACGTGACAGAAATGGTGGAGTTCGCCGGATAGTTTCTATTTCTGGAGAGAGAGGGTGATTTTTATGTTTATTCTTAAGTGTAGTTTCAGCTTCTGATAGCAGGTTAATAAGAGTTTACTAGAGGAGAGGATTACGGAATTTAATCTAAGTGGAGGAAGTCTTTGAGATTTTTTATTTTTTTGACGTAACCGATGTGTATTTGAGGATACTTGTAAGGATAAAGTTTATAGTGATAAGTGGTTTTAAGTTGTTTTAAGTCGTTGAGTTTATCGGGGATTATTACGTGAGGAGAATACATTATAATTTAAATGCTTAATAGAGATAATGCAAGTGGTTTAATTTAAGTGAAATTAATTTTAAGATTGTAGGTTAAGAGAGTTAAAATTTAAAATAAAGTTTTTTTCGTAAATAGGAATTATTTTTAAGAGAAGTTTGTTTTGTTGTCGTGCGCGTAGGAGACGAGACGTACGAATTAAATCAGTCGAGCGGAAAGATAAACGTTAGAAAGGAATTAAAGAGAAAACGAGAGTTTATTTAAAAAGAGAGTTAAAGAATTTAAAATGATGTTTTGTTTTAATAAGAAAAATGTTGAGAGTTCTTTCAGAACGACACGTCAGTGGACGTGGCAGAGTAACATGTGACGGGGAGCTGCTGAGACCTAGCGGAGAATGGAGGAACCGACAAGCGAGGGTTGGCGAACCTGATGGAATTCGGTGACGTCACGGGCTCGTACAGAGACGTGGACGGCCATGGCATTGTTTTGATCAGCTGTACGGTAACTTAGCGATAAGAAAATAGACTATTGTTTAATAACTTTCAATTTAAGTGTGTTTTAGGAGAAGAGGAACTTTCAGTATGTAAGTAATTTATTTTAAGAAGGGTATGATGTATAGGCTAGAAGTGTTTCGTTGTAAGTTGTTTATGTTTTTGTTAGTTAAATTCCACCTTTGTTTTAAAAATAATTTTTGGGATTTGTAAACAGTTATAGGGAGGTACACTATAAAATGGATAAGCATTGATAAAAGTCGAAGGATAGTTTTTGTGTGTAGAGGGAATTTACTCCAAGGGAACAGAGATACAAAATTAATGTTTTCATTAGGGCGAGGGACCCTAATGGTGAGGTGTTGTGTCCCTGGGAAGTAGGGATTGTAGAGCAGACCCATAGGAGATGGGCTGTCTACGTGAATTAAGGGTCAGGAGAATCCTGAGAGTTGTGAGTAGTTTGGGGCAGGAGTTCCCCATGGTAGTACCGAAGTGGCTATCCCGTATGGGATAGGGTACCATTTCAATGAATTTTGTTGGTGGGGTTAGAGTCCCCTGTGTAGTGGGCCTATAGCAGATAGGCACTACAGTGAAAATTTTGGTTCTGGAGGTAATGTCCCTGGGTTAAGTTAGAGAATGTGTTAAAAGTTAGGAAGAAGGGAAATGAGAAACATTGCTGCAGAGAGTGTACTTGCCTAAGTGTCAAATTGAATTTTAAATTAAGTTATGAGAAAGATTATTAAGTTGATAATGGAAGGGAGCTAATTGAATTAATTTTTTTTGAGTAAGGTGTTATAAGTAATGAAATAAAATAATGTGAAGTAGTTTGAATAATTGAGGAGGAGTTTCTTTAAGAGTTTAGATAATTGTTTTTGAATTTATTGAGATATTCAGACAGGAGAGTTTAACTGTGTGAGAGATACAGTGATATTTTAAGGAAATCGGTTGTTTATTAATTAGGAAGAATGAGATTTTATGATTAAGAGTCAGTAAGCATAGTTAAATTTATGATAATTGTTGACAGTTTACAGTTATTAAGGGGAAAATAGAGTAATCTATCTATTTTTATTTTTATTTTTTGAAGATAAGATTATGAAGTTTTTTTAAGTTTCTTTGGCATGTTTGAATAATTTTTTTTTGATTTTAAGAATTTACAGAGAAAGTTTAATTGATTTACATTAGTTTGGAATTTTGGAGGTTTAAAATGTTCGATTAGCCCTAACTTGATGTTCGGATCCCAAAAGAATGCCGTAAAACCGATAGCCACTTGAGAGGAATGCGGTAGGCGCTTATGTAGAGAGGGGTTGTGGGAAAACTCCTTGGGACTGATGGCAGATCAGGGGCCCTAAATAGTGTGTGATGCTGTAAAACCAGTGCAGAGAAAGCCTGGTATGCTTAAATTTTTGGGCACAGGTTAGGTAAACCTGGGGTTCCATGAGATTTAGTCATGTTAGCTGCTGTGGGACATTAAGATTTCCAGGCTCCATAGTAAATTCAATGTAAATTTTTGTTTTCTTAAAATAATAAAATTTGTTTTTAATTTTATTTGAGAAATTTGATTTGGAACAGTGAAGACAGACCCCGAGGAATAGTAGTTGTCATGATGATGTGAGAGAAGGTGGTAGTCCTAAAAGGGTACAGGCACCACAGAGGTTATGTGCATTGCATAATTTAAGTATGAGGAAACTTGAGAAATTGAAATTTTGTTGTGGGGTTGGACACCCATAAGAAGAGTATAGGCAGAATTTTTATTGTTATGAGATGTCTAATTTAATTGAAAAGAAGAAAGTTTAAAGATGCAAAGTAACATTATTATTGTAAAAATTGAAAGAGATTAAGAGGTAGAGAGAAATAGGTAATAATTTGTTAGTAAGTACTAAAGTTTACACATAGAAATTTAGTAACTAAGAATGACTACATAATGAGTTAAGTCTAGGGTAAAAGTTTGTTAAGTTAAGAGTCATAAGTAATTTTTTTTTGAGAGAGAATGTCTTTGATAGGAAATAGTAGAAACTTATGGGAATTTTAGGGTAACATAAATAATTAATAATAAATAGATGGTAGGTCTTAAGTTAGGATTTACATTTGAAGCAGAATTTAATTAAGAAGAAGGAAAATAAGTAGGCCTAATAAATAGAAAAAAAAGAGTATTTTATGGTAAAGAAATTTTTTTAAAATAATAAACAATAAATAACAATGTTGTTTTAGGGTAATGTGTACTAATAATACAATTTTTTTAGGACCAAAGATAACAGGAATTATGTAATTTAAATTAACATGTATTTAAAACTGTTACAGATTCCTTAAGATGAGCTGAGCAGCAGTACAGTTTACAAGATTGCAAGAGTTCGAGAGACAAGATACAAGATCACTGAAACAAGAACCAAGACTGAAGATTCAAGAGAAGAGAAAGCTGGCAGCCATGGACTTACAAGTGAAGATTAATAAGGTCATGTAAAGTTTTATTTTTTTTGGAGGACAGTAACTGGAGTTTTTTTGTTATAAACATTCTGTACAGAACGTTTTAAGTTATAATGTCAAAGAGAACTAATACCTTAAGTTTAATTTTAAAATTAATTTTCTTTATTAACAGAGGGATTAGGAGTTTTTTTTAACCTTATTTAGGTTGGAATTTAAATACAATAGCTTATTATAAATGTTTATTAACAGTTCAAGTTCACAGTACTGATAGGTAGGTCAGATGATCTTATTGATCTTTATGATTTGTTTTTTTGTTGATTTTTAAGTGTTGTGGATTAGACAATGAAATGGTTCTGAAAACTTAAATAATTTCAAGCTAAGAAATAGTAAATTTAATTGTAACTCGAAGGACACCAGAATTTAAATTTTTTTTGAATTAGTAATGTTGGAAAATTTAATACTTTACAAGAAAGGTTATAAACAAACTGATCGGATGGAACAAGGATGCAGTAAATCACAGTTTCAGTTAGAATTATTGATTTGCTTTTGAGGTTTTGAATGAAAAGTAATTATAATTTAAAAGTTTGAATAAAAATAGTTTTTTAATTTGTTTGAAAAAAAAAACATTTAAAAGTTAATTAGTCATGATCTAGGTGGGTGATGGGGTGGGAATTGGCCACTCTTTTTCCCTATAACCTCCCTAACATGGCCTTCTGTTAGGTACATCTAACACAGAAAAAAAGAAGAAGAAAAAGAATACTTATTATTAGTTAGAATGTTTTTTTCTTGAAGATACCTGATGAACTTTTTTTTTATTGTTTGGAAGAATAGAAGCAAGGTTAATCAGATATTTTTACTTCGAAGAAGAAGAAGATAAAGCTGTTTTATGACTCGACAAGCCAGAGATTGGTGTTTCCCCTCTGCGCTTCTATTGACTACGTTGTTTACTCTCATGGGATAGCTGGTTCGGCACCATGGAGAGAGATTGGTGGGCATTGTGGTTGCCCCCAGAAGAAAAGAAGAGTAGAAGAGGTTATGGGTGGGTCATGTGAAGGGACCTTCAACCCAGTTACTTTGTGGGGACTATTTGCTGTATAGAGAAGATCAAGACTGAAGAGTTAGGTAAAATCATTGGAGGTAATGTTTCCCTTCCTTAAGTTTTTCCGATGAAATAATTTTCCTTATGAGGTTATGCTAAGGGTGGGATACTTTATGTTAGCAGTTGCATTAATTAATTTTATTTTTTTTTGTTGTGTTTGCATCCTTACGCATCGATTGCAGTTTAGATGTTAGTTATGTTGTTGTAAGGCGTGATGGTAATGCCAGTTGATGATGTTTCAGAATTGTAATCTGTTCGTGATGAGGATGGCACAACTCCGAAGCAGATGTGGGGAGAAGATGTGAGCTGCCCTGGAAGCCAGTCCAGTAGCGGTTGGAGTTGAGTGGTGTTTGCTGATGGCCAGCCCAGGGAGCTACTCTTCTCGACAACACTGACTTCGAGGAGTTGCACCAACCTTCACGAGATAAGAGTTTAATTAATTGAAACACTGATAATTTTGTAAGGACACTTAATTTTTTTTAAGAACGAAAGAAGTATTGTGATAAACGGAAACTGGAAAAAAAGAAATAATAATTATCAAGAATTTGCACATTGTTGAACGAATACTGAGAAACTAAGTACATTTATTTAATTTGTAAAGAGAGCTTCACTAACAAACAATTTTTTTTTTAGTATTGAGAACTCGAGCCTCTGAAGGTCCCTGTGAGACATAACCAGATAAAAAGGTTTACATTTTTAGTTTTATGAATACTTGATGTTTTAAATTGATCTAATGCAGAATCTAGATGTATGTTCAGACAGCAAGGATATAAGAAAAATTATTATTTTTGTAAAATGAGGAAGTTATAGTTATGGTTTGATGGAAAAAGACAATTTGTAATTTTGAGGTAGCTCGATGGGGCTCGAGCTCTGTGAGGGGAGGGTTATGTCGCGGTTCGAAATTTTGCAGGGTTGTTGAAATCAAATTTAGGGACTTTACTGACGGGACTCTGGGCTGGCTGCTCTGTTCACTCGTCAGCGCAAGTGGCGTGACCATGTAATTGGGGCACGGGGCCGGCGCGGCGCGCTGCGGGCTTGCAGATTTTTGTTTGTTTGTTCAACCGCGTGCGGGCGCAGCCACGGGCCGCAGTTACTGGGGCGCGCTGTCGTAACAAGCCGCGCGGTGTGGCCTGCACGTCGGGGTAGAGGGGGGTAGCCTTCCCAGATGTTCTAGTTAGTTGTTTAGTAAATTTGGCTTCAATAACGAGGATTTGTTATGCTAGGCGCGGCAGGGCGCGCGAATTTAAGCGCAAGTGAGTGGTAGCTCGGGGCTCACTCAGGCGGAGGCTATGCGTCTCCCCTGTGGCCACGAGTTGTTTAGTTAGTTCGTTCGTAATGTAGGAATTTAGGCTCACTCTGGCGGAAGCTATGGCCGACGCCAGAGGCAACGAGTAGTTTAGTTCGTAATGTAATTTAAGTTAGGTAATAATGTAGTCGTCATCAAGCACTCGGGTGGAGGCTATGGCCCTCGTCAGGGGTCACTAGTCAGAGTTTTTAAGAATGTAATGTTCGTTCGGGTTTTAAGGGCAGGAGAGGCCCCTACGTAGTTCTTTTTTTTTAGTAATCGATCAAGAAAGAATTTTCGGAAAATGTGAGTATTGCGTGATCTTTGTCTTGATTTTAATTATAAGTTAAGATGTACTCGTAAGGATTAGGGAAGTGTTTAGTGAAGTTCTCTCTTTCTCTCTTGTAAGGTCGTTCAATCGTTAAGGAAGTAATGAAGAGATTATTGTTTTAAATTGTAATCCCGCTATTTAAATGTTTTTTTTAAAAATGATGTTGATTATTTGACGTTAAGAATAAAATCATTTTAATTTAGTATTATGTTATTTTGCAAAATCTCCTTAGTTCAGCTCTCACCAGACATCCTGTACGGGATGACGAACCTATGATCCTAGGTATAGTAAAGTATTTTATGAAGTTAAGACTAGTTGATGCCAAGCGAGTGACTAAAGAGCTACGATTCTCTCCCCCCTCTGAAAGTGAGACATGACAATATGTTCCAATCATGTAGGAAATGAGTAGAGACCCATTAACTCACGACCTTTTCAATCATTATGTCATGGCATGCTTTCTTTGTAGGTAGTGAGGAGGTCTACAGTTGTTTCATGGACTGTAAAAAAATCGTAGGGGAAAACTCATATCCTCTTAGCTAACTAAAACTGTGTGTATTCTAGAAACATTGAACAGGTGATTTTTTACTGATCTGGTATGAGTTTGCAAACGAGGTTTTCCAGTAATGAATTTAAAAAGTGAAGTCAATCCATGAATTCAAGCCGCAGAGCATGCATGCCTCCATGCACATTATATGTTACAGATATGTTTATTGAATACTTTTGTAACTCTCTGGAGTTACACCTATAACCTTTTTTCTTCACCAGAGTTTACCATAATGAAGGAACCATCTGGCTGTGAATTAATTTCGATAGTAAATGTAGCAATTGTAATTCTGCAAATTATGAAAAACCATAATGTGTTGATTCTTTTGCATCTTGAAAACCAAGTTGCACTTATATTTCACTTATATAGCACTTCTATTTCACCAGTCAAATTATCATGGTCGAACACCTGCTGCCCAGCCAATACATTCTTACAAATATGGCACTGTGTTTGACTCACTAGCCATGCAGAATCGGCTAGATTCGGCATTTTAATGGCAATGGTCTTTTTCGTTTACCGATATGGGGCTAGAAGACTCATCACCAGGCAAACAAGTGGTGACTGACTTAAGATAAGACTCATGACCACAGTACACAACAAAACCAATTTGGTCTAGTTTTGAAGGTTCTTAAACTTATAAAATTGGTTTTCCTCTTTGGGGAAATAGGACCACATTGTCTTATGCTGACTACACAGAGCAGTGTGTGAAATTAATATATTGTTACGAATTATTTAAAATAATTAAATTATCGTGGGAAAACTTACTGGGTTCGTAAATGGATAGACTTATTAAAGATTTTGCCACTAGACAGATTTATTGATTGCCAATATTTAACACTAACAAATAATCTTTCAAAAATGCCTAATAATAAATTACACTTAAAAATGTTTACTCCCCAGACACGGTTTGTACACACCCCACACCTCGCTGGGCCGCAACTCTGGCGCAACTCTCGCCGCAGCACCCCTCGTGGACCTTCGTCGCGGTACTCCGTCGCCGCACTCCGCCGCCGCCGTCGACTTCCCTTCGCCGAGGTTCCACTCGACGCTTCGCTCGGAACTTCCCTCGGGACTCTCACCGCACCCGCGGCACTATCGCCCCGGAACTCAACTGCATCGGAACTGAACTCCCAACTGAACTCTCGGAGGCCGGCGTCCTGGGCTTATATAAGCCCAGGTGCCACTTCTAGAATTCACGAGCGTGGATGGGGCCAGTCGCGTCATTCCGGCCGACCCGATGTCAAAATTCTCGAGAAATGCGTCGGCGTTGGCAGCTCGAGTGGCGACTCGTGGAACTCCCCAGCTGCCAGGTGTCAGGTTAACGGCGCCGCGTGGTGAGCGGAGCGTTGGAGGGGGTGGGGGGAAGCGACGACCCTTGTAATCACCAGGCGCGCGCGGCACGTCTCGCATTGCAGTATGCCAACCGTGAAAACTCTATAGCTTGACACATGTACATCCATATTAATAAAATGCTTTAGAGCCCAAACACTGCTATGAGCAGCGAAATAGCAAACATTTAATATAAATTTCCAGAACAAATATGCCATCATAGACTTCTCCTATGTAAGTGGTGAAATTAAATATCTCACTCTCGTTTCCCTCTACAGTTTCCTTAACAAATGAAGCCGAGAATTAAATGAAACTTTGAAGGGCTGAGATAAATTGGCAGTTATGGTCAGAAAGGGAACCCTACATCTCTGTGAAAACCAGTCCAAATCTAGATCCACCACCATCAAATCATTTTCTATTCTAAAGTCTACAATCCTATTGGCAAACACAGTATCCAAGGTAACACTATGCAGGGGAGGCAAGTTGTCTGTCTCGTGCATTTCCACCCCTGACCCTCGCAAATCTTCAGATTCATTGTTTTAATCCTTCACTAAGATGGGTTCGCTTTGCCTCTATATGCGAAGAAGTCATACAGACAGAGAGAGGAATTACATTCAACAGTACAAAAATCTGGAAAAAAACAAAATATAAATAGATAAAATGAAGTAAAATTATATGCGGGCTATCTTATCATTTATAATGAGAAAATTTTAAATAATATTTTTATAGCGTGTATTAACATGGGCGGGACCCAGGTTGTGCAACATGGGAAAACAGAGTGGCCGTATACATGTAACCCAGTGCTCCACCGGAACCCAACTGTTTGCAAAGAGTGGAAGGCAGACAAAGACACAATACAAATCATAGTGTCGAAATAAATAGCATGTGGCCTATTATAAATCTAATAAGTGATTGAAAATTATGTAAAAATTAATGTTAAATAAACATTAGGTCACACACAAACACACAAACATAAGTATATAAAAAAGAAATATTATGTACAACTTACATAATGGTTTTCTGTGGAAACTATGGTGCATTGTGTCCCTCGTTCGCTTGCAGTTGCCCATAGCAATGCTGAGACAGCCCACAAAGCCATGACTTACGCTTTCTCTTCTTGGCTACATGGACCACTGGTAGCAAGAAGCATTACACAATCAGGATACTGAGGTTTGCTGCCAGGCACAGTCTACGAGTAATATTTATTTAAAAGCAATGCCTTTTGAAAAGATCTATTAATGTGTTTTGAAAATATTTTTAAAACTCTAGAAACAATTATTCCCAAGTAATGAGATAAATTTTATTCAAAATGAAGAAGAATGATATTATTCCCAATCATACATTATTAATCGTGCCTATGAAGTGCCGATGCAGTAGATTCACAGCTTGCCTTTGACGGAGAATATACATGGTCAGTCAGGAAGGGAGGCAGGCAGACAGGCCGGCTCAATCCCACAAATAATATGTATATATCAAAATGAATTTTAAAAATGGCTGCCAGTGAAAATATTCCAAGAGTTATATTTTATGCCTGCAGCATCATTAGTGAAAGTGTCCAAGATGCATAGCTGTGCACAGTGTCCGGGCTATATTTAAGTTAACCTCCTACAGAGTTGTCACGAGGTAATATATCGCTGCTTCCCAGTTTTAACTCAAATAATATGACCAAGTCAATATACAGAATTTATTTTTAATCAAGTCAAAATACTGAATAGCTTATACAACAGATATTGAAATCACATTTGAACAAGTCAAATAAAAAAAGAAATGAACTTTGTTTTTAAATACACACAGTATTATTCGATAGTCAGTCTACAAACCTCATCTCAAAACAACACATATTAGTAAAAAATTTAACCTAATAAAAAAACTATGCTTTTAAACAGGGAAGGGTTTAATCAGTTTAATCGTAAGAATACTAAGCTATATTACAAACACACAAGTGTTACAACATATATTAACAAAAATAAAAGCTTCAAGCAGCTAATTAAAAAATTATATAAATGTTTACATATTAATAGTTGAAAACAGGATGTTGAAAAAGATTTTACACAGCTTCAAATATATATTTAAAGAACTGAGGGAGGCTGGCTACATACAATAATTACTTGTTTAACTTGAATGTGTATAGTATTAAGAAATAAATAAATGATTTATATCTTAAAAATATAATGTTTTATTTCTTGTAATCTGATTTCCAAGACTGAGTTCTCGTAATACAATTTCCTTTTCTTTATTGCGCTTCCAAATGTTCTTCCTTTTCGTTGATTGTTCTTCCAATTTAGCTTCCTTTTTGTTGATCTTTTTTCTTTTCATTAATTGTGCTTTCTTTTCGTTGATAGAACTTCCAATTTTGCTTCCTTTTCCTTGATTGAGCTTCCTCTTTGTCAAATGTGTTTTCAATTGTGCTTCCTTTTCTATGATTGTGCTTCCGATTGTACTACCTTTTCGTTTATTTTAATTCCTTTTCTTTGATTGTGCTTCTAATCGTGCTTCCTTTTCGTTTATTGTGCTACCTCTTTGCCGAATGTGCTTCCAATTTTGCTTCCTTTTTTATTGTGCTTCCTTTTTTGTTTGTGCTTTCAGATGTGCTTTCTTTTAATTGATTGTGGATTGTTAAGTCTGTAGTCAGGACATGATTGGTTTCATGATTCGGATATGTCTGGTCTAAACGTCTGACATTGGACATTGCCTGTTTAAAAGGTTTTTTGCTAGTATCATCGAAAACTTCCTCTTGGTTCGGAGATGCTTGGTCTATACACCTAACATTGAACAATTTATTTCATGCATCGAGAAAAAAAAAACTAAGACTTCCGTGTTAGGCAGCGCGATAACATATTAAATTCGTTGAAAAGGTATCTTGTCTAGAGTTGTTTTTCGTAGAGTGAATTATTAATAAATTATACAAAATATAACGGGAAACAGAATTTAAAACTTTTTTAAGCTTTATTTATCTATATCACTGGCTTAAAATCAAATCAAAGACGGAAATCTATCGCGTCAATCATTATTTTAATAAGTGATTTTTTTTATGAATTTTCAAATTGTTTCCCAATTTATAGGTATACTAGATAATGCCCGGCATGCGTTGCAATGCCTCAATCAATTTTTTAAACATATACTAAGCATCTCTCTTTATCTCTCTAATTCTCTATCTCTCTATGTATATCTCTATAACATACATGGGGCTCGATTCGGACTACTTACCAGTGATTAGCAGCATTCAGGTCAGACGTCTTACAGGCCGATATCCTTTCTGTCGGTTTTGTCGAAGGTTGCTGAGCGTGTCTTGCTGTCCCGGCTGATGTTGTACACCGACAAGCTAAATGTATTGCCGGACAGGCAATTCGGCTTCAGCCGGCGTCATTCTGCCCTACATGCTGTTGCTTTTGTTGTTGACTCTGTCACCGCCGGGTTTTGTGCGCGTCGTCATTCTGCTTTGGTTTTGTTGGATTTGTCCCGCGCCTTCGATTCCATCCCTCATGATGCTCTGCTCTGCAAGCTCCGCCATTTTCAATTCCACGAGCGTTTCATTTCCATTCTCCATAGTTTTCTCTCCCATAGAGTTTTCCAGGTGCGCGTCTCTGGCGTCCTGTCTCTGCTTTTGCCGGTAGCGGCAAGGGTTCCTCAGGGTTCACTGTTAAGCCCCCTCCTGTTTGCAATTTATGTGGCTGACTTACCTTTGATGCCCACTGCTCGTACCTTACAGTACGCGGATGATACAGCCATTCTTCTCAGCGGTGAAACTGCTCTCCTGCTGCAAGCGTGTGTTCAGTGCTCGCTTGGGTCTGTCAGCACTTACTTTGAGCGCTGGGGTGTTCGCTGGAATCCTGACAAGACCGCAATCATGTTTCTCACCAGGCGCCGGAACCGACCTCCCGCACCGCCGGTCCTGTTGGGCCGCCCCCTCTTATGGGCTTCGGTTGTGCGGTACTTGGGTGTCCTTATCGACTCCACGTTGACTTGGCACCCCCACATTCGATCCATGTCCGCCAAGGCTCTGACTGCGCTGCATTCTGTCCGTCCTGTTCTGATCCCGGCTTGTCCTCTGGCGGAGGCCCTGCATGTTCAACTGTGGCAGGCTAATTTTTTTTAACTACTTGTATTTACCTTATTCTTACCTTCTCACTTTCCTTGCAGGTATTACTTACCTGTTGTTGAGGGCCAATTGGTCCTTCGCTTTCATATTTTTTTTTGTAATATTTAGTTTTTACCCTTTGTAAGCCGCTATTTTGGCCCCCAGAGTCAATTTTTAATTCTCCCATCTGAAAGCAAGTTGGCGAACTGCCTTTAATTTTCCTTTTCCGACCCTCCATTTTTCTTTCATTACTTCGGATCGTTACTTCATTACTGTTCACTATTTACTTGCTGTGCTCTGGGTTTTTTTAAACTTTTTCCTGGAATTTATAATGATGATATTTATTGAACTTTTGTGTTGTTTTACATTTATCATGTATTTATTTTTAAGCACAAAAGAGCTGAGTCAGCTGGAGCGTGGTATTTTCTTTGATGTTGTGTTCTTTGTAACTGTGCATTTTATTGCTGAAATAAATGAATTTAAAACTAAAAAAAACTAAAAAAACTGACTACCAATCGATAGGTTAACGGATCAAATCCCGGCAGCTGAAATTTATTTTCTACTTGTAAAAATAAATACGGCGCGCACGACACTTCAAAAGTAATAAATATATTTGAATTAATGAATACAAATAAAAGTAAATTTATTAATTAAATTGTAGATTTCATTTCACTCCTTCTTTGTATCCATACAAAATAGTGATATTTCAATAAAAATGATTTAATTTTATTCATAAATGTAAGCAAAGGTAGATTTTATCATACAAAATGTAGAAATTATTTTAAAAAATTCGTCCTCAAAGAATATAATATTTTTAATGCCTAAATGGTTTGGTTGCAAAAACCTATTACGGCTCAGTCTCAGGCCGAATATGATATTTCATTTTCTTCTTGATCAATCATTTCATCAATGTTTCGTTATGACGTTGTCACGTTAAACTATCGTCCGTAAACCGACTTTACAGACAACCAATTTTTTTTTGCATCGTCCAGGGTTCGAACCGAGGAGGTAATCCTTCGAATAAATCATTATTTTAATAAGTGATTATTGATGAATTTTGGAATTTTTCCTGAATTTCAAGCATAAAAAATACAGATTTAAAAAATGACGACCAAGACGGCCGACAACATGGTGGGCGTCCTGGGGATAAATTAATTAATCAAACTACTCTTCCGGTAGCGCCCTTTAGTAGACTAAAACATTATGTCTTAACCAAGATGGTGGCCTCATGTAGACGAAAACGAGATGGCGGATGTGACATCACTCATGCTGATGTAATATATTCTTTCGCATTTGCGGTGGGAGGTCGGGAGGTCAGTTGCTTCCGTGAAGGATCCATTGCCATTTATAATTTTGTTCTCACCCGGTTCGAACCGAGGACTCCAAGCTACATGGGGTATCTGATTTTTTAATTTAAAAAATATTAGAATTGTATTAAAATATTTTTCATTAGAATTTTTTCGGAATTCTTAGTTTAAAAATTTAGATTTTCCAAGATGGTGGACATCACATTTTTTTATGGAGTGTGGTTATTTAACCTTTACTATATAAATAATTTTACAAATTTTAATGTTTTCCCCAAAATTCTCTGATGATAATAATAACGGATATCCAAGATAGCGAACGTAATGTCATTATTACAAATGTTTTTAGAAAATATTTTTTTATTAAAAATATATTAATTAATTTTTTATTAGTTTTATAATGTTTCACAATTTTATAGCTTAATATTTACAGATTTACAAGATGGTTACTATAACGAAAATTGCAAATATATCGTCAAAATTTAAAATGGTGGTCTCCAGCAGATGATAAGTTGTTGGCATAACCTCGGCGGCTTAGGGCCGCTATACGACGGGGAATTTAAGCCATTTTGGAGGATTTCGGTTTTGGCAACGGCAAAATTCTTCTGAGGTTTTTTGAATTTGAATTTTTTTTATTTTTTTTCCTCCCCTCGAAACAGGAAAAAATATTTTCTTATTTTTTTAAGCTCTTTTGGCGGAATGTTTTTCTAAAAACTTATTTTTTACTTTAGAGAATTTTTGGTAGTTTTTTGTCTATTTTTTGCAAATTTTAAAGGTGTATGTCATCAAATATGGCCACCGTGATGTCACAATAAAAATTGTTGAGACTGGTTCCAGCTCCTTATTCCTACTCCTGTAGCAGACCTACGTTTATATACTACTTGTATGCAAAAATCGTTCTCTGTATTACACTCGAATCGCTGACAAAAAAAATACATCGGTTTAGTGCGAAGGTGGCTTGAGTGTCTCTCATACTGCACATTGTTGACTATTGTGATGTGGCGTATGGAAATTTAGCATAAAATCTGGCATCAAAGCTACAAAGGTTCAAGAATACATGTTTGCGGTTGATTTATAGCATGGAATCTGGAAATCACCTGTCTATGAGTATTATGACCATCATGGTTGACAATGGCTTCATTAAAGACTAATTTTAAATAGTTTAAAACTTGTTTATAAAATTTTGAAAAGTTCTAGCTTATATTATTTTTGCAACCGACTGTTCTCGTTAAGTGATATTCCCAGTTTTAATACACGTACGCAATCGGACCTTAAACTTTGCATTCCCGCCCACAAGACGCAGTAATATTCCAGCTCCTTCCCTTTTTCTGCAGCGCGTCTGGAACAGGCTCCCTGCAGAGTTGCGAGGCTTGAAAACACTATGCAAGTTTAAATGAGAGATTGCGAAATACGTCCTTCAATGTCGCCAATGATTCCACAACCACAGCCACGTATGTGTATGTAACCACATAACTTATGTATGATTGTGGCCACGTAACTGTTGTATTCCTGTTTTATGTTATTATCTTTAATTATGTTTTTAGTAGTGCAAAATTACTGAATTTTAGTTCTTAAGCTATTAGAAACGGTTCTTTTAGTATTATAAGTTTATGAAGTATGTTGAGGATGCAGATCTCACTTATTTTACGGAACAATCCGGACGCATGCGCAAAGTCGTCGTGCCTGCCATTTTGCGTTCAATGATATTGTACTATTTTCATGCGTCATTTATAGGTGGCCATATGGGCATAGAGAAAACTACGCGTAGGATTATATCTCATCTGGTATGGCTTGAGTTACGAGCTGACGTTCAAAAATTTGTGCGCATCTGCAAAGACTACCAGTTTCCTGAACCTGCACGATGTTTTAAAGTAGGTTTACAGTGCGCGGAACCTCCCGTAGCTCCGTGGCATACGTTAAATGTAGATTTGGGGGAGGGGGGAGGGAAGGGGGTCTTTGATACGTTCTAATTAAGGAAAAAATTGTTTGTTAGTAGTGCTTACTTCTTTACCAAATTTGTAATTTTATTGACCTTTAAGAAACATGGAGGCGTCTACTCTCTCCACAAGCATGTTTGAAAAATTTTGGAGTCCCCACGGTGTTTGTTAGCGATAACGCGCGGAGTTTTCAGTCATCACTATGGAAGGACATGTGCCTGGAATGGACCATCCACCCCGTATATAGTTCACCCTACTTTTCCCATGGTTATTAATCCGAGAGGGTTAACGAGGTATTAAAGGGCATAACTAACTCTTTGTACAGGGATGATCAGGCTGCGTTGGACAGTAATTTGGATTTTATAAACGTGGGGCTTAATTCTGCCGTGCATTCTTTGACGGGATCCCCTCCGATTTCTTTACTGAGGCGAGAGATCACCCACTACATTCTAAATCAATGAGGACTGCCGCAGACGGTCTCTGCCAAGATGAAGTCATTCATAAAATTAAAAAAAAAAAGCTTAAGAAGGCTCGTTATGTGGTGTAAGAAATGTACAATGCTAACAGAAAACCTCGTAATTAAAAATTGCAGCATATAGTTTTATGTTTTCCCTTAGCTGAAAAAAAAAATGTTAAATTCATTACGTCCATTTGTGGGTATATAAAATAAAAAGGTTCCTTAATTCTAACATTATATAACTTCAGAAAAAGCAAACAAGAGAAATTATAAAAAAATACACATTGCTAATTTAAAATGTTCACTCTAAATTTTTTGTAATTTGTATACTTTTAGTTTGTAATACTAACCCATATAAGGTTTTTATTATTTTTAAGGGAGATATTGCTTGTTTTCCGTCTTTGTGCGGTTCAAAGGGCCTTCCCGGTTCCGCCTAACATTCCTGCACCACGCCAAGCAACTTCTCCGCCACGCCTCGTCGAACTAACACTCCGCAAGCTACCAGCCTCCCGTCGGCCTGCACGACTGCCCATCTGCCCGCCAACATGCCCACCATCCTGCCCACCAGCTTGTCCGTCCGCTCGTCAGCTGCCTGTCAGCCTGCACGCCAGTCCATCAGCTGCCTGTCAGCCCGCACGCCAGTCCATCAGCTGCCTGTCAGCCTGCACGCCAGTCCATCAGCTGCCTGTCAGCCCACACGCCAGTCCGTCAGCTGCCTGTCAGCCCGCACGCCAGTCCATCAGCTGCCTGTCAGCCCGCACGCCAGTCAGTCAGCTGCCTGTCAGCCCGCACGCCAGTCCGTCAGCTGCCTGTCAGCCTGCACGCCAGTCCATCAGCTGCCTGTCAACCCACACGCCAGTCCATCAGCTGCCTGTCAGCCCGCACGCCAGTCCATCAGCTGCCTGTCAGCCCGCACGCCAGTCCATCAGCTGCCTGTCAGCCCGCACGCCAGTCCATCAGCTGCCTGTCAGCCCACACGCCAGTCAATCAGCAGCCTGTCAGCCCGCACGCTAGTCCGTCAGCTGCCTGTCAGCCCGCACGCCAGTCCATCAGCTGCCTGTCAGCCCGCACGCCAGTCCATCAGCTGCCTGTCAGCCCGCACGCCAGTCCATCAGCTGCCTGTCAGCCCGCACGCCAGTCCATCAGCAGCCTGTCAGCCCGCACGCCAGTCCATCAGCTGCCTGTCAGCCCACACGCCAGTCCATCAGCTGCCTGTCAGCCCGCACGCCAGTCCATCAGCAGCCTGTCAGCACGCACGCCAGTCCGTCAGCTGCCTGTCAGCCCGCACGCCAGTCCATCAGCTGCCTGTCAGCCCGCACGCCAGTCAGTCAGCTGCCTGTCAGCCCGCACGCCAGTCCATCAGCTGCCTGTCAGCCCACACGCCAGTCAGTCAGCTGCCTGTCAGCCCGCACGCCAGTCCATCAGCTGCCTGTCAGCCCGCACGCCAGTCCATCAGCTGCCTGTCAGCCCGCACGCCAGTCCATCAGCTGCCTGTCAGCCCGCACGCCAGTCCATCAGCTGCCTGTCAACCCACACGCCAGTCCATCAGCTGCCTGTCAGCCCGCACGCCAGTCCATCAGCTGCCTGTCAACCCACACGCCAGTCCATCAGCTGCCTGTCAGCCCGCACGCCAGTCCATCAGCTGCCTGTCAGCCCGCACGCCAGTCCATCAGCTGCCTGTCAGCCCGCACGCCAGTCCATCAGCAGCCTGTCAGCCCACACGCTAGTCCGTCAGCTGCCTGTCAGCCCGCACGCCAGTCCATCAGCTGCCTGTCAGCCCGCCGGCCAGTCCATCAGCTGCCTGTCAGCCCGCACGCCAGTCCGTCAGCTGCCTGTCAGCCCACACGCCAGTCTATCAGCAGCCTGTCAGCCCGCACGCTAGTCCGTCAGCTGCCTGTCAGCCCGCACGCCAGTCCATCAGCTGCCTGTCAGCCCGCACGCCAGTCCATCAGCTGCCTGTCAGCCCACACGCCAGTCCATCAGCTGCCTGTCAGCCCGCACGCCAGTCCATCAGCTGCCTGTCAGCCCGCACGCCAGTCCATCAGCTGCCTGTCAGCCCGCACGACAGTCCATCAGCTGCCTGTCAGCCCACACGCCAGTCCATCAGCAGCCTGTCAGCACGCACGCCAGTCCGTCAGCTGCCTGTCAGCCCGCACGCCAGTCCATCAGCTGCCTGTCAGCCCGCACGCCAGTCCGTCAGCTGCCTGTCAGCCCGCACGCCAGTCAGTCAGCTCCCTGTCAGCCCGCACGCCAGTCCATTAGCTGCCTGTCAGCCCGCACGCCAGTCCATCAGCAGCCTGTCAGCCCGCACGCCAGTCCATCAGCTGCCTGTCAGCCCGCACGCCAGTCCATCAGCTGCCTGTCAGCCCACACGCCAGTCCGTCAGCTGCCTGTCAGCCCGCACGCCAGTCCATCAGCTGCCTGTCAGCCGGCACGCCAGTCCATCAGCTGCCTGTCAGCCCGCACGCTAGTCCATCAGCTGCCTGTCAGCCCGCACGCCAGTCCATCAGCTGCCTGTCAGCCCGCACGCCAGTCCATCAGCTGCCTGTCAGCCCGCACGCCAGTCCATCAGCTGCCTGTCAGCCCGCACGCCAGTCCGTCAGCTGCCTGTAATCCCGCACGCCAGTCCATCAGCTGCCTGTCAGCCCGCACGCCAGTCGGTCAGCTGCCTGTCAGCCCGCACGCCAGTCAGTCAGCTGCCTGTCAGCCCGCACGCCAGTCCATCAGCTGCCTGTCAGCCCGCACACCAGTCCGTCAGCTGCCTGTCAGCCCACACGCCAGTCCGTCAGCTGCCTGTCAGCCCGCACGCCAGTCCATCAGCTGCCTGTTAGCCCGCACGCCAGTCCATCAGCTGCCTGTCAGCTCACACGCCAGTCCGTCAGCTGCCTGTCAGCCTGCACGCCAGTCCATCAGCTGCATGTCAGCCCACACGCGTCCATCAGCTGCCTGTCAGTCTGCACGCCAGTCCATCAGCAGCCTGTCAGCCCGCACGCCAGTCCATCAGCTGCCTGTCAGCCCGCACGCCAGTCCATCAGCTGCCTGTCAGCCCGCACGCCAGTCCATCAGCTGCCTGTCAGCCCACACGCCAGTCCATCAGCAGCCTGTCAGCCCGCACGCCAGTCCATCAGCTGCCTGTCAGCCCGCACGCCAGTCAGTCAGCTGCCTGTCAGCCCGCACGCCAGTCCATTAGCTGCCTGTCAGCCCGCACGCCAGTCCATCAGCAGCCTGTCAGCCCGCACGCCAGTCCATCAGCTGCCTGTCAGCCCGCACGCCAGTCCATCAGCTGCCTGTCAGCCCACACGCCAGTCCGTCAGCTGCCTGTCAGCCCGCACGCCAGTCCATCAGCTGCCTGTCAGCCGGCACGCCAGTCCATCAGCTGCCTGTCAGCCCGCACGCTAGTCCATCAGCTGCCTGTCAGCCCGCACGCCAGTCCATCAGCTGCTTGTCAGCCCGCACGCCAGTCCATCAGCTGCCTGTCAGCCTGCACGCCAGTCCATCAGCTGCCTGTCAGCCCGCACGCCAGTCCGTCAGCTGCCTATCAGCCCGCACGCCAGTCCATCAGCTGCCTGTCAGCCCGCACGCCAGTCGGTCAGCTGACTGTCAGCCCGCACGCCTGTCAGTCAGCTGCCTGTCAGCCCGCACGCCAGTCCATCAGCTGCCTGTCAGCCCGCACGCCAGTCCATCAGCTGCCTGTCAGCCCACACGCCAGTCCGTCAGCTGCCTGTCAGCCCGCACGCCAGTCCATCAGCTGCCTGTTAGCCCGCACACCAGTCCATCAGCTGCCTGTCAGCCCACACGCCAGTCCGTCAGCTGCCTGTCAGCCTGCACGCCAGTCCATCAGCTGCATGTCAGCCCACACGCGTCCATCAGCTGCCTGTCAGTCTGCACGCCAGTCCATCAGCAGCCTGTCAGCCCGCACGCCAGTCCATCAGCTGCCTGTCAGCCCGCACGCCAGTCCATCAGCTGCCTGTCAGCCCACACGCCAGTCCATCAGTTACCTGTCAGCCCGCACGCCAGTCCATCAGCTGCCTGTCAGCCCGCACGCCAGTCCATCAGCTGCCTGTCAGCCCACACGCCAGTCCATCAGCAGCCTGTCAGCCCGCACGCCAGTCCGTCAGCTGCCTGTCAGCCCGCACGCCAGTCCATCAGCTGCCTGTCAGCCCGCACGCCAGTACGTCAGCTGCCTGTCAGCCTGCACGCCAGTCAGTCAGCTGCCTTTCAGCCCGCACGCCAGTCCATCAGCTGCCTGTCAGCCCGCACGCCAGTCCATCAGCAGCCTGTCAGCCCGCACGCCAGTCCATCAGCTGCCTGTCAGCCCGCACGCCAGTCCATCAGCTGCCTGTCAGCCCACACGCCAGTCCGTCAGCTGCCTGTCAGCCCGCACGCCAGTCCATCAGCTGCCTGTCAGCCGGCACGCCAGTCCATCAGCTGCCTGTCAGCCCGCACGCCAGTCCATCAGCTGCCTGTCAGCCTGCACGCCAGTCCATCAGCTGCCTGTCAGCCCGCACGCCAGTCCGTCAGCTGCCTGTCAGCCCGCACGCCAGTCCATCAGCTGCCTGTCAGCCCGCACGCCAGTCCGTCAGCTGCCTGTCAGCCCGCACGCCAGTCAGTCAGCTGCCTGTCAGCCCGCACGCCAGTCCATCAGCTGCCTGTCAGCCCGCACGCCAGTCCGTCAGCTGCCTGTCAGCCCGCACGCCAGTCCATCAGCTGCCTGTCAGCCCGCACGTCAGTCCATCAGCTGCCTGTCAGCCCGCACGCCAGTCCGTCGACGCGTCCGGCCTTCTACACGCCAATCAGTTTGTGCTCTGGATCGCCAGCAAGCTGCCTATCCGGGAAGTTGTCTCTTGAGGCCGCTATCGTACGTAGTCTTACCACGGGGCCGGCTTGCCACCTTTTTAGGAGATGGTTCGGAGATCATCTTTGACAGAGAATCGGCCGCCCCGGGCAGGGCCCCCGGCGTCCCAATGGCGACCTTGGTTTGCGCCGGAGAGGCTGAGACGACCTTGCACATAGTGGAGCTGCTCACATGATCGCCTGCCGCTCGTCTGTCCCGTGCGCGGTACTGTCGCTGGCGGCGCCAATGTGGGTTGGAGGTGCAGGAGTACTTGGATCCCGCTCGCTTTCTCGCCCGTCGACAGACTTGTTCGGCGGGTTGGCGAAGCTCCAGGTACGAGTTCAAGATCGCCTTCGCGACGAAGAGAAGGCAGAATGCCTGACGTCGGTGAAAGTTCACTGGTAAATTACTTCTCTTTGTTTACATTGACATTGTTTACATAGCCCGTCCTCTATAATATTGCTGTATTGTTTTGTGTGTTTTCGTTAATCGTTTTCTGTTTGCCAATTTTTAAATACAAACTAACTTTTCCAGCGCTGAAAAAGAAAGAAGAGAATTTTTTTTTTTCAAATTTTTTATAAAATATCATGTCTACTCTGATTAACTTTGTAGGGTCTGTGGCTAGGTTTGTTGCATGAGCATTAAATTTTGATAAACACTCTTTCGAGGCGGCTCGGGCACGGACAGTAAAATGCTGGGGAGTTGTGGTGATTCCACCACGTCTGTTTGACTAGGCGCGGCGTGGACGTCACTGCCCCCACTCCCACCCCTTCTCCCCATAGAGGCGCCTCTCCCTTCCCTTTCTGATCGCTTACCCGTTCTCTCGGCCTGTGCGCATGCGCGCGAGCTTTTGGGCGTAACTACACAAGGTCTCCAGACCTCTGCCTCGATCTTACTATATACTTTTTATTTCAGGGTTAGTTTGGTAACGCACTCAGATCACGTAGCTTCTCTCTTTGTTTAATTCAGTAATTGTAAATGTGCGACGCGAGCGAGTGACGAGACAATGTATGTAGTTAATGTGTTTCTTGGATATGGTAGTATTTTTTTAAAATTATATTTTTAGTGCTCACTATTTATTATGATTGGTTATAATTTTCTTTGCGTTTATTTATTTCGTCCTAGAATTTTTTAAACCATGTCTCGTCGTGTTGATTCAGGTCTGCCAGCTCACTTAAATAATTATTGTTCTAGTTTTCAATAGCTTGTCCAGCACACAGTAATGTTTGACAGTTGCCTTCTTTTTCTTTCTTGGGTTTGAGGATAATGTGCATGTACATTCTTCACGATATGATTCTTGCTTTTGCCCTATTTGAATACGCCCGTTTCTGCCATCTGGCTGCATGCTCTTGGCAAGCTGGCTAATGTCTAGTTTTTGAGGCTTCATTGACTCTGGGCTTAGTTGTCGTTCCTATTTTTCTCGTACGATTTATCAGGATTATTTTTATAAGCATAGGTATGTATAAAGATTTAAAGTAACCTGGTTACAACCTAATGATTAGGCTTGTGCTAGAGTCCCTAACTTTGTTGCGATTATTACAAGTACGCACTCTATGTTTATTCTTCTTTTTAAGCGCATATATATATATGTGTGTGTGTGTATCTTCTTGAAGAACACTTTCGTGTAATTTTTGTGAAATTTTGTGATAATTGGTTAATTTAGTATTTCCAAAGGCGAAATTGTCATATTTAGATATAAAAAATGGTATGCCAGACTGTCGTGGTAGTATTGATAGCCATTTATTGTGTTATATTTGGTTGATAAATAACTAATCATATCGTGCTAATAAATCGTTTATGGGTTTGTGTAAACGTAATTCTAGTACTTGATCTTACGAATCCTACTAATATTATAAACGCAAAAGTTTATAAGTATGGATGGATGTTTGTTACTCTTTCACGTAAAAACTACTGAATGGATTTGAATGAAATTTGGCCTACAGCAAGCTTATAACCTGGATTAACACATATACATAATATTAATATGATATTCCATCCATAAGGGAGTGAAAAACTGATAATTTCATTTTATAACAGAAAGAATCATAGGTTATAGACATACAAATAGTGTGTGAGTGTCATTTCTCTATGTCTGACACACGATCATACACATAGTAAGGTCTGGCAAATTAATATTTTTCTCCTTCGTGAGACCAGTCCGCTTAGTAGAGCTCGCAGCGGCTAGCAAAATAAAGGCGCTAATAACAGTTTTGTTCTTAACTTCGTCAATAGATAGAGTTGCCTTGAATTTTAAACGCACCATCGTTTGATGCGTTTGTCATGTCTTTAATTTTCGCTTGTTTGTGCCGGATGCGTTCCTATACCATTCATCCGATTGCGATGAAATTTTGTTGATTTGTTATGCGCATGCCCATGAAGGTTACTGAGACGGTATAACTATTTTTCAATAGTTGGAGCATGAATCGTGTCAAAAAATGTGTTTATTTCATTTTATATAGCAGCACTTCGTCTGTTTTTGTTGTATAAGTGCGCACGCATGACACAATTTATTTAAATATAAAAGATAGACAGATATAGAGTGATATATATATAGTAAGATAGAGACGGAGAGATAAGTTGAGATAGAGTGAGGTATAGAGAATTAAAAGGGTTAGATAAAGAGATATACCTATAGATGTATAGAGCTATATAGAGACTTATATATAGAAGATATAGAGATAGTGGGAAGTATATTAGTAGATATAAAGAGATAAATAGAGATAGAGGGATACATAGATGAATATAGATGTAGATAGAGATAAATATATATAGAGGGATGGATAGATGATTTGTATATGTGGAACTACTTCAAACATATTACAAAACAAAACTGAATGCGGCATTGCAATGCAGGCCGAGCATTAGCTAGATAATGGAATCTTTTCAATATCAGTAATCTCTTATTTTTCAGTTTTTTTAAAAATTGCTTTATAAAGTCTAAATTACATACAGACCAGGTAAATAACTATAAACTGGCAGAACGTCTGTCGGAATCTGAAAGTGATATAAATTAATTTTTCACTTGACATTCAAATCAAGAAGACAATTACTAACTACACCATGTGTGCAGCCCGGGCAACGCCGGGTATTGCAGCTAATATTAACATGAGAGAAATTATAGATAATCTTGTGAAAAAAAAATTTATTGTGGATACCGATTTTGTGTTGGTCACGCTAGCTTTATTTATGTTGAAGCACGAGAGGCTTAGGGCTCATTCATAACACTTACATAGATAGCTCTGCTCTCTGTAGAAGAACAGAGGTTATATTCTTAATTTTCAGCGCTTGCTCCCACCTAAAACGCACATTGGAGGTTGTTGGGTTGGTTCTAAACTTGAATTGAACCCAGTACAATTCTAAATAACAACGTACGGACCTTAAAACATAACCTGTAACTGTACTGTTTTTATGGTAAACAGTATCCATTCGAGAACCAAGAGAAGAAGCGCGCTTTCAAGACTATAGTTACTCTAATTCACTATTCTGATGATGTAAAGCTATCTGCTAAACACAGTATTGAGAAACTCGGTCGGCAATAAGAGACTTTGTCAGTAAAGGATCTGGCTGGTTTCTGTCTTCAATAAACCGATTGCAGCTGAGAATTAGTCAGTTCAAGCCAATGCAGAACTAAATGTTAATTAGTTTGCTAACTTTCGCAAGTGTTCCTATTGTAGAGTAGAAATTACGAAATAAATTTTTATTAATAATTTACAGTTTATTTCTCAATCCTGTTGTTTCTTTGTGACATTTAATTAAATCCAAGATTCAACCAAGCACAGTTTTAATTGAATCAATCATTATTTAATCAATTTGATTTTTTTTATGATTTTTAGAATTTTCCCCACACATCCAGCACACAAATTATGGTTTTTCAAGATGGTGGCCAAGACAGCTGATAAGGCGGCGGATGACATGGTAATAAATACTACTGTACTTAAGCTGGTACAAATTAAACTAATATGGCGTCAACACACTCTAGCAGAAGACGAAAACAGCAGACGAAAACAAGATGGTCGCCATGATGTCATACTTGCTGACATGGGCGTAGATCCTGGGGGGGGGGGGGGGGCCATGGGGGCTCGGGCCCCGCTTAAATTAATGGGCCCCTCCTTGGGGGGGCCCACTTCGTGATTTTAAAGTTAATGGTGTACACAACACATATATAAATATATATATATATATATATATATATATCAGATTATTATTTACAACGACGACAGACACTTTGACATGCTTTACATTCCTACCTTCGAGTTCCGTAGTTATTTTCCCCTGCCCCTTCTGCGAAAGCCATGGTATGGAGTTTTCCAGTGAAAACTTTGAAACCCTCAATTCCTAGAAACCGTTCATTCCAAAGGACGAAGCTAGGGTAGGGTTCCGTTAGCATTTCCTCCCCATTGTTACCAACACTACCTTGTCCTCAGAAACGACAATATTATAGGTTTCAGGTAGTCTCTTTTTAAAGTGGTTTTGCTCTCGTGTGTGCCAGTCTTCTGCTTTCTTGGCAAACATCAACATTGATAAGTTCGTGACGCGGAAGAAACGGAAAACAGAATCTGATTCTCACCTGGTAAGCTTGATTGTTTTATAAGTAGTGACTATTATTTAGGTAATATATTTTATTTAAGTGATTATGTAACATTATTTTTTACAGTAAATAAACAACTTAATACTTTAACAGTAATTATAGCAGAATTTAAATTATTTACGAACTGAAACTTATATACCATTTTCTGGAATTTTTTAGCTCATCTCCATTCTGTAAGGCTAGCTTCTCTGTACGTTACATGTGAATATACAGGGAATAATTTTTTTCCTCGTCAATATGGAATTTAAAATCACTCCCCTTTTATTATCAAACGATAATTTTCACAATTCATGGCCGATAATCACTTTATAACATTTGTTATTTGATAACTCCAACACTGCGCGTGTAAACAGAAGTAAGAGTGAGAAAGAAGTATTTAAACGTTACACATCCGTATTTAAATTAATAAGGAAGCAAACGCGTCTCTTTAATAACTAATCAAACGGCATATTTTAACTAAATAATTCACTGCCAAAATACTGATTATACTAAATATAAGCCGAGAAATGTATTTGGTTCAATTAGCTGTAGGATAAATTTCATAGTTCTATCTCCGAGATTTTTCATTTGTGTCATTAAGGTTTTTTTTTTTTACCTGGTTGATGCCTTTACTAAATAAAATAGTCTTGAAGGGTTTTAATATGATTCGATCGTTCATTTGATGTTGATCCCTTTATTAGCTTTGGCGCTTTGGGTTTTTAGGGCGCATCAAAACCTGTGAACAAAGAATTTCACGAACAGCATTTAAATCACAGTAATTATGTGATTTGGCATTTAAAAAACCCGACAAAGTGCGAGTCTAACTCGCGCACGAAGGGTTCCGTACCATTATCTATAAAAACGGCAAAAAAAAAATCATGTCTGTTGTATGGAATTGGGAGCCGCACTTAAATATTTATTTTATTCTGTTTTAGTATTTCTTGTTATAGCGGCAACAGAAATACATCATTTGTGAAATTTTATTCTGTTTTCACGTTTGTTGTATGGGAGCCCCCTTTAAATATTTGCTTTATTTTAATTTAATCATTTATTTTTAAAGTGAATATATAACTAAATATTCTGTGAATATTTCAAGCATCTACCTGTTGCCGTTTTCAATATCGAGCAAAAACGAATAAAAAAATCACGTTGGTTGAATGGGAGCCCCCTTAAATATTTATTTTACTATGTTTTTGTATTTGTTGTGTCTAACTATCACGGTTCATGAGATACAGCCTGGTGGCGGACGGACAGACAGACAGACGGACGGACAGCGTTATATTCACGTACATTATTTTTATAGATTTTTTCGTGGATATTTTATGTTATTAGGTTAGCAAATTATTCAAACATGTTTGAGAGATCATTTCTTATAGTCATTAATTAATAATTACTAAAACATATTGCTCTGCTTTATTGTTAATATCACTTATGTAAAAATAAAGTGTATAACATACGAGCTTATCATCCAGAGAAGACTTGTTTCGGTTGACCTCTAGCGCAAAATTCTTAAACCACAGAATTCACGCCCCCCCCCCCCCCATCCCCCCGGAAATCCTACAGATTTGCGCCCGTGCTTGCTGATGTTATATCTGCCTTGGAATTAGTGGTGTGAGTTCCGTCTGCCGGTGGCTTGTGTGGAGGAAGGATCAGTAGTCATTTTTATTTGAATTAACTCACCGGGTTTTAAACTAGTACCTTTTAATAAAGTTTTTAGCAAAATTTATTTAAGTAATTTTTTTATGAATTTATAACATTCCCCGATATCCTTGATTAAACATAGCGGATTTTTAAGACTGCGGACAAATTTCAAAATGGCGGAACGATTTTTTATTAAAAACTAATTAAATCATAATTTTTTACGAATATTAATTTCTTTTTCCCGAATTTCTAGTCCAAAAATACAGATATTCAAGATCGCAGCCCTAACGAAAAGTGTAAAAAGGGCGGCTAAGTTTAAGGTCATGGCTTCAGTGGCTTAGGGCGGCTTGCCCATGTGGAATTTAAGCGGCTTTGGGAATTTTTTTTTTCTAAGGTACAAGTCTTGGCATTTTGATTGTCATATTATGATTAGTTTACGGTTTATTCCCCTAAAAAAAATAATTATTGAATTTTTTTTAGTTTTATTGCGCAATTTGTTTCTTAAAAATGGAAATTTTGACGATTTTTGGCTAAATTTTTGCTAATTTCCAGACTTTTTTTGACAATTTTTACAACAGTTTTGAAGGTAAAGGTCAAATTTCAAGTTCAAGGTCAACCATGATAGCGGTCGTGACGTCACAATTCAAGATGGCGGATATTGGTTTAAGTTACACACGACTACTGCGCCACTACCGACATTTATACACTACTATTTTGGTTTCTTTGAGCATAAATAATTTTTTTTTAGATGTGTAAACTTCTTAGCTCTCGGTATAAGGCATTTGGTAGGAGTAATTTCGTGAAATTAAACGGAAGTCAATAAACGAAACTATATGGAAAAGATGGCAAACCCGTACGAGTAGTATCCAAACATCCGAATATAGTCTATTTTGAAAACCTTAGGTAACATCCCAAACGCAGGGACGTAACTAGACATTTTTCCACCCGGGGCAACATCTCATCTTGGCGCCCCCCCCCCCCCAAACCCTTTTTAATTTTTTCCCAAACCAACAAAGAAAAATTTACCGACAACACGTCATCGTACCACTATATTATATGAATTCCACAATTCCAAATATGTTTTATTAATTAGATAACAAACAAATGTATTTATTTACAGCAATTTCATTTTTACTACAAGATAAAATACCCACTTAGGTCTAAGCTACTTAATTGACATGTAATCTAAGAGTAGCATGTTTGATATATACTTTCACAATATTTACATAAATGCTGCAAATTAAATGAAAAGGTTATCATCAAATGACAGAACAATATGTGTGGACTGAATCGACAAATAGAACATGATAATTGATTATGATAAATAGAGTTAATATTATGAATAAAATATTTCACTCAAGTTGTTATCTTGAGAATCATAATTATACATTATACACAATATCTTAATCTACTGGTTAATTGTGATAAAAAAATTAATTCATACACAGAAAGCTTGAACTAAAACTTAACTTTACGGGCTCTTTTGGCTGCAAATGTTTTTACAATGCCCTCAAAAGACAGCTTTGAAACTAACTTGTGCTCTATTGATATGATACTCAGGTTGGTTAGTCGTTGCTGACCTGTTAAATTTCTAAGGTAATTTTTTTATGATTTTTAAATTGCTAAAACTCCTTTCATTAGAGGTGATTGAGACTGGTATTGTGCAAAAAATTCCCAATGCTGTCGTTAAAGTTGGGGTATGAGTCTTCAAGCCCATTCTTATATCTTAATGGCAGAAGATCTGCTGGTGAAGCTGTTTTCATATTAGGGCTTAAATCCAAGGCATGATACTTAAAACTTTCAACTTCTATCGCCAGCTCGTCCCTGTTTAAGTCTTATTTATATGTGGTAGCTAAATCAAGTGCCTGTTTCTTCAATTCTTCTCCATTTAGTGTTTCAAACAGAGGAAACCAAATAAACTATTCATGTTTTGAATAGCTTGAAACCTTTGTCTCAGTTCACTCAGAATCCGATCTATTATTTGTATAATCAACAGTCTGAACTTTTTTTCTTCTGAGAATTCAAAGCTTTCATCTTCACCCTTTTCATCAACCATCCACTTTTTCTTTCTTCCCATTGTTTGAAATGAGGATCTAGGTTAAGCTTTTCTGCTATTTATTTCGCTTCTCTGATTGCGTTTGTGGAACTATTTAACCTTTCTGATCCTATTTCTGATATCAGATGGTTAATATGTTTTGCTGATAGATCGATAGTGATGTCATCTCTTTGTAATAATTTGTTGGCGATATCAATGCGGCTTGGTTCCCTATACCAAAAACAGGAAAAGACAATGAATTCAAACTTTCTGACATTTCTTAGAAAAGAAGTTGCTTCTGTTTTTGTTTCAGCTTTTGTTATTGGGCTGGTCACAAGATCATTCAAAGCATCTATAATCTTTTCTAGATGCTTAGGTATATATTACAGCTACAGCTTCTCTCTTAGTCGACCATCTGGTATTACTTTGCAGTTTGAGAGATAAGGGAACATGTTGCACTAGAACCTCCCATCTATTGGTGGAGGAATCAAAGAAATTGTAGAGACAATTAAATTGGCCAAAGTAGGGCTCTGCCTCTGGTGATAAGCTAGCAGCATTCACCCCAACTAAATTTAGCGAATGTGCTGCACATGGCACAAAATATGCCAAACTATTTACTTCTTTGATTCGAGATTGAACTCCTTTGTACATACCAGCCATGTTTGACCCATTATCACATGACTGCCCTCTGCAGTTCTTAATATCTAATCTATCATTTCTGAGTTTTTCTAAAATCTCTTCTGAAAGAGCCAATCCATTTTTTTCACTAACTATTATGAAATAAAGAAATATTTTCACTATCTCAGGGCCATTTTCGGTGATCTTCACGTAACGAAGAACTTCGGACATTTGTCCAAAATGGCTTAGATCGGGCGTGCAGTCAAACATAATGGAAAAGTATTTAGAAGCTTTGATGTCGTTAACTATATGTTCTCTTATTTTTCCAGCGATAATTTCTAAAAATTCATTTTGGATATAAGGATAAAAGTAGCTGACCTGGCCCTTTCTATGGCGGAGAATGTGCTCTCTCAGATGGGGATGATAATGAGATACCATCACTATTGTGTTTAAAAACTTGCCACATCTAGGATCACCAAAGTCTAGGGATTCATCAGAACCTCTTAATGGACTACCCTGTTTTGCTAAATGTATAATAACATCAATTATTACATACAAAACTCCTCTCCAGTGTGTTTCCTCCTGTGCTATTTGATCCTGCAGCTCTTTATCAATACCAGGTCATTTATTTAAGGATAATTCCAATGTTTTCCACGAGCAAAAACACTTTTTGTGATTAAGTGAATTTTCATGCTCAGGAATCCTTTCACTCAACTTTTCCCACTGAGTGAAACCTTCCTCCTTGATCAAAACAGATACTTTTTGTTCAGAGAACATGTAGTTAAAAGTTTGCATGGTACACAAAACAAGGCATTTTTTGATTGAATGTATGTTAGCCATGTTCGGCGTACTTTTAGACCACCAGCCAATGTTTTGGTGAACCAGTCTTTGGTTAAATTTCTTCCATCTCTTGAGGTGTTACTTAGATCAGGCTCTACCTTCCCCTCGTTCAATAATCCTGATACTATAAAGCATTTTTCTGTATCCGAAAAGGCTGCAGGCCACTTCCCGGGGTCTCTGAAATCAAAATGAATAGCAGGCTCACCCTGGACGAGGTCCTTTGTCGGAATTGTAGAATCCGAAAAAAATGCCTTTGATGTTCCAACAGTAGTCGTAAAATGCTGCTCAGATACAGTGCATGGTTGGAACTCATCTTCATTGATGACTTGTGTTACTGGAATTTGAAGTTCTTCTTGATGGCTTCTTGCCAGCTCACTCTCTGTTCCAGTTACACATACCTCTTGAATTGAATGTTCTTTAGGATCCTTACTGCTACTGCTACCACCTACAAAACAAAACCAAAGTAATTAGACTTGTTTGATCAATGAGTAAGTCTAGATATGTGATTTCTGTGTAAGCTATTGCTGTACTATTTTGAAATTCTAATTTGAGCTGGTAAATCCTATACTCTTTGTCTGAAATTATTTTTATAAGACTAACCATTGCTGCAAAGGGTTGAAAAAAGAGGAGTGAAATTAAAAAAAGAATAAAATTCGTACCATTAACACTATTAAATTCATTACTTTTTATTGTAAAACCTAAAAATATTATCTACAAGCTTCGTCTAAATTTATTTTTTATATGCTCAGCCATTCCTGCAAGGGGCGGAAAATAACAGGGGTTGAAAGACAAAAAAATCATTACTTCATTAGTAGGCACACTATTAAATCGATACAAATTGTTTGAAAATCATAATTTTTATCTAAAACAATTGTATTAAAATTGTTTTGATGATTCAAACCATTATTACAAGGAGTTGAAAAAACTTGGGGTTGGAGTAAGAAAATAAATAATATTTTTCAACCATGTAGGCCCTACACTACAAATCCATTCCTATTTTTTTTTTATTTCTAAATATTGTTAAAACTATTATTAAAATAATTTTTTATCTGACCAAGTATTACTGCAAGTAACGTGGTTTGAAATTAAAAAAGAGGCATTATATTTTTTAAATATAGATACCTATATAATATCGAATCCGTAATAATTTATTTATAAATTCTTAACTTCATCGAAAACTTTGGCTGAAACAATTTTTGATGAAACGAATTACTACCGCATACACAGGTTTTGAAAATTAAAAAAATTCAAAACATCCTTAGTTAGTTGTATCAATTTTTTGGAATTTATTTTAAACTGTCTTAATATTATCATAATCCTTGGTGCAAAGAAAAATTTTTATATGACCACGTTTTTAGTGCAACGAATGAAAAAAAAAGTGTTAGAAGGTCAAAAAAATTAAATGATTACCTACCTTAGCTGACACGGAGTCTTCCAAATACTTTCTCTCTCAAAATGCAGTCTGCTAAATCATTGATTTAAAAAAAAAAATATATGATTAGAAAATATTTACATTACCGCTTTTCCAAGGATGTTATTATTAATTACCCAAAAACCTACAAAATAGTACAATAATTGTATACACATAAATATCAAGTTTAATCATACATAATTTTGATTTACAAAGCATTGAATTAAACATATATTACCGGCAAATAGGCAGATAGACAGACATGCGCAGCAAATTACTAATGTCCTTTGTTTGCGTACAGGCTTAAAAAATGTTGTTCAAAATTATGTATTAGATCTAACGGTGGCCCTATTTAAGTTCTAATGCAATACTTTTCTACTACAAAAAATAAAATAAGAAAGTAACATTTAAAAAAAATTGTTACCTTATTTTTTTCAAGTAAGTTAATAACGTACCTTCTTCATTAACGTCTTTGACATTAAGCCAAGATGATAAAAAGGACGAAGACTGGCGAGCTTCTTTTTCACGTTCTTTAGCTCTTCTTTTGAATTCTGCATCAGATGGTTTTTTGACATGTTTTGAGATTAAACACGATTATCAAACATAATGGAAACAGTTTACGAAATTGTGTATTCACAAATAGCAAAAGTGACGTAACTGAGAGAACAGAAATGCTACACACATGAAAAGATACTACCGGGCGAATGACCCTACTGGGTTGTGGTTGTGATCAACTGAATCTATTTCAGACACCCGATGCCTGACCTGGCCTGGGCGGGGCGGTGGGGGTGAGAAATGTCGCGACTTTCGAAGGTCGGGTGGGGATTTCCCTCCATGGTTCCCACAAGGCCACAGCAGAGTTGCCAGACGTACAATCTAGAAGGTATTTGTACCTACCAAAATTCAGTGGTATGTACGTATGTACCTACTAGTTACCACCGTACCATTGCAAGTTAGAATGTACGCGAATAATATCATTTTTATTAGTTTATATATTATTATATGCTAAAGGAAAACTGTTGCTCATTTAGTTATATATTTATATTTAATGTACGTTAGGTGTGGATTCAGGAATATTTCTGGCAAAAATGAGGAGGTGGGAGTGGATAAAAAAAAATAGAACAAAATTTCAAATTTTATCAAGTGTAATTAGTATGTAAATGGCGGTACTGGGACAGGGTTCAGGGTGTGGATTGTGATTGTCGGTCCGCCATCTTGGATTGTGACGTCACGGTGGCCATCTTGGATGGTTGTGACCTTGACCTTGACATTTGACCTTCAAAATGTGTCAAAATTGTCCAAAATTAGGCAAAACTTTCCCAAAATTCCTCAAAAATCGCCAAAATTTCCATTTATGTGGAAAAAAATTCCGCCAAAAAATCTCAAAAAATTCTACAATTCAAAAATTAGGATTTCGAAAATCCTCAAAAGCCGTTTTGCCTTAGAAAGAACCCAAATTCCTAAAAGCGGCTTAAGCATCCTTAGAGCTAGCCGCTTTAAGCCGCCAAGGTCATGACCTTGAAAATTAGGATGCCATGGCAGCCATTTTGAATTATGACGTCACCGTTGCAAATTTTGCTACGGCCGCCATCTTTAACATTTTTATTTACTATCCAATTTTAATGAAAAAAAATTTTAAATTTATAAAAAAAATCAATTAATAAAATTTTAATAATTTTTTTTTAAAAAACATACATTTACAACACGGAGTTCGGAGTCCGCGGTTCGAACCCGGTGAGGGTAAAAAAAAAAATAGCGACCGATCCTTCCCCCGTGGTGGCTGCTGGCAGACTGACTCCCACCACTTTTTTTCAAAGCATAAGTATATAACATCATCTAGTATGACATCATGACCACCATCTTGTCTTCGATGCTGGAAGCCATCATCATTGTATCGTCGGCTAGAGTGCGCTGACGCCATGTAAGTTTAATTCGTATCCGCTAGAGTACAGTTATCATTTATTATTGCTGTGACACCCGCCATCTTGTCATTTGGCCGCCATCTTGAAAATCCGTAATTATTTAGCTATAAATGCGGGAAAAGTTCCAAAATTCATTAAATAAATCACTCATTAATTTACATATTGATTCGATATATTCCTGTCCTCGGTTCGATACCCGATCGATGCAATAACGTTTAATTTTATGTAAAAAATAATAATTTCAATAAACCATGTTCGACATTCGTAAAGAGACTTTAAATCCTTTACTTACATTATTCTATCAGACATCAACACCATCATATTGGAAATTCGTAATTTTAATGCTAGAGATTCGGGAAAAAGTTCAAAATTCATTAAATAAATTTGTAATCTATATACTGATTGATTAGATCGACTAAGGTCCTAGGTTCGATCCCTGGTCGATACAAAACAACTTTAATATTTTAAAAAAGTACCACTAAAGTGAAAGGTTTGAGAAAATAAAAACACCGCAAGTTCTGATAAAAAACTTTTATTACATACATACTACACTACTACAGTACAATAAAAATACACACACAAATTACTAAAGTCTTGCGGATTCCTCGATTTCCGCATCAGCCACCCACGAATTAAAGCGAGGTGGAAAGCCCCACCACTTGACGTAGGACCATACTTTTCTCCGTTTTATAATCTTCTCCACCAAGTACGTATCGGGATACAACGTAGGCTGAATCTCTTCGGCATAGAAGCTGGCATGGATAGGTTTGTGGTCCAAATCTTCGAGGTAGTAGGTCCTAGGCTCTGATTCACGAACATGTGTCACACGGAAAAGTTCGGGACTCCAGTTCGCAGTGAAACCTTTCTCGAAGATACCTTTCTGCTTGGAGATTCGCATAATGTCACCGACATTAGGTTTATGCTTTCGTGGATCTTTCTTCTTCGTGTTGGAAAACACTGTTTGAAGCAGGCGATTGTCCGTTACGTCATTTGGCTTCATTTTCGTGGTAGAATACACAGTGGAATTATACTCGCTTATTAGTTTCGGCAAGATGTCAAGCCACTTGTAATTTCCGTTAGCCGTGAACTGCCGCCAGTGGGGGATCCAGGATTTTGGTTTGGGAGGGGCTTGACCCAGCTGAGGCTAGGCTTTATCAAGGCAAACACTAAAACAATAGTGGACCCAGATGCTTTTGGGGGTGGCTTGAGCCCCTTAGCCCCCCCTCTGGATCCGCTACTGACTGCCGCCACATTTTGGAACGCAAAGTTCTGTTAAACCTTTCGACAACGGAGGCTTTGACGTTACTAAATGTAGAGTAGTGTTTAATGCCATACTTCTTCATCAAAGCCTTGAAGGTTGCATTGTAGAATTCTTTCCGGAGGTCCGTTTGCAGGTGCGACGGTACACGTCCATCACGCAAAATATTGTTCATGGCCTTGGCTACTTCAGTTGCAGTCTTTGATTTGACAGGTCTAGCCCAAGCGAACTTGCTATAAACATCGATGACTGTCAACATGTACTTGAAACCTTTATTCAATCGGGAATACGGTATCATCTCAACAAGGTCCGCCTGGAAGAAATCATCAATTCCACGAACTAAGACTTTGCGACGAAGGTATTTCCGTCTAGCAGGAGCATGAAGTTCGCGAGCGATTCCGGTTCGACTCATTGTACGTAGCCGGCTTCCCTCAGTTCTTCAAGTATGGAGAATATTTCGTTGATGTGCGAATAGTTTCCTACACTAAGCGAAGCATGTAGAATTCTAAGACGATCAACTAATTCATTGGGGTCGTCCCAATATACATAGTCAAATACCTGATCACTTTCTAGCTTTTTTAAACCTTCGCCATGTATTGTTAGTTCACTGAAGAGATTAGCGAGAATGTCGATTTTTTCATGATCTTCGTCTTTATATACACCACTATCTGGATCGTTATCGCGAAAATGTGCATTGGTTAGCTCTAGCAGTTTTTTGTACTCTTGTAAGTCTTTATGAGAATATCCTTTAGGCTCCCTGCGAAACAGCAATTCGTACACACCCAGGGTCCCGCGCGTTTTAAACTCTGCTACGCGCACGATATTTCCTGGTAGAAAGTCTATTTCTTTAGCACCGAGGAACCACTTATTATGTTTTCTGTACACTCCGTAGGTCGTGTCATCATTCCGGCTCGTAAACAATATCAGGTATGGTCGGACCATTGCATTCACTTGATGTCCCTTTTTTGGTATTTTCTTGTTATGCTTGGACTCTGTACTTGTTAAGTCCTCTTCTTCTCGATCTTGTTCATACTTTCTCTTCTTTACAGTCGGCATTCCATCTTCAACTTCTGTCTTCACAATGATGGCTGGTTCTTCCTTGCTTTTAAGTTCGTCGAGGCGACTAGTGATTGGTTTAAATATCTCATTTTCCATCTCACGTGCAAGTCTGGTTCGTCTAGCAAGTAAATATTTTTCACGAACAGACTGTATAGCTCGATGAAGGTCACTGGCCAGGTCCGACATTGTACTGGCTGAAAACTTATTGCAAGACCTCCTTTTATACTTTTTTATTCGTTCGCAGAAACTTCTTTTTTGTGTTTGGACAAATCTGAATTTGTTGACAAGTGAGATAGTAATGCTTTCAGACTACTTTGAAAAGTCCTCAGATCGTCACGTCTTTGTGCATTCGATACTTCGATCATGTCGCGAATGCGAGAATCCGAGGCTTCCACTTGCTGGTGGATGGCAACGAGATACTCTAGTAATTCGTTTTTCACACTGTCTACTTTTTGAGCCAGTAGCGAAATGTATTTGCGGATATCGCTGTCATGAGACTTGAGAGCAGTACGTAAGTTTCGACTGCTACGACCGAATTTCGAAATGCTATGACTCATGTTTGGCGATAAACTAATCGAAACCTCGTCTGTAGCTGCCCTTATATAGAGGCCAGTCTTTTAATATAACTAGGAATCCGTGTTCTTTCCAACACAAGGAGCACATGTCTTTGAATTCCTGGAACGTCATGTCAGTGTTTACGTGATCGACATAAGCGTGACGTAAATTAAGTTCGTCCATGCGAAACAAAACTATGACATTCGCGTTGTCTCGTAGGAGATGTTTTGGAAGACGACTGTACGTCTGACACAGGTAAACGCAGTCTACCTTGGCGTATCTGCCCATGGAAAAGTACTCTTGTATTATGCCTTGTTTCTCGTACATTACATAGTCGAAAACAAACACGGAATTGGCTTTTGTTTCGTTTGGAGGTACCACATCTGCATTATCATTAAATGGAAAATATTCCAGACCATCCACCGAGCGTAGAACAGTAGCTAGGCGCTGGTACTTTGGCTGTTGCAACGACTTGGAATACAAGTAAACGTTTTCGAACCGAAGACCGTTTGGTTCCTCCAGTAAACTCAGTAAAACACACATTTTGCCGCAGTTTGACGGTCCTGCTATGATGCAACGTATGGCAGAAGGCAACAGTAAGCCATGTCGTGATTCACGCGCACTAAATACATCGTCTTTCGTAATGCGCACGGGCAAACACACCTCTTGCTTGATGACCTGCATTGTACTAAAGAAATTGTATAAAATCAAACACATTTATACTTTCTGGTCAGTTGTGCGTAATGACTCGAAGAGGTAAGAACAAAAAACACATCGGTGCAGGACTCGTGAACTCGCTGATAAACAATCTACCATTCGAGCTACACATTCCCGGCTACAGATTCTGCGGCCCCGGGAATAAACTAGCGAAAAGGTTAGCTCGCGGTGACGTGGGCATTAATTCTCTCGACGAAAAGTGCAAGCAGCACGATATCGCATATTCATTAAGCAAGGATCTGGAATCCAGACACCGGGCCGACGAGATATTGGCACAGGAAGCCGAAGATATAAGTAAATCGTCGAACGCGGGACCTGGAGAGAAAATCTCAGCGTGGGGCGTTTCCAAAATCATGAAGGCAAAGACGAAATTAGGACTCGGTGCTCGTCAAGCCAGCTCCATCAAGTCAAAGACTAACTCACGCAAGACCAAACGCAAGACTGGTGCAGGCGTGCAAAAAGCCAAGCAAAAATTACAGACTCTCGACAAGAAGATTATAGGAGGATTTCTTCCTTTGCTTTTGCCTGCATTGGGTGCTCTCGGCGGCCTCATCGGTGCAACGAGCGGTATAGTGCGGGCAGTCAACACTTCGAAGAATGAGCGAAAGCAGTGAAAAGAAGCACAGCGACACAATGCCAGCATGGAAGCCATTGCCATGGGTAAAAAAAATGGCGCAGGACTCTACTTGCAACCTCACAAATCAGGTCGATGCATGAGAAAGAAACGAATGAAAAAATCCTAAGTTCTTTGCCGAAACGTCCGCTCACCAATATAGATTTGTTCAGGTATGCTCGAAAACTGAAAATACCAAATTTCCGCGGCGTGTATATGCGAGACACTTTGCCCAGCAAGCCAAAAACGCACGAACGTGCCATAATTAATTTAGACACGTCGGCGGGTCGAGGCACGCACTGGGTGGCTTACGTAAATACGGGAAAAATGACCGAGTACTACGATAGTTTTGGAAATTTACGGCATCCGCCAGAACTGCGACAGTACCTGGGCCGGTCCACTACATTGTTTTACAATTACGAAACGGAACAGAGGCATAATCAAACAAACTGCGGACTCTTGTGTCTTCGCTTTTTAACAATCAAAAAATTAGCTGACAAATAAAAATTGCTACTTGAAGGTTGTGCAGTGATGATAATTTATTAGTCATGTCGATAACACTTACCTTGACAGGTCATGCATCTGAGCTGCGGGCGGTTCATTTCCCGCCTCTGGATTTAAACGGAGAATGGTGCATCAAACTCGTAGATTTTCAAACGTATAATGCCATACCTAATATCGACGAGGAAAACTGCAAGAACTGCTTCCTGAAAAGCGATGGGACCGCTCATGAAATACAGTTACCTGTTGGCTCTTACGAAATTGATGACATTGCAAATTACATCAGGGATATGTTACCACAGGATGTAGACTTTCAACTGTGTGGAAATCCAAACACTCAAAAAGCATTCTAACATGCAGTGAAAATGTCGACTTTACGAAACCTGGCACCATAGGTACGATGCTCGGATTCGAATCAAAGGTGTATGATACAGGAAGAACGTACGAATCTACGCGCGCAGTAAACATTTTACCTGTGAATGTCATAAGAATAAAATGTAATTTGGCAAGTGGAATGTATCTCAATGGAAGACTAAGCAATATGCTGCACGAGTTTTCGCCGATGGTCCCGCCAGGATATAAACTGGTCGAAGTGCCGCAAAGTATCATTTACGTTCCAGTCGTCGTGAAGTGCGCACACGAAGTCGTCGTCAGAATCGTTGACCAGCGAGGACGATTGGTGAATTTTCAAGACCAAGAAAATTCATTACGTCTGCACTTGAAGCGATGGGCATAAAGTTCGTAACACCGAACAGTTATAAAAGAAATCGTATTGCAGTGAATAAGAACAGTTCTCTACCAGACATCGGTGCATTAACACCTGACAGCATAAAGTATCTTCTCAGTATTGGACAAGTGCCGAGTAAATATGGAAGACGAAATCCTCAACGTGGAAGATCCGGTCATTTTTGATGACAGCATTACGAAAATGGAATTGCACGAGTACCAGCCTTTCCTGCTCGGACCGTACGCACTACCATCGGAAGTACGCATTGCTGTACAGCACCAAGATATTTGTACTTTACCTTCGCAGTCATTTCTACGTATAAGAGGCACGCTGAAAAAGGCGGATGGTACGCACCCGACAACGACGTCAATATCCTGCAATGGTATTCTTCACCTAATCGAGCGCATTACATATGTACTCAGTGGTGTCGAGGTAGACCAGACGAGAGATGTAGGCATAACATCTGCTATGAAAAATTACCTTTCGCTCACGCCAAATTAACTGTCTGCAGCAAGGATGGTCGGTTGGGCTCTCGAGGATGAATATAAGCTTCTGGTTTATGCCGAAGGGAAGTTCAAAGTTTGTGTTCCTCTGTCCATGCTTCTTGTATTCGCTGAGGACTACAAGCATATAATCATTAATACGAAACAAGAGTTCATACTGCTTCTAGCCAACACGCACATTAATGCAATTGTTGCCACTGCAGAAAACCCTCAAGATGTCTCGCTAACACTACAGTCTATCGAGTGGATGCTGCCCCACATACAAGTGAGCAACGTTGAACGAGTCAAGATGTTGAAGAACATAGAAAATGGCAAGAACTTCGATGTGCCATTCCGATCCTGGAGCCTGGAAACTTATCCTGGCTTGCCTCATAGTCAGCGTATTAATTGGATAGTAAAGTCCAGCTTCGCTACGGAAAAACCAAGATACATCATCGTCGGGCTTCAGACCGGAAGACAGCTCAATGCAGGAGTGAGTCGCTCCGTTTTCGATAACTGTCAAATACGTAATGTAAAAATATTTTTAAACAGCGAAAGTTATCCGTATGTAGACATGAACATGGACTTTGAAAGTGGAAGATTTCTTCTCGCATATCAAATATATGCCAAGTTTCAGCAAGCTTACTATGGGCGGAGACATTCACCGATACTGATTCCTGACAGTTTCAAGATCAAGGCTCCATTAATGGTGTTTGACGTTTCCAAACAGGATGATTGAATAAATTCAAACATCATCGACTGTAGGATCGAGATAACGACTAGCGGAAATATTCCGCCAAACACCTATGCTTTTTGTCTGATACTTCACGATCGGCTTGCATCGTGCAATTGTCGAGACAAACTTGTGAAAATTCTGACATAAATACTGTTTCGTTTTCGATAATAATTTAGTTACGACAGAGCATTGCTAGCGACAAGATGTACTGCAACCTGCAAGGTTTCCAGAGTCAAAATGGGTTCGTGCTCAAAGAAATTAGCGTCACCTCCGGAGACAAGACTCGAACACGCACTTTCCGACCTCCGTATCTGTGGAAACTACTAGACGAAAAAAGTAAACGGTCGAATGAATGGCTATGTAAATATTATCACGAACTAGAGTGGGACGAAGGAAAAATTCCATACCGTCAAGTGAAAAACACTATTGAAGATTTACTAGTTGAAAACGAAATAATCTACGTTGCCGGACCTGAACAGAAGAAATGGCTGAGCAAGTTGTGTGATGTGTCAGTTGTAATTGTAGACCTACAGACCGACTATGGCTGTCCTTCCCTGCGCAAGCTTAGTGCAATATACGATGTGCAGCCACGTGACAAGTTTGAACGTGTCTGTGCCTGTACAAACTCGCAGTTATTGCAGAAATGGCACACACAATGTTAGTAGGAGCCTGCATATATAAATGACGTACCTACGAACGTGCCTTCAGTTGTCGTTCGACCTGCAAGAAGATGTTTACGTTTCATCCTGCTAACGTGTACGTGAGCGCAAGACCTAGCTTCAGCAGTGTCGAGTACAGCTACTGGGATTCCGGGTATCTACGTACATATACAGAAACCTGTGATGGAGGCGCTCAGCATTGGCGGTTTGCGCACTTTACTGTGTCCTACGAACAGACTCAGCAGCTGGTAGATTGTTGCGAACCTGGAAACTGTGCCGTCTATCACATGAGACCACACACAATCCTTCCTGCTAGCATCGCTGAGGTAGTCGCCTCGTCTGCACGTGCAACACCAAACATGGACGTGTTGCAACCTGTTGCGACCTGTGATGCTTCTACGCAGACTTCCAAACAGTGTGCGTCTCGTCGTCGCAGTTCAGGCAGTGAAACTGCCCCAACTAGCACTGAGCCAAAGCCCAGGCGTAGACGTGGTCACAGACGTCACCGACCATGTCTTGTCGGAGTTGTCGACGTCGCAGAAGATGACCAGCTGGAAACCTGTGTTCCTGATCCCGTGACCGGCGAACCAGTTGGAACTGGAGTCAACGAAACAGTTAGAACCGGAGTCAACGAACCAGTTGGAACCGGAGTCGACGAGTCAGTTCGTGCGGCATTAAAGACTTTGCTTGTGAAAATGCTTGATTCCTTAACCTAATGTGTATTTGTGTATATTTTATAAATAAATGTGTAAAACTTGAACTTGTGTGTGTTTTATTTCTATAATTTTTAGGTACCTAATAAAAAAATAATTTTAAATACAGACAATATTTTGACTCATGTAGTATACCAGTAGACCGCGGGTATATAAGCAAGGTTCAGACGACTGGACCCGCAGTTCACCTCTGTCCGCGGTGCAGTACGGACGTGCTCTCTCCAGTAAGTTTCGTGAGATTTAGTTACTGTTCCAATGTCGACCGGAATAGACTGTTTACCGTCAGCAGCGGGGACCTCGATGGCAGCAACGATGATGGCGTCGGAGATCTCGATACCATTTGCAGAGGAGACCGCGACAGCGGTGGAGATCCCGATACCTGCTGCAGAGGAGACAACGATACGTGCTGTTCCATCATCAGCTGTAGTTTCACCATCTGCATTCCAGACTTCATTTAATGAAGAGCGTACAGCGCATCAGTGCAAATACTGTGACGCATCTTTTACAAAACCTACGAATGCGCGCAGACATGAAAGAAGCAGTTGTCCGAATAATTTACTGAAACGGATACAATTTCAGTGCAATAAGTGCGTTACACTAATTTCACGTCTCGACAGCTTACATCGTCATTATAAAAATTGCTCCGAGAAAGTTAAGTGCGAGTATAATGAACATTGTTATTGTTTTGACTCATGTGTTGTACCAGCTGATAAGACTATATAAGTGAGACCCTGGTGATATGAACTTCAGCCCGTCTCTGACTGCGGTGATGAACGGCTCGGATAGTTAGACTTGAATAATAGACCCGTATCTAGCTATTCTTGAGAACTCGATGGTATCATTACCAGTATTAACACCAACCTGGATCGAACGTCTACCATCATCAGTGCAGAGCACGATGACAACGATGTCTACAGCTACACCTGCTCTCTCAGCACAGCAGGAGATTTCGATGCATGCTACATCTTCTGCAGAGCAGACCTCAAAGGCTTCAGAAGTTAACATGTCAGCAGTGTTACAATGGTTGTCAACAATTCCAGTGCCATTGATGAAGGAAGGAGCATCCAGCGGTGTTCCATAACCCGACTGCACGTACTGTGAGAAGTTAAAAAACTTGAAATTACAGGATTATGTAATACACAATTGTAGTAGTAACTCTGAACGCATTAAATATCAGTGCAACAGGTGTTTAAGCAAGTTTGTACACTATGGGAGAATAAAAAGACCACTCAGGAATTGTCATAGACTGAGTGTACATTCATCAGAATCAAGCTGTATATTTTGTAACAAAACATTAGCAACTATTCAAAGTGCACACCGACACGAAATATATCACTGTCCTTTTAATGAAGTCGATAATTCGTCTTTGTGTGAAAATTGTGGTATACCAATATGTCGACCTGATTGACTGAATTGACATTTCAAGTCATATAAAGGGCTTAGTCCATACAACAAGATGACTGTTTGAATCAAGGAATCCACAAGACTTTAGTAATTTTGTCTGTGTATTTTTTTTTGTACTTGTAGTAGTGTAGTATACATGTAATAAAAGTTTTTTAACAGAACTTGCGGTGTGACACATGTACGTGAATCAGAGCCTAGGACCTACTACCTCGAAGATTTGGACCACAAACCTATCCATGGCAGCTTCTATGCCGAAGAGATTCAGCCTACGTTGTATCCCGATACGTACTTGGTGGAGAAGATTATAAAACGGAGAAAAGGACGGTCCTACGTCAAGTGGTGGGGCTTTCCACCTCGCTTTAATTCGTGGGTTGCTGATGCGGAAATCGAAGAATCCGCAAGACTTTAGTAATTTGTGTGTGTATTTTTTTTTGTACTTGTAGTAGTGTAGTATGTATGTAATAAAAGTTTTTTTAACAGAACTTGTGGTGTTTTTATTTACTCAAACCTGTCACTTTAGTGGTACTTTTTTAAAATATTAAAGTTGTTTTGTATCGACCAGGGATCGAACCTAGGACTTTAGTCTATCTAATCAATCAGTATACAGATTACAAATTTATTTAATGAATTTTGAACTTTCTCCTGAATCTCTAGCATTAAAATTACGAATTTCCAATATGATGGTGTTGATGTCTGATAGGATGATGGTAGTAGAGGATTTAAAGTCTCTTTACGAATGTCGAACATGGTTTATTGAAATTATTATTTTTTACATAAAATTAAACGTTATTGCATCGATCGGGTATCGAACCGAGGACAGGAATATATCGAATCAACATGAAAATTAATGAGTGATTTATTTAATGAATTTTGGAAATTTTCCCGCATTTATAGCTAAATAATTACGGATTTTCAAGATGGCGGCCAAATGACAAGATGGCGGGTGTCACAGCAATAATAAATGATAACTGCACTCTAGCGGATACGAATTAAACTAACATGGCGTCAGCGCACTCTAGCCGACGATACAATGATGATGGCTTCCAGCATCGAAGACAAGATGGCGTTCATGACGTCATACTAGATGATGTTATATATGCTTTGAAAAAAAGTGGTGGGAGTCAGTCTGCCAGCAGCCACCACGGGGAAAGGATCGGTCGCTATTTTTATTTTTTTTTTACCCTCACCGGGTTCGAACCGCGGACTCCGAACTCCGTGTCGTAAATGTATGTTTTTTAAAAAAAAATTATTAAAATTTTATTAATTGATTTTTTTTTATAAATTTTAAAATTTTTTTCATTAAAATTGGATAGTAAATAAAAAAGTTAAAGATGGCGGCCGTAGCAAAATTTGCAACGGTGACGTCATAATTCAAAATGGCTACCATGGCATCTTAATTTTCAAGGTCATGACCTTGGCGGCTTAAAGCGGCTAGCTCTAAGGATGCTTAAGCCGCTTTTAGGAATTTGGGTTCTTTCTAAGGCAAAACGGCTTTTGAGGATTTTCGAAATCCTAATTTTTGAATTGTGGAATTTTTTGAGATTTTTTGGAGGAATTTTTTTCCACATAAATGGAAATTTTGGCGATTTTTGAGGAATTTTGGGAAAGTTTTGCCCAATTTTGGACAATTTTGACACATTTTTAAGGTCAAATGTCAAGGTCAAGGTCACAACCATCCAAGATGGCCGCCGTGACGTCACAATCCAAGATGGCGGACCGACAATCACAATCCACACTCTGAACCCTGTCCCAGTACACCATTTACATACTACTAGTGTATTCAAAAAACCTACATTTTCTTTTGATAGTAACAACTGACACATACCTGTAGGCCTATGAAACGTGGTATTTTACACTGTAACATACTGTCCTCGCTGATTTTTTTTTCCAGTTTTTCATAAATTTGGAAAGGAGGGGCGGTTTTATATCTCCCCTTGTCACTGTGTTGGAACATATATAACTATAATCAATTTATATTGTATGAAACAAAACTGTTTAGGTAAGTCAAGCGCAGTTGATTGAAGTTTAAAACAGTGAAGTACTGAATTTAATATCAACTTGGCAAGACAACGTTGCGTAAAAATAAATTAACTTGCATTCAAGTAGATCTGGATTCAAACCATACTTCATATTTTTTTTAGTTTTACACGTACGTTCAAAATCGCTCCAGGCAAATGCTGGGATAGTATCTTATTATAGGCCATGGCTAATTGTTTTCCCAATTATGCTGGATTGAAATTTATGTAATTGTATTGAACATAATTTTTTATCGGCATCAGAGTCAATACAGATGGTGAAAGCTGATGAGCTCTTAATGAAGTATCAAAAGAATTAATGGATGTCGTAACCAGAGCACCCCAAGAAAACTCTCCGAGCATGGCAACATCTGCCACATATCCAACTTGTAAATAATCAGGGTTAGTCCTGCCTAGAATCAAACCCGGAATACCTTGGTAGGGGGCAAGTTATCTGACCACTCAAACACTGTGGTCCTAAGTCTGTATGTTAATGACCGCATTGTAGATGAAACTGAATACCAAATAGCTTTAGGTACCATTATTTTGCCTATCAATAAATAAACCTGATTTTACAGAACATAAGCAGATAGCGACTGTATACAGTAACCGGCAACTATTGTGATTAAGAAAGGGAAGGGGAGATATATCACCTCTCCCAAAATTATATATATAAATCTAGCATACCCACTAAAAAATCCCGTTTGGAACAGCCTACATGCGTAGGTAGAGTTCGAAGTACCTATTATTTCTTGGAAATATTTTGGAACCCTCTATAAACTTCTGGAACATTTTAAGAACTTAATTTAATAACATATTTATGTTATCCAATATTACAAAATGATTGATTAAATATTTGCTCATTTTCCATGCTGAGAAAATATTACGAAAATTTTTAACTCAATGTATCCATCATTGAGTAATTTACAACGCAGCATTAAATAGCTTAGAACGAATTTCATATAATATGCCAACAAAAGTAATTATTTTTTTTTTTTTTAACCTTCAAACACTATTTTTCATCCATTGCACTAAAAACGTAGTCGTATAAAATTTTGCTTTGCAGCAAGGTTTAAGAAAATATATGGTTTAAAAAAAAGTGCAAATGAATTTGGTACTAAAAATGTTTTGATATATATTTTAATTTTCAACCCATGTAATAATTCGTTTCATCAAAAATGGTTTCAGCCAAAGTTTTATATGAATTAGTTTAGAATTAATACAATAAATTATAACGGGTATGATAGTATATCTATTTTTTAAAAGTAATGATTTTTTTTCAAAGCTAGTTATTTTAACCGTTGCAGTAATGGTTGTTAAAACAAAATGTATTTAAACAATAGTTTTAGTCTATATTCAGACAGTTAAACATAAATAAGAATGAATAGGGAAGTTTTACTTATTTTCTCATTCCAACCCCAGGTTTTTTCAACACCTTCCAAAAATGGTTAGTATTATCAAAAATTGTTTTAGACAAATTTTTTAGACACAAATTATAAGATTTACAAACAATTTTAATGGTTTTGTTTGATGTGGTGTTACGAATTTTTTGTAGTCCTCTTTAATCTACCCCTTGCAGTAACGGAACAAAAAAAGTATAAAAAATTATTTCAGACACTAGTTGTAGATAATAATTCAAGGTTTATCAATCAATTAGAACGAATTTTATAAAGTAGATGGTACGGAAATTATAAATCTTTTTAATTCTACCCTTTTTTTGCAAACCATTGCAGCAATGGTAGGTCTAATAAAAATTTGTTTCAGAGAAAAGTTTTAGATGTAAATTATAAAATTAATACATAAATTTGTACAAATTCGATGTTTTGCCCAGGAACGGATTTATATTTTGTTTCCCCTCCAACCCTTGTGTTTGTTCACCTTCTTCAGTTATGGTTGGTCGTATATAAAATTGTTTTACGAGATACTTTTAGATAATATTTATACGGTTTACAAACAATTCGAACGGATTTAATAGTGTGCATATTAAAGGAGTTATGAATGTTTTTGTCTTTAAATCCCTGTTATTTTCCACCCCTTAAATGGTTGGTCATCTAAAAAATAATTTTGGATGGATGTTTCAGATAACATTTTAAGGTTTTAGAATATAAAAGTAATGGATTTAATAGTGTAAAAGGTTCGGATTATATGATATTTTTAATATCCACCCCTATTTTGAAAACCCCTTGCAGTGCTACCAGCGGTTGTCAGTAAAAATTGTTTCAGACAAAAGTTTTAGATAAAAGTTATAAAATTTACAAACAATTCGAACCGTTTTGATAGTTTACCTACTAAGGGAGTTATTAATTTTTTGTTAATTATAGTTCTTATTTTTTCTACCCCTTGAATAAATGATTCATCTAATAAAAAATTGTTTCAGACAAAAGTTTTAGATACAAATTATAAAATTAATACAAAATTTGCACGAAATCTATTTTGTGCCTATGAAGAAAGTTACATTTTTTTTGTCCTTAAACCCTTGTTTTTTCAACCTTTGCAATTTTGATTAGGTGTATCAAAAACTTATTCAGACAAAATATTTTGGTATTACTGCTCCGATTATAATACGTTCAACCGGATGTGATATTTTCCATTTTATGGGAATTACAAAATACTTTCTCCAATTCATGTTACCAGCGGTTGTCGAGATGAGGTTACCAAATCCCAGCCTTGTCACTCTAATGTTGTTTCTCCACTGATTTCTGGGGTGAAGGCGACAGATTCTCCCCTGTTACTGCTGGCCATGAATAACGACTCTCCATGAAAAGATTTTTAACCTTTTTGCATAAGGCATGATCAAGCATATGTGCATCTTGGCCAAGATATGAAAAATTATAAATGAAATCAGTCATCGAAACAGAAATTTAAATTAAATTTGTTACAATTAATTTTCATATTAACGTAATTATTAATTTGAAAGTTTATTCTTTCTTTGATGAGGACCCTTTAACAAATAATATTAACAAAAAGAACCAAATGTAATAAAGTAAAATGTTAATTAAGTAACGTAAATACTTATTTTGTCATAATACTCTCATTGTCTTTTGTTAATAATTTACTATCCCATACAGCACACAATGTTTCAGTACCGTAACATGTTTGTGGTATTGCAGTAACATTACTATGTTTCGAATAGATTACATTTCAACTGTCATGTTTCTGGAATATTTCATAAACATTTCATTGAACACATAGTACTCATGTCTATAAATGAAGTTTCAGTAATATTTCAGCAAGATTCGTTTGGCAATATTAATTTGTGGTTGATTCTGAAATGTATCTGAGACATTATATTGAAATTCATCATGCTTGTTGTCACTGAAGTTTAGAAATCTTTGATGTCTTTGTGTATTATTTTTTGTTTTGGCGCAGTATTTTGGTACTTGGATTTTTATATGTGGTGAATGAATTGTAAGTTTGAATTTTATTTATTTCATGTTAGTGTACTATTTTTTGTATTTACTTTCGCACTTAAGCAAGTATAGAAACAATCTTTTATGCGTCTTCGAAATGTGTAAATCTGTAGGTTAAAAGATAAGAATATTGTGGAATGTCTTTTTTATCTTGGGTAGGCATATTATGCTCAAAAATTCCCGTGCCATATTTATATGTGCGCTGTTTTCAGTCTGATTTTTAATGTATGTGATGAATTAGCAGGATATTCGCGATCTAATAAAATTGCTAAAGCATCTAACAAGTTTTCTACTTACTGTAGCTATGCCGCTTTATGGTCGTTGACTGTAGAACATGAATGCTAATGTATGGGTTAGCCCCTTTAATGTTATCTTTAATTAAAAATCACACAAATATAGGCTAATAGGTTCCTAAATATTTTGGTTTTAATAGTATTTGCTTAAACCATTTAATTTTATTCAGTTATTACCTTCGAACTTTTATAATATACTTAATTAAATATATTGAATAACCTATATGTAGTTAAGGGTAATTTATATTTATTTACTGTGCACAACACATCAATTAAAAATGTTGTATTTATTTTAATATAAATTTTGAAGTGTTTAATTTGAAATAATTTACAATTCTGCTGGATAAGTAATTACTTTTATTATTTTCTGCACTCTGTAGTACTTACATCGTATTTTGTAGGCCTATGTACAATTATTAATGTAAATTTAATAAAGCCTGCTATTATATCTGGCTTGTCATAAATGTAATTTATTGTAAGTGAATTCACTAGGCCTACAAATATAATTAGACAGCGTTGTTTCATTAATTGCCATTTCGTTTAACAAAGTTATTTCTGCAATCTGGCCTTCATGTTATTGGTGGTCTGGGATTACAGTGCAAAATAATTGAAATAAATTTTATCCTTTCCCGCAGAGAAGGTACAAGTCTTCGAGTTGTGTTGTACTAAGCATTAGCATCATTGGTATTTCTATTTAAATTAGTTTTTCTTACGCTAAATTATAGTAGTAACAAATTATGTTTGATTTGGAGAGTTTGACAAAACCTAATTCCATCCATTATATGACAATATAAGAAACACATTTAATGATGATTTATTAGATTAAATGTGTATAGTTACGTAGTGGTAGCAATTTAAATAATGAAAATAAACATAAAATGTGCACTACAAAGGATAATATTGAGAATCGGCTCAAAAAATTACTAGAAATTTGAGAGAACCTTATGTCGGTAGTCCTCGTACTTCTCTGGTACCATACCTGAATTTGTTAAAAAAAATTAGTTTTCCTTATTTTAGGAAATTTCAAAGGGGTGGTGCATAATATGAACTATTATCGGAACTTTTGATAGCTCTACAATGTTAATATCAATAGTTTCATGCCTAGCCCGCTGTTGGTCGCGCTATGAGCTTTTTCCCTCACACCTTGTTAAATTTTTTTTATATAGGATTCCCGCCCGCTCTATTCCATTTTACGATACCACCGGTATCGCAAAATAATAGAACTGACTGGGTGGGATAGTATTCTAGTTGAGATACTGTGAAAATATTCATTGAATAATCCTACTTTCAAATAAAGAAATGCCGGTATCGCAAAATAGAATTGACCGGGTGGGCCAGTATTCTACTTGACAATGCCGTGAATATATGTTGTTACTAAATAATCTCACTTTCAAATAAATAAATTCCTTTATCGCATAATTTAATTGACCAGGAAGGATTTTAACCTACTCCACCGATTAAAAATATTATTCAAAATGTTGGTAGCATGAATATCACCATTAAAGATTTAATTCTACCTTTTACTTTGCATGTCCATTCATCATGATGACTATCATAGCATTGCAAAATTGTATTTGTGAAGGAATCAGTTTAAACATAACTATATCCTGCACTACTTACTTCCAGAATACTTGCGCCACATAGAAACAGTCACTTTTGATACTGAATTAACTATTGAAAAGTTTATAGAGTTTGACGCATCTCTTTGCGAACAAGGACACCTGAATAAAGTGGTGAAGTTTACATTCTCACGAATTATGCTGTGAAGTTGCTTGGACATTTTTTGTAATGTCTGAAGTATTCCTGATTAATAAGTTTGAAAAAAAATGCATAGGTTGCAATACTCAATTTTCCCTTTTAAGATGCTTACAGTTTTGAAATTTATCATTAGCTTCAGAAACTTTTTAATTTTCTGTTTGCATGTTAGTTTAAAAATAAATAATGTAACAACTCAGTGTCTACATGTTTAAAAATCTCACATACATGTCATAATTGACCTGAAACAAGTTAAAAATAATTGTTTTTCTTTTTCAGAAAAATCTCAAGAACACCTGCATAGAGAGTCAGTTAAAAGTTTCATGTTTTGTATGTATATAATATATAAAGTTTTTATTAAAGTCTACTTCTCAGACTTTGTTGTTATTTGTTATTGATAATACCCCTTTTCATCTTTGCCTCTATTGCTAAGTATTCAAATGGAAAGAACCTGGTTTGACCTGGTGTGGCTTTCTGATTATGGTTATACATGGTTCTTAACTTACTTCAGGTGCATTCTTGGCTGGTTTCATAACATAGATCATAGAAGTTTCAATCCAATCCTATTGTCTGTTTGAATAAGTTTCTCTATCTCTAATGACTTCATTGTTGACGAGTTAGGCCAAACTAGCTACCTTCTATTTTGTACAAAGTATAACTCGCCATGAATATTATTTTAAAAATTTTACTGCATATTACAAAATTACTTATATTATTTGTTTACAATAAATTTGTGATCTCATTTGAATCAGGTTTGTGTGGAAGTACTGTTGTGTTAATATTATTTTGTGCATTTACTTTGAAAATTTGGATTTTAGAGCCCCTATACACTATTGCCATATTGTATTTGTTGTTTTATCCTTATTTAGTCAATTTGGTAGTATTAAAATACAAATATAAAACTAAGCACAATCCATGAACTTTAGGTAGATTAACATGCTATCTATAGAAAAAATTAAGGAAACCAGAATTTTTATGGTCTGTCACTATTGTATCGTCAGCAAGTCAATGGCCTCTCAATTTTAGGGAAGCTGGATCAATTTGAGCTCTTGTCTGATACAATGTCTTTAAATTATAGTCTAAGATCCCGATATAAAACGACCTTCACCGAGATGTTTATTCCATGAAACGTATTTTATATTTAATTTAATATGTCAATAAATATATTGCATATGGGTTGCCTAACAAATTTTAGTCCAGGGTATTTTTAATTAATAATTAAAAAAAAAAATTTTGAAACATTCCACCGGTGTGATTATTAGATAAACTCTATACCAATCGAAAGTATGAAGCCCATAGAATATGCAAACGTTAGGTTGCCTATTTTTTTCCGGTCACAACTATCGGGTAGCCAGGTATAAACAGGTAAATCTATACTAGCATTTTGCAACGGTCTGCTTATTGAATTGAACTTAAATAAAATTAAAGATTATTTAATAATGAACACGGTGGTATAGGGTGGCTTGCAAAAAATCAGTCCCTAATTCCGGTTGTCAAATTTAAAAAAGTAAAATATCGCTGCGAGTGAATGTGTGCGACTGAGAGGTCCCAACCAACCATCCCATGCGATAGAAGAGGACACAGCATAGCAGCTGTTTAAGGTCCGCCCATTTAAAGAAAGAGAGTGCGCATGCTATTTGTGCTTGAAAATTAAAAGGATAGCGATAGACGCGTATATGCTGTACATCATTTTGGAGTAGTTTATTATTAAAATAGAGAAATAGTCATTTAATTTTTTATTTTTCAATCAATTAATTATTTATGTGTGTTATTTTTTATGTGAAACTAAAGTATATACACATCTTTAGTGAATTGAAGAAATTCTTCGTTATATTTTTTATTCAAAACGGTCACTTTTTTGTAGCACGTGGTATGATAACCTACAAATTGGAGTGACGCACTGGATAGCTCAACATAGTTGTATTTAAAGTTGTTTTTTTTTACGAAAAGCTAGCTTTAATATACAGTTTTTAAAAGTTTCATCATTAAAATCAATTATTTCGTCATCCGAATCACACAAAAAACACTTTTTGGCCATGTTTTCAAACAATAAATAGTAGCACGTTTTTTCACTTGTATCTATAGCAACAATCTACTCCAAAATGATGCACAGCATATACGCGTCTATCGCTATCCTTTTCATTTTCAAGCACAAATAGCATGCACACTCTCTTTCTTTAAATGGGCGGACCTTAAAAAACTGCTATGCTGTGTCCTCTTCTATCGCATGGGAAGTTTGGTTGAGTCACACACATTCACTCGCAGAGATATTTTACTTTATAAAATTCGACAACCGGAATTAGGGACTGATTTTTCGCAGGCCACCCTATACCACCGTGTTCATAATTAAATAATCTTCAATTTTATTTAAGTTCAATTCAATAAGCAGACCGTTGCAAAATGCTAATATAGATTTACCTGTTTATACATGGCTACCCGATAGTTGTGACCGGAAAAAAATAGGCAACCTAACGTTTGCATATTCTATGGGCTTCATACTTTCGATTGGTATAGAGTTTATCTAATAATCACACCGGTGGAATGTTTCAAAAAAAATTTTTTTAATTATTAATTAAAATACCCTGGACTAAAATTTGTTAGGCAACCCATATGCAATATATTTATTGACATATTAAATTAAATATAAAATACGTTTCATGGAATAAACATCTCGGTGAAGGTCGTTTTATATCGGGATCCTATACTATTAGGGAAAGTGACATTGCAATGGTATAGAGAATTTCTCATTGCACATTTGTTTCATTCCCATTTATATTCCACTACTACACCACCATCTCATTTCATTTAGGCTGGTCAGACAAGATTTTCGTTTAGAGAGGACAGCCGATTCCAGTCCAGTCTCATTTATGTTGAGCTTGTGTGAAATGGAAAACAATATGCCGATTATAAAGCTATATGATGAATTTGTATTAAGACTGCATTGTTTCATATTTAGACCCTCTGTAAATTAGTATTTGTGTGTTTAAGAAGAAAAAGACATTTATTATAACATAAAATTGTTACATGTCTTTTGAAGGTTTTCCAGCACACTTTTTTTTCTTGCAAATGTCCAAATCACAAGCACCAGCCATATATACTATAGCATTTAATATGTAAGGAGAAAAGTACATCACAATATGAGCACAGGTCAAGTCTCCTGGCTGTTCATTATGTTAATACCTGTTTCCAGTGCAACATACAATTAGGAATTTTCTATTATAATATGTTAGTGTATTGTATATAGGTTTATTAGTTTTTTTTTCTATAACATTTGTTTGAGGTTGAATGCAATTTTTTTCTTGTGTGTATCAAGTATTTTAAGTTAATGTAATACCACATGATTATCTAGACCGCTGATAACGTACACAATAACAGTGACGTGATTTTTGTGAATGTCAACATCTGAATGCAATTGAAAACCACACCCAAATTCTCAAGACATTGTTCAAATACAGATAAAGACATCGATGGACAAGTGCTCATTTATGATACTCAAAAACAAACTTGAAGTGGCCATAACACAATGGGTTGTGAAAATTATATTTTAAAATGCTTAGTTATCATGTCTCCTATGCAAGTGGGGTTTGGTTGTTATGGATTAAGTAAATATTAGCATACTTTCTATGATGAGCATAAGGAGATCACATCCAGATAGCTTGGGGAGCCTCAATTTAATTTATTCATTACAAGACGACATTGTCATTGTATTTAATAATGGAACCTTTGTGCATTAGCTTGTCCCCTTTTCCCCATGTACTGATGTAGATGCATGCCTGCCTGCCACTATATCACATTCAAATTCCCCATTAAAATAAAATGCAATGGACAGGAACCATGGACACCAGTGCTGGGCTTCCTATGACATTCATGTAAGTTTCATTCACTTTGCAAGCATATTTAAGACTTATTTAAATTTTACTTTCGTGACCATAATTTGTTTTAGAATAATAAAATAGTTTGTAGCCTAAATTAATGTTAGGCTAGTCTGGTACGCTGACCTGGGAAAACATCTGATGTCTAATTAGATTAATTAAATTATTTATTTAACATGGTTCATATATTTATGCATTTAAAATTAGCTCAGTAGGGTGGAAAATATGGTTTCATTAATTAACATGAATTGTTGGATTTTGGCGGCAGGCGTTTTTATTCTATCATATTATAAGCAAATTTTTAATTGGTTTTTCAGCAACTGTACAAGCCAAATTACTAAGTAATATAATCAATTATCATTACATTAAAAACGACAAAAATTTATATTCTATGCCCTACCAGAGCACATCTTTAAAATAATCTCAAAGAAAATAATATTGCAATATTTATTATATAATCAAAAAATGACTCATTACTAAGGACAAGCAAAACTTAACGAAAACAGGAAGATACGAACAAGATCATATCAATCCACCGATTAACACTTTCTAAGGGAGTGGTCAAGGGGCATTATGCACAAAGTGATCAAGAGGAAGTGTACGAGGGCATGCTGTGATGAATTGGAACACAGTAACTGCACTTCACTGCAACTAGCTGACCAATGCAGCTGTAACATTATGGTATCTATTAAAGTGCAATACTCTTTTAAATTATAAATATACCCTCAGTCATCATAATTTCCAGAGGTATTTTAGATCACATGATACATTTTATACGTATTTCAGAACATTTATGGAAATATTTCGGTTAAATGTTTCAGAAATATTGATGGGACATTAGTGAAAACATTTCAGAAAGGTTACCATTTGATGTTGCAGGGAGGTTTCATTGAAATATTTCACAGGGCGGACATTTTGACGTTTCTGAAATATATCTGAGATGTTTCAGGTAGGTTGGGAAATGTTTCAAAAATGTTACAATGTTTCAAAATTATATTCTGAAACATATCTGTAACATTTTGTGCTGTATGCAGGGCCGCAACTAGAGTCTCTGGCACCCGGGGAATGAATGGATTCATGCGCCCCCCCCCCCCCAACCACTTTTTTTTGCACATACCACACCAATAAAGCGGGAGGTCCGGGGGCCCTCCCACGGAAAAAATGGTGCTATTTAAGCATTTTCCATACCTACATGTAACAGTTTCTGTGCTAATGTAACTTTCATGCATGAAACCACTATGTCCATAAAGTAGTCCGTATAATCACTAGATGTTCATTAAATATGTTGAGATGTTATATTCTAAATCAGATTAGACATTCCTGGCATGCAAGTTAAAAAACTTTTTACCAGTTACCAGTTGTAGTAGGAATTACAATGCAAGCGATTTCGGTGCCCCCACAGCTTTGCGCCCGGGGCGTATGCCCCGCTTGCTCCCCCCTAGTTGCGGCCCTGGCTGTATGGGTATGTCTATATAATAAATCCTTCATGTTTGACATCTGTAATTATGTAATGGTCATTTATTTCTTTAGAAAAGTTATCCTTTTTAACTTTGCTCACTATTTTACTTCCGTGTATTTTATTTTATACAAACAATTTATATGTTTTTAACACTAACCACTTTTTTAGTATTGTGGTTAGTCAGTTGGCCCCTTTTTGCTCTTGATTTTTACCCTACACTTCAGTATGGAATACCAATGAGCCTAAAGTCCTTAATAGCTTTCACTATTATAGACTGTATTCTCTTTGTCAAACCTACGGTCATATAGATAGGTCTGGCAACTTACCTTCATTCTCCGTCGGCTTAGTGAAGCTCCCGGCGGCCTGCGAACTAACTGCGCTAGTAGTGGTTGCACTTAACATTAACATTGTGTTAAATGAAAGTTTCGTATAAACAATGGCATTATTCCTAATTCCGTCTCAATTTTTTAAATATTTTCCCAGATTACTATGTTTTCATTCGTTTGGGTACTTGGTAAATGCCTTATCTGTACCAATGTCTTAATTTTTTTTTTCCGAATATGTTAGATAAGTTGAAGGGATGTTTCAGGAATATATTTTAAAGTGTTATCAAGTCTGGGGCTTGGCCTGTCCATCTGGCCACTCGGGTTAGATACCCACTGGTACTGTTATTAGGTATACATTTAGTACTTTTTTTAATTTCTCACAATATTACATTTTTATTTATAAAAATATATGTATTCAAACATTGAAATGTATATAATTAAAATTAATATATTCAATATAGTAAAGTTTACTGATATATATATGTAAACAGGAATTGTTTTAAGTGATACAGATTTTTATTAAATGTAGGTAGGGTACTGTAAAACATGATTTGCGATTTCATTCAAAATCTCACACAATTATGTAATTTAACTGTTTAAACATAGTTAAATAATGAAAATGTAAACAAAAAAACAGTACAAGTGGGTACCCAACCCGAACCGGCAGATGACCAGGCCATGCGCCTGACCACTGTGCAACGGAAATGAGTTGGCAATACTTTAAAACATATGCCTGAAATATAAATTCATTTTAATTAACTAAAAAATTCGGAAAAATTAAGTTATTGGTACAGCTTAGGCTTTTACCAAGCACCAAACGAATAATAAAATATTTATCTGGGAAAAGTTTCAAAAATTGAAATGGAATTAGGAATAGTATATATTTTATACGAAACTCTCATTTAGCAGGATGTTAATGATGGGTTCCATTTCTACTAGCTCCGTAAGTTCGCAGGCCACCGCGAGCTTCACTAAGCCGATGGAGAATGAAGGTAAGTGGCCAGACCTATCTATATGACCACGGTCAAACCTAACCGAGGTAGAGTCAATCGGCAGAATAGGGAAACTACCCTGGAATATATTAATCATTATTGTGTGTTGAATTTTTAACTCGTGTGTTGTTACCAATGACGCTGTTTTGTGAGTATACAAAGCTTTACAAAGTAAGCCTAACCTGCATGTAAACAAGTCCCTCATTTATTCTGTTTTTGTGTCACGAGTTAGTTTTATTTATTATTTTCAAATTTGGCCTTATTTGTATGTTATTATTTATTGTAGTGAAACTTTTTGAGCGCAATAAGAGTAAAATTTTAAGGACGAATTTTAATGCAATGTTTTCGTAAAGACATTGTAGTGGAGCGTTTTTGACGCGAAAAATACAGAGAAAAGGTGCTTGGCCAAAGAGATATAAAGTGTATTCTATACACTTTGCTGTGCTCTTTGTGCTATGATTCGGCCCCCGCCCAAAAATATAGACCTGAGAGAGATAAATTAACCAAAGAATAACAAAGAAATGTGCGTATGCGCTTGCTTCAGAAAATAGATTTAAGTAAAATATACTTTTAGCTGTGAATACATTAAATTTTGCATTTACTACCAGTACTCTCGCGTTCCTCATTGTTCAAATAGCAGCTTAAAGAGCGCTGTTGATACAGTCCCTGCGTTTCCCGCATAGATAGCGCTACCTGTTATGAATTTCATATTTCGTTCCGAGATTATGAGTGTTCCAAATGGCAAAATTGTTTAAAGGGATAGGAACACGCACAATTTTTCTTGGTGGTGTATTTCAACAAGAGTAATATTTATTGTTAATTAATTATTATTATAAAATTATCTTGTTTCTCTTTGTTTCTGCCGTTTTACCCCTTACAATATACCTACTTACGTGAATTGCCAAATAAATTTCTCTTCTATCACGTATTACTTCTATTACTCACAGACGCTTTTTTTCATTTCATAATTAATCAATTATTTGCATAAAAAATACCGTGCTTAAATAATTTTGCTATAAAAATAGTGTATGATCTTTTTTTTCCCGCCGACCATTGGACAAATTTCAGCAGTGTCACATGGAAACAGTATGAAGCAAACATAACTTGACCATATCATGCTCACAAAAGCATCATAGCTGTTCCGAAACTACTAATAACGCATCAAGTGAATTAACTTAACTTTTTTGTTCTTTTAAGTCACCCTGCCTACACCAGCGCACAAACTGCATCACAACTGTTCCGAAACAACCCGAAGCGCAACAAATGCACCGACTTTGAGAAAATGTGTAAGGATTTAATATAAATATGCCTAAAACTAACCTGGGTTGTATAAGGTATGGTTAGGTTAACACCAAGCATCGTAAATGTTCCGAAACTACCTAGGCCTATAGCGCATCAAAATCACTAACTTTACTTTTTGTTATTTTAAGTTTCCCTGCCTGCTTGAAGAAAAATTGTACAAGATAAATAAAGAATTAGTCTAACCTAGTTGGCCTCAGTTCGGTTAAGTTATTACAATCTTGTTAAACAAAATTCATGCTAGGTTTTAAAAAGGAGAATAATTTTATTATTTTTCCCTAAAACCAATTATTTTCTTATATTTATCACGCTCTGCATTATTTTAAATAATTCTATGAATATTTTGTGGCCTATTTTAGTGTTATAGATCTATTTACAATATGGGAACAAATGAATCTGCTTGTTACCAAGTTTAAATATTTACACATTACTGGCGAGTACCTACTGAAAGACAAGCTCACATTAAAAATAACAATAATATTAATAACTAATGTCACAGGATATATCAATGAGAATTAGTATCGAGATAAAAATAAAGGCAAAAAAAAGGCTTTTCATTAAAATAAAATAAAAACATTCTAATTTTATGCATGAATACACATAATTAAAAATAAGTTGTTCCTAAAATTTCTACACACACATACATTATTAACAAGATTTAGCTTTGAGGTCCCTCTGTAATATGCCCTCCACGAGGCTTCGGGATTACGATGGCGCTACAAGCAAACCTGCATGGCTGTAAGCCACAAAGTCGCGGTGACTTGGCCCTGCAGCTACCATGTCCCCGGTCATCGCTCTTCACAGGGACAACATTTGTCACTACTGCCACCACTAGCCGCTCGTCTGTTTATATAATTTGTAATTGTAACCGCCACCGAAGCTGGCATATATGGACGTTACCGGGGAGATTGTGTCTGTCAGCGGTACGCCACTGAGGGAGCGCGACTACAGCGCAGCTCGTCGGCAATAACGTGAACTATTTACACCAATTGTGTGTGCTTACACTTAGGTTCTTTAGATGCCGGGAAGGCTGAATACGAGCCTTGTTACTTAAATATCTGCCACTTAACACACGAAGTGAAAATATATTGATACTGCCATTTTATAACTCCAGTAGGTCTTAAATCACTTTCACCTAAAATATTAATTGATGTAATCCTGTTAAATCAATTTATATCGTTTTAAGAAATTAATTTTTAATTTTTTCTGTGTCTTTTTAGCGATTTGATTTTCATAGTAAATAAAAATACATTTTTAATATCGGAACTCTTTTTAGTATCAAAGCACACTAAAACACCTTTATGGTTTATAGTAAAAAATAACACATACGCATAAATTATCATAAGTTTAGTGCAAAATTATCTCCTTAAACTTATCAGGAAAATCATATAGGTATGCAGATTTAATATTATTACAACATTTCAATTCATGGCAAGTAAGCAACGCTCAGTATTTGGCGTTGAAATCGATTCTATTTTTAGAGTTGTGTTTTATTTTTTATTACAGCATTGTGGTGGATAATGACATCAGCATGGTGATCGATAACGTAATCACCGTTATAGCCGATTATGCTTTTAGCCTTTTAGTCAGTTATGTATTCGGCATTGTAGTCTATATGTAGTCAACATTATGGTCAATTAAAACTTTTTCAGTACTTAATGTGTTCGATAATTTAGTCGGTATTGTGGTCGATTATATATTCCTTGTCATAAAGTAAACAGCTTTATAGTTTATGTTAGCAGCATTACTATAAATGTATTTTTTTTGGAATTGTAAAAAATAAGGTGTTAGGGCCGGTTTTATGACCCCCGGCTAAAGTTCCGGCTAAAATTTAACCGAAGGCTAGCTCTTATTTCGGTTTTATGACTCCCTGTTAACGTCTACCTTCCAGTTAAAGTTCCGGCTAACCTAGCGGGTGGATGAACCGGCCGCTAGCTGCTTAACCGGAGGCTAAGCAACAGAAAATAAAATGGCGATTAATCAGGCGAGGTTAGTTATTGATAGTGATGATGACTATTTGAGGAATTCTATTGAATATTTGCAGGATGCGATGGAATAATTTATTACTAAATATAAAATGCTTCGCCGTATTCGTCAAAGTTTTATTAAAAATTACATGGCATGAAAGTGTAGTCACGCTTTTCTATTCTCGTCGAGTCGTGTATTATTATTTGATTTTAATTGATCACGAAGTACATGAACGTATGCAATGACATGTATATAAACTTAAATGTTACTACTTAAGAATATGTGTAAATAAGTGAATTTTAAAATTGCAAAACGAGGGTTATTATTACCTATAAAATGCGTGTTTTCGTGGAAGTTGTATCTGTGAATTTTTATTCGTAATACAGTGGACATATGCCGGGAATGAAATTCACTTCATACGACTTCAGACGTGGTTATAATTCAATGAATACAATTGAATGTGAAAATAAATGTTACCCAATTATCCCTTCCCTATCTTACAAACCTTTACGTACTTATTATCTACCTGCCACGCAAGTGCAAAACGAAAACAGCACTGGAATTATTCTGTTTCCCGTATCCAAGATTATCCCTTGATCCTATCGGCATGACCCTTTATATGTTAGTCTTGTTTTACATTATACTTGCTGTTTTAATTTAGAATGTTGAAAAATCCTGTACATACCACAAAATACCTAACATATCACGATGCAAACAATTTATGTCAGGTCTTGTAAAAATGTTTTCTTTCGTATACATTTTACAATCATAATTATTTCCCCAGTGAAAATGTCTAGGATCTCTCGACCTACTAAATTAAAACAGCAAGCATCCTATACCACAAACTAATTCCATCAGGATCGGATTAATTTGGATACGTGATACGAAACTATTAGTACAAAAATGAAACCTACACCAGTGAAACGAAAATCGACAAGTATTTTCCCGAAACAGGGTCTATATTATTTGATTATGAAATAAATTTATGAAAGAAATAAGTGTTCTCTAGCAAAAATGTCATCCCTATTAATTTGTTTGTATAGAATTACTTCGTTAGTTTTGGCTTAATATATAACCTAACAAAATCATGAGTTTCAATACAAGAGTAAAGTTGAAAACACATGGTTTTGAATCGTAAATTGTAATTTTATGGTTTAATACAAAGCAGGTTTGACGTCGAAGTAGTTTTTGGTTAATTTAATTATATCTGTTGCAAGATAAAGTTTGCGGCATATTTCTTTACTGCAGCTGTAAACATTCTGAATCACAATACAAACAAACAGCTGTCCGACTAACATTCTACCAGGAAAAAAAACTGTCTTGCAAAAAAAGTTACCAAATTCAGGTTTATTTCATTACCAACACACCCATTATTACACCACACGCTTCGTCAGGTTCCGGTTAGCCAACTGCAGGCTAAGTATGGGTCATAATACACCCCTCGTTCGTTAACCGGAGGCTAGCCTAACCAGAAGGCTAGCTAACCTGAAGATTTAGCTGGAGGTCATAATACCGGCCCTTAGTCATTGTTTCGATTAAGTCTGCGACATTTTTTTTAAAGTTTTTTTGTTAAATCGTTAATATTTGTTTTAATTGTCTTAAAAGTAATATAAAACGGTATTCATATTATATATACCACGTCACATTTATCAGATTTAGATGATATAGTATTTTAATACGAAAAAGAAAAAAAAACATAATTTAATAAAATGAATGAGAATCATTTTAGAATATTTTATAAAGTTTTATTGAGTCAATAGCTATTAAAATACAACATTAAGGTAAACACGAAGAAAACAATTAATTATAACGTTTTTATATTGAAAAAAAAACTGTGTTTTGTTGGTTTTCGTTTTTGATTTTTTATTTCATCTCTGTGTATCATCCAGCAATAGTCCGCCATCATATTAACGTCCCAACGGCCTTGATATTCTTTCCGTCTCCTTTATGTTCTGATGAAACCGTTCACCTTGTTCTTCAATGTAGTCGCCTAGATTTTTTGGGAAACAATCAATGTGAGACTTAAAAAAATGAATTTTCAGACTCATATTACAGTCTAAATTTTTATAGACTTTTAACATTTCCTGGACAATATTTTTATACGCAGGATCTTTTGTGTTGCCTAGAAAATTAGATACGACATTTTTAAAGCCATGTCAGGCATTTCGTTCCAAGGTTGTCATCACTTTTTCAAATTCTGTATCCCTAATCAGTTTCCTGATATCAGGTCCAGTAAATATTCCCTCTTTCAGCTTCGCATCAGATAAGCTAGGGAAACATGAACAAAGATACTTGAAAGTATTTCCATCTTGCGGTAATGCCTTTACGAAATGTTTGATCAACCAAGTTTGATGTGAAGTGGTGGAAGCAATGTTATTTCGGGATCCATCAAGCTCGGATTGATGACATTTTTTACTCCAACTTTCAATTCCATTCTAATTTTCCAATCAGTTTTTTTTATTAATGTAAATTTATTGCTCTACTGTCCCATTCACAAATATAACAGGGGAATTTTGTGTAGCCTTGCTGTTGACCAAGAAGCACACATATGATTTTTAAGTCACCGCAAACTAACCATTTGTGTTTGGTGTATTTTATTTTCTCCAAAACATTTTTCAAGTTTTCATAAGTTTCTTAAGATAAACTGAATGAGCTACAGGTATCGATGCAAATTGATTGCCGATATGCAAAAGGACAGCCTTTAAGCTTATTTTTAAGAATCTATAAAGAGTCGCCATGCTTGTGTATTGTATTCGATATTGAATTTTTGTATTAAACCGCCAATATCACAGCAAAATACTAATTATCCTCTTTCTTGAAATACTCCACAAATTATTATTCTCTGCTTCGATACCAGTAAAGTGTATTTGCAGCATCTAATAAATTGTTTTCTTTTACTCGAGAACCGAGAAATTCTGCAGCGTCCTTAGGTAATCCAAGATCCCGTACCAAATAATTCAGTTCTTGCTGTTTTAAAGGTCGAGGATCATTTGTAGGGTGAAAAATTTCACCACTGCTTTGCAGATGATCACTTTGTATTGAGTTTTGTGATAAAGGCGTTTCGAAACTGTTAGTGTTAGTAGGAACTGGTATGGGTAATTCGGGTACATGTGGAACTGGCTTTGTTACAGACGAAACATCAGGATACACAATTTTGGCGCGGTTTTTAGAATTATATCCTGTTACATTGTTCAAACAAAGATAATCATCTGTATGTTTTTTTTTGTTCCCGCCACAACATAGGAATACCGAATGACAATGATTTTTATTTACCGTAAGACCACTGTCTTAACACTTCAACACATAGCCGGCATACTGTATGCGGAACCCACTGTTCCTATTGGTAACATAACCTCATTCCGAAGTAAGCATAATAAGCATTTTTTACAAAGTATCAACGACGTATATATATCATAGACCCAGCATGCCTTCTGAAAGTTGAGGCCAACATGTCCTCCCGCCGCGAACAGCTGATTGTGGGCCGTTTTCTGTTGTTTTGCTATTAGGATACATTGAAGCTATGTGCAGCTGCCTGTGAAATTGGTTCAGAAATGTGTTGCCTATGGTTTTAATGAAAAATCTGTCAAAGGAGCATCGGTGTCGTTTCACAGGTAAGTGTATTTATCAAATTTATGGTGTATTTTGGGATTTTATGTCAAAATTGTTCTGAAATATTTATACTACTTTTACGTTTTGGTTGCATGATAGTTTGACTTAAAAATTAATTTATATTTACGTTAAATGCGGGGTATATGTATTGTATAACTATTGGTTACATGTTTTTATCGGAATTGTGTGTTATATTTGTGTGTTTAGTTTTCCTGGAGATGAATTGAGGAAGAAGTGGACTCTATCTGAGGCGGGAAAGTTTTGTGCCATCCAAGCATTTCAGAATTTGTTCTAAACACTTCTCCCAAGATTGTTTTGACAAGGAAGCTTGTTCCAACTGTTTTTGACTTTCCGGCACATTTACAGCCTAAAAGTGCCAAGAGGAAAGCACCTACCGAGAGAAGTCAAATTATGTCTCAGCAGCATGAAAACGCCACCACCTCGCAGCAATCCACTACCAAGTATGTGATTCAGAAATATTTTTTAAATTTTATATATATATTTAAATTTATTTAAATTTTAAGGTTTAAGACTATGTTTAAAGACATTTAACTATTAGCCGTAAACTTAAATATACAATCATTACAGCTTTTGGCCAAAAAGTAGGGATTGGGTTAGGTTAGGTTGCTCCTGAACTAGGTACTTTGTATTTTAACTTGGAATGAATTTTCAAAGTTCTTCAGGAAAATATCAAGAACTGTGTTACATTTTATAATTACATCCTCACCTTCAAACAAGTTCCCCCAGTTATTGCATGACAATGAAGGTATTGATTTGAAATTCAGTAAATTTTCTAGTTATATATTTTCATGTTTTTTGTTTCGAGTCTATACATTTCACTGGCAAGTCAATTATATGAGCCAAGTGATCTGAGCATCCTAATACAACATTTTCTACTTTAAGGAAAAAGATGTTTGTAATGATGAAATCCAAGGGTGTCGCCAGGGGTGGGGGGTAGGGGGGCAGTTGCCCCCCCCCCCCTAGAGCCCTAGAGATTCAACAAAGTGTAGCAAAATGCAAAAAATACATACTTTTCCCACAACTTGCCCCCCTCCAGGTCATCGGCCGGCCATCGGCTGGCGACGCCTTTGATGAAATCTATTGTACGTTTTGATTGTGCTGTTTAGCACGTATAGCCAAACACTCATTTTCAAATTGCATGTGCACATAATCTCTACAAGCCTGGTACCTACATAATATGTTCATAGGTTAGCAAAATAATAATTACAACCATAATTTTTTTACAGGGATATTCATACAGTTGGAAAAAAGTTAAGATTGGCATATGTAGGTTACTTCAATGAGAAGAACCTGACTTCACCCAGCAGAAGTAAGAAGTGCATTGGTGCTGCAAAGGAAATAAGATTAAAATACCGTAAAAAAACTGAAACTCCTTCGTCAGCGGTGTAAACGAGCCACTGCAAAAATAGTGAGCCTTCAGGCAGTTATCTCGCATCTGCAGGACAAGAAACTGATGGGTGATGTTGCTGCAGATACACTACATGTAATGCCACTTCAAATAGCTCAGCTCATTAACACATTCATTGTTTGTAATACCTATTAGCACCTGGACACCTAAACACATTGTTACTAACTATTAGATTTATTACCTCAGCTTTCCTTTTGTCTAAAATATATAATAATTCAATTTTAAGTAATTATAACACAATAAGTTCTCTCTGAAACTTGGTTAAAGAGATATGTAAGGGTTTGAATGACCAGGATCTAAACTATACTTATGGTCAGAACTGTATATGATTATTCACACGTTTATAAATTTAGTGGTCTGAGTTATTAAGAAAATTATTAAGTACATTATGCAAAATTTCAAACAATACATTTTTGTTAGGAGAAATGACAATTTGTAATGCGTCTGCTAGTTGCGTCCTTTATTGAAAGTCCAGATTTGACAGAAAATTCCTAGTAGACATTTAAGCTGTTATACATTATGCAAGTTAGTATATTAATTGCAGATGCTGAAACAGCAATAACTTAAACCAGCTGTAACAACCCAGATTACAGCCTTCCTCATGCAATCTAGTAATTATCTTTTGTTATAAATTTTTTTTGTCAAATTTCAGGTTAGGTTTTCAAATGATGTAAAGTTTTTCCTTTTAAAAATTTATGTAAACGTAATTCTCTGGGTTTATTGTTTTTATTTTTTATAATGCATAAGTTTATTTTTGAAGTAATTTTTTTTCTGGCTTCTTTGTGTGGGAAGGCGTGCTGACGTGATTTTCCTTCGTTATTTCCACGACCGAGGCTTTGTTTCACACGCTAGGCATGTGTGTCACGGTCACGGGAGTGTGAGAAAGATATAAAATTGCTGCGTCGTGGGAACAGAAGTAAGCATTTCGTGGGAGCTTCTGTTGCTATGCGCAGTGATTGGCTGAAAATTACGTCAGCGAGCCCATGACACTGCCTGCACGAAGGATAGGAAAATTGAAAATCAGTCATTGTCTGAGCACCGTGCTGAGAGGTCGTGGTCGGGCGATGGCTCGTATCATTTAGCAATGTTATATTGAAGTAAAACTTAACGGCTATGGTGCGAGCGACGCCTAACAACCTCCTTTTTTTTTTTCTCTTTGGACATTTAAATAAATTAGAAATTTTTGACCGTAGTCGTAGGCAAAGCTCACAGCGAGGCAACAAAGTGTTTTGTCCAGCCGTCACTGCCTGGAACTGATCTGGGCAATATAATGTAGTCGTAGTAAGAATCTACGTGTTTTTTTCTCCTTTCTGGAGGTACAGTTTAAATTTTTTTTTTGTGTGCTCTGTTATACGGAGTATGGTGCGATTTTATCATGAATAAAAGAAACAGGTAATCCATCAAACATTGAGCAGTAATTTCTTCTTGACCTGCTTCTAACCTGTATGTTCCACTCATCACCAAATTTGAGCTAGCCGGAGGTGGTGGGTGGTGACACAGTTTCTTTTTACTAAATTTCTAAAGGTAAAATCTGTTGCACTATAACACAATTAAGATCATTGGTTTCAGAAATATTTGCCACCTGCTGTTGCGGATCTCATCCAGCGATGGAAGAAGGGGCCAACCAGAGAAGCCTATCCTCCAGAGCAGAAGACGTTTGCTCTGACACTGAATTTCTACTCGGTAAATATGTAGTTCAGCGGTATTTGCGAAAAAAAATGTTACAAATCTGAAAATACTTTTATTGTATGCTCTTCAACTTCCTCTTTTCATTAAAAGTGGCGGAGATAAGAAATTCCAAATACTTTAGGAGATATCGCCGTTCTTATTTTGCTATACAAGACCTGTGTAATCATTCGACCGTCACAGTTTTTTTATTGCCATGTGTTTGTGAATGCCTAATTAATGAAAATGGTCGATTAGGTCAGGTCAGTTACATTATAAATACTTTGAAATTAAGCGTACATAAAAAATAATATGAATTAATTTCAATGGTTTTTTTAGTTTTAAAGTATTTATAATGTAACTGACCTGACCTAACAAACCGGGACAAAGGATGAACAGTAACAACTCAAGTAAAATTTTTTTGTTACTTATTACTTGCGCAACAATATCCAAATAACAAATAAGACTTTAAAATTAGAAACGTTAAAAACTCACCTAAGTTGGAGGCGGTAATTAAACACTGTTTTAAACAATAAATGAACTAAATAATAACATATTGGTTCATTTGAATTCTGGCCTATCACGAAAAATCACGTGACATAATTATCCAATAAAAAAATAGATACTCGTAAACAAAAAACAATGTTGAATGCCACATGAATGCACTGGTATTGTGATGAAATTTAAAAATTCGATATCTCCTAAAGTATTTGGAATTTCTTATCTCCGCCGCTTTTAATGAAAAGAGGAAGTTGAAGAGCATATAATAAAGGTATTTTCGGATTTTTAACATTTTTCTTCGCAAATACCGCTGAACTACATATGATGAAATTAAAAAATTAGATATCTCCTAAAGTATTTGGAATTTCTTACCTCAACCGCTTTTAATGAAAAGAGGAAGTTAAAGAGCATATAATAAAGGTATTTTCGGATTTTTTTACATTTTTTTCGCAAATACCGCTCAACTACATATTTACCTTCTACTCTCCTAAGGCGTACAATTATGTTAGAAAAATGTTCATGAAGTGTTTGCCACATCCTGTTACACTGCAGAAGTGGTATTCAACTGTTGACGGAAAGCCAGGCTTCAGTACTGAGGCTTGTACAGCATTGAAACTGAAGACAGCAGAAAATGTTACTTGTGGTAAACCTACATTATGTTCTTTGATGTTAGATGAAATGGCCATACGTAAACATATAGAATTTAATGGTCAGAGTTTCATTGGATATACTGACTTCGGTACAGGGTTGGATGATGATTCCCTACCTGAAGCAAGGGAAGCATTGGTGTTCATGGCTGTTGCTCTAAATGGTAGCTGGAAGATCCCAGTAGGGTATTTCTTGATTGCTGGTCTACTTGTATAATAGTCTACCTCAGCATGTTAAAAATATCAATAATAAAAAATAATTTGCAATAGAGTGTAAAAAAATAGCAGAAGAACTGTTTTTAAATTCCTTCAAAGATATTGAAGACTTTATAAAAATAAAAAATAATAGTAAATATTTTATAGGGTAATTTCAAACCCACTTGTAATTTATGCTATTACTATCTTTATTGCATACTAATTATGTGTTAAATGTTCTGTTTCACTTTTAATTATACTTTCAGTAGTTTCATATGCTGTAATTAATAACTTATAAGTAAAATGTAATTGTATTTTTTTTTGTGATATTGTATATTTTGTGTTTTGTTTTTGTGAAACTTTATATATATATATTTTTTTTTTCTATATGTACTGGACATTTATCATACCCCAGAAATGGGGTCAAAGGATATGAAATAAAAAATAAAAATATAAAATAAAATGGTATGACAATGGCATGACAATGCTTAAAGATTCTTTTTGATTGTGGCATAATTGTAGCATCAATGACATTTGATGGTGCTGCATCAAACTTATCTATGGCTGAACATTTTGGAGCCAAGTTTTCAGTACCTGATATGAAAACTTGGATCACAGATTCTCATACAGGTAAGCCTATAAACTTGTCAGGAACTGTTTGGCCAGCAAGGGTAGTTTAGTGGATGAGAATGGAATTATTCTGTGGAGGTTTATTGAGGACTTAGAAAAACCTTCAAAGGTCTCAAGGTTTACATGCGGCAACAAAATTGGGAAAACGCCACATAAATTGGTCTAGCGAAAAGATGAAAGTGAAGTTAGCTGCACAAACATTCAGCCAGTGTGGCTGATGCTTTAAAATTTTGTAGCCAAGATTTACAGTTGGTTTAATTTGAAGGATCTGAGTCTACCTTCAGATTTATAGAAGTTTTCAATAATTTATTAGATATTTTGAACAGTCGAAACTTGCTAGCAAAGTGTTACAAAGCACCTCTATCTGAACAAAACATTGACAAAGTGAAGGAATTCTTGGTGTCGCAAAGAATTATATATTGACATTATGTGAATCATCAGGTGGGAAACCAATGCATTTGAGCAACAGAAAGACAGGTTTCATTGGATTCCTTGTATGTATTGAAAGTTTATTGCGTTTGTATGATTATGTGGTAAAAATAAAACTTGATGAAATTTCTGTTGACATACAAAGTAAGCCAGGACCATCTGGAGTTATTTTTCAGTGCAGTAAGGGGTCATGGGGGCCATAACAACAATACCACTGCGAAACAGTTTCAAGCAGCTTTCAAGCGCCTGCTAGTACACATACAAATAGGCACCACCACATATTCCAACTGCCAAGCTATTGATTTTACCACTATTTTGAATGCAAGCAGTGGGAAAAGGAATATTAGTGATCCCTTCCTCAACATACACTGTAGTGTTCCTGTTGCTGTGGAAAGTGTTGAACATGACCACAGCTACAATACACTTGCGAGTTCTACCAGACTGAGTGAATATGTAGATGATGTAGTGGGGTACATTGCTGGCTTTGTTGTCAGGAAGTTGAGATTAATTTTGACAATTGTTGTAGTGCACTAGTTGCAGAGGAAATGGGTTTAAAGCTTCTGAACCGGAAGAATATTGGTGGATTGGTGAGACCTGCTGAAGATGTAAAGTTATGCTGTTTGGCTGAAAAGTATTGTAGGATTGAGCTCTAAATTTCGCTTTGCATAAAGTTTGTTAGAACACTGTTTTGTGTAAAATAATGAGAGGCCTCGATCTATTTCTGTTCCCTGTGCTAGATGAACATATACTGTATCAGCAACCCTTACATGACCATAATAAGATACAACTTTTAAAGTCCATACTTACCAGATAGTACATAAAAATTAGATTGTATCACACAGGAAAACAATATTCAGATCCTTGTATCAGGAGAGAGTTAGGAGTGTGTGCACCAAGTTAGTGCTGTTTAAAAATCAGTAAACCTGTGTACGTAAGTATTTATTTGGTGCATATTAGTAGTATGTAAATGGGCATACTGGCACATGGCGCTGGCGCGTGGTGCCGGTGCCGGTGTCCGCCATATTGGATTGTGACGTCACGGCGGCCATCTTGGATGGATGTGACCTTGACCTTTGACCTTGACCTTGAATTTGATCCTCAAAACGGGTCAAAATTTGCCAAAATTGGGCAAAATTTGCCCAAAATTCCTCAAAATTTTCATTTCTGTGGAAAACAATTCCGCCAAAAAATCTCAAAAAATTCCTCAATTCAAAAATTAGGATTTCGAAAATCCTCAAAAGTCGTTTTGCCTTAGAAAGAACCCAAATTACTTAAAGAGGCTTAAGCATCCATGTCTACAGCCTCTGATAAGCCTCTGACGTCATCATGGAATATGTCATTTTGAATAAAGACGTCACCGTTGCAATTATCGTTATGGTCGCCATCTTGAAATTTGGACGCCATCTTGAAAATCTTTAATTATTATCCGATTTTAATGGAAAAAATTCCAAAATTCATCAAAAAATTAACTTATTCGAATTCTGATTGATTATATCGATTACCGTCCTCGGTTCGAACCCGGTGAGTGCAAACAAAACTAAAAATGGCGACAGGCTCCTTCCTCAATGGTGGATGCAGGCAGACTGACTCCTACCACTTTTTTTTTCAAAAGCATATATATCGTCACCTAGTATGACGTCATGTCCGCCATCTTGAAAATCCATAATTTTAATGCTAGAGATTCGGGAAAAATTTAAAAATCATTAAATAATAAAAAAATCCTTATAACCACCGTTGCACCTTTCGTAACGGCCACCATAATTTAATCAAGAAACTGGAGGTCACCATCTTGTTTTCATCCACTAGAGTGTGCTGATACCATGTTAGTATACTTAACCGGTCACCACACCTTTAACCTTGACCTTGAAATTTGACCTTGACCTTGAACTTTGACCTTGACCTTGAACTTTGACCTTGACCTTGATATTTTACCTTGACCTTTGACCTTGTCCTTGAAATTTGACCTTGATTTTGAAATTTGACCTTGACCTTGATATTTGACTTTGTCCTTGTCGACCATCATGGATTCGACATTTTATGTTCAGTACATGCTACCAGGAGCTACCACCTGCTGGAGTACACCATCTTGTGTGTGTGTACTTGTATTATAGAGTACATTTCCATCTGGATGATTTTATTCTAACCCGCTTCAGTGCAGTAATCATTTATTACCGAGGTGCCCCCCGCCATCTTGAAATTCGGACGCCATCTTGAAATCATGTAATAATGTAGCTAGAAAAGCGGAAAAAAATCCAAAATTCATTAAATAAATCACTCATTAACTTACATATTGATTCGATCGTTTCCTGTCCTCGGTTCGATACCCGATCGATGCAATAATGTTTAATATTATGTAAAAAATAATAATTTCAATAAACCATGTTCAACATCCGTAAAGAGACTCTAAATCCTCTACGACCATCATCCTATCAGACATCAAGACCAACATATTGGTAATTCATAATTTTAATGCTAGAAATTCGGGAAAAAAATCCAAAATTCATTAAATAAATTTGTAATCCATATAATGATTGATTGGATCGACTAAGGTCCTTGGTTCGATCCCTAGCCGATACAAAACAACTTTAATTAAAAAAATACTAAAAAAGTGTTAGGTTTGAGAAAATAAAAACACCACAAGTTCTTTTAAAAAAAAATTTATTACATAAATTCAATACACTACTACAAGTACAAAAAACACTGACAAATTAGCAAAGCCTTTTGGATTCCTCGATTCAAACAGTCTTCTTATTGTACGGACTAAGCCTTTTACATGACTTTAAATGTCTATCCGATCCGGTCATCACCACAGCCACAGACGGACTGAAGTCCATATCACCAGGGTCTCACTTATATAGACACATCAGCCGGTACAACACAAGAGTCAAAACAATAACCATGTTCATTATACGCGCACTTAACTTTCTCGGAGCATTTTTTATAATGAAGATGTAAGCTATCAAGACGTGAAACTAGTTTTTTGCACTTATTGCACTGAAATTGTATTCTTTTAACATTACTAGAACAACTGCTTCTTTCATGTCTGCGAGCATTTGAGGTGATAGAAAATTATGCGTCACAGTATTTGCACTGACGCAATGTACGCTCTTCATTAGTTGAAGAATCCATTGATGATGATGAAACTTCGGATGATGGTGGAACAGCACATATCGAAGTCTCCTCCAGTGTTGTCAGAGGCGTTGCCAACGGGATCTGCTCCAACATCGTCGGCGCTGGCGTCATGGTTCCCGTAGTCGATGGTACATCCTCCATCGAGTTCGACGTTAAAGTCGGTAAAGATGCCATCGAAGTCTCAAGAACAGGCAATTACACGACTTATGCACCAGAAGAAACAAACTAGGTGATCCGTACACCGTCGACGGCAGTAACAAACTGAACGTCTGCTGTCTAGGACACGTTTATATACATTAACCGGATGGAATAATACGCTAGTCAAATCAAGAACAATTTATTATAATACTAGAGTCAAAACAACATTTAAAAAATAGAAGCACCATCAACAAAGAAAAGGCAGCACATTTGGAAGCACCGACAACGAAAAAGGCAGCACCATCATCGAAAAGGCCGCACATTTGTCATTGGCTCCAATATTCATTGGCTCCAATATTCATTGGTTCCATCAGTCTATTGATTCTATCAGTCTAGTGACTCCAACAGTCATTGACACCAACAGCCTTTTTCTTCATCAGCTCCAATGATATTTGGCTAGAATGCTACGAGTCTAAGAGACTATGAGGCTACAATTCTACGAGTGTACAAGACTCCTCCAACTACCTTCAAGTGTATAAAGCTCCAAATGCTCCAACAGCTCCAACACGCAATGTACGCAATGTACGCGCAATACATGCAATTTACACACAGGAAACGGAACGTTCACACAGTACACACAGGAAACGGAACGTACACACAGTACACACAGGAAACGGATCGTACACACAGGAAACGGAACGTACACACAGTACACACAGGAAACGGAACGTACACACAGTACACACAGGAAACGAAACGTACACACAGTACACACAGGAAACGGAACGTACACACAGTACACACAGGAAACGGAACGTACACACAATTACTACACTTCGTTCGCGCAGTATAAGCATTTAATGAGAACGAAGCACGTTTGGACGGAAATTCTATAAAACGAAAGCTCATTTAACGAAAAGGAGGCGCATTCTCTCGTTCATTCAACTTGGTAGGATGCAATCGTCAATGATAAGTTAGGATATAATCTCTCCAACAGTCTATGAATCCAACAGTTTATATTTCCATTAGCCATCGACTCCAACAGTCATTGACTCCAACAGTCATTGGCTCCAACAGTCATTGCCTCCAACAGCTCCAAATGGTTCCAACAGCTCCAAATGGATACAAATGCTCCAAACGACCTCGAAATGCTTGACAGCTCCAAATGGCTCCAAATGCTCCAAACAGCCTCCAAATGGCTCCAACAGCCTCCAAATGCTTAACACATCTCCAAATGGCTCCAAATGCTCCAAACGGCCTCCAAATGCTTGACAGCTCCAAATGTCTCCAGCAGCTCCAAATGCTCCAAATGGCTCCAACAGCTCCAACAGCTCCAAATGGCTCCAACAGCTCAAAATGCTCCAAACGGTCTCCAAATGGCTCCAACAGCTCCAACAGCCTCCAAATGCTTAACTCAGCTCCAAATGGCTCCAAATGTTCCAAACGGCCTTCAAATGCTTGACAGCTCCAAATGCTCCAAATGGCTCCAACAGCTCCAAAAGGCTCCAAATGCTTCAAAAGACTCAAAATGCTCCAACAGCTCCAAATGGCTCCATCAGCTCCAACAGCTCCAAAAAAAGGCTCCAAATGCTCCAACAGCCTCCAAATGCTTAACACAGCGCCAGATGCTTCAAAAGGCTCCAATTATCGCATCTGTCTTCGTCGGCATTTTCTCTTTTGCTCCCACTGCTCCAACAGCATTATGTTATATGATTCCATGGATACTTTGTTACGTAGCTACAGGTCTACGAGGTTCCAATGCATCATGTTTACGAAGCTTCCAGGACACGAGGCTACATGGCTACGAGACTACATGAATCTAACTGATTACAATAGCACCACTCAGTGGTGAGAGTTAGGTTATCTAATGCAAAGCAAATTGATGTAAGTAGTTCTGACTGTCATCAACAGATGTAGCCACGTGTTGCTTGCAGGTAAATATTAATTAGTTATTTTATGTGGGATGCGGGATGCTCACTAACGATCGCAAAAGAAGGAAGGCTTCGCTAGACACCAAGGAGAAGGAAGTTCGACTTACATGTTAATGCTTCGCTGATGTCTCATGGCATATTATTTGACTGAGTAATGGTTGTTTATTTCTTTAATTCCACCTGGTAAAATTATTGCAAGTGTCAATTTATTAGCAGAAATTCACTAATTAAATGTAGCTCTGAATAAAATGACATGACTCATTAGGTAAATATCCTTCATGCAGAGATCGATTTCACACAAATAATCAGCAGCACTCAGAGAAAATCATTAGATGTCTAGCCAGGAATAACCAGAAGCACTTGGAGAAAACCATCATATTATTAACAAGAATAATCAGGAGCACACGGAGAAAACGTAATGACAAGAATAATCAGGAGCACACGGAGAAAACATAATAACAAGATTAATCGGGAGCACACGGAGAAAACCACCACACGTTTTCTTGATATCATAAAATTAGAGGGAAAAAAAATAAAAAAAAAATAAATAAAAACTTTAAAATAAAAACAAAAAATACATAAAATTCTGCTAGCTTGTGAACTTCTCATTGATGAGCAAAGATAGAGTTCTAGTACAAACCAGAATTTTATGTATTTTTTGTTTTTATTTTAAAGTTTTTATTTATTTTTTTTTATTTTTTTCCCTCTTATTTTATGATATCAAGAAAACGTGTGGTGGTTTTCTCCGTGTGCTCCCGATTAATCTTGTTATTATGTTTTCTCCGTGTGCTCCTGATTATTCTTGTCATTACGTTTTCTCCGTGTGCTCCTGATTATTCTTGTTAATAATTTGATGGTTTTCTCCAAGTGCTTCTGGTTATTCCTGGCTAGACATCTAATGATTTTCTCTGAGTGCTGCTGATTATTTGTGTGAAATCGATCTCTGCATGAAGGATATTTACCTAATGAGTCATGTCATTTTATTCAGAGCTACATTTAATTAGTGAATTTCTGCTAATAAATTGACACTTGCAATAATTTTACCAGGTGGAATTAAAGAAATAAACAACCATTACTCAGTCAAATAATATGCCATGAGACATCAGCGAAGCATTAACATGTAAGACGAACTTCCTTCTCCTTGGTGTCTAGCGAAGCCTTCCTTCTTTTGCGATCGTTAGTGAGCATCCCGCATCCCACATAAAATAACTAATTAATATTTACCTGCAAGCAACACGTGGCTACATCTGTTGATGACAGTCAGAACTACTTACATCAATTTGCTTTGCATTAGATAACCTAACTCTCACCACTGAGTGGTGCTATTGTAATCAGTTAGATTCATGTAGTCTCGTAGCCATGTAGCCTCGTGTCCTGGAAGCTTCGTAAACATGATGCATTGGAACCTCGTAGACCTGTAGCTACGTAACAAAGTATCCATGGAATCATATAACATAATGCTGTTGGAGCAGTGGGAGCAAAAGAGAAAATGCCGACGAAGACAGATGCGATAATTGGAGCCTTTTGAAGCATCTGGCGCTGTGTTAAGCATTTGGAGGCTGTTGGAGCATTTGGAGCCTTTTTTTGGAGCTGTTGGAGCTGATGGAGCCATTTGGAGCTGTTGGAGCATTTTGAGTCTTTTGAAGCATTTGGAGCCTTTTGGAGCTGTTGGAGCCATTTGGAGCATTTGGAGCTGTCAAGCATTTGAAGGCCGTTTGGAACATTTGGAGCCATTTGGAGCTGAGTTAAGCATTTGGAGGCTGTTGGAGCTGTTGGAGCCATTTGGAGACCGTTTGGAGCATTTTGAGCTGTTGGAGCCATTTGGAGCTGTTGGAGCTGTTGGAGCCATTTGGAGCATTTGGAGCTGCTGTAGACATTTGGAGCTGTCAAGCATTTGGAGGCCGTTTGGAGCATTTGGAGCCATTTGGAGATGTGTTAAGCATTTGGAGGCTGTTGGAGCCATTTGGAGGCTGTTTGGAGCATTTGGAGCCATTTGGAGCTGTCAAGCATTTGGAGGTCGTTTGGAGCATTTGTATCCATTTGGAGCTGTTGGAGCCATTTGGAGCTGTTGGAGGCAATGACTGTTGGAGCCAATGACTGTTGGAGTCAATGACTGTTGGAGTCGATGGCTAATGGAAATATAAACTGTTGGATTCATAGACTGTTGGAGAGATTATATCCTAACTTATCATTGACGATTGCATCCTACCAAGTTGAATGAACGAGAGAATGCGCCTCCTTTTCGTTAAATGAGCTTTCGTTTTATAGAATTTCCGTCCAAACGTGCTTCGTTCTCATTAAATGCTTATACTGCGCGAACGAAGTGTAGTAATTGTGTGTACGTTCCGTTTCCTGTGTGTACTGTGTGTACGTTCCGTTTCCTGTGTGTACTGTGTGTACGTTTCGTTTCCTGTGTGTACTGTGTGTACGTTCCGTTTCCTGTGTGTACTGTGTGTACGTTCCGTTTCCTGTGTGTACTGTGTGTACGTTCCGTTTCCTGTGTGTACTGTGTGTACGTTCCGTTTCCTGTGTGTACTGTGTGAACGTTCCGTTTCCTGTGTGTAAATTGCATGTGTTGCGCGTACATTGCGTACATTGCGTGTTGGAGCTGTTGGATCATTTGGAGCTTTATACACTTGAAGGTAGTTGGAGGAGTCTTGTACACTCGTAGAATTGTAGCCTCATAGTCTCTTAGACTCGTAGCATTCTAGCCAAATATCATTGGAGCTGATGAAGAAAAAGGCTGTTGGTGTCAATGACTGTTGGAGTCACTAGACTGATAGAATCAATAGACTGATGGAACCAATGAATATTGGAGCCAATGAATATTGGAGCCAATGAATATTGGAGCCAATGACAAATGTGCGGCCTTTTCGATGATGGTGCTGCCTTTTTCGTTGTCGGTGCTTCCAAATGTGCTGCCTTTTTTTTTGTTGATGGTGCTTCTATTATTTTAATGTTGTTTTGACTCTAGTATTATAATAAATTGTTCTTGATTTGACTAGCGTATTATTCCATCCGGTTAATGTATATAAACGTGTCCTAGACAGCAGACGTTCAGTTTGTTACTGCCGTCGACGGTGTACGGATCACCTAGTTTGTTTCTTCTGGTGCATAAGTCGTGTAATTGCCTGTTCTTGAGACTTCGATGGCATCTTTACCGACTTTAACGTCGAACTCGATGGAGGATGTACCATCGACTACGGGAACCATGACGCCAGCGCCGACGATGTTGGAGCAGATCCCGTTGGCAACGCCTCTGACAACACTGGAGGAGACTTCGATATGTGCTGTTCCACCATCATCCGAAGTTTCATCATCATCAATGGATTCTTCAACTAATGAAGAGCGTACATTGCGTCAGTGCAAATACTGTGACGCATAATTTTCTATCACCTCAAATGCTCGCAGACATGAAAGAAGCAGTTGTTCTAGTAATGTTAAAAGAATACAATTTCAGTGCAATAAGTGCAAAAAACTAGTTTCACGTCTTGATAGCTTACATCTTCATTATAAAAAATGCTCCGAGAAAGTTAAGTGCGCGTATAATGAACATGGTTATTGTTTTGACTCTTGTGTTGTACCGGCTGATGTGTCTATATAAGTGAGACCCTGGTGATATGGACTTCAGTCCGTCTGTGGCTTTGGTGATGACCGGATCGGATAGACATTTAAAGTCATGTAAAAGGCTTAGTCCGTACAATAAGAAGACTGTTTGAATCGAGGAATCCAAAAGGCTTTGCTAATTTGTCAGTGTTTTTTTGTACTTGTAGTAGTGTATTGAATTTATGTAATAAATTTTTTTTAAAAGAACTTGTGGTGTTTTTATTTTCTCAAACCTAACACTTTTTTAGTATTTTTTTAATTAAAGTTGTTTTGTATCGGCTAGGGATCGAACCAAGGACCTTAGTCGATCCAATCAATCATTATATGGATTACAAATTTATTTAATGAATTTTGGATTTTTTTCCCGAATTTCTAGCATTAAAATTATGAATTACCAATATGTTGGTCTTGATGTCTGATAGGATGATGGTCGTAGAGGATTTAGAGTCTCTTTACGGATGTTGAACATGGTTTATTGAAATTATTATTTTTTACATAATATTAAACATTATTGCATCGATCGGGTATCGAACCGAGGACAGGAAACGATCGAATCAATATGTAAGTTAATGAGTGATTTATTTAATGAATTTTGGATTTTTTTCCGCTTTTCTAGCTACATTATTACATGATTTCAAGATGGCGTCCGAATTTCAAGATGGCGGGGGGCAACTCGGTAATAAATGATTACTGCACTGTAGCGGGTTAGAATAAAATCATCCAGATGGAAATGTACTCTATAATACAAGTACACACACACAAGATGGTGTACTCCAGCAGGTGGTAGCTCCTGGTAGCATGTACTGAACATAAAATGTCGAATCCATGATGGTCGACAAGGACAAAGTCAAATATCAAGGTCAAGGTCAAATTTCAAAATCAAGGTCAAATTTCAAGGACAAGGTCAAAGGTCAAGGTAAAATATCAAGGTCAAGGTCAAAGTTCAAGGTCAAGGTCAAAGTTCAAGGTCAAGGTCAAATTTCAAGGTCAAGGTTAAAGGTGTGGTGACCGGTTAAGTATACTAACATGGTATCAGCACACTCTAGTGGATGAAAACAAGATGGTGACCTCCAGTTTCTTGATTAAATTATGGTGGCCGTTACGAAAGGTGCAACGGTGGTTATAAGGATTTTTTTATTATTTAATTCGATTAGTTAATTTTTTTAATGATTTTTAAATTTTTCCCGAATCTCTAGCATTAAAATTATGGATTTTCAAGATGGCGGACATGACGTCATACTAGGTGACGATATATATGCTTTTGAAAAAAAAAGTGGTAGGAGTCAGTCTGCCTGCATCCACCATTGAGGAAGGAGCCTGTCGCCATTTTTAGTTTTGTTTGCACTCACCGGGTTCGAACCGAGGACGGTAATCGATATAATCAATCAGAATTCGAATAAGTTAATTTTTTGATGAATTTTGGAATTTTTTCCATTAAAATCGGATAATAATTAAAGATTTTCAAGATGGCGTCCGAATTTCAAGATGGCGACCATAACGATAATTGCAACGGTGACGTCTTTATTCAAAATGACATATTCCATGATGACGTCAGAGGCTTATCAGAGGCTGTAGACATGGATGCTTAAGCCTCTTTAAGTAATTTGGGTTCTTTCTAAGGCAAAACGACTTTTGAGGATTTTCGAAATCCTAATTTTTGAATTGAGGAATTTTTTGAGATTTTTTGGCGGAATTTTTTTCCACAGAAATGAAAATTTTGAGGAATTTTGGGCAAATTTTGCCCAATTTTGGCAAATTTTGACCCGTTTTGAGGATCAAATTCAAGGTCAAGGTCAAAGGTCAAGGTCACATCCATCCAAGATGGCCGCCGTGACGTCACAATCCAATATGGCGGACACCGGCACCGGCACCACGCGCCAGCGCCATGTGCCAGTATGCCCATTTACATACTACTCATATTCAGAACCATTTTTGTTAATGAAGGTAATGCATCAAGGGATGCAGTGGTAATTTTAATTATGTGAAACCACGAAGTCATGCATTTCGTAACACTAACACTAAATAGATAATGCTACTGAGAAATGCTTTGAACATTCACAAAAAAATTTCCGTGCAATATATGGTTTTAGATTGAGTATCTTTACAGCCCAGATCTGTGTCATTCTATAACCTAACGAAATATTTTTTTTAGACATTTGATAAAAGTACAATTAGTTAATTAATATTCTTTAATTTTAGCAACTTTTTTTGTATATTTCATCCCAGCTCAACATGCCGAACGAGACGCTATCATAAAATTATTGTAAATTTAAAACTTCATTATGACAACACTGAGTTAACATTTTAGGTTTTCAAGTTTCTAATTATTCTATAATTGAACAAAACACGCAATATAATAGTGTTAAAGTAATTCTAAGTAAAACACATTCGAAAAAAAATTATGCTGTGAGAAGGACGAACACTTAACACTTCGCATTATGCTACAAAATACGCCGTACATCAGTAACATGATATAAATAAACCACAGGAATATTTAAAGCACCTTTATTGACGTGTAAGTCATTTAATTATCACTATATCTTACAGCAAATACACGCATATGTATTCTAATTAATTCAGAACCATGTTTCGTATCACGTATTGCCATTACGTTGCAAACAATAACAAACCCGAGTGGCCCACAATCAGCTGTTTTATGTTGACCTCAAGGCGGTTGTTTGGAGCGCATAGACGATGCAGGGTCTATGATATATATACGTCGTTGCAAAGTATGTTATTTTTAATCTTTGCTTAAATATGGTATATTGTCCGCAAATATAGCTAAATACATTTGGATTGTTTTTGCAACTCCGAGGAGCCATAGTTACAGATTTAATAAAACAATCTTTTAATACCTTTTTTTTTGCAGTTTAAACCACTATGATTAGTCATAGACTACATATTTTTTTATACTTTTTTCTCACAGGGGAAAGGCAGGTTAGTAACAATAGACTATAGGATGGTAGGTCATAGAGTATAGAATAGAAAAATAGATCATGGAATCAATTTTGTAAAAAAAACGAACTTACCGATCTAACGAACTATTATATATTTATTTATATGCAAAAAAAATGTGACGGGATACGTTAAAACAAAGTTTATATTTGCTATATACAGACCAACATCTACATGTTTGTGATAAATTTATTTTAAAAACTTTTTCATCGTGACCTATGTTATGGATTCGCCAATGTAATATATTAAATTGGCTCTGTTTTTAAATATAATTTAGCATTTTGGTTTATTTGGTGTTCGGTGTTGTGTTAGATTATGTATTGAACATTACAGGATTCAGCATTTGTGTATTTTTGATCTCGGCGTTTCGATCGTTTATGCATTCGGCATTATGTTAATTATATTGACGGCTTTATTGTTTTCAAAGTATTCGGCATCGTGGTTCAATATGATTTCGGCATTGTGTTCTGGCCCGCTTTGCAGTTGTAAGGTTTTGCTATACCTATATTTGTTTTTTGAAACCTGAAGCATAAGTGTCCTCTATTTTCTATCCTTAGTGCAGGGGCGCAACAACTAAATTTCCAAAGGGGGGGGGGGCAATATACCTTTTTATAAAGAATAATTGATCCGCCATATTGAAGCGGGGGGTCCGGGGGTCCTCCCCCGGGAAAATGTGTATTTCAAGGTGGAAAATGGTGTTATCTAAGCAGTTTTATTATCTAAAAATTGATTACACAGCACTTTCTTTGCCCCCGTTTGCCCCCACTCCAAGGTTTCAGAGAGGGGAAAAATTCCCTTGCCCCCCCCCCCCACCTGTTGTTGCGCCCCTGCCTTAGTGTGTTGGAATAAAATTAAAAACTGTAAAATGGTAAGATTCTGACTCCGTGCCTGGTGTCGGCAGTCCGCGGGAGAGCAACAGGCTTCTTCCTCGTGAGCTGCCCGCGGCGCAGGTCGGCGCGCCTCAGTGGGCTGGTCGGGGAGGCAGCAGCACGGAGCTCGTGCAAATGTGAAAGTTAACAGTTGCCTCACGCTGCAGCCGCCCAGCATGCGCCTGGGCGAGGCACACAGCAACACGGCTGGTCCGTCCTACCGTCCTGAATATCATTTCTCAGCAGTCTATACTGTGGATATTGTGATTTATGAAATAAACTAGCACGTACTAAACAAAATACTACCAGTTACACAAACAAACTGTCGGAAAAGCTAAAATGCATAGCTAAGTATATTACACTATTAGTTAATTTATTAACAAATCAATACTTACAGCAAATAATTAACTGTTCAACCGGAAGTAAACTTTCCTACCCAAGGACGCTAAAGTGTAGTGTTTTTATACCCTTTTTCCAGAGATATTATGTAAGATTGTTACATGAAAAGTAGCAAATATTGTATCCGGAACACTAAAAACTATTTCAGTAACTGTGCAGTGTAACATATAAAATTTCCACAAATTATAAAAAAGTATGATAGTAGCTTAAAGTTGATTAAGCTAGGTTGCTCCCTACTTCATACTTTCGAGCGACTATTGTAAAAGTGACTGGTTTGCCATGAGTGTCACCTCCATCGCATTCGTCATCTCGCTAAATAGTGACTGTCACTTCTCCAGCGCTTGTAATCTCACGTGACAGTGACTGTCACCCCGCCTGCGGTTGTCATCTCATTTTCCAATGAATGTCACCAATCCTGCACTCATACTCTAAAATATAAGTGACTTCCTAAACTCTAAAACTCACTTGCCAGTAATTGTCACCCCTCATTTGCTTGTCATCTCACTAGCCAGAAACTATCACTCTTCCTACACTCGTCATCTCACTTTCCAGTGACTTTAACTCCTACTGCATTCGTCATATTACTTGGTGTGATTGCCACCCAACCTGCGCTCTTCACCTCACATGCCAGTGACTCTTACCCAGCCTGCACTCGTCAACACCCTTTAAAGGAACTGTCACCCCTCCTGGACTCTTCACCCTACATACCAGTAACTATCACCCATTCTCCACTTGCCATCTTATTTGCAAGGAACTGTAACTCCTCCTACCCTTGTCAACCACATATCAGTAACTGTCACCCCTCCTGAAATTGTATACTCACCAGTTAATGTCTTCCCTCCTGCGCTTTTCTTCTTACTTACTACCAACTGTAGCCACTCCTACTCACCTCATATCACTTGCCACAGACTGTCACCCATACCAGCTAGCCATCTCAATTCTAAGGGATTGTCACCCCTCCAGCATTCGACATCACACTTGCCAGTGACTGTCACCACTCCTGCAATACTCATCTCACTAGCCAAATATTGTCACCTTTCCTGCATTATTCATCTCACTAGTAAGAGACTGAACCCATCCTACATTCGTAACCCGACTTCTCACCGACAGTACCCCTCCTACGCTCTAAAACTTAATAGCCAGGGACTCTACCGCTCCTGCACTCTTCATTTCACTTGCAAGGGATTGTCACCCCTCCTGCACTCACTATCTCACTTGCCAGTTACTATCTTCCCTTCTGCACTCGTCACCCTACTTTCCACCGACTGTCACTCCTCCTATGCTCGCCACTTTACTTGCCAAAAACTGTCACCACTACTACGCTCGTCATATCACTTGCAAGGGACTTTTACTTCTCCTGTACTCGACATTACACTTGTCAGTGACTGTCACACCACCTATGCTTATCATCTGACTTGCCAATAACAATCACTATTACTGCACTTGTCATCTCACTGGCCAAGGACTGTCTCTCCTCCTGCACTAATGATCTCACTAGCCAGGGACTGTCATCCCTCCTTCACACTTAATATATCTAGCCATGGACTTCACCCCTCCTTCACTCCTCATAAAAAAGCAAGGGACTGTCACTCCTACTGTCCTCATAATCTAACTACCAAAAAAATATCATGCCTACTGCTCTCCTCATGTCACTAGCCAGAGAATGTCAGCCCTCCTGCATTATTCATCTCATTAGCCAGTGACTTTCAACCATCCTGCACTCCTCATCTCACTAGCCAAGAACTGTCATTCCCACCTTCAATCATTATCTCACTAGCCAGTGACTGTTACCCCTTCTGTACTTCTGTAAGGAATATTCTTCCTTTATTCACGCGATCTTTGTAAAGGAATAGCTAATTTAAAGTTCAAAAAATATTATCTAAAGAATTATTCGCATCTATGGATTTGTTTGAATTAAATGTTATTTAACTTATTTAGCTCAGTTTAATCGTTGACTCTACAAGTTTTGTTTACGACCAATGATAAGTCATCTTTGCTTACCTGCTAAATGTTAAAATTTTCTTTTATATAGCAATAAAGTAAGGTCAATGAAGAGTGTTTTTATTGCCAGTTATCAATTTTAATGCCGAGAATGTTATCTCAGTTATTTTGATGTGAAAAAGACCCACAAATTTGGTTTGTAAACTGTAGAATAAATAATGTATAAATTTGCAAGAGCGAAGTTGATTGGCTAGCTAATTTAAGAAAAAAATTAGGTATCGACGTAGAAGTTGGAACGTTCAATCCAAGTCTAGCTGCCAAAGACCGAAGTGTGTTCAAAGTTTCGTCGTGAACTTTTCAAAATTTTTGCACGGGAAATTGACGCTGAACGAGACTCAAGGAATGATTAGTTAACATTAAGTAAAGTATCTATAAATTATCTACGAAATTTCTACCAATCGTACTAAATTTAAGAAGTATCGGCCAAATGTAATGCGTTTAACTTGACGATAGATCGTCTACAAGTAAATGGTGACTAAATTGTCATTAGAAGAAGTCACTGAATTCCGCAGTAAACCTTTTTGTACTACAAAAGTAATAAAATAGTGAATTCAAGTTGAATCAATGACCAAGACAGAATCCAGTTGTGGTGATCTCCGAGCCAACTGTTCAAGAAGAATTGAGTTCGTGCGAGATATTTCCAGTGTCTGCAGACGTCTCAGAACTTTAACTGACATTTTGACATCTCGAAGAATCTCACTCTCCACCACGACATACCACCACAACGACGACAAACTTTTGTGTTAGCAAGTAAAGCAAGTACTGAATATATCTGAAATTCATCATGTGGTTTTTAGATATGGATATATAGAGGCATGTACTAAAGTTTCATGCAAATTTGGTAAGTGTTACTTGAGTACAGTTTTCACTTATATTCAACATTCTTTATTTATGACTTGATGTAAGTTTTTGGACATACGCCATTGCTAAGAACTTTTTCTGTTGAAGAAAAACTAATAAATAAAATAAATAAATAAAAATACTCAAAAAAAGACAAAAAAACACACAAAACTAAGCAAACAATTGCTGTTGTCAACAAGGATATGAACACCACAAAATATTCCGAAACAGGAATATGGTCAGCAAACAAAGAAAAACAAAGAAAAATGTACTAAGAGAACGAAAAAATCCCCACAAATGATGACAACACAAAAATATTGAAACCCAAAATAATTCAGCACAACAGTTGAAGCGAGACAAAAAACATGACAAAACGAAAAGACAAACAAATACAATAGTTTTACCTAAACAGAAACAAGCGACGTTTCGGGAACTGCTATCTGCTCCCGTCCTCAGGCAGAGACACACATGGTACAGAAACAGTCGCACCTGTGTTTCCGTACCATGTGTGTCTCTGCCTGAGGACGGGAGCAGATAGCAGTTCCCGAAACGTCGCTTGTTTCTGTTTAGGTAAAACTATTGTATTTGTTTGTCTTTTCGTTTTGTCATGTTTTTTGTCTCGCTTCAACTGTTGTGCTGAATTATTTTGGGTTTCAATATTTTTGTGTTGTCATCATTTGTGGGGATTTTTTCGTTCTCTTAGTACATTTTTCTTTGTTTTTCTTTGTTTGCTGACCATATTCCTGTTTCGGAATATTTTGTAGTGTTCATATCCTTGTTGACAACAGCAATTGTTTGCTTAGTTTTGTGTGTTTTTTGTCTTTTTTTGAGTATTTTTATTTATTTATTTTATTTATTAGTTTTTCTTCAACAGAAAAAGTTCTTAGCAATGGCGTATGTCCAAAAACTTACATCAAGTCATGCACTCCCATTGCACAAATCTTTTAAAGATAACATTCTTTATTTATTGCCAAACAATAATTATTAGTGCCTGTAATTGATTTTGCAGTACGCTTAAAACACCAGTGGTTAAATTGAGACCAGAGTCTTCAATAACTGCTTTCTCTTGGCATTTAGAAACATGTAATCTTTAGTTCAATGCAAATATTTTATTTAATTATATAAATTAGAAATAATCTTCTGATTGTTGTGGCGTATTTAATTTGAACTCTTTAAGCCTTTTACGATAACTTCATTTACAATCATAAATTTAAAAGTGAAAACAAACTGAATATTTCTACATTCAGAATTGTTTAAATAAGTTAATTGTGAGAGAACATTTCCATAATTTTTAAATCGTTTGTGACCATTGGTTTATGTGTTGATACATTCCTGTAGATAGTTCAACGTAAATAACTTGTCAATGTTGGAATAAATTTCAGGATATTTTCCGTCCGAATAGCGTGATAGTTCAAAAATCTTGTGTTGTATTAAAGTAATTTAAAATAAAAATATATTTATCCACACAGATAAATAATTGCGTCCAGCGTATTAACTAGAGACAGTGTACTCAATTGTTCAGGAAATACAGAGCTACATCATCCATTTTGAGGAAACTTTATATGTACGCGTAATATGGACGGGGGAGATAAAGTGTAGTACTTCCTGTGAAAAACTATTCGAACTCTAGACAAAAGTCAGAGAGAGACTCGATGGAAAACGAGGAAGAGATAGATAGTAAAGTAGTTAAATATTGGAAAGGGCGAATTGAAAATGAGAATGACTGGCCCCAAACACTGATATATTTAAACATACTAGATAGGAAGGTCTAGTGTCAGGCAGTATACCTATGCCAGGAAAAGGAGAAATTTTGCAATTTCTAAGGGAGGCCGAGGAAAAACATGAACAGGAGATATGTGAGGAAAAAGAACGTGATAGGAAAGAAAGGGAGGCCGAGGAAAAATGCGAAATGAAAGAAAGGAAGGCCGAGGATAAAGGCGAACAAGAAAAAAGGCGGGCCGAGGAAAAACACGAACAGGAGAAATGTGAAAACCAGGATATATAGGATAATATAGTGCAGATATTAATCACATCTTTAGGTAAATTTTCAGCCTAGACTGAACAATTACGTAATGTCCTTACGCCAACACAAAATTACACGGAGCAAAATTTCGCGGAAGTTAGTACGACGATTAGTATTGTATAAAAACCCTGTTTCTAAAGTTAGGGACGAGTTAAGAAAGAAAATTTTGTTAAGTATGACGAAACGTGTAGAGAGGAAACAATATGTGTAGTTCGTGAGAAAATGTAAGTATTTGATTGTGACGAAAAATTACAAGAGATTAACAAGGAAAACCAATTCAAACACAAAAATTTATTGAATAAAATTACTATAGTAGACGGCCACGGAAATGAACTAGAATAAATAAAGCTGTTGATCAGGGCAGTAATAAACAATAAAATGTTACAAATACAGTCATCCGCAAGAATTTCTACCAATTTACCAGTACCAAGTAAAATAACTCAAAATGTACAGAGTCGAACCTTTGAGGCAATGTTTAAACAACATATCAACATTTTCGGGGAAATGTAATGAAACAGTTTTGACGAATATTGCAAATGGTTTAGGTACGCTAAGCAAAGTAAAAAAAAAAATTGAAATTAATGGGAAGTTATCTAAGAAATACTGCTTTTTACTGGTGGAACTAATTCAAGATACCGTAACACAATACAGCACCTTCGAGAAACATTTCATACAGCAGTTTTGGAGCACGATAATACAGAGCAATATTAGAGCGCAGCTACATATGAAAAGATTCGATAAAAAGAATAGTAAAGGCCTATATTCACACATAAGTGACCTATATGATTGTACCGTTACATGGATTATAATATCGATAATGAGGAATTCATATCTTTAATCCTGCGCTGTTATCGATAACATACAGAATTCAATTATCTGGTAGACAATTTCCTAACAACGTTGAATTAGAAAAACAGTTATTAAAATAATAGAGATGAGAGCGCTTAGACAGAACCAACTATCATAAAAACAAGGCGAATGGAATATTTTTACCAAAGCTCCACCATTATACCAACTTTGGCAGAACTGAAACAAGGAAGGTTCAGCAGAAAACAGAACACTTCGAGCAAATGCTCTGCGAGTTCAGTATAGGAACCAATACAAACATGAAGGTGGTTATTATGGTAGGCGTCAAAATAACAATAATAATATTAAGTATTGGAAACTAAATGGAAACAGGAATTATTATGATGAAAACAATAAAATAATTGTAACGAACAGAGTAACGAACGGAAAGTGAAGGACCATGTAGCATGCAGAGAACAAACATCGACTAACAACCATTCCGATCCAAAAACGGGACAAGCGAAATGTAGTTTTGTAATTCAGCAGTCTCTATTAGAGCAGTCGTACAGTTCGGACGCTAATGTACTAAACAATGTGGAATCCAAATGTGAATGAATAACGAATGTTATGATGGATAGCAAATTGTACTTCTATTTCACAGTTTGGAACCTTGAATAAATGCATATTCCAAGGTCTTGATTGGCGTATAACCAGTCACTTGACCACCCTCATAAGTAATTTACTTAGGCGGTTTAGTTGCAGACCACTTAGCTCTGTTACTATTGGACAAAGAGCGGAGAAATATATTTGTACTTTTTTTCGACAGAATAAAAAATGGGATTTGTTTTAATATCAGCAGATTTTGGGAGTTGGTAACCAAAAAGCTATGTTTACTCAATGAAAGACCATTTCAAGTCAGTAAAGTTGTAAAATAAAATTAATACGAGCTGTTGATCCTAAAACTAAAGGAAATGTATGAAAGTATAATATTACTAAATTATAATTATAAAAAATTCAATAATTAATTGTTTGATTTAGGATTGTATTAATATTGATATACATCTAACATACAAATTACACTGGAAGTTTACGAACGAATGCTGGCAACAGGAAATTAAATTTATATATTTTTAGTTACTTATTAGCGTGCCTGTTGCTACACCATGATTCATTAAATAAAAGGACTATTTGAATGTCCAATGTAGGTTTAGAGTTGGATATAATGGGAATAAATGAGTACATGTTTGCCAGGTAATAGTTACCTAGGGCACAGGTATGCGAATAAATGCCTTTATTTGATTTTTTATAATGAATTGTACTATGTCATTAGGAACCTGTGATGTATCAGTGTCAGGAGGGGAGTACCACTTGTGCTGAGTTATGCAAATGGGTGATTTATGAAATAACCTCAAAGTTTGTTGAGTTGATGATGTGAGAAGAGCTTTATATACATTCATTATATATAGGTACATATGATTAAGCAGAAGTATTCAGATTTAATTTTACAAGATGTTCGTCCTGTAAGTGTTATCTTTTGCGTTATAAAGAGTAATCTTTTGAATAAGTAATTCTTTCTACTTTAAAGAACCATAAGTCCAGTTTAGTTTACATACCAACCAAAGGATATGGATGTATATCTAGTATCGACGTAATATTTAGTAGAGTGCTATATGAGAAGTTTGAAATTTTTAAACAAGTTTGTTTCCAAGCACACGTAATATGAGTTATATTAACGATGAGAAAATTTATGATGTAAACATGTTTACATGTTCATAATTATTTTGTCTCATAGTTATATGTTTACTTTGTCATTGAAGTAAGAATACTTATATTTTTCTTTCATGTATTTAACTATGAATTGTACATTGTGCGACGACCCATGCTAATTCCATAGCATATCAGTTGATATTCATGTTGGGGATTTATTTTATTCTTCTTTGCTGAATATTTATTTGAGATATTATTCCGTTTCTTACTGATTTCGCTTTGCTGCACTAGTTAGCTTCTTCGAGTATTAACTCTCTCGCCAAGTAGGAAGCGAGATGGCTTAGTCTTTCTTCCTAGCTTAGATGTTCGCTGGCCGGCGATTTAAAAAGAACAATTACTTAAGCGTTGGGCTTCGGATTGAGAAGACGTTCTCTGTGCGTGGTGCGGTACTTCGTCTAGGGATCTCGCGCAGAGAACGAGAAGATAAGTGGCTGCTGCGAATTTATGTAGTTTTACCAGTAATAAGTTGAGGAAGTCCAGGTTTTCACTATACGAACTATAGGGAGTCGTGCTTCGTAGCTATTTCCGCCACCATAATGGGCGAATATCTGCCATTGTGCTGCAAGACTTCCAGGCATCTATACAACTACCATTCCTATTTACATTTGTGAGACACATCCCTTTAAGGAATTTTCAGTCCCTCCTGCGAGGAGCCAAGCTGAGTCGCCGACATCAATAGTTCTGCTGGGTCGTAGTTCTAGACTTTCTTCCACAGCACATCCTGAACTGGCTGGAGACAAGACCAAAAGTCCTAGAAGAGCGGAAATATCAATTGCCCTCCCATAACTCAGTCGAGTATATTTTATATAATTATCATGTGTAGAATCATGAGGCTGTTTCGTATTCTTTAAACTGAACATACTAGTATCGTCAATCAGTTTCAATGGGTATCGTACACTATAAAGATAATAGCAAATATGTTATTTGATGAGCTATTTCAAAATATAGAACAATGGTTGAAAGAATAATGACTTGATTTTTTTATTATTATTTCAATAATTATTTGGATGTATTTCAACGGACTCATATTTATAATAAAAATATTAATAAGTGTTTATTACGTAATACATTTGCTAACAGTCTCAAATTCGGGCAAACAGATTTCTAAACATGTTAATGGAATTAATGGCACCCAACATATCGGTACAACACGTATGTTTGTTTCAAGTCAAGTAAGAGATTCGCACACATTTACACACACACACACACACACACGCATATATATATATACATGTACCATCACAATGAGATATCCGAATATATTTTATAGAGTAAGTTAATAAAGTAACTTGTATTCTACTATTACAGTAAATATATTGTACATAATGCTATTGGAGACTACAATTAAGATTGTGTAATACATATTATTATTAAATATGCATATCAAACATTGCACTAACTAGAAAATTTAAGTGATTTAAGTACAACTTTGTTATGATAATACATTATTGAATGTTATGTTATGAATTGATTTATGTTATGTAACAACAGATATTTATGTTATTTCTTTTTTTCTGAAAAGACTTAAATTATTTTAATTGTATAGTACTATTTGTTTCAGGTGAGTTTTTGTTGTGAGTTTGAAAGTGTACCTTTTTTTAAGTAAAGAGATAATATTTGAAAATTATTAAATAAAGTTCAAATGTCCATACGAATTAATGATATCTACTGTATTATCAGATGAACATTTTGAAGAAGCATTTTTCTGTAAGAAATATTCTTCCTCTAGTCACGTGATGTTTGTAAATAAATTGCTAATTTAAAGTTGTAATGTCTTTTCTCAATTATTCTTTGTATTTCCTTAGTTTACCTCTATAAATTTATTTTGATTAAATGTTATTTAACATATTTAGCTCAGTTTTATATTTTACTAGCTGCCCGACCCGGCTTCGCACGGCTATACTAATAGAAAAAAATTAAGCTACATCTCCCATTTACAGTAATGGTAAATTTAAAAAAATTCAGTGAAAATTTATTACAATGCTGTATAATGTACCGGAGAGAAAATGAATAGCACCGATGGTTTCCCGACTCGTGCACGCAAATTACAACTGATGTACCCGTACTTCGCTACGGCAGTCTACAGGCAGATCACTCTTGCGCCGCTCATTATACATGCCCCTCCTTGTGGGTACGCCACTGCCGCGCGATGCCCGTTGCCATGGAGACGCAGAAGGCATGAACAATGCAAAATCCTGTTCTCATGCAGACAAATTACCCACTGTTGCCTGGTTTTAACCACCCATGGGATATAATTTTCGGAAAATGTCATCCTGCGTAACATAAGGAACATTACTGTGAAGTTTCAAGTCTGTAAAATATATATACCTGAAAAAAGGGCAATAAAAAAACAAATTAAACACAGAGAGAGGAAAAAAACAATAGTTTAGGTTTGCGATTTAAAGTGATAAAAAGTATTTAAATACTAATTGAACTCTTATGAGGGTACTGATTGCTTCGTTGTTAATATCACACGGGTGTTTTTAACTTGTATGGGAAAATTAAGAATGAAATGGCATCTAGTGCGTGGTAACGATGTTAATAGGCAATAGCGCCTGCGGCATTAACACACACTTCGTACGTGTACTGCATGTTGTATCTAACCCCCTCCAACGCATTTGATTCTAAATTGGACTTTTAGTAAGGATCCCTAATGTTATTGATAATATAATATAGCCTATACCCTTTCTCGATAAATGTAATATCCAATCCTGAAAGAATGTTTCAAATCGGACCAGTGGTTCCTGAGATTAGCCCGTTCAACAAACAAACTCTTCAGCTTTATAATATTAGTATAGATTTTACAAGTTGTGTTTACGACAGATGTAAAATCATCTTTTTTAACTGTAAAATATTACAATTTTATTTTATGCACTGGGTGTCCATAAAATAATATCCCAGTTTCAATTGTATATTATAGCAGTTTAATTTAAACTATTTACAACAAATCATACATAAAATTGAAGGTAAATTACCCTATTATTTTACAAATGTTTAATGTGTGCACTTTTATTTATACGGCATACATCCAAACTAAAGTACAGCACTTCTCATACCTTGGTTAAAAAGTCCGGAGTAATGGAAGCAAAAGCCTCTTGAATTCGGTGTCTCAACTCTGGAAACTCATTAGGTAGTGACGGAATGTAGACACGATATTTTATAAAACCCGAAAGAAAAATATCTCATGGTTTTATGTCAGGAGGCAAGCGAAAAATAGCTCTGTCTTTTCGACTATTACAAACAATTCAAGGTTAAGGAATTCAACGTTCAACCACTCTCGTACAAAGAGATTTCAATGGGAAGGGGCTCAATCATGTTGTCAAATAAAGTTTACGGGTTCACCCTCTTCTAATTAGGGAAAGAGCAATTCGTTCAACATATCCAGGTAAGTCACCCCTGTTATGGTAGCTTCCGCAAAACAAAATGGTTCGTAAACTTGACGTCGAGACACAGCGTAGAAAACGTTTAATTTTGGGTTATCTCTTTGGTCTTCTACATGTTCATGATGATGATGTGACCCCCAGATACGAACATTATGGGTATTTACTTTCCCACTTAGATGAAAAGTTGACTCATTGCTGAACACCACACGATCAAGAAAGTCATCTTAAACAAAAAAAAAAATACTGACATCTCTGGTTTGTAATAACAACATAAGTTTCCAGAGCTCAAATTAATTGGGTAAGGAAACCACAATACCACAGCCAACTTATTTCGAAGTGCAAAGCTACAACGTACACAATTGTCATCTGGCTTTAAAGCATGTAGCAACTGTAACCAACACGGACGCATGTGTAATCGTGTTGTTAAAAACCTTCCACCCGGTCGTCTTTGGCCACTGAAGTTAATGACTTGCTTTCCGAACAGACTTCTTAGGACTACGCAGGTAAGATGCTCTGACACGGTCAACATCCTGTACAGACACTTTTGGTCGTCCCATGCTCTTCCCTCTACAAACACATCCTGTCGTTTCGAATTTCTTATACAATAGGCGAATATTTTTGCTACATGGCTGATCACAATTAAACTTTAAACGAAACGAACGTTGAACTAAAATTACAGATTCACTCTTAGCAAATTTGAGAACACAAAACACTTTACACTTAAGAATTGCCATTTACATATGTGGCGCTGCAAGCGAGAAAACAACTAAGCAGTACTCGTGCATGCACTTAACTAAAACTGTTTTAGTAAGTCTTTAATATTGTGATATTCAACCAAAAACCTTTCCAACGCTTACAGTTGGTGTTATTAAATTTTTTAACTGGGACAAACTTGTATGGACATACTGTATTAATTAAGTAAATCAAGGAAGAATGTTTTTTTGCAAGTGTTCATTTTAATGCAGAACATATTATTTCAGCTATTAACATGTAAAAAATACCCCCAAATTTGGTTTGTAAACTATATAACAAATAGTACAAATTTGTAACAGCGGCGTTGAATGGCTAGCAAATTTAAGAAAGAACTTTATGTATCGAAGCAACAGTTGGAACGTTCAGCCAAAATGAACAATTGTATCGAAGTTTCGTTGTGAAATAAGTTTCTGCACGGGAAAGTTACGTTGAAGGTGACTCAAGGAATTATCAATTAATAGTTAGCAAAGTATCGATGAATTATCTACAAAATTTCTACTAATCTTATTAAATTTACGAGTAATAGGCAAATTGTAATGCGTTGAACTTCATGATTGATCGTTTACGAGCGTTGACTAAATTTTTATTAAAAGAATAAGTCGCTGAATGCCACAGTTAACTGTTTGTACTACAAAGGATATAAAAGAGTGAATTCGAGTTGATTTGACTCCAAAAACAGAATCCAGCTGTGGTGGTTTTCGAGCCAACTGCTTAAGAAGATTTGAGTTCGTGCGAGATAGTTCCTGTGTGTGCAGATGTCTCATCACTTGAACTGATATTTTGCTCCCTCGAAGAATCTCACTCACAGTCACGACACTAGTACCACAACGGCGACAAACTTCTTGAGTTAGCAAGTAAAGCAAGGACTAAATACATTGGGTATTCATGATGTGGTTTGTAGATAAAGCTATATAGCAGTTTGTACTAAAAGCCCTTATACGCTCGTTATCTCATTTTTCAGTATCTGTCACCCTTCCTGCACTCGACATCTTACTTGCCAAGTGACTGTCTACCCTCCCGTGCTCTTTGACTAGTTTCTCCGTACCTGTCACTTCTCCAGCGCTCATCTCTAGCTTGTGACAGAATTATCACTCACTATTTATCAGGATATATGACACTCCAAGTACGCAGCTCTAACAGAAGTCAGAAGTGCAAAAGGTCGGAAGATATTTTTTTAATCTCGCACAGTCTCAATTTCAGTATATTTCTCTTAAGATTTAAAAGATAAATTGAAATTGGCAATCATATGATAGAGATAAAGGTTTTTTTGGTAATGTGTTGATTTGGTTTTAAATTCGTTTTTTAAACTTAAATTGTATTTAAAATAAAATTAATTAATCATCTGATCTTTAGTGAATACTTGTTAAATTCGACAAACTTTTAAAGAAAAATATTATCCAACATATTATACGGTCTCCTTTTTGCCATATAGCATAAAAGTAAGAGAAGTTAATAACTCGTATAACACTAATACACAATTTTTTTTTCTCTATAAGAAGATGTAACTAAAAGTATTACTGCCAGTGACATTCACCCCACCTGAACTTGTCATTATACGTGCCCAGTGACGGTCATACATCCTGCGCACGCCGTATAATTTGCCAGTGACTGTCTCACATCCTGCACTCGTCATATTACTAGGAAAAAACTGTCACCCATCCTGCGATCGTTATCGCAATTGTAAATGACCGTCACCGCTCCCGTGCTCGTAGACTAGGTTTTCTATCTTTGTCACTTCCCCTGCGCTCGTAGTCTTACTTTCCTGTGACAAGGTTCTCTCTGTATATCGCTCCAGAGATACGACACACCATTACGAAGCTTTAACCACATGTCAGATCTCGAAAAGTCTTAAAGTAATACCTATTTTCTTTACTTTCTCACAGTCTCAACTTCATTTTTTTTAAGTTAAATGAAATATGATACATACAAGTATTTAAAATAAATTAATTAATTTAGTTTTAAACTAATTTTTGTAACTGAAATTGCATTAAATACGAAATTTATTAAAAAAATTATTTTAATACACACTTGTTTAACTAAAACATTTAAAGAGCAAAAAATCCTACATATTAGGCAGCCCTATGGCATAAAAGTAGGATAAGTTAATAACAACTTTAACACTTAAATACATTTTTTTTCTTTAAGAAAATTTAACGAAAATATTATAAGTTTAAAAGCTACCTCTTGAAAAATCTCATCCCCAAAATTTATTTAAATTATAGCCTTTAAAGACTGATTTGCAATAAATAAAATAACCTTTAAAAATTTATTTTAAAAGAACTATTTAAAATTTTTATTATTCTAAATATTTGTAACATGTAATTTTGGACAGAGACATTTTAAAAATAAAATTACTTAAAAGCATAATTTTTTTTAACAGTAAATGAACCACAGTGCCATGCAAATTATAAGAGAATTAAACATAAAATTGATCATACAAAGGTAAACCCTCAATAGTTAATTACAGCCTCAATCAAAAACCTCTTTGTTTCCCATAAAAATTAATTATGTAAAAAAATATGAAATTATTTGAAAAAAATATATCACTACACTCTAAGATAATTGTGATATTAAAGATTTTCTTTTTTTCATTGTAAAGTTTATGTTTATTCAATATTTATAAAACAATATTTTTATCACGCTGCAAAAAAATCTAATAGGTATATGAAGTTTTTTGAAGAAATATGTTGTAGTAATTTCTTGTTGGTTTTCTGGTGAACTTCAGCTTCCTTCATCTACCATTTTATATATATATAGCAAAAGCATATTGTTTAAAGAAATGTTTTGGATATGATAATATAGAAGCAATTTTGTATGTTTTAATGACCTGTGGAAACACAGAACAATAATAAATAAAATAATTAATTGTACTGAATGGCAATACTCAATTGGACAAAACTATTATTTATGAGTAATACCTGACTGTACATCATCATGCATCTGGCCACGAAGCTGAACACAAAGCACAAAATACGATGATTATTTAGCTGAGTATCAGAAAATAATTGTGTTGCATAAAACATAATGCCTGCTAGGTGGACGTCACAGCCTGCCTACACAGGGATTGTTAACTTCTCTTACCTTGATCGTGACCAAGGGTGTATGTCATAGCTGCCCCTCTAACCACTATTGCAACGGAGATATTAGGCGTACTGTGTTCGTTCGTGCTGTTGTCGTTGTATTTGCCCATAATGGTTGTTTAGTATCATCGTTGAGTTCGTCTGTTAGTCACTTTATTGTCCAAGGTTGTTGTTTGTCTGTATTAACTCTTCTGGTTACAACGGTCTCGTCGTACTCAGTCAGCCTGCTGTGTTCGTCTGCTGTGATATTTTAGGACTAAATTTTTAACTTAATTTTCTGCGGTGTGTATGCATTTAACTTATGACATCCACACATTTTGGCTTGTTTTCTGTGTATTTGTATGTCTATTTTCTTGTCCGTCCTATACCTTTATTTGTAACGTTAAGAGAAGACCATCAGTGGCGTGGTTCCACAAAAATATTTTGTAGTTCTAATATTACGTGTTTGTGAAAATGAGCTCCTATTAGCCTGTGATATATGTGCTTAAAAAGTACTGTGAAACATGCGTCAATAGCATTACATTTATTCATTGTTAAGATATTATAATTTTAGTTTAAATATTATCAAATAATTTTTTTCCATAAAAACTTTTCACAGAGTGCAGCGTTGCCGCCTAGTGGCAGTCATTCCAGGCAAAAACTGCACAAAATACAACTTAGTCGGTTTTTTAAAACTTTGTAACGAAAAACCTCTTCCAGTCCTTTTAAAAAGACAAAATATATGTTGAAATCAAAGACACATATACGATTCTAATAAAACTCAAAGGAAATAATGAATTAAAGGCATTTTTTTACAGTATAGAAGTATTCAAATTATGTCATGAAATAAGTTAAAAGTATTATGTAGACATACAGCACATACACTATTGCACATTTCTTATTTCTTGAGTTGATCTAAGAGAAATACAACTTCCACGCTGTGTGGCTATATGTAATGTAATGATACGCCTTCAGTTAAAGACGGTTGATGAGAGAAGGCATTACAAGTTAGGGACTAGACACTAGAGTTACCTGTTGTCGTGAATGTGGTCGGAGCTAGACCAGGCTTTGCTGGGGCAGTCGCAGCTGCAAGAGTCGCCGCCTCCCGGACGCGATGTCCCGCCTCTCCACTGCAGCCAGCCCAGGGAGCGAGCTTTCTTCACTCGCCCCAGCATCACTTTATCACTCACTTCCACTCACTTCACGATCACCTGACACCTGCTTTATCAGCTCGCGAGGATGTGTCTTCTCTTGGAAACACTCTCACTCACACAACAGCAGCACACCATTGATGTAGCACACCTGCAGCGCACACGCGCGCATGCGATCACAGGAGGCGTGAACAGGCTGGAGACACGAGTGACGGTAGACGACGAACTCTCGCGGCCCGCGAGTCGCGGTCGACTGGAGACGTAGGGATGCTGCAAGTTCTCTCCGCCTGCTCCGCCTCTCTCCCCTCTCCCACTCCACTCTTCTCTCTCCTCTCTCCACTTTCCTCTCTCCACTCTCGCGCTCAAGGTAACGGCTCGAACAATCGCCGCCCGATCGGCCGCTCCGCTACTGCGAGGAATGCAGATACGGCCTCCCACACGGCCTGAGGTGTCTGGTCGAGGCATTGCGCCAGAACATGCTCGTCATTGTCTCATATCGCTTCTTGTATGACTTCATTTTGGGCGTCAAAGCTAGCAACCTTAAAACAAGAACTAGTGTAAAGCTTTCTACATTTTTAAACTGATTTGGTTTACATTGGTAGATACTTGCCATGCGGAAATGTTATTTTTATTGGCATAGCTTCGCCATCTTTTTGGACATATTGGCTGCCATCATTAAAATCTGTATAACAGCCAACGTTTCCAAATATATTATAAATTTACGATTTAATATAGTGATTAATTGGCTCGATTACCATACCCAGGTTAGAAACTTGATGAGTGATTAAAATATATTTCAGGTTCAAAAATATTTAATTATATATTATTGACTGGTTGAATCCCAATTTTCTCCTATCCATCCCTTGAATCCGAATCAAAGTTTCAATAGTCAAAAATGAAATATTCTACATGAAATAAAAATTTTAACACAAAATGCTTTCTCATAGAACTGATTTGTTTCTGAAATGGTTAGCTAAGTACATTTTAAATTGGTAATTCCTAAATATTTTACACTATTTTAAATGTTGCTAACCTATACCAACCCACCAATTTTACAATATCACATTATTATATTTATACTTAACTATTTGATAAAATGGAAAAAAAAACTACTCCAAGTTTCACAATGCCATCCTGCTGAATTATTTGAAAACATGCCAGGAAATTAAGAAAAAAAATCTTTTTCAAGGTTTCAGGAACCATCTCAAAAAATACACATATGATTATCTCCATATTTTTTTTAAATTCAACCAAACCATTAAAATAACTTATTGCTAAATCATTAAAACAGGTGGCAGGTACTAAATGAAGCAGTTCAACGACTCTATATTTTGGCATAAACTGGTACAGAACCTACACAATGTGTACATTTCTAGATGATGTAATAACTAAAGTATATGAAAACATGGGTACGGGGCTAAACATACGTTAAACACATCGTAAAATGTCTTCCCCAAAGAATTATTTTTTGGTCTAATCTGTAACATTTCTAAAATGTCAAGTGTAAACAAACGAGAAAATAGATTAATACCGTAATAGTTTTCAATTTTTTTCTGACGATTACAGGAAAAATCACGTTTATCTCTATTTGAAAAACAAAATTTTTGTGTCACGTAAAGTAAAGAAAGATATATACGTAAAACCAGGTATAATTATAAAATGCATTGTAGCTTTTGCTGAAAACAAAGTCATCTTTTTTTTTTTTTTTTTTTCGTTTTACCCACTAAATAACTAAAGCTATGAAGATACAAGACGTACAAACATAGCACTAAGAGCAACTTACCACGATTGTGGTTTTTATAAATAAAATCAATGGGCTGTCAAAAAAAGTTCCAGATGTATCGAAATATTTTGTTATTGAAATTGGTTTTGTGTGTTAAAGATCAATGACCTTCCTCGTTAAGTTTCCAGAATTGACCTCGATTAACATGCATAAACAGCTGTGTTCCGCAACAGACATTGTTTTTCCAAAAAAGTTGAAATATTACGAGAGAAACTGAAAAGAAAAAAAAGCAGAATTTCGTCGTTTACCGCAAATTATGACCTTCGCCATATTTTTGGGTCCTTAAATATGGAAACCGATATAATTACTTTGTTACGAACGTTAGCAAGGCCGTGTCACGTGCAGGTGCAGAGCTAGCTGGGCTACATCACATGCCGCCGAAACATGAGATGTGCCGTGTTCACCTGGGTCGCCGTTTTATCTCCCTCCAGCCCTCCGCTTCCCCCGCGCGACACTGTTAGTTTGACATCCGAATCCTGCCAGCTGCGGAGTTTCGCGAGCCGCCGACACGTGTTTTCGAGAGATTTCTGCCGTCGGGACGGCTCCGAATGACGCGACTGGCCCCGGCCGCTCTCGTGAGTTCTGGAATTGCGCCGGGGCCTATATATATGCCCGAGGACGTCAGGGCAGGGAGTCAGTGGAGTTCAGAGAGTTCAGGCGGCAGCCTTCCCGCGGCGATAGTGCCGCGGGTGCGGCAGGGTGGCGAAGTCTTTGGACGAAGGTTCCAGGACAGGGAGTGAGTGGAGTCGGGAGTTTTCCCGCGGCGAAGTTTCTGGGTGATAGTGCCGCGGGTGCGGCGGTGTCCCGAGCGAAGTTCCGGGCGAGGCCTCGAGTGGGATCTCGGTGAAGGGGAAGTGCGACGGCGGCGGCGGAGTGCAACGACGGAGTCCTGCGACGGAGGGGTGCTGCGGTGAGAGTTCCGCCAGAGGTGCGGCTCAGCGAGGCGTGTGGATTGTGTGAAAACGAGTGACAAGGGAAGCAACATTTTTAAGTGCAATTTATTATTTGCCATTTTAGATTATTTGTAAGTAACATAAGTAGTGGCAATAAATAAAACTGTGTGTGATAAAAATAATTAATTGGGCCATCCTTTACGAACCCGGGTTAATCGTAACAATATTCATTTAATGAACTAATTTCTCCAGATTAGTTCATATTATGTATTTAATTTTCTTAATATATACAGGCTGTATCAAAATGCATGTTACAACGCTTGAGGGTAGAAAGCTCTTATTATTTTCAAACGTTTTTTCCAATAAACATGTTGCCGGAAACGCGTAGTTAAGCCCCTGTAGCCCCAGAAAGAATCAGCGTAGGCAACCCGTTGTAGAGTGTTATGTTGTGGATGTGCGGGCGTTCGAGTAGAGAAATAACATTTTTAATCGTGGCACAGATTTTAATTTCACTCTGAAATCATTCGCAGCTTCGGCTTTGTTTCACAACATTGAAATTGTTGCATATGTTTTAACAACGTGACAGCCTAAAGCAACGGCTCAAAAACACGCCCACCTTGAGCGACACAGAGGTGGCAACGGCGAATCATGTTTTCACGGATGCGCTGGAGCATTTGTGGAGTCGACCTTATGATTTCGAACGCTTCAATGATTCGCTGTGTAAGCTCTTCTACCGTTTCTACTGGCGTAGCGTAGATAAGCCCTTTTACGTAACCCCACTGAAGGAAATATAACGGGGTTAGGTCCGGTGACCTTGGCGGCTATGCGACAGGGCCCGCTCGTCCAATTCATCGGTTTGGAAATGTTTGGTTTAAATACTCTCGCACTTGCAGGGAAAAATGAGGTGGTGCCCCGTCATGATGGTACCACATCACACGTTGGACATGCAATGGAACCTCTTCAAGAAGACCTGGTGGTTCGTTCTGAAGGAAGTGGAGGTATCCGGGGCCGGTAAGTCGTGGCGGAAGAAAAAAAGGCCCGATGAGTACGCCGTCAACAATACCGGCCCACATATTAACTGAAAAACCTTCCTGGCGAGCTGTAACACACATTGCATGCGGATTGACAACATTCCAAACATGACTGTTGTGCGAATTGAGAATAGCGACTTGAGTGAACTTGACTTCATCGCTGAATAAAACCGCTAACTCGGGGTTCCTCAATACTCTTCGAATGTACCAACGAGAAAAGGTCATGCGAAGATAATAGTCCGCCAACCCATGTGTTGCACTTTTTGAAGGTGGTACGGGTACAAGAGTTGCTCATGAAGAACTCGCCAAACAGCCATTTTGTCAGCGTCCATATCGGAAACTTCTGCCCTTGTGCTTGTATCCGGACTCTCCTCAAATCTCTGAAGTACATCTTCTTCAAAATTGGGAGTACGAACCCTGCGTGGAGCACATGCATTTGGTCTTGTGACGGCACATGTACCCGTATCACGCATTCGCTGAGTAAGTCTTGCAAACATGGTGTGAGCTGGAATCCTACGACCCGGATATCGTTCTTCGTACAGACGACGGGCCGCTCGTCCATTTTGTCTAGCTTCCCTGTAAACAAGCTGCATGTCCGTGTACTCACTAAACGTGTACTCTATTGAACTCCACTAAAACGTCGCCCTCTTAAGAACCACAGCGAAAGAAATGACACCACGAGTTTGCTTGTACGACAGAACAGTTAACTACAGACCACCAGTGATATCAAAACACACTGCGACACTGCGATGTCACGCTGCGCAGTGCTATGGCACGGCACGAACGGAAGAAAAGAGGTGAGGGCGCCACCAACGGAAGTAAAAAGGGGCGGGGGTCAGCATTTGACATCGTACAGTCCTCTCAAGCGCTGCCAGGCGTCGTAAACACGTAATTTACCACAGCTTCGTCTATCTCGCACAAAGCCCAACGGGTTGCCTACGCTGACTCTTTCTGGGGCTACAGGGGCTTAACTACGCGTTTCCGGCAACATGTTTATTGGCAAAAATGGTTGCAAATAATAAGAGCTTTCTACCCTCAAGCGTTGTAACATGAATTTTGATACATCTTGTATTAAAAGATAAATATTTGGGGAATGGTAATAGAAGAGTACAATAATAAACATTCTGCAACTGTTGAATTTTTAATTTCCTATTTTAACTCCAAAATTTTTACTCAAATTTCGAATCTTTTACCTTGAAACCAGAATTTTAAAAAAAAATTAGATTCGGTTGGATTAAGGAATTTTAAAATTTGTCCAGTCTATACCTATTATATATTATTTAATTACATTAGGGCCAATATTATGTAAATAGTCATCTTGTATAAGTCTGCTGTAGGCCTCTGCCAAAATATTATTTTAGTCTCCTGGAAGACGAAGCCACCATATTAGTTTAATTTTTACCCGTTAGAGTGCAGTAATCATTTATTACCAGGGCACCTGCCATTTGACATTTGGGTGCCATCTTGAAATTCTTAAATTATTAAGCTTGTAATTCGGGATTAAATTCAAAATGCATCAAACAATCAATAGTTAAAATAATGATATATCAGATAAATTCATGTCGATTGTTCGATACCAGGCAGTACAGAGTTAATTGAATTGACTTATTGTACATTAAACCGTCTAAGGTCCAGGATATAATAACAAAAAATCAAAATTACATGAAAATACAGGACAAAGGAGTTAAAGTACACGCCAAGAGCCAGCCGCTTATGTAGTAAGGACTACGTAATTGTTATCTACCCATCAACTCTGTATTGTTTTTCTTGCCTTATGTAGAAAAATAAATACCAAAGCATGTGAAGTTAAAAGTATTCATGTACGACTAATCAAAGTACCTCAATTCAAACTCATTTTCAACAAAATGTTAAAAAAATTCTCAAGCTAGAGGCAGCGGCTGTACGAAGCCGAGCTAGAGTCCCGCCTGCCAGCGCGCGGGGAGAGATTCGCAAACTTGCAGAAGGTCGACCACCTGGACTCAACACGCGGCGTGCTAGCCTCGCTCTCCGACCGTGTCGCTAACCTGTATAAAACATCACTGAAATCATAACCCGGTACATGAAAAGTACTTATTGAAATCGCTTCGAAGTACGAAAAACGGAACGAGAGTAGGAAACGAGCCTACCAAAGAATCATTTGCGTGCAGAAAAATGTTGTAGTGCATTGACCATAGTCGAATCCAGAACATATACAACAAAAAATTATTCGCCACGAACAATAAGAAACCACAAATCTTCATACAAGGATAGCGTATTTGAACCCAGTGGTATTTTTTTTCAATGATAATTTTTTTTAACTGTTCATGTTCAATATCAGGCATAAAAAACAGGCATCTTCGAACCACATGGCTAATCATGACCTGACTTCAGTCTTGACTACACACATTTAAAGAAACGACACATTCAACACAAGAAAAATGCTCAATAAATGGAATGAAAATGTAATAAACATGCAAAACACACACTTGACTTGCAATTAACTAGAAATGCACACATAGAACACGCAATAAGCACGCAATGCACACACAGAACACAAGTAGTATGTAAATGTATGTCCTGGCACAGGGTCCATTGTGTGAATTGTGGATGGGGTCAATGACCGGTTTCTCTGACGTCACGGCGGCCATCTTGGATGACACTGACTTTGAACTTTGACCTTGACCTTCAAATTTTGTCAAATTTTTTTCAAAATGTGCCAAAATTGTCATAAAATTTTCCAAAATCCACCAAAATTTTCAGTTTTTTGGAAAAAAATTCCGCCAAATATTCTCAAAAAATTTATTAATTCAAAAAAATTTATTTCGGAAAACATCAAAACACTTTTTGCCTTAGAAATAACATAAAGTCTTAAATGTGGCTTAAAATTCCTAAGTGCTAGCCGCTCTAAGCCGTTTAAACATGACCTTAAAAATTAGGATAGCATGACAGCCATGGAGTCCTCGGTTCGAAATGGTGAGGACAAAAAAAATGTCGATTGATCCTTCCTCCACAGAAGCCAACTGCAGATTAACCTCCTACCACTAATTCCAATGTATATATCGTCAGCTGGTATGACGTCAAGTCCGCCATACTGTGTTCGTCTGCTGGAGACAGCCATTTTGATTTCGTGTACTAGAGTGTGATACCATCATATTAGTTTAGGTTTTACCTGCTAGAGTACAGTAATCATTTATTATTAATGAGGCAACCACTATCTTGACATTTGGGTGCCATCTTAAAAATTCGTAATTATTTACCTAGAAATTCAGGAAAATTCCAAAATGTCTTAAATAAATATGCAACTAATATACTGATTGATTCGATCGATTAAGGTCCTCGGTTCGATCCATGGACGATGAAAACCAATTTATAATTTTATGTAAAAAAAAAACAATTTTAATAAATCATGTTCAAAATCCTAAACTAAGCTTAGTTTCCTCGCCAAACCATCATCCTGTAAGCCGTTACGTCAGCCACCTTAAAATGTGTATTTATTGACCTAGGAATTTTGGGAAAAGTTCAAAAGTCATCGAAAAAATAACTCATTAATTTACTGATTAATTATGTCGATTAATGTTCTTGGTTTGATCCCTGGACGATACAAAATAAAATTAATATAACATCAATTTAACATAATAGTGACAGCTTCGAGAAAAAAACACCAAAAGGTTTAACAAAATAAATTTTATTACATAATCTCTCTACTACTACATAATCACTTGCGAAGGTTAGCAATCTTATAAACATTTAGGTCTGCATAGGCATGAAATGACTAAATCTTAGCTCCAATCGGTTTATACTAGACACAGACCAGCCAGATCCTTTACCGACATAGTCTTCCTCTTCTTGACAAGTTTTGGACACCGTGTTTTCTTCACATCGACAGAACTTTAAATTACTGCAGCCGATGTCTTGAAATCACACTTCTTCACATTGTCATCGAAAAGATATGGCTTACCGTATATACAGTCCAGCCACAAGTTATATATTAAAGGACTGTTTGTTACTGCGTCATCAGAAAGCTGATTGATTATGTTCTGCATGATATCATCATGAAAAGTACAAATTTACTTTGACTCACCGAACGTATTTAGATAATAGTAGTCCTTCAATGTTCCACGAAATGCAGACTGTCCCCTGTAGAACCCATTATTATCCATCTGTAATGCACCGAACAGTCTTGGGTTTAGTATCAAGTTCAGACGTCATAAAAGTTGGTTGCTGCTCATCTGTTATTTTGCTTGTACGCTGACGAGTCTTCAACCTAAACCAAAGATTCGAAATTTCCGCAGGTAGTTACAGTAGGCACACGGACTTCACCTTTACAGCTTTTCGCATGTCGTCGCAAACTGTCAATTCGAGTAAACCATTAATTGCACTCATCGCAGCGAAACTTCATGCAAGAAGGATTCTTCGTACATTTACCCCTCACATGTCTTCTTAGATCATGAGCAAATGCAAACGTCATATCTCAGTAGCCGCAAGGATACCTAGTTGATGAAGACGAACCCGTACCAGAAGTCGATGTTACTGCAGTTGTACTAATTTCATGTGTACTCTTATGCAAATCGATGCATCGTTGCTGCACCGAAACCTTTACTTTCTGTCGTGCATCAGGCCTTTACATGTATTCAAATGCGTTTTCATATTATCTTTTCTGGCAAACTGCTTATGACATTTCTCATAGCCACACATTTTGCGAGGAGGATTCATACATTCTCTCTTCTCGTGTCGTCGAACATTACTGTTGTTTGAGAAAATCTTGTCGCAATAACGGCAACTATGTTTGTTAGTTTTTGACGAATCACCACCCATTGAATTCTCCATCAAGGACAAAACGTCGTTCATCGTAGTTTCCTGTGCAGACAGCACTGAAGTCATTGAGCTATCTTCTGCTGGTGGCACCACGACTTTTAAAGTCTCCTCTAGTGTGGTCGACGACGCTGCCTGCCAACGGGATCTGCGCTATCATGACGTCGCTGACGTCAGGGTTCCCGTAGTCGATGGTTCAACCTCCATCGAGTTCTACGTTAAAGACGGTAAATTTCCATTGAGCTCACAAGAACAGGTAATTACACGACTTATGCACCAGATGAGACAAATTAGGTGATCCTTACACCATTGACGCAAGAACAAACTGAAAGTCCCGCCGTCTGAGTACTCGCTTATATACATGCAACCGACGACATAATATGATAGTCAAATCAAGAACCATTTACAATAATACATGAGTCAACACAAAATTTCAAATAGAAGCCCATATGATAGAAAAAATTCGATGCGGTGTGATACTTTCTAGTCACAGGAATTCTATCTGACCAATATACGCTAGGATCCAAGAGACCAATTTGCGCCCCCAGATCCATTTACATTTCGCTCCAATGCTCCAATTGTCCATCAGCTACAAGTGCTCCAAGAGCTCCAAAGCTCCATTCGCTCCAACACGCAATGTTCACACAATTGAAACGCAATACACGCAATTGTTCACGCAATGTACACACAATATACACACAATATACACGCATATTTTCCCTGTTGTTTGATCAACTCACACAGGATATGTAGAAACTGATCCGTACATTTAGTCAGTAAGGAGTGAACAAAATCTGCTTCCCTCAACAGCTGCAATTCATGCAACTTCCCGGCAGCTATGATAAAATCTAACACCTTCCGAGGGTATACCGAGTCAAGCGTAGTCAGAGCTTGCAATGATTTCATAAAAAGTTTCATATTTAAGGAAGGATAGATGGTGAGACTCACGGATGATGCTTCCGGTTGAGTCGCCGAGGCAAGCTCCTTGCGTAGAAACTGCAATACTCGTCATCTCAGAACCTGGACAATCTCGCCCTCTTCAGCTGTTAAACCCGCGTCCGCCAGATACTCCAGAAGCTCAGCCTTGCTCATAGCGTACACCCAGGAGACAGAAATCGCGGTTGCTGATCGTGTTCACATGAAACAAGGAACATACACAGGATTAATAACAATTGTTTGCAGAGTTGCGCAGAAAAAGAAACCACCGAAAAAGCCCTCATGACGCTAATTTCATACAAGACAAGCTACTGTATAACCCTGCATGTTCTGAAAGAAAAAAATCAAAATCATTCTAAACATAATTGATTATTTTACCATCACGTGGTTTTTGTCTCTTTAGCATATTCAATGACATTTTCACATTCACTACAGTAACTTGGTTACATATTTTTGCACAAAAATGCAATAATAAAGTTACATGTTAATACAAAAGTCACAGCTCGTGTGCTGCCCAATACTGCTCTGTAAATTTAATTTCAATAAGACGTTAAAAAATACGTTTGCCGTCTCTTTAGGTTCAAGGTTACGCAGACAGTGTGTATGTCGCAGACAACCACGTACACCACTCAAAGGTAGCTACGTTCTCGAACAACATGTACACCTCTTTAACCTTACAATAGCTTTTACAAATGTGTCAGTCATGCAACGTGCTTAACAACTTTCATGAAGGGCTTAACCCGAACGGTATTCAGTCGTGAACATGCTTGTGCAGTTTGCCAAATCTGGACTGTCCACAAACTCGCTAACTCAGATTACGGCAGAAATAATGCCCTACAATCTAATCGCAAATTCATTATATCATATTAACTCTACTAAACACATAATTTAGTCCATTTCTAAGGGCGAGCCGAAACAAAGACAGTAGATAGAAAAAGTAGAAGTATTCCTAACGATCGTTACTTACGCTGAGTGCTGCCCACACACCCGCCTGCACTAGCGACGAGGTTGGTCTACAACATATAAATTCAAAAATACGCCGAAGAAAGCCGATTTAACTTAATTGATGTCTTTATACAGCCTCGACATGAAGTAGACGCATGAGCTGCGTGGACAGGTCCAAATCAGGAGGGGTAAGGAAGGAAAACCGGACCTAGAGGAGGGGAAATCAGCAGTCCCGCGGCGGGCTCTTCAAAATCCAAGTCATTAAGTCGGGCTGCCGGCAAGGAAGGAGGATACCCAGTGGCTCCATGTTCCGCCGAATTATAGCCAAGATTTATCAAATTGATATCCTCATCCCAGCATGTGTTATCTGAGTTGTAAAAGATCGTTAAACATGCTTTCAAATTATGGTTGAACCGCTCAACCATGTTTCCCTTAAGATAATACGGAGAACTACATATAGGGCGTATAGACCATTCAAAACACATGTTTTTATACAATCCTGAGCGAAAACATTTGGCATTGTCTGGCGTAAGAAAGGCGGGAGCCCCAAACAACTTCCAAACCTGTTCAGATAGGGCTCTGACCACCGATGCTGCTTTCAAATTCTTTAGGGGCAAGAGAAAAACAAATTTCGTGAAAACATCGAACAGAATCAGAATACATACGTTTCCAGACCTAACTAGCGGCCCAAATATGTCCACATGCACAGTATGCCACGGTATCTCAGGTAAATTTGCAGCATACTGACCAACATTAGTTTGACGTGCGGGTTTACATAACAGACCTTCTACGCATTGCTCAACATTTTTTTTTACATCTGCAACTAGAGAGGGTCAAGCTAAATAAACCGAAACTTTTTTTAACGTACCTAAATGCCCTCCAAAGACAGACAAATGAAAATATTTCAAAACCAGGGATCGCCGGATTCGGGCACCACCACTTTCCTAGCTCTGCCATTTTTTCCGGTGTAGCACACCAAGCCCTGATGAAGACAATAAGGCACATTTTCACCTGCTTCTATCTTCGTCCTGATATCCATACAAAACGGATCTTGAGCCTGTTTTTCATGAAGGATTACAAAGGACTCCAGTATCACTATTAGAGGCGATATTTCTCCTTTGGGAGCACTTTTTTTGTTATCCTGAATTTCGTAGTCGTCCAGATGAAACATGCGCGAGAGCGAATCCCCGACTACGTTCTCTGCACCGCGGACATGATGAATCTTAAATCGAAAACACGAGAGGCGGAACACCCATCTACCCAACTTACCCAGCTGATTGGGATGATTCAGCAACCTCGTCAGAGCCTCGTTATCCGAATACAAATAAAATACAGTACAGTCCCAATACGCCGGAACTTCTCCATGCCAAAGAGACACGCAAGCGCTTCTTTCTCATAGGCAATTAATTTTCTCTCCGCTACTGTCAGGGTACGACTTGCGAAAGCTATAGGTCGCAACTTTCCATCAATTTCATGACCCAACACGGCTCCTAACGCCAACGAGGAAGCATCGACCTGCAGCGTGAATCTCTTAGAGAAGTCTGGCAAAATCAAAATTGGAGGAGAAGAAATTTTACATTTAATGGCTTGAAAAGCTTATTCCTGACTTTCGCCCAATTTATAATGCTGTCCTTTACGTTTAAGCTTATTTATCAGATCAGCTAGCTCGGAAAAATGTTCTATAAATCGGACGTAATACCCCAGCATGTCCATAAATCGCTTCACACCCTTGATGATTTAGGTCGAGGAAAGTTTATAATCGTCGCTATCTTATCCGGGTCCATGAGCAATTCCCCTTGGGACAATATGTATCCCAAAAACCTAACATGAGTTTTCCCCAAGGATATTTTATCAGGGTTAACTGTCAGTCCAGCTTTCCTCAAGCGATTTAAACCTTGGCTACATGCTGAATGTGTTCATCCCACGTGGAGCTATAGACTATTGCGTCATCAATATAATTAAAAACAAAATCGTATTTAATGTCGCCTAACAAATACTCTAGCACTCGTGACAACACTTGAGACCCAAATGAGCACCCTAACGGAACCCTGTTATACTCATAATGCCCCCACGGTGTTGAAAAACCAAATATTTTCTGCAATCCGGGTGAATCAAAACCTGGTGAAAACTAGAATGTTAAATCAAAAATGGTGAAAAATTTTGTCCGACCTAAACGTTGTAACGCACTTTCTACAGTCGGCATAGGGAATGGGTCAAAAATAATAATATCATTAATTTGTTTAAAAGAATGCGCAAGTCTGAACTCGCCAGGTCGTTTTTTAGCTAACAAAAATGCAGGAGTACAAAACTTAGATTTTGAAGGAGAGATCACCCCAATCCGAAACAACTTATCAACCAAGGAGCGCATAATCTGCATCTTAGGAGGGGAAAGCTGGTGCGGGCGAGAGCAAACATCCTCGTCACTCCTCATTTGAAAGAAATGCAGCATAAAGTCACATCTACCTAACTTCGTAGTCATTACATCAGGAAAATATTTCACTTAATCATCCAGCACACTCTTTGGCTCATCCTGATAACATGGGAGTTTTTCCTAAGCTGATCCGAGCATTGCTCGCTTACTTTCACGAATAAACAGAATTTCCACGTCAGCCGCAAAAGCGAATTTCACGCATTTTTTTCCCGCATCCACAATTCCCTGGACCTGACCCAAAAAATCCAAACCAAAAATGATGTTAAACGAAAACTTCGGATTAATCCAAAATTTATACGTCCATGATAAACGATCAATTTTAAAATGCAAGAGAACAGATTTGTTTGACGAGGGAACTGTTCCGTTCGCAACGCCTACTCGGAACTTTTCATTATCCATAACCTTTTTACGTAAATGCGGAAACTTTTTCAACAACGTCTCAAAAATTATTGACTAACTACGGAGTGCGTAGCACCTGTATCAACCAGAGTAGGCTCTTGCCTACCATACAAGCAGAGTGAAATCATTCATGCCTGAGGTGCTTTCTGAATTTTGAATTTCTTTCCTTCGCACACACACCTCACGTGAGCGAAACTTGCTCGTTTCCCGGGCATTGATTACGCATGTGTCCGAGTTTGCTACACCAGAAACATACCCTTTTCTCTGACGTCAGAACCGGAAACGTACATTCGATTGTACTGTGACCATATTTACAACAATTATCGCATCGCATACTAGAAGTACTAGCTACTGCTGCAACTGGTATAGGTAGGGGACTTTGAGGCTTCACGACCCGTATCGTGTAGCTTCGGCCCTGAGGACACAGAGAAAGTGCGCAACATATTTGACGCCTTGCGTGATCTGTTCGGTCCCCACCCGCGATGAGCTACAGGGAGCAAATTTCGATTGGTACTCTTTCGTGGATATTAGTCTGTTTTCTATTTCACTCGCCAAGGACCGCAACTGTGCATATGAGGACGGGGCGGAAAGAAAACTGCAGTGTTGCAATGTTAAAAGCGACAAAGTCCCCACAATAATATCCACTAAGGTTTTCTCCGACAAACCTGTGTCTAAAACTGCGGAATAATCAATAACAGAGTTGTCAAAAGCTACCATGGGTTCGTCCGGCTTCTGAAAACGTAAAACTAAATCATTATTCTACATTTCTCTCTAATACAAAGAGGACAAGCATAATCTCGTACAGCGTTCGTAAAATCTTCAAATTTTTCCTGTTGTTTGATCACCTCACACAGGATATGTATAAACTGATCCGTACATTTAGTCAGTAAGGAGTGAACAAAATCTGCTTCGCTCAACAGCTGCAATTCATGCAACTTCCCGGCAGCTATGAGAAAATCTTACACCTTACATGGGTCTACCGAGTCAAGTGTAGGCATAGCTTGCAATGATTTCATAAAAAGTTTCATATTTAAGGAAGGATGGATGGTGGGACTCACAGATGATGCTTCCGATTGAGTCGCCGAGGCAAGTTCCGAGCGTAGAAACTGCACTGCTCGTCGCCTCAGAACCTGGACAAAATCGCCCTCCTCAGCTGTTAAACCCGCGTCTGTCAGAAACTCCAGAAGCTCAGCCTTGCTCATAGCGTACACCCAGGAGACAGACATCACGGTTACTGATCGTGCTAACATGAAACAAGGAACATACACAGGATTAATAACAATTATTAGCAGAGTTGCGCATAAAATGAAACCATCGATGAAGCACTCACGACGCTAATTTCATTCAAGACAAGCAACTGTATAACCCTGCATGTTCTGAAAGAAAAAATCAAAATCATTCTAAACATGATTTTTTTATTTTATCATCACGTGGTTTTCATTTCTTTGGCACATTCAATCACATTTTCACATTCACTACAGTAACTTGGTTACATATTCTTGCACAAAAATGCAATAATAAAGTTACATGTTAATACAAAAGTCACAGCTCGTTTGCCGCACAATACTGCTCTGTAAATTTAATTTCAATAAGACGTTACGAAATACGTTTGCCGTCTCTTTAGGTTCAAGGTTACGCAGACAGTGTGTATGTCGCAGACAACCATGTACACCACGCAGAGGTAGCTACATTCTCGAACAACACGTGCACCTCTTTAAACTTACAATAGCTTTTACAAATGTGTCGGTTATGCAACGTGCTTAACAACTTTCATGAAGCGCTTAACCCGAACGGTATTCAGTCGTGAACATGTTTGTGCAATTTGCCAAATCTGGACCCTCCACAAACTCGCTAACTCATATTACGGCAGAAATAATGCCCTACAATCTAATCGCAAATTCATTATATCATGTTAACTCTACTAAACATATAATTTAGTCAATTTCTAAGGGCGAGCCGAAACAAAGTGACTAGATAGAAAAAGTAGAAGTATTCCTAACGATCGTTACTTAGAAGGAAAACCGGACCTAGAGGAGGGGAAATCAACAGTCCCGCGGCGGGCACTTCAAAATCCAAGTCATTACGTCGGGCTGCCAGTTCACACGCAATACACACTATGTATACGAAATACACGCAATTTACACGCAATGACTACGCAATGTTAACGCAGGTCAAGCATTTAATGAAAAAGAAGCACATTTGGTTGTAAATTCTCAAAATAGAAGCGTATTTAACGAAAAGGAGGTGCATTTTCACATACATTTTACTCAGTAGGATGCGATCGTCAATGTTAAGTTAGGATATAATGCTACGAACAGTCATGTGACTCCAACAGTGTTTTGGCTGCAATTATCAATGACGTCAGAAGTATTTGACTCCAAATAGTCTTTGGCCTAGCGCTATTTGACTTCAAGACTAGGAGGCTACGAAGATACGAGACTACAGGACTGCTTTCGAAGCTACAAGTCTACAAGGCTCGAATTGCTGCAATTGTTTTAGGCTGAATTTTCTCTTTGACTCCATCTGCTCCAGCAGCATTATGTTCTATTATTACAAGGCTACATTGTTACGTAGCTACAAGTCTACGAGTCTCCAAGGTATCATGACTACGTGACTACGTGTCTACAAGGTTACGAGACTGCGAGGCTACAGGACTACGAAGCATCCGGGACACAAGGCTACGTAGCTACGAGACTACTTGGCTCTTACTGTTTTGGACTCCATTAAGCTGCGAGAGTAGATTTATCTCATGAAAAGAAAGTTGTTGTAAGAATTGTCGATTCATGTCAACAGATGACACCAAATGTTGCTTACTGGTAAATATTATATACTTCTTTTATGTGCGATGAGGGATGCTCACTAACGATCGCAAAAGAAGGTTGCCTTTGCTAGACACCAAGGAGAAGGAAGGACGTCTTGCATGTTAGTGTTTCTCAGATGTCTCAGAGCTTATTATTTGACTGAATAATGGTATTTTTTTAATTCCACCTGATAAATATATTGCAAGTGCTGATTTAAGAGCAGAAATTTACTAATTAAATGTATCTCTGAATAACACGACATGACACATTAAGTAAAAAATCCTTCATGCAGAGATCGGTTTCTCAGAAATAACCAGGAGCACATGGAGGAATATATCATAATATTGACAAGAATAATTGGGAGCACACGGAGAAAACCAACACACGTTTTCCTAATAACAGAAAATTACAGATAAAATTTAAAATAAAAACCAACAAAAATATTTAAAAATTTCTTAAACATCTTCTGACAGCTTGTGAACTACTACGTTGTCACGCAAGGAAAGAGTTCTAGTACATGTCAGTTTTTTTGTATTATTTAAATATTTTTGTTTGTTTTTATTTTAAATATAATCTGTAATTTTATGTTATTAAGGAAAAAGTTTATTTTTTTCTCCGTGTGCTCCCGATTATTCTTGTCAATATTATGATAGATTACCATTAACCATGATTCATGTTAGTTAAATTTTTGCCCGCTAGAGTGAAGTAACAATTTATTATTACTGTCGCACACGTCATCTTGACATTTGGGTGCCTTCTTGGAAATGTGTATTTATTTAGTTATAAATTCGGGAAAAATTACAAAATTCATTAAAAAATTGCAATTAACATATTTATTGATTCGATCTATTCCTGTCCATTATTCAAACCCTGGGTGATGCAAACATTTAATTTTATGTAAAAAATATCAATTTCAATAAATCATGATCAAAATCCTAAAAGTAGCATCATAGTCTAACAGTTTTTAAGTCCTAATATATGCCAACTTGGAAATTTGTATTTATTGACTTAGGAATTCAGGATATATTCCAAAAATCAGCAAAAAATAACTAATTAATTTACTAATTAACTCTATTGATAACCTTCTTAGGTTCGACCCTCGGTCAATCCAAAAAATAAAGGTTATTTAATTAAAAATACCACAAAAGTGACAAGTTCAAGAAATAAAACAACAAAATTACAAACATAAAATATAAACCTTAAAATCTACACAAGTACAAGTACAAAACAAGCAAATTAATAAAATCTTGGGCAATTCTTGATTTCTGCATTTGCTACCCACGAATTAAAGCGAGAAGGGAAGCCCCACCACTTGACGTAGGATCGTCCATTTCTTCTTTTTATAATCTTCTTCACCAAGTACGTATCGGGATACATCGTAGGCTGAATCTCTTCGGCATAGAAGCTAAAACGAATAGGCTTGTGTACAAATCTTCGAGGTACTAGGTCCTAGGCTCCGATTCGCGAACATGTGTCATGTGGAAAAGTTCGGGACTCAAATTCGCAGTAAAACATTTTTCGAATATGCCTTTCTGGTTGGAGAGTCGCACAATGTCACCGACGTTAGCTTTACGCTTTCGTGGATCTCTCTTTTTTGTGTTGGAAAACACTGTTTGAAGCAAGTGATCAAACTTTACGTCTTTTGGCTACATTTTAATGGTCGAATTCACAGTAGGAAATGTATTCGCTTATTAGTTTCGGCAAGATATCAAGCCACTTATAATTTCTGTTAGCCGTGATCTGTCGCCACATTTTGGTGCGCAAAGTTATTTTAAACCTTTGGGCAATGGTGGCTTTGAAGTTACTAAACGTAGAGTAATGATTGATGCCATACTTCTTAATCAAAAACTTGAAGTTCGCATTGTAGAATTCTTTACCGAGATCCGTTTGCAGGTGCGTCAGTTAACGACCATCGCCCAAAATATTGACCATTTCCTTGGCTACGTCGGTTGCAGTCTTCGATTTCACAGGTCTGGCCCAAGAGAACTTGCTATACACATCGATGCCTGTCAACATGTACTTGAAACCTTCATTCAATCAGGAATATATTATCTAAACAAGGTCCACCTGGCATAAATCAACAATTCCGCGAACTATGACTTTGTGACGAAGGTATTTTAGTCTCGCAGGAGAATAAAGTTCGTGAGCGATTCCTGTTCGACTCATTGAATGTAACCGGCTTCCATCAGTTCTTCGAGTATGGAGTTTGTTTCATTGATGTGCGAATAGTTTCCTACACTAAGCGAAGCATTTAGAAGTCTAAGACGATCAAATAATTCATTGGGGTCGTCCCAGTACACATAGTCAAAGTTCCGACCAATTTCTAGCATTTTTAAACCTTCACCATGTACTGTTAGTTCACTGAAGAGATTAGCGAGAATGTCAAATTTTTCATTATCTTTGTCTTTACATGTGCCACTTTCTGGACCGATATCGCGAAAATAAGCATTGGTTACCTCAAGCTGTTTTTTGTACTCTTGTTAATCTTGGTGAGAATAACCTTTAGGCTCCCTGCGAAACAGTAATTCGTATAGACCCGGCATCCCGTGCGTTTTGAAGTCTTCTAACGCACAATATTTCCTGGTAAAAAGTATATTTCTTTAGAACCTAGGAACCACTTATTATGTTTTCTCTACACTCCACATGTCGTGTCATTGTTCCGACTCGTCAACGATATTAGGTATGGTCGGACAATTGCATTACCTTACGTAATTTTTTTCTTGTGCATTGACTCTGTACTCGTAAAGACCACTTCTTCTCGATCTGGCTCATATTTTCTCTTCATTATAGTTGGAATTTCGTCATCAACTTTTGTCTTCACAGAGATGTTTGTATCTTCCTTATTTTTAAGTTTGTTCAGACGACTAGTAATTGGATTAAATATCTCTTCAATTTCCATCTCACTTCTACAAAGAAGATATTTTTCACAATAAGACAGTATAGCTCGATGAAGGTCGCTGACCAAGTCCGACAATGTACTGGTTGAAAACATTTTGCTATACTTCCTTTAATACTTTATTATTTGTCCACAGAATCTTCTTTCTTTTGTTTGGCAAGATATGATTTTGTTGCCAAGTGATAAGTTCAGACTACTTTGGAAAGTCCTCAAACCATCACGTATTTGTGCATTGGATACTTCGATCACATTGCGGACTCAAGAATCCGAGACTTCTACGCACTGGTCGATGGCTAGCAGGTACTCCAGTAATTCGTTTTTCACACTTTCTATATTTTGAGCCAGAAGTGAAATAAATTTGCGGATATCGATGTCGTGAGATCTGAGAGCAGTATGTAAGTCTCAAATGTTACGACCAAATTTCGAAATGCTGTGACTTATGTTTGCGATAAACTTTTCGAAACATTGTCTGTACCTGCCTTTGTATAGAAGCCAGTCCTTGACTTGACTATAACTAGGAATCCATGTAATTTTTTCCAACACAAGGAGCACATGCCTTGGATTCTAGGAATGTCATCTCAGTATTTATGTGATCGTCATAAGCATGACGTAAAATAAGTCCGTCCATGCGAAAAAGTACTATGACATTCACGTTGTCTCGTAGGAGATGTTTAGGAATACGACTATACGTCTGGCACAGGTAAATGCTGTCTCCTTTGGCGTGTCTGCCCATAGAAAAGTACTCTGGTATTATGCATTGCTTCTCGCACATTACATCGTCAGAAAAAAAAAAAACAATGAATTGGCTTTCGCCTCGCTAGGAGGCATTATATCTGCATTATCATTAAAATGAAAATACTCGAGGCTATCCACTGATTATAGTACCGTAGCTAGACGCTGGTACTTTGGCTGCTGCAACGATTTAGAATAGAGGTACATGTTTTCGAACCTAAGGCCGTTTGGTTCTACCAGCAAACTTAGTAGAACGCACGTTTTACCGCAGTTGGACGGGCCCGTCATAATGCATCGTACGGTAGAAGGCAACAATAAGCCGTACCGCGATTCACGCGCACTGGCTTCGTCATCTTGCGTAATGTGCACGGGCAAACACACTTCTTGCTTGACAACTTACATTGTACTGGTGAAATTGTATACAAACAAATACATTTATACTTCCTAGTCAGTTGTGCGTAATGACTCGAAGAAGTAAGAACAAAAAACACATCGGTGCAGGACTTGTGAAATCGCTGATAAACAATCTGCCTTTCAGGTTACACCTTCCCGGCTACAGGTTCTGTGGTACAGGAACGAAACTGGCCAAACGACTAGCTTACGGTGACGTAAGCATTGATTGTCTTGATGAAAAGTGCAAGCAACGCGATATTGCCTATTCCCTTAGCAAGGATCAGGAATCAAGGCACCGAGCTGACGAGATATTGGCAGAGGAAGCTGAAGATATAAGTAAATCGTCGAACGCGGGACTAGAAAAAAAATCGCGGCATGGGGCGTATCCAAAATCATGAAGGCAAAGACGAAATTAGGAATGGGTGCTCGTCGAACCAGCTCCAATAAATCAAAGACTAATTCACACAAAACCAAACGCAAGTTGGGTGCAGGCGTGCAAAAAGCCAAGCCAAAAATACAGAAACTCGACAAGAAGATTATAGGAGGATTACTTCGTTTGCTTTTGCCTGCATTGGATGCTCTCGGCGGCCTCATCGGTGCAACGAGCGGTATAGTGCGGGCAGTCAACACTTCTAAGAATGAGCGCAAGCAGTTAAAGGAAGCAAAATGACACAATGTCAGCATAGAAGCCCATGCCATGGGTAAAAAAAACCGGCGCAGGACTCTACTTGAAACCACACAAATCAGATCGAGACATGAAAAAAAAAAAAAAAAAGAGTGAGAAAAATCTTAAATTCTTTGCCAAAACGTCCGCTCACCAATATAGATATAATCTAATACGCTCGAAAACTGAAAATACCTAATTTCCGAGGCTTGTTTATGCGAGACACTTTACCTAACAAGCCAATAACTCGTGAGCGCACCATTATTAATTTAGATGTGTCTGCAGGTCGTGGCACGCACTGGGTAGTATACATAAAGTCCGGGAAAAAAACCGAGTACTACGATAGTTTTGGTAATTTACGACCTCCGCCAAACCTTAGGCAGTACCTGGGCCGGATCACTACATACGCCTAACCAAACAAACTGCAGACACTTGTGCCGTTGATTTTTAACTAAAATTTTTTAATAACAAAATTATTTGTCTGGCATTTTTTTTTGTATTTATAGACTGTATATGTGTCGATAATACTTACGGTGACAGGTCACGCATCAGAGCTGCGGGCGGACCTTTTCCCGCCCTTGGATTTAGTCGGTGAATGGTGTATCGGACTCGTAGATTTTCAAACCCATAGTGCCATACCGAATATTGACGAAGAAAATTGCAATATCTGCTACCTAAAAAGTGACGGGACGACTCAAGTAATACATTTACCTGTTGGCTCTTACGAAATTGACGATATTGAAAATTCCAACAGGGAAATGTTACCACAAGTTGTAGACTTTCAACTGCGTGGAAATGCAAACACTCAAAATACCATTCTAACATGCAGTGAAAATGTCGACTTTACGAAACCTAGAACAATATAGATAACGACGAGTGGAAATATTCCGCTAAACACCTATGCTTTTTGTCTGATTCTTCACGATAGGCTTGCATCATACAACTGTAGAGACAAGCTTGTGAAAATTCTGTCATAAATACTGTTTCGTTTGCGATATAAATTTAGTTACGGTCGAGGATGTACTGCAACCTACAAGGTTTTCAGAGTCAACACGAATTCTTGCTCAAGGAAATTGCCGTTACCTACGAGGACGATGGCAGGACTCGAACTCGCACATTCCAACCTCCGTTAACTGGAAATTATTGGACGATAAAAGTAAAGGCTCGAACGAATGGTTGTGCAAATACTTCCATGGCCTGGAGTGGGACGAAGGTAAAATTCCATACCACCAAGTTAAAAACACAGATTTTGCGTGGCAACATTTATGTCGCCGGACCTGAGCAGAAGAAATGGCTCAGCAAGTTGCGTGAAGCACCAGTTGAAATTGTAGACCTGCAGACCGACTACGGTCCTTCCCTTCGCAAGATATGGCAATTTATGACATACAGCTACACGACAAGTGTGAACGAGTATGTGCTTGTACAAACTCGCAGCAAATGCGGATATGACACTCGCAGTGTGAGTAGGAGCATCGACGAGGTAGTCGCCTCGTTTGCACGTGGAACACCAAACATGGACGTGTTGCAACATGTTACGACCTACGATGCATCTACGCAAATGCCTGAACGATGTGCGTCTCGTTGTTGTTCAGGCAGTGAACCTGTCCCAACAAGCACCGACTCGAAGCCCAGGTGCAGCCGTGGTCACTGATGTCGTCGTTCATGTCTCACTGAAGCAGTTGTTGCCGAAGAAGATGTCCAGTCGGAAACCTATGTTTCTGAGCCTGTGTCCTGCGAACCAGTTGGAACCGGAATCGACGAACATGTTAAACCCGGAGTTGACGAAACAGTAGTCGGAGTCAACGAGACAGTTCGTGCAGTGTTTAAGACTTTTCTTGTGAAAATGCTTTATGCCTTAACCTAATATGCATTTGTGTATTTTTTCTAAATAAATGTGTAAAACTTGAACATGTGTATTTTTATTTCTAGAATTTTAAGGTACCTGAGTTTTAATCTAATAAAAAATTAATTGTTTAATAAAGTCAATATTTTGACTCAGGTAGTATACTAGTAGGCCGCGGGTATATAAGTGAGGTCCAGACAACAGGACCCCCAGTCCACCTCTGATCGCGGTGCAGTGCAGATCGTCTTGTTTGACTAGTCTGGTGTATAAGTCCGCTGTTCTTGAGAACTCGATGGCCTCTAACGTCGACCTGGATGGATTATCTACCATTGACATAAGGTACCCAGATGACAACTGCGATGACAGCAGCGACGCCGACGACAGTAGAGAGATCAATGGCAGCCATGCCGGCCGCCGCGGAGATCCCGACGTCATCGGTGCCATCAACTGCAGACATTTCGGTGCAATCTGTGATACCGGCATCGACTTGTGCTGTTCCATCGGTTGAAGATTCGCCAGCAACATTGGAGACTACAATGGACGGTGGACTTTCATCGCGTCAGTGGAAATATTGTGGCGCATCATTTACAAAAACCAACAAATGCTCGCAGACATGAAAGAAGCGGGTGCCCAACTAATCAACTGCTAAGAACACTGTTTCGATGCATCAAATGCAGTCACGATAGCTTACGTCGACATTATGATAACTGTGCTGGTTCTGTTATGTGCATGCAGGAAACTGTTTGCTAATATTGTGGGAAAACCTTCATGCTAGCACACAATGCTAGAAGTCATGAAAATCAGAACTGTTCACTAAACGCGACGTTACGATCGTCACTCTGTGGACGGTGTGGTGTCATATACCGACACCCTGATTATATTGTATACTATTCCTCAAACTGTGATGGTATGAACTGAAATTTAATTTCCTCCTCAATGTCACATGGCTTCACTAAGAATAATTTATTTATCGAGAAATTCTCAAGACTTTAGTAATATGCTTTTTTTTGTTGTTTTTTTTTTAACTTATACAGTGTAAAATTTATGTAATAAATTTTATGTTTGTAATTTTGTTTTATTTCTTGAACTTGTTACTAATGTGGAATTTTTAATTAAAAAAAACTTTTTTTTACATTGACCGAGGATTAAACCGAGGAATGTTATCGATCGAATAAATTATTCAATTAATGAGTAATGTTTTTGATGTTTTTTTTAATTCATCCCTAATTTCTATGTCAATAAATACAAATTTCAAAAATGGCGGACATAAAGACTTACTTATTGAAGGCTGGTAGACTTGGAACCTATACTACTTTTAGGATTTTGTACATGATTTATTGAAATTAATACTTTTTACATAAAATTAAATGTTTCCATTGCCCAGGGATCAAACCGTGGACAGGAATCTATCGAATCAATCAGTATATTACATGCATTTTTGTTAATGAATTGTGGGATTTTTCCCGAATTTATAAATAAATAATTACAAATTTTTAAAATGGGCCCAAATGTCAAAATAATTTGGCCACAGTAATAATAAATTATTACTGTATTATAGCAGAAAAAATTGAACTAACATTATGGATACCTACTCTAGCAAATGGCATGTGTATTACTTGACACTAGCTCTCCTTGTATCTATTACTGAAAACAAGATGGCAACAGCGCTCTCTAGCATGTGATGTGCATTATCTACCGCTCCTGGTAGCAAGTACCTACTGAAAATAAATATGATGGCTCGGTCTCGAACAGGCGATGTTATTATTATTTTGATTTAAATAAATAACTATTTCGAATATGTGAGTAATTTTTTATATACCTTATTTAATTCTCAGTCTGGTAAATGTATCAATGGCCGAGCAGTTAAAGGTGTATGTTTTCCAACCTAGAGGTCAAAGCTGCGATGGTTCAAATCACAGAACTACCAATGTATTTTGCATAAAACACTAAAAATAAAATGTCGATAAGGATCAAAACATCTCTGGTAGGTAATGGAACATCGACCTTATGTGATTAGATTGAGCGATGCTGGCGCTCTTTGTGAGTAAACAGAGGAAACGATGGTATCCAAGATGGTGGCCTCCAGTGGAACAGAAAAAAACCAAGATGGTGGACGTGTCGTCATCCAAGATGTCGACCCTCAGCAAACGAAATCAAAATCGGGATATTATATCAGAATCGTAAAAATGGTTTTGAAATCTAATCCAAGATGGCGGACATGTTATTAGAATTCAATATGGCGAACATAATGAAAATTTATATCATACAATATGGCGGCCGTAACGAAACATGCAATATTGACAGCATAAATATCCAAAGTGTCGGGCGTATCGAAAAATGCAGCATTTTTTTAGCGTGGCACTCGATTTAAAGATGGAAAATACATGAATGCGGATCCAAAATGGCTGCCGGGATCAAGGCCAAGATCTTCCATTATGGCCGCCGTGACGTCAAAATCTAAGATGGCGAACCCGTCACAGGCACCACTACCCTGAAGGTCTGTGCCTGAGGAACTATTATACACTACTCATTATGTGTTCCTTATGTGTTCGTTGCGTGCATTGCACGTTCATTGCATGTTTTGTGTTTGCAATGCATGTTGATTGCATTGCGCCTTCGTTGCATGTTTATTACATGTTCGTTCCATGTATTGAGCATTTTTCTTGAGTTGAATGTGTGTCGTTCCATTAAATGTGTGTAGTCAAGACTGAAGTCAGGTCATGATTAGCCATGTGGTTCGAAGATGCCTGTTTTTTATGCCTGATATTGAACATGAACAGTTAAAAAAAATTATCATTGAAAAAAAATACCACTGGGTTCAAATACGCTATCCTTGTATGAAGATTTGTGGTTTCTTATTGTTCGTGGCGAATAATTTTTTGTTGTATATGTTCTGGATTCGACTATGGTCAATGCACTACAACATTTTTCTGCACGCAAATGATTCTTTGGTAGGCTCGTTTCCTACTCTCGTTCCGTTTTTCGTACTTCGAAGCGATTTCAATAAGTACTTTTCATGTACCGGGTTATGATTTCAGCGATGTTTTATACAGGTTAGCGACACGGTCGGAGAGCGAGGCTAGCACGCCGCGTGTTGAGTCCAGGTGGTCGACCTTCTGCAAGTTTGCGAATCTCTCCCCGCGCGCTGGCAGGCGGGACTCTAGCTCGGCTTCGTACAGCCGCTGCCTCTAGCTTGAGAATTTTTTTAACATTTTGTTGAAAATGAGCTTGAATTGAGGTACTTTGATTAGTCGTACATGAATACTTTTAACTTCACATGCTTTGGTATTTATTTTTCTACATAAGGCAAGAAAAACAATACAGAGTTGATGGGTAGATAACAATTACGTAGTCCTTACTACATAAGCGGCTGGCTCTTGGCTTGTACTTTAACTCCTTTGTCCTGTATTTTCATGTAAATTTGATTTTTTGTTATTATATCCTGGACCTTAGACGGTTTAATGTACAATAAGTCAATTCAATTAACTCTGTACTACCTGGTATCGAACAATCGACATGAATTTATCTGATATATCATTATTTTAACTATTGATTGTTTGATGCATTTTGAATTTATTCCCGAATTACAAGCTTAATAATTTAAGAATTTCAAGATGGCACCCAAATGTCAAATGGCAGGTGCCCTGGCAATATATGATTACTGCACTCTAACGGGTAAAAATTAAACTAATATGATGGCATCGACTTCCAGGAGACTAAAATAATATTTTGGCAGAGGCCTACAGCAGACTTATACAAGATGACTGCAATTACATCACACTGGCCGACGTAATATCTGCCTTAGCATTAGTGGTGGGTGGTCAGTCTGCCGGTGGCTTCAATGGATGAAGAAACTGTCACATTTATTAATAATTTCCCCTTGCCGGGTTTGACCCAGTACTTTTTAATAAATTTTACTATCACTATTTAATTATAATTTTTTTTTAAAAAATGTTCGCTGAATTACTAGTTCAAAAAATAAAGAATTTCAATATGGTGGACGATTTTCAAAATTGTGAAAGTTCTTTTTATTAGAATTTTATTAATTTATATTTTTTAAGCTGTTAAAAAAGGATAATATTAACAGATTTTCAAGATGGCGGTCATAACGAAATGTTGAATTATCTCACCCGTGAGTAATGTTCTGATATCAGCGACTTAGAACGGCTTTCTCTTAGGATTCTTAGGCAGTTGTTAGGAATTTTCATGCCATTGTTATTTTTCAGGAATAAATTGTGAAATTTCTCTCAAAATGGAAATGTTCACTTGAAGCAGGGAAATGTATAGGATTTTTCATGAATTTTGAGGATTTTTTATACCAAAATGGTCACTGTGATGTTACAATCTAATATGGCAGTTGGCATCTCTGGAACATTCTTACAGGAACCTGTGCCAGAAAATACTTTTATGTACTACTAATACCAATTGATTTAATTAATTATATGCTACTGCATGAACACTTGAAAAAGTGAGCAATCAAATAATCCTTTAGTTCTGTATTAATTAAAACTGACTAATTCTTTAATTTAATCGGATCACCTAAGACAGCTTCCAGCTACATTTATTTCCAAGTAGCCATTTTCTTCAAGGCATATATTATTGATACTATGTATTAAAATATATATACTTTTATTTTGATTCGAAAATAGCATAATTTATTGTCTTAAAAGCGTGCTTCTTCAAATAGTTCTGGATTTGCACCCAATTAACCACAGACACTGTCTAATCATAAGTAATATTTTAAAGATATATGTGTCATTTCCTCATCTATTATCTCATCTTTTATATTCTGCTGGTTACTACCAACGAATGTATTAAAATAATTGGGCTTCCAAAGATTTTTAGATAAAGGCTTTCAAAATTTCACTAAATGTATATTTCGCCTTGTTAAACCACTATAAGTTCTTGTAATGCGCCGAGCACAGTATTAGTTTTAGATACATGACCAAGCGACAATGTTCTTGGTTGCTACCCATCTGTTTTGCTACTAGAGATTGTACACATGAGATTCTTTAACTTAAACTGAGGAGTTGAAATATCTGCAGGTAGATCCACAGTAGTATAAATTGGTTCCTCCGAGCGCAGGCTTCAGGCTGTGGAGCCGGGAGCCGGTCCACCATCTTTGATTGTGACGTCACGGTGGCCATCTTGGATGGTAGGGACCTTGACCTTTGACCTTGACCCCGTCGGCCATCTTGGATCTGCCATCTTTAAATCGAACGCCCCACTCTTATGATGAAATTTTCGTCTCTGTCACCATATTGATTTTTTTTCTGTTCTTCTGGAGGCTGCCATCTTGGATACCGTCGACTTTGTTTCTGCTGTTAGTTCATAGATAGCACCAGCATCGCTCTTGATTTTTTTTCTGTTCTACTGGAGACCACCATCTTGGATACCGTCGAGTTCATTTCTGCTGTTTGTTCATAGAGAGCACCAGCGTCGCTCTGTCTCATCACATAAGGTCGATGTTCCATTACCTACCATAGCTATTATGGTCCTTATCGACATATTAAATTTAAATTTTTATACAAAATACATAGGAAGTGCTGTGATTCGAACCATCGCAGCTCTGATCTCTAGGTTGGAAAACATAAGCCTTTAACCGTTCGGCCATCGAGACATTTACCAGACTGAAAATTAAATAATGTATATATAAAAATACAGTAATATGCATATCATCACCTGTTCGAGACAGAACCACCACCTTGTATTAAGACGTAACTGTTGCAACTATCGTTACGGCCGCCATCTTGAAAATCCGTAATTTTTATGTTAGAAAATCGAGATCAATTTTAAAAATTATAAAAAAAAATTTATTAATTGAATTAAAAAATAAAAATCCTAAAAACAACTCAGTTTCACTTTTCGTTACGGCCGCCATCTTGAAAATCTGTAATTTAAATGCTACAGATTCGAGAAAATTCCAAAATTCATCAAATAATTTACTTATTAGAATACTGATTGATTAGATTGATTCTCGTCCTTGGTTCAAAACCCGTAAGAGCAAAAAAAAACACCAGATCCTTCCCCCGTGGTGGCTGCTGGCAGACTCCCCCCACCACCAATAACAAGGTATGTATCAACTAGGATGACATCATGTCCGCCATCTTGTCTTCATCCGCTGGAGACCACCATCATGTTTACGTCAGCTAGAGTGTGCTGATACCATGTTAGTATAATTATCTGTTCACCATAACTTTGTCCTCAACTGTTGGCATTGAGCTTTCACCTTGACCTAGAACTTTGCCCTTGATCTTGAAATTTGACCTTTACCTTGAAATTTGACCTTGACCTTGAAATTTTACCTTGACCTTGAAATATGACTTTGTCCTTGTCAACCATCATGGATCCAACATTTTAAGTTCAGTACATGCTACCAGGAGCTACCACCTGCTGGAGTACACCATCTTGTGTGTGTACTCGTCTTATAGAGTACATTTCCATCTGGATAATTTAATTCCAACCCCCTACAGTGCAGTAAACATTTATTACCGAGGTGCCCCCGCCATCTTGAAATTTGGGCGCCATCTTGAAATCGTGTAATTATTTAGCTAGAAATTGGGGAAAAAATCCAAAATTCATCAAATAAATTACTCATTAATTAACATATTGAATCACTGGATTTCTGCCCTCGTTATGATACTTGAACAGTGACAAGTGTAACTAAATATTAAATAAATTTAATATTCTGTTTTTCCATTACCTTTCGCGGAGTTTATAAATCATTCTCTCTTCAAAAATAAAAAAACACAAGTCAATGTACGACAATGTTCGACGAATTAAATACGTTGCTGATAAGCTTAACATTAAAGTCTAGTTTTTCAATAACCTGAATAAACTCTAAACCATTTATGTACAAAGCCATACATACATATAGACCCAGCGTCTTCGAACCGAGAGACCGGGTCATTATCAATGTCAGACGTATAGACCACTTATTTCCGAACCTCACGTCCTTCCTCATCGTCAGCTAATTATTTTTAACTAAACCAACGGACCATGTTTTTTTTTACGCTTCCAAGAGGACCAAGAATCCAATCAAAAAGTCAGCACCATTAACAAAAAGGAAGCACATTTGGAAGCACCACCAACAAAAAGTCAGCACATTTGGAAGCACCATCAAAAAATGAAGTACAATTGGAAGCACTATCAACAAAAAGGCAGCACATTTGGAGGCACCATAATCAAAAAGGCAGCACATTTGAAAGAACCATAATCAAAAAAAAGCCACACATTTGGAAGCACAATCAAAAAAGGAAGCACAATTGGAAGCACCATCAACAAAAAGGCAGCACATTTGTAAGCACCACAATCAAAAAGGAAACACATTTTGGAAGCACCATCAACAAAAAAGCAGAACATTTAGAAGCACCATCAAAAAAGGAAGCACAATTGGAAGCACCATAAACAAAAAGGCAGCACATTTGGAAGCACCATCAAAAAAGGAAGCACAATTGGAAGCACCATCAACAAAAAAGCAGCACATTTGGAAGCACCATAATCAAAAAGGAAACACATTTTGGAAGCACCATCAGCAAAAAGGCAAAAAGCCAGCACAAAGTTACGAGAACTAAGTCTTAGTTAGAAATCAGAAAACAAGAAATAAAAACATTAAATTTTTATAATTAAAAAAAATTAATTTATTACTTTACATTATACAAATGCAAGTAAATCAAGCCATTATTGTATGTAGCCAGCTTCCCTCAGTTGTTTGAGTAAGAACGATATTTTTTTGATGCACGAATAGTTTCCTGCACAAAGCGAACCATGTAGAAGTCTTAGCCAGTCAACCAATATGTTTGGTTCTTTCCATGATGTGTAATCATTCTCTTCTACCACCATCTTCCTTGCACGTTTATAATAAATATTAAGATCTCTGGTGTCTTCCGTTTTACCACCAACCTCAGGGTTAATTTCATTTTTGAGACAGTGATCATCACAAGCTTGATCAGATTTATTTGATATATCACGTCGTTTCCATCGTTTCGGTCTCAGGACACCGCCACATTCTTCGATCTTGTCAGCGTTAGGTGCTTCATCACAGTCTATGTCTTTGTAAACAGCCTCAGAGTCACTGTAACAATCACCGTAGAAGGCATCGTCTTCACCCAGATTACCGTAGGAATTCGATGTTGATGATGTCGAAGTGACTTCATCGTCATCATGCTTCCATTTTTAGGAGTCCATCATTTTTACAAAGAAGGAAAGTTCTACTTGAATTCAGCTGGAGTATATTCTCACTTTTCACGTTAAGGATTCTTCCATTGTCTTCATTCTTCCGTAAATCATCAACCTCCTTCAATTTAATTTCTTTGTCGAGATCGGAAGAGCCAGGAAAATTATTGTCGTAATGCAGATCACTCTTCCTTAGTCTAGTAGATTCATCGTTGTCCTCTAGCTTGTACGCAGGCTTGGCGTTACAAGTTCTGCCATGTCTTTTTAAGCTCTCTCTCCGCGTAAACGACTTGCTACATTGAACACAACTTATCATATTGTGTAGTGGACTTTTAACACAGTCATTCTCGTGTTGCCTTTTATTCTTTCTCAAGATAAACTCTTTGCTGCAAAACTTACACCTATGCTCTTTCGATACAGCGTCAGATCCCAAATCGGAATTCATATTAGTTACTGAGACTAATGCCAGATACCAATTGAGTGTTTAAAATTAGATACATTACTTAAATAGAATTTTTTTCAAATTTCATCAGGGTGAATTAATATATCTCATGCAAAGGTACTTGATGCATGTAGTTCTGATTTTCAACAACAGAAGTCGCCACATGCTGCTTGCAGATAAATAATATTTAGTTCTTTTATGCGGGATGCGGGATGCTCACTTACAATCGCAAAAGAAGGATGGCTTCTCTAGACTCCAAGGAGAAGGAATTCCGTCCTTCCTGTTAGTGCTTCTTAGATTTCTCAGAGATTATTATTATTTGACTGAGAAATGATATTTTTTTTTTAATTTCCACCTGATAAAAATATTACGAGTGTTGATTAAGTAGCGGAAATTCACTAATTAAATGTAACCTTAAATAAATTAACATGACTCATTTAGTAAAAAAATTTTCATGCAGAGATCAATTGCTCATCTGTAACCAGAAGCACTTGCAGAAAACCATCAAAATATTGTCAAGTATAATCAGGAGCACACGGAGAAAACCACCATAATATTGTCAAGAATAATCTAGAGCACACGGAGAAAACCACCATAATATTTGACAAGAATAATCAGGAGCACACGGAGAAAACCACCATAATATTGACAAGAATAATCGGAAGCACACGGAGAAAACCGCCACAAGTTCTCTTTGTTATCATAAAATTACAGAAAAAAATTAATAAAAAAATCACAAAAAATTCAAAAACTGATTCTGCTAGCTTGTAAACTTCTCATTGTTTAGCAAAGATAGAGTTCTAGTCCAAGCCAGAATCAGTTTTTGAATTTAAGGTATTTTTATTAATTTTATGTTAATTTTTTTTCTGTAATCTTATTATAACAAAGAGAACTTGTGGCGGTTTTCTCCGTGTGCTTCCGATTATTCTTGTCAATATTATGGTGGTTTTCTCCGTGTGCTCCTGATTATTCTTGTCAAATATTATGGTGGTTTTCTCCGTGTGCTCTAGATTATTCTTGACATTATTAGGGTGGTTTTCTCCGTGTGCTCCTGAATATACTTGTCAATATTTTGACGGTTTTCTCCGTGTGATCCTGATTATACTTGACAATATTTTGATGGTTTTCTGCAAGTGCTTCTGGTTACAGATGAACAATTGATCTCTGCATGAAGGATTTTTTTACTTAATGAGTCATGTTAATTTATTTAAGGTTACATTTAATTAGTGAATTTCCGCTACTAAATCAACACTTGTAATATTTTTATCAGATGGAAATTTTAAAAAAAAATATCATTTCTCAGTCAAATAATAATAATCTCTGAGAAATCTAAGAAGCACTAACAGGAAGGACGGAATTCCTTCTCCTTGGAGTCTAGAGAAGCCATCCTTCTTTTGCGATCGTAAGTGAGCATCCCGCATCCCGCATAAAATAACTAAATATTATTTATCTGCAAGCAGCATGTGGCGACATCTGTTGTTGAAAAGCAGAACTACATGCATCAAGTACCTTTGAATGAGATATATTAATGCACCCTGATGAAATATGAAAAAAATTATATTTATGTAATGTATCTAATTTTAAACACTCAATTGGTATCTGGCATTAGTCTCAGTAACTAATATGAATTCCGATTTGGGATCTGACGCTGTATCGAAAGAACATAGGTGTAAGTTTTGCAGCAAAGAGTTTATCTTGAGAAAGAATAAAAGGCAACACGAGAAGAATGACTGTGTTAAAAGTCCACTACGCAATATGATAAGTTGTGTTCGATGTAGCAAGTCGTTTACGCGGAGAGAGAGCTTAAAAAGACATGGCAGAACTTGTAACACCAAGCCTGCGTACAAGCGAGAGGACAACGATGAATCTACTAGACTAAGGAAGAGTGATCTGCATTACGACAATAATTTTCCTGGCTCATCCGATCTCGACAAAGAACTTAAATTGATGGAGGTTGATGATTTACGGAAGAATGAAGACAATGGAAGAATCCTTAACGTGAAAAGTGAAAATATACTCCAGCCGAATTCAAGTAGAACTTTCCTACTTTGTAAAAATGATGGACTCCTAAAAAAGGAAGCATGATGACGATGAAGTCACTTCGACATCATCAACATCGAATTCTTACGGTAATCTGGGTGAAGACGATGCCTTCTACGGTGATTGTTACAGTGACTCTGAGGCTGTTTACAAAGACATAGACTGTGATGAAGCACCTAACGCTGACAAGATCGAAGAATGTGGCGGTGTCCTGAGACCGAAACGATGGAAACGACGTGATATATTAAATAAATCTGATCAAGCATGTGATGATCACTGTCTCAAAAATGAAATTAACCCTGAGGTTGGTGGTAAAACGGAAGACACCAGAGATCATAATATTTATTATAAACGTGCAAGGAAGATGGTGGTAGAAGAGAATAGATGTATAGTTTGGCCAGTCCGGAAACAGGGTCCAGGGTCCGGAGCCGAAATCTGAGTCACATCTCTGAATGTGACGTCACGGCGGCCATCTTGGATGAGCGTAACGGAATACAACGTAACGGGACAAGTAGTACCGTGACCTTGAACTTGACCTTAAAATTGACTCTCAAAAAATGCCAAAAGTTGCCAAAATTGGGCGAAAATTCCGCCAAAAAATCTTAAACATTTCGATAAATTAAAAAATTCTCTTTTTGAGGGAAATATTCCCGTTTCAAGGGAAAATTTCCCATTTTTCGTCCATAAAAATACCAGAGGCTAGAAATGTCCATATATACGCTTAAGCATCCATGTCTACAGCCTCCGATAAGCCTCTGACGTCATCATGGATAATGACGTCACCGTTGCAATTTCCAATACGGCCACCATCTTAAAAATATTTATTTATTATCTGATTTTAATGAAAAAAAAAATTATAAAAAAATTAAATTAATAAATTTTTTATTAAAAATATTAAAAGAAATTACTTTTATGACACGAAGCTCGGAGTCCTCGGTTCGAACCAGACGAGTGCAAAAAAATAAAAATGGTGACCGATCCTTCCCAAATGGTGGGTGTAGGCAGACTGGCCCCCACCAATTTTTTAATAGCATATATATCGCCAGTTAGCATGACGTCATGTCCACCATATTGTCTTCGTTTGCTGGAAGCTATCATCATTGTATCGATGGCTAGAGTGCGCTAACACCATGTTAGTTTAATTCTTACCCGCTAGAGTACAGTAATAATTTATTATAACTGTGACACCCGCCATCTTGTCATTTGGCCACCATCTTGGAATGGTGTAATTATTTAGTTAGAAATGCGGGAAAAATTCCAAAAGTGACCGAAAAAATCACTTATTAATTAACATATTGATTCGATCGATTCCTGTTCCTAGGTTCGATCCCTGGATGATGCAAAACATTTAATTTTATACAAAAAATTATAATTTCAAATAACCATGAACAAAATTCTTAAAGAGACTTTAAATCCTCTATTACCATCATCCTATAAGCCACCTTGGAAATACGTAATAATTAACCTAGAAATTCAGGAAAAAGTTCTAAATTCATTAAATAAATTTGCAAACAATATACTGATTAATTAGATCGACTAAGGTCCATGACACGATCCTGGACGAAGCTAAAAGAAATTTAAATTAAATACCAGAAAAGTGAGAGGTTCGAGAAGTAAACCACCGCAAGTTCTTTTACAAACATAATATTTATTACATTATTTCTATTCCACTACAGGATCACATGCGAAGGTTAGCAATATTACAATCATTTAGGTTCGCATAGGCCTGAAATGACTAATTCTTAGCTCCAATCAGTCAGATTCTTTACTGACATAGTCCTCCTCTTCTTGACAGAGTTTCTGGATACCTTGTTTAACAGTTTGCTTCACATCGTCAGAACTGTAAATTACTGCAGCCGATGTCTTGAATGCACACTTCTTCACTTTGTCATCGAACGGATAAGGCTTTCCATATATACAGTCCAATCACAAGTTATATTTCAAAGGTCCGTTTGTTGCCATGTCATCAGTAAGCTGATTGATTATGTTATGTCTAATATCGTCAAGAAAATTACAAATGTCTTTCGACTTACTAAGCGTATTTAGAAAATAGTAGTCTTTCAATGTTCCACGAAATGCATACTGCGCCAAGTAGAAGCCATTATCGTTCACTTGTAATGCTCCGATCACAGTCTTAGGTTAATTTTCATGTTCAGATGCCACAGCAATCGGTTGCTACACATCGGTTTTTTTACTTGTACGCTCACGAGTCACCAATCTATACTGAGGAGTCGTAATTGGTGCAGGAAGTTCAGCAGTAGGCGCACGAACTTCACCTTTACAGTTTATCGCATGTCGGCGCAAATTATCAATTCGATTAAACCATTTATGACACTCGTCACAGCGAAACTTCATGCGAGAAGGATTCTTCGTACATTTACTCCTCCCATGTCTCCGTACATCATGTGCAAATGCAAACGTCATGTCGCAGTAGCCACAAGGATGCCTAGTTGAAGACAAACCCGAACCAGATGTCGCTGTTACTGCAACTGTACCGTTTTCAGGCATACTCTTATGCACATCAATACATCGTTGTTGTATAGAAACCTTTACTTTCTGCCGCACTGCAGGGCCTTTACATGTCTCCAAGTGATGCTTCAAATTAGCATTTCTTGTAAATTGCTTGCGACACTTAATACAATTAAACATTTTACGATAAGGGTTCTTAGCACATTCTCTCTTCTCGTGTCGACGAGCATTGCTGATGTATGAGAAAATCTTGTCACAGTAACGACATCGATGTTCGTTACTTGTTGACGATTCGCCATCCATTGAAGTCTCCATCGTGGACGAAACAGCGTTCGTCGAGGGTTCCTGTACAGCCAGCACTACCGGCATTAAAGTCTCTTCTGCTGGTGGTATCACGTCTTTTGAAATCTCCTCCAATGCTGACGTCGTCGTTTCCAATGGGATCTGCTCCTTCTCCGTCGTAGCTGTTGCAAGGTTCCCGTAGTCGATGGTACAACCTCCATCGAGTTCGACGTTAAAGTCGGTAAAGATGCCATCGAGTTCGCAAGAACAGGTAATTACGCAACTTATGCACCAGAAGAAACAAACTAGGTGAACCATACACCGTCGACGACAGTAACAAACTGAACGACCTGCTGTCTAGGACTCGCACCGGATGGAATAATACGCTTGTCAAATCAAGAACAATTTACTATAATGCTAGACTCAAAATAACATTAAAAATAGAAGCACCATCAACAAAAAGGAAGCACATTTTGGAAGCATCCTCAACAAAAAGGCAGCACATTTGGAAGCACCATCAAAAAGGCAGCACATTTGGAAGCACCATCAACAAAAAGGCAGCACATTTGGAAGCACCATCAAAAAGGCAGCACATTTGGAAACACCATCAAAAAGGCAGCACATTTGGAAGCACCATCAAAAAGACAGCACATTTGGAAGCACCCTCAACAAAAAGGTAACAAAATTGGAAGCACCCTCAACAAAAAGGTAACACAATTAGAAGCACCCTCAACAAAAAGGCAGCACATTTGGTAGCACCATCAAAAAGACAACACATTTGGAAGCACCATCTACAAAAAGGCACCACATTTGGAAACACAATCATCAGAATGGAAGCACATTTTGGTCGCACCGTCAATCAAAAGGAATCACATTCTACAAAACGAAAGCTCAATAACGAAAAGAGGTACATTCGCACGTACATTCAACTCGGTAGGATGCAATCGTCAATGTTAAGTAAGGATATAATGTCGCCATCAGTCTATGAATCCATCAGTTTTTAGTTCCATAAGTCATGGGCAACAAAAGTCATTTGCTCCAACTGCCTTTTGCTCCAACAGCACCAATTATATTTGACTAGAATGCTACGAGTCTAAGAGACTTTGTGGTCACAAGGCTACGAGTCTTCAAGTTTACGAAACTGCGAGGATACAGGACTACAAGTCTACACGAATACTTGACCACGAAGCAACAAGTCTACATGACTCTAATTGCGACATCTGTCTTCAGCTGAATTTTCTCTTTGGCTCCATCTGCTCCACCAGCATTATGTTACAACATTACAAGGCTACTTGGTTACGTAGCTACAAGAGTACAAGACTCCAATTGACGTATCTGTCTTCGATGGAATTTTCTCTTTTGCTCCAACTGCTCAAACAGCATTATGTTATAAGATTACAAGGCTACTTGGTTACGTAGCTACAAGTCTACGAGGCTTCAATGCAACATGACTACGCAATAGCAAGGCTACAAGACTACATAGCTTCCAGAACACAAGGTTACGTGATTACGAGGCTACAGGACTACGAAGCTTCCAGAACACAAGATTACGAGACTGCGAGGCTACATGACTCTGACTACAATAGCACCATTCAGTGGTGATAGTTAATTTATCTCATGCAAAATAGCCTGTTTAAAGTAGTGACGATTATTGTCAACAGATGACACCGCATGTTGCTTACAGGTAAATATTATTTAGTTCTTTTATGTAGGATGCGGGGTGCTCACTAACGATCACAAAAGAAGGATGGCTTGGCTGGACACCAAGGAGAAGGAAGTTCGCCTTGCATGTTAGTGCTTCACAGATATCTCATATGGTATATTATTTGATTGAGTATCTGAATAAAATTACCTGTCCTAGCCACCAAGTTCAATGCAGTTTGTCTCAAAGCATATTATTTGACTGAATAATGGTTGTTACTTTTTGAATTCCTCCTGGTAAAAAAAAATGACAAGTGCTGATTTAGTAGCAGAAATTCTCGAATTAAATGTAACTCCAAATAAAATGACATGTCTCATTAGGTAAAAAATCCTTCATGCAGAGAGCGTTTTCTCAGAATAGAGAGAAGCACTTGAAGAATCCACAGGAATAATCAGGAGCACACGGAAAAAAACACCATCATATTTACAAGAATAATCGGGAGCACAAAGAGAAAACCATCTTCATATCAACAAAAATAATCAGCGCAAACGTATTGACAAGAGTAATCGGGAGCACACGGAGAAAACCACACACCTTTCTTTCATATATTAAAATATCACAAAAAATATTTAAACAAATAAATAATAAAAAATTTAAAATAAAAAAATTACAAAAATACATAAAATTCAGGCTTGTACTAGAACTCTCTCTTGGCTCATCAATGAGAAGTTCACAAGCTAGCAGAATCTGTTTATGTATTTTTGTATTTTTTTTATTTTAAATTTTTTATTTTTTATTTGTATTAAATATTTTTTATAATATATTTTAATATATCAAAGAAAAGTGTGTGGTTTTCTCCGTGTGCTCCCGATTACTCTTGTTAATAAGTTTGCTCCTGATTATTTTTGTTAATATTAAGATGGTTTTCTCCATGTGCTCCCGATTATTCTTGTAAATATGATGGTGGTTTTCTCCGTGTGCTCCTGATTATTTCTGTGGATTCTTCAAGTGCTTCTCTCTATTCTGAGAAACCGCTCTCTGCATGAAGGATTTTTTACCTAATAAGACATGTTATTTTATTAGGAGTTACATTTAATTCATGAATTTCTGCTACTAAATCAGCACTTGTCATTTTTTTTACCAGGCGGAATTCAAAAAGTAACAACCATTATTCAGTCAAATAATATGCTTTGAGACAAACTGCATTGAACTTGGTGGCTAGGACAGGTAATTTTATTCAGATACTCAGTCAAATAATATACCATGAGACATCTGTGAAGCACTAACATGCAAGGCGAACTTCCTTCTCCTTTGTGTCAAGCGAAGCCATCCTTCTTTTGCAATCGTTAGTGAGCACCCCGCATCCTACATAAAAGAACTAAATAATATTTACCTGTAAGCAACATGCGGTGTCATCTGTTGACAATAATCGACACTACTTTAAACAGGCTATTTTGCATGAGATAAAATAACTCTCACCACTGAATGGTGCTATTGTAGACAGTTAGAGTCCTGTAGCCTCGCAGTCTCGTAATCTTGTGTTCTGGTAGCTTCGTAGTCCTACAGCCTCGTAATCACGTAACCTTGTTTTCTGGAAGCTACGTAGTCTTGAAGCCTCGCTATCGCGTAGTCATGTTGTATTGGAGCCTCGTAGACTTGTAGCTACGTATCCAAGTAGCCTTGTAATCTTATAACCTAATGCTGTTTGAGCAGTTGGAGCAAAAGAGAAAATTCCATCGAAGACAGATACGTCAATTGGAGTCTTGTAGACTTGTAGCTACGTAACCAAGTAGCCTTGTAATGTTATAACATAATGCTGGTGGAGCAGATGGAGCCAAAGATAAAATTCAGCCGAAGACAGATGTCGCAATTGGAGTCATGTAGACTTGTTGCTTCGTGGTCAAGTATTCATGTGGACTTGAAGTCCTATATCCTCGCAGTTTCGTAAACTTGAAGACTCGTAGGCTTGTGACCTCAAAGTCTCTTAGACTCATAGCATTCTAGTCAAATATCATTGGTGCTGTTGAAGCAAAAGGCAGTTGGAGCAAATGACTTTTGTTGCCAATGACTTATGGAACTAAAAACTGATGGATTCATAGACTGATGGCGACATTATATCCTAAATTAACGTTGACGATTGCATCCTACCGAGTTGAATATACGTGAGAATGTACCACCTTTTCGTTATTCAGCTTTCGTTTTGTGAAATGTGATTCCTTTTGATTGACGGTGCGACCAAAATGTGCTTCCATTCTGATGATTGTGTTTCCAAATGTGGTGCCTTTTTGTTGATGGTGCTTCCAAATGTGCTGCCTTTTTGTTGATGGTGCTTCCAAATGTGCTGCCTTTTTGTTGAGGGTGCTTCCAATTATGTTACTTTTTTGTTGAGGGTGCTTCCAATTTTGTTACCTTTTTGTTGAGGGTGCTTCCAAATGTGCTGCCTTTTTGATGGTGCTTCCAAATGTGCTGCCTTTTTGATGGTGCTTCCAAATGTGCTGCCTTTTTGATGGTGCTTCCAAATGTGCTGCCTATTTGTTGAGGGTGCTTCCAAAATGTGCTTCCTTTTTGTTGATGGTGCTTCTATTTTTAATGTTGTTTTGACTCTAGTATTATAGTAAAATGTTCTTAAATTGACTAGCGTATTATTTCATCCGGTGCATGTACATAAGCGAGTCCTAGACAGCAGGTCGTTAAGTTTGTTACTGTTGTCGACGGTGTATGGATCACCTAGTTTGTTTCTTCTGGTGCATAAGTTGCCTAAAAACCTGTTCTTGCGAACTCGATGGCATCTTTGCCGACTTTAACGTCGAACTCGATGGAGGTTGTACCATCGACTAAGGGAACCTTGACAACAGCTACGACGAAGAAGGAGCAGATCCCGTTGGCAACGACGACGTCAACATTGAAGGAGATTTCAACAGACGTGATACCACCAGCAGAAGAGACTTTAATGCCGGTAGTGCTGGCTGTACAGGAACCCTCAAAGAAAGCTCTTTCGTCCTCGATGTAGACTTCAATAGATGGCGAATGGTCAACAACTAACGAACATCGATGTCATTACTGTGACAAGATTTTCCAATACATCAGAAATGCTCGTCGACACGAGAAGAGATAATGTGCCAAGAACCCTTATCGTAAAATGTTTGGTTGTATTAAGTGTCGCAAGCAATTTATGAGAAATGCTAATTTGAAGCATCACTTGGAGACATGTAAAAGCCGTGCAGAGCGGCAGAAAGTAAAGGTTTCTATACAACAATGATGCATTGATGTGCATAAGAATATGCCTGGAAATGGTACAGTTGCAGTAACAGCGACATCTGGTTCGGGTTTGTTTTCAACTAGGCATCCTTGTGGCTACTGCGACATGACGTTTGCATTTGCACATGATGTACGGAGACATGAGAGGAGTAAATGTACGAAGAATCCTTCTCGCATGAAGTTCGCCCTGAGGAGTGTCATAAATGGTTTACTCGAATTGATAAATTGCGCCGACATGCGATAAACTGTAAAGGTGAAGTCCGTGCGCCTACTGCTGAACTACCTGCAGCAATTACGACTCCTCAGTTTAGATTGGTGACTCGTGAGCGTACAAGTAAAAAAACCGATGTGCAGCAACCGATTGCTGTGGCATCTGAACATGAAAATAAACCTAAGACTGTGATCGGAGCATTACAAGTGAACGATAATGGCTTCTACTTGGCGCAGTCTGCATTTCGTGGAACATTGAAGGACTACTATTTTCTAAATACGCTTAGTGAGTCGAAAGACATTTATAATTTTCTTGACGATATAAGACAAAACATAATCAATCAGCTTACTGATGACATGGCAACAAACGGACCTTTGAAATATAACTTGTGATTGGACTGTATATATGGAAAGCCTTATCCGTTCGATGACAAAGTGAAGAAGTGTGCATTCAAGACATCGGCTGCAGTAATTTACAGTTCTGACGATGTGAAGCAAACTGTTAAACAAGGTATCCAGAAACTCTGTCAAAAAGAGGAGGACTATGTCAGTAAAGAATCTGGCTGGTCTCTGTCTTGTATAAACCGATTGGAGCTAAGAATTAGTCATTTCAGGCCTATGCAGACCTAAATGATTGTAATATTGCTAACCTTCGCAGGTGATCCTGTAGTAGAATAGAAATAATGTAATAAATATTATGTTTGTAAAAGAATTTGCGGTGGTTTACTTCTCGAACCTCTCACTTTTCTGGTATTTGAATTAAATTTCCTTTAGCTTCGTCTAATATCGTGCCATGGACCTTAGTCGATCTAATTAATCAGTATATTGTTTGCAAATTTATTTAATGAATTTAGAACTTTTTCCTGAATTTCTAGGTTAATTATTACGTATTTCCAAGATGGCTTATAGAATGATGGTAATAGAGGATTTAAAGTCTCTTTAAGAATTTTGATCATGGTTAATTGAAATTATAATTTTTTGTATAAAATTAAATGTTTTGCATCATCCAGGGATCAAACCTAGGAACAGGAATCGATCGAATCAATATGTAAATTAATAAGTGATTTTTTCGGTCACTTTTGGAATTTTTCCCGCATTTCTAGATAAATAATTACACGATTCAAAGATGGCGGCCAAATGACAAGATGTCGGGTGTCACAAATGATTACTGTACTCTAGCGGGTAAGAATTAAACTAACATGGTGTCAGCGCACTCTAGCCATCGATACAATGATGATAGCTTCCAGCAAACGAAGACAAGATGGTGGACATGACGTCATACTAACTGGCGATATATGTGCTATTAACAAAGTGGTGGGGGCCAGTCTGCCTGCACCCACAACGGGGGAAGGATCGGTAGCAATTTTTATTTTTTTGCACTCGTCGGGTTCGAACCAAGGACTCCGAGCTTCGTGTCATTAAAGTAATTTCTTTTAATATTTTTATTAAAAATTTTATTAATAGTTTTTTTTATAATTTTTAATTTTTTCCATTAAAATCGGACATTAAATAAAGATTTTATAGATGGTGGCCGTAGCGGAAATTGCAACGGTGACGTCATTATCCATGATGATGTCAGAGGCTTTTCGGAGGCTGTAGACATGGATGTTTAAGCCTAGCCTCTGGTATTTTTATGAACTAAAAATGGGAAATTTTCCCTTGAAACGGGAATTTTTCCCTCAAAAAGAGAATTTATTAATTTATCAAAATTTTTGAGATTTTTTGGCGGATTTTTTTTCCCACAAAAATGGACATTTTGGTGAATTTTGAGGAATTTTGGGCAAATTTGCCCAATTTTGTTAACGTTTGGCAATTTTTGAGGGTCAAATTTCAAGGTCATGGTCAAGGTCACGGTAATACTTGTCCCGTTACACTGTGTCCCGTTACGCTCATCCAAGAAGGCCGGCGTGACGTCACAATCAGATATATGGCTCGGCTTTCGGCTCCGGACCCTGGACCCTGTTTCCGGACTGGCCAAACTATACTACTGAGAATGATTACACATCATGGAAAGTTCCAAACATATTGGTTGAGCAGCTAAGACTTCTACATGGTTCGTTTTGTGCAGGAAACTATTCGTGCATCAAAGAAATATCCTTCTTACTCAAAGAACTGAGGGAAGCTGGCTACATACAATAATGGCTTGTTTTACTTGCATTTGTATAATGTAAAGAAATAAAAATAATAATTTAATTTATAAAAATTTAATGTTTTTATTTCTTGTATTATGATTTCTAACTAAGACTTAGTTCTCGTAACTTGTGCTTCCTTTTTGCCTTTTTGCTGATGGTGCTTCGAAAATGTGTTTTTTTTATGATTATGGTTCTTCCAAATGTGCTGCCTTTTTGTTGATGGTGCTTCCAATTGTGCTTCTTTTTATGATGGTGCTTCCAAATGTGCTGCCTTTTTGATAATGGTGCTTCCAATTGTGCTTCCTTTTTTGATGGTGATTCTAAATGTGCTGCCTTTTTGTTGATGGTGCTTCCAAAATGTGCTTCCTTTTTGATTATGGTGCTTCCAAATGTGCTGCCTTTTTGTTGATGGTGCTTCCAATCGTGCTTCCTTTTTTCGATGTTGCTTCCAAATGTGCTGCCTTTTTTTTTTGATTATGGTGCTTTCAATTGTGCTGCCTTTTTGATTATGGTGCTTCCAAATGTGCTGCCTTTTTGTTGATGGTGCTTCCAATTGTGCTTCATTTTTTGATGGTGCTTCCAAATGTGCTGCCTTTTTGTTGATGGTGCTTCCAATTGTGCTTCCTTTTTTGATGGTGCTTCTAAATGTTCTGCCTTTTTGTTGATGGTGCTTCCAAAATGTGTTTCCTTTTTGATTGTGGTGCTTACAAATGTGCTGCCTTTTTGTTGATGGTGCTTCCAATTGTGCTTCCTTTTTTGATTGTGCTTCCAAATGTGTGGCTTTTTTTTTGATTATGGTTCTTTCAAATGTGCTGCCTTTTTGATTATGGTGCCTCCAAATGTGCTGCCTTTTTGTTGATAGTGCTTCTAATTGTGCTTCATTTTTTGATGGTGCTTCCAAATGTGCTGACTTTTTGTTGGTGGTGCTTCCAAATGTGCTTCCTTTTTGTTAATGGTGCTGACTTTTTGATTGGATTCTTGGTCCTCTTGGAAGCGTAAAAAAAAACATGGTCCGTTGGTTTAGTTAAAAATAATTAGCTGACGATGAGGAAGGACGTGAGGTTCGGAAATAACTGGTCTATACGTCTGACATTGATAATGACCCGGTCTCTCGGTTTGAAGACGCTGGGTCTATATGTATGTATGGCTTTGTACATAAATGGTTTAGAGGTTATTCAGGTTATTGAAAAACTAGACTTTAATGTTAAGCTTATCAGCAACGTATTTAATTCGTCGAACATTGTCGTACATTGACTTGTGTTTTTTTATTTTTGAAGAGAGAATGATTTATAAACTCCGCGAAAGGTAATGGAAAAACAGAATATTAAATTTATTTAATATTTAGTTACACTTGTCACTGTTCAAGTATCGTAACGAGGGCAGAAATCCAGCGATTCAATATGTTAATTAATGAGTAATTTATTTGATGAATTTTGGATTTTTTCCCCAATTTCTAGCTAAATAATTACACGATTTCAAGATGGCGCCCAAATTTCAAGATGGCGGGGGCACCTCGGTAATAAATGTTTACTGCACTGTAGGGGGTTGGAATTAAATTATCCAGATGGAAATGTACTCTATAAGACGAGTACACACACAAGATGGTGTACTCCAGCAGGTGGTAGCTCCTGGTAGCATGTACTGAACTTAAAATGTTGGATCCATGATGGTTGACAAGGACAGAGTCAAATTTCAAGGTCAAGGTAAAATTTCAAGGTCAAGGTCAAATTTCAAGGTAAAGGTCAAATTTCAAGGTCAAGGGCAAAGTTCTAGGTCAAGGTGAAAGCTCAATGCCAACAGTTGAGGACAAAGTTATGGTGAACAGATAATTATACTAACATGGTATCAGCACACTCTAGCTGACGTAAACATGATGGTGGTCTCCAGCAGATGAAGACAAGATGGCGGACATGACGTCATCCTAGTTGATACATACCTTGTTATTGGTGGTGGGGGGAGTCTGCCAGCAGCCACCACGGGGGAAGGATCTGATGTTTTTTTTTTTTGCTCTTACGGGTTTTGAACCAAGGACGAGAATCAATCTAATCAATCAGTATTCTAATAAGTAAATTATTTGATGAATTTTGGAATTTTTTCGAATCTGTAGCATTAAAATTACAGATTTTCAAGATGGCGGCCGTAACGAAATGTTAAACTGTGTATTTTTAGGATTTTTATTTTTTAATTCAATTAATAAATATTTTTTATAATTTTTAAATTTTTTCCCGATTTTCTAACATAAAAATTACGGATTTTCAAGATGGCGGCCATAACGATAATAGCAACAGTTACGTCTTAATACAAGATAGTGGTTCTGTCTCGAACAGGTGATGATATTATTACTTTAAATTCAAAAAAAATTACAATTCCGGATATGCATATTACTGTATTTTTATATATACCTTATTTAATTTTCAGTCTGGTAAATGTCTCGATGGCCGAGCGGTTTAAGGCGTATGTTTTCCAACTTAGAGATCAGAGCTGCGATGGTTCGAATCACAGCACTTCCAATGTATTTTGTATAAAAATTTAAATTTAATATGTCGATAAGGACCATAATAGCTATGGTAGGTAATGGAACATCGACCTTATGTGATGAGACAGAGCGACGCTGGCGCTCTCTATGAACAAACAGCAGAAATGAACTCGACGGTATCCAAGATGGTGGTCTCCAGTAGAACAGAAAAAAAATCAAGAGCGACGCTGGCGCTATCTATGAACTTACAGCAGAATCAAAGTCGACAGTATCCAAGATGGCAGCCTCCAGAAGAACAGAATAAAATCAATATGGCGACAGAGACGAAAATTTCATCATAATGAGTGGGGCTTTCGATTTCAAGATGGCGGATCCAAGATTGCGGATCCAAGATGGCCGCCGGGGTCAAGGTCAAGGTCAAAGGTCAAGGTCACTACCATCCAAGATGGCCGCCGTGATGTCACAATCCAAGATGGCGGACCGGCTCCCAGCTCCACAGCCTGAAGCCTGCGCTCGGAGGAACCAATATATACTACTATCCACAATAGGAAAACATATTTTACTGCTACATTTTTTTGTATGTCTTCTCAAATTATTAATACAAGTAAACCAAACATGTCGCATATTACACCTAAACATAATACGACCAAGAATTCTTCAAGCATTTCCTCTTTTGTGTCTTCGTGCATCATGAACATTTGCGAATAGCATTTTCAGTAGCTGCAAGGATGTTTAGTCGACAACAAAGATTTCGTAGATGTTAATGATGTACCAATTTTTAGTGAGTCATTAAGCACATCAATGCAATGTTGGTGTGCTGAAATATTTATATTATACTGCGCGGAAACAACCACTTTGCAGGTCTTTAAGTGTCTTTTCAACTTATAATTTCTAGCAAATGGCTTTCGACATTTATCACTGCCAAAACATTTGCGAAGCAGATTCTTCGCACATTCTATCTTTTCGTGTCATTGAGTGTTAACGTTCTTGAAGAACATCTATCTTCAGTAGTGACATGGATGTTCGAAATATGTTATTTGACCTCCGGCGGTAACAATCAATTAAATTGGATTCACCAATGTTCATAAATTAAGGAATCGAGGTGTCCTTTGCGGGCAACACTAGGCACATTGAATACTTCTGTATTGTTAAGTGGTTGTTGCTGCGCAGTATAATATAAAAATTTCTGCACACCAAAATTAAATTTATGTGCTTAAGGACACACCGAAAATTGCTACAACATCATTAATATCTACAGATTATTTGTTGTCGACTAAACATCCTTCAATTTCGTAAGAACCAACGGGTCAATAAACAGAATGTATCATTATTCATGTTACAACGCTTGAGGGTACAAAGCTCTTATTATTTGCAACCTTTTTTGCCAATAAACATGTTGCCGGAAACGCGTAGTAAGACCCTGTAGCCCCAGTAAGAGTCAGCGTAGGCAACCCATTGGGCTTTGTGCGAGACAGATGATGCTATGGTGAATTACGTGTTTAGGACGCCGGGCAGTGCTCGAGAGGACTGTACGATGCCGAATGCTGACCCCCGCCCCTTTTTACTTCCGTTGGTGGCGCCCTCACCTCTTTTCTTCCATTTGTGCCGTGCCATAGCACTGCGCAGCGTGACATCGCAGTGTCGCAGTGTGTTTTGACATCACTGGTAGTCTGTCGTTGACTGTTCTGTCATGCAAGCAAACTCGTGGTGTCATTTCTTTCGCCGTGGTTCTGAAAAGAGCGACGTTTTAGTGGAGCTCAATGGAGTACATGTTTAGTGAGTATACAGACATGCTGCTTGTTTACGGGGAAGCTAGAAAAAATGGACGAGCCGCCCGTCGTCTGTACGAAGAACGATATCCGGGTCGTAGGATTCCAGCTCACACCATGTTTGCAAGACTTACTCAGCGAATGCGTGATACGGGTACATGTGCCGTCACAAGACCAAATGCATGTGCTCCACGCAGGGTTCGTACTCCCAATTTTGAAGAAGATGTACTTCAGAGATTTGAGGAGAGTCCGGATACAAGCACAAGGGCAGAAATTTCCGATATGGACACTGACAAAATGGCTGTTTGGCGAGTTCTTCATGAGCAACTCTTGTACCCGTACCACCTACAAAAAGTGCAACTCATTGGTCCAGCGGACTATCCTCTTCGCATGACCTTTTCTCGTTGGTACATTCGAAGATTATTGAGGAACCCCGAGTTAGCGGTTTTATTCAGCGATGAAGCCAAGTTCACTCAAGACGCTATTCTCAATTCGCACAACAGTCATGTTTGGAATGTTGTCAATCCGCATGTAAAGTGTGTTACAGCTCGCCAGGAATGTTTTTCAGTTAATGTGTGGGCCGGGATTGGTGACGGCGTACTCATCGGGCCTTTTTTTTCCGCCCCGACTTACCGGCGCCGGATACCCCCACTTCCTTCAGAACGAACTACCAGGTCTTCTTGAAGAGGTTCCATTGCATGACCGATGTGTGATGTGGTACCAACATGACGGGGCACCACCTCATTTTTCCCTGCAAGTGCGAGAGTATTTAAACCCAATATTTCCAAACCGATGAATTGGACGAGCGGGCCCTGTCTAATGGCCGCCAAGGTTTTCGGACCTAACCCCATTAGATTTCTTTCTGTGGGGTTACGTAAAAGGGCTTATCTACGCTACGCTAGTAGAAACGGTAAAAGAGCTTACACAGCGAATCATTAAAGCGTTCGAAATAATAAGGTTGACTCCACAAATGCTCTAGCGTATCTGTGAAAACATGATTCGCCGTTGCCACCTCTGTGTCGCTCAAGGTGGGCGTGTTTTTGCGCCGTTGCTTTAGGCTGTCATGTTGTTAAAACATATGCAACAATTTCAATGTTGTTAAACAATGCCGAAGCTGTGATTGATTTCAGAGTGAAATTAAAATCTAAGCCATGATTAAAAATGTTATTTCTGTACTCGAACGCCCGCACATCCACAACATAACACTCTACAACGGGTTACCTACGCTGATTCTTTCTGGGGCTACAGGGGCTTAACCACGCGTTTCCGGCTACATGTTTATTGGCAGAAATGGTTGCAAATAATAAGAGCTTTCTACCATCAAGCGTTGTAACATGAATTATGATATACTGTATATCTTGAAAAGTCCCGTCACTTTTCAGTAAGCACATATTGCAGTTATTCGACGATAATTGGTATGGCATTATACATTTGATAATCTGCAAGCCCAATACACCATTCTCCTTCCAATTCCAGAGACGATAATTAACCCCCCCCCCCCCCCCCCCGGGGTTGTGACCAGTCAATGTAAGTTTATCGACATGAATAACGTATTTTTATAACTGTACAGTCTTTATAGAAATAATTTTAGTTAAAAAGCAAAGGCACAAGTGACCGCAGTTTATTTGGTTAGGCAACTGTTAGGTTTCCTAATTATAGCACAGCGTTGTCCCACACAAGTACTTTCGTAGTTCTAGCGGAGGTCTCCCATCACCGAAACTGTTGTAGCACTCGACCATTTTTTTAAACTTTAGTATGCTACCGAGTGCGTACCGTGGCATCTAAATTAACGAAGCATCTAAATAAACGATGGCGCACTCACTTGTCTTTGGCTTTGTATGTAAATTGTCTCGCATAATAACTCCTCGGAAATGTGGTATTTTAATTTTTCGAGTGTACCTTATAAAATCTATATTGGTAAGCGGACGTTTCGACAAAGAACTTAGGATTGTTTCAATCATTTCTTTCTCATGTCGACACTTGCTTTTTGACAGTGTTATTAAGTAACGAATTACAAGTAATCGGATTACTTGTAACGATTACTATTCAAGTAATTTATACTTGTAACGAATTACATTTAAAAAATGTAATTCGTACTTGTAATCGGAATACATAACATTAATTGTAATCGTTACATTAAGGTAATCGATACTTTATATTTACTTGCCGTTACTTTTATTCTCGGAACGTATAATGAATACAATTAACAACAAGAAGAACATAAATTTTTGTTTTAGTAAAATTTATAATTTTAGGCTTGTAGTGCTACGATCGTATGCACAACATCTATGATCAAAAATGACAAAGCACAGAAGTGGCTTGTCAGATTCTACATATCTTTGCCTTCTTGTCTTCACTTTGTTTACTTGTGTTGTGTCCACTACTCGCAAATGCATCGCAATCATGGATGGTATAGGTAACCGAAGTGATACAGCGACAAATTCAAATGCTGAAGAAGTCGTTAATAATGAAGATAGAATTTTTCCGTTTACTTACCTTGATAAATATTTTGAATTATCTGGGAAGCAGAGCAAAGAGAATATGTCTGTGAAGTGTAAGTTATGTTTGGGAAATAAATTACTCAGATCAGCATGGAGCACTGCTTCAAATTTAAGGAAACATATCACGGTAAGCAAACTAGATAATGAATTTTATTAATGATATGTATTAACACTGTTTTTTACAACATTTACTGACATTATCTACTGTATTTCCACAATTGTAAGTCACCCTGCATTATAATCCGCAACCCAATTTTTAAGCCTATTTAAAGGGGAAATACATTTTTTACCTTCGCCTTCGTCTCTAATTGTTTTTTTATTTGTGGTCAACTGGAGGCCATTTGTACACGCACGTGGTATCATTTTATTCTTGAGATGTTTTTCGAGGTTATCTCTGGCGCCACACTAGCACAACCATCTGGCAGAGCAAGGTCATTTATATACAAAATGTAGCGCATACCCACGTACGCCGCGTCACAGAAAATAACTTTGCGACGATTTATAAGAATATTATTTTTGTTTTCGACTGCACTTAAAACGGTTTTCAAGTTTTGTAAACACAAAATAAATTTTCTTCCAATGTAGCCCGCACCCTTGTTTTTAGGCTAACAATTCTGTAAAATTGTTCGGCTTATAATTGCGGAAATACGGCATGTAACACTTAACGCTCTTAACATGTTGAAAATGGGTTGTTTTACCTTGCATTGATAATATTCACATTATATTTTTTTATCACGAGGTCATAATTTTGACATTGGTTACACTGTGAATTTCAGAGAGTTCACCCTACAAAATTATGTGAAATGGAGATCTTGCAGGAAGTAACCAAGAAAAGAAAGGCCATCAACGAGGCATCAAATTTGCCAAACTCCAAGAAACAAGCTTTGTTGACATTTTCACAAAAAGGCTCTGGTGCAAGTCAGGCAACTGTGGACAGGCTGATTTTGAACTTTGTATGCAGTACTCTCCAACCATTTTCTGTTGTAGAAGAAGAGTCATTTGTGAATCTTGTGCAATGTTTAGCACCAGGTCGATCTGTAATGTGTAGGCAGACAATGGCTGTACGCCTCAAAGAATGTTACGAAACGCTAAAGAAGAAGCTAATGGCGGAACTAGCTTTAGTTTCTAATGTAGCAATCACAGCAGATTGCTGGAGCCATTTTAGCCGAGAATATCTCGGAATAACGGTCCACTGGATAGACGAGGAAACTCTTCAACGTAAATCAGCCATGTTAACAATCGAAAGACTTGTTGGAAGACACACCTATGACGTTTTGGCTGCCGCCATTTACAAGGCACTCAGAGAATTCCATATACACAATAAAGTGTTGGCTTGTGTCATTGATAACGGCTCCAACTTTGTAAAGGCTTTCAGGTATGTATTATATTCATTTATTTAATATTAAATTTTTTAAATAATGATTAATTCATATTTATTAATGGAGTGGTTTAATTTATTTCTAGCATGTTTGGTTTACACTCGCAGACAGATGTTAAAGAAGATAAAGATAAAGACGATGAATTAGAGATTGTTTATGTGTCAAGTATTTTGGATGAAGGTCAAAACGAGTTCCATTACGTTATACCTCCCCATCAAAGTTGTGCAGCACACACCTTGAACTTATTCGCTGTAAAGGTATGATTTAAATGAGTATTAAAAATTTAAATAGCTAGTTTATGTAAACAATTTTAGAAGTTTATAATTTAGTAATTTGCCTTTAAACATTTTTATTAATTGTTTAGGATAGCCAAAATGCAGAAAGTGATCCAGCGTTCAAAAAAGTGGCCAGATATACATTTGCTCGCTGTCAAGCCCTCTGGAACAAACAAAGAAGTACAGTTGCAGCTGATTTAGTAAAGGAAATATTTGGAAAATTGCTTTACGCACCTTGTGCTACTAGATGGAACAGTTTGTATAACAGTGTAAACTGTCTCTTGTCTGTTGTTCAGCAGCATGGAGAAGACATGCTTGACAAGCTTGTAGATTGTTTAGGATTGCCACGATTTCGGCCTGCGGAATTGGCTTTTTTGGTAGAGTATTCTATGGTAGGTAATATTTTATTTTTAAAAATTATATATGTGTTATTGTTTTACCAAATAATTTGACTCTGCTGCGAGAGTTTAACTTCTGTAGTTATATTTCAGCATCAGTCAACTAATTAACTCATAGTTATTTTTATTTATGCTAGTACTAACTTCCTAGATCATTTGAAAACCTTAAATCTCATGATGACATTGTAAATACTATTTTCTCTTTTTCTTATATACATGACAGTTGGTGCGCTAACAAAATAAAATTGTTTTTAGTTGAATATTTTAACAAATAGCTTTGTAGCTTAGTCATAATGACTGAAAACTGGGATTGTCAATAACATTAGTATTTTAAGCTAATGTATTTATACTTTACTCATTATTTAATATTATACATTTTTTATACATACTTAACTAACCGAGCTGATTTATTTTCTCTTCATGTTGGTTTAATGTTTTATAAAATTGTACTATTGTGATATATATTATATATGTACATAAACACACGTGTGTGTATATATATACACATACACACACGTGTATATATATATACACATGTGTGCATATGTTTGTTTCTTTTTGTATGACATATCACATGACAAATTGTGTCGCTTGTAATATTTTATATTTTGAATATTTTTGCAGTTAATGAAACCACTGGCACTTGCCTTAAACATACTTCAAGCGGAAAAAAACATGTTCGCTGGTTACCTGCAGCCAACAATAACAAGTATTTAAAGGGAACTTGGCAAAAAGATTAACGACAGCAGTGTTGTTTATTGTAGACCTTTGGCCAAATCATTGCATGAGGGTTAGACAAGCGTTTCGGTTCAATTTTGGAAGATAATAAATTGACAACAGCTGCCGGCCTCATTCCATCACTGAAATTTTCTTGGCTGGAAGGACAACAGAAATAGGAAGCTGTATCCTCCTTAAAAAATGAAATTGATGCCTTCGCTAGTGGTGCAAGTTCTGCTTCTGTTATGACAGAAGAAAATGTGAACAGAGACGAAGAGGCAATTTTTCTCAACATTTTGACTACGTCAGTTTCACCTGTCTTGGAGGAAGTAAATTCCTAATTAATGAACGGCCATAGCGACTTACAGTGTCTCCAACATTACCCTATCCTAAAATCTGCATTTTTAAAATTTAACACGTCGCTGCCGTCAAGTGCTCCCGTTGAGCGTCTTTTTAGTGTTGGTAAAGTTGTTTTTGCCATCAAGAGAGGGAATCTATCTGATGAGAACTTTAAAATGCAATTGTTTTGTAAGGTCATTTCCAAAATTTAAAGAGTTTTACTTTTATTACAGGTAGCTACTTGTATGAAGTCTTTTGATCTTATTGAATCAATTTTGTCCTCAAATAGTATTCATTTAATTAAAGATAATAAATAAAATCATTACATGAAATCATTTTTTTAACAAAACATATATGTATGTATGTTTATTAATGTAACAGTGTGTAAAAAAATTGAATCGTAGGTAAGTCAGTTTTAAAATGGTATCGGAAAGTAATTATAATTGTAATTGTAATTTTACTGATTACTTCTATGTAAAGTAATTTTTACTTGTAATTAGTTACATTGTCACCACAGTAATTGTAATTGAGCCCAATTACTTTTTCCGAGAACTTTTAACAACACTGCTTTTTGAGATCGTAATTTTTTCACCCATGGCAATGGCTTCCATTGTGGCATTGTGTCTTTGTTTCCCTTAACTACTTGCGCTCGTTCTTGGAATTATTGATTTCCCACACTATACCACTCGTAGCACCGATGAGGCAACCGAGGATGCCCAATGCCGGGAAAAGCAAAGGTAGAAATCCACCAGTAATCTTTTTTTGGGAGTCAGTCTTTTTTCTTAGCTTTTTGTATGACTGCACCAGTCTTGCGTGAATTAACCTTGGTGTTACGGGTCCTGATTCAACGAGCACCCATTCCTAATTTAGTTTACGCCTTCATGAATTTGGATACGCCCCACGCCACAATTTTCTTTCCAAGTCCTGCATCTGGTGCTTTACTTATATCTTCGGCTCCCTGTGCCAGTATCTCGTCAATTCGGTGCCTTGATTCAAGATCCTTGCTGGGGAAATAGGTAATATCATGCTGCTTGCACATCTCGTCAAGAGAATTAATGCCAACGTCACCGAGAGCTAATTGTTTGGCTAGTTTATTTCCTGGACTACAAAATCTGTAGCCATATGCTTCGGCAGCAGAGCTGGTCGCTTGTCGAGTAGGGTAACGCCTTCCTTCTCCAACATGTGAACTGGGGCTGCCTTATTTACACTCGAAAATCACAGGGGGGAATGCCAAACTAGTAGTATGTAAATGGGCGACCGGGCACAGGCGCCAGGCGCTGGAGCCGGAGCCGTGTCCGCCATATTGGATTGTGACGTCACGGCGGTCATCTTAGATGAGTGTAACGGGACACAGCGTAACGGGACAAGTAGGACATTGACCTTTGACCCTCAAAATTCGCCAAAATTGGGCAAAAATTGCCCAAATTCCTCAAAAATCGCCAAAATTTACATTTTTGTGGAAAAAAATTCCGCCAAAAAATCTCAAAAAATTTCACAATTCAAAAATTAGGATTTTGAAAACCTCAAAAGTCATTTTGTCCTAGAAAGAACCCAAATTCCTAAAAACGGCTTAAGCATCAATGTCTACAGCCTCCGGTAAGCACGTTCTAGGAATAAGGATACAATGACCGCCATCTTGGATAATGTCGTCACTGTTGCAATTTTCGTTACGGTCGCCATCTTTAACTTTTTTATTTATTATCCGAATTTAATTAAATATTTTTTAAAAATTATAAAAAAAATCAAATAATAATATTTTAAAGAAAAACATTAAAAAATTGTACTTTTACGACACGGAGTTCGGAGTCCTAGGTTCGAACCCGGTGAGGGCAAAATAATAAAAATGGCGACCGATCCTTCCCCCGTGGTGATTGCAGGCAGACTGGCCCTCTCCACCTTTACCAATGCATATAAATCATCCGACAGTATGACGTCACGTCCGCCATCTTGTCCTCGTCTTCTGGAAGCCATCATGTTATCGTCTGCTAGAGTGCGCTGACACCATGTTAGTTTAACTCGTACCCGCTAGAGTGCAGTAATCATTTATTATTACTGTGACACCCGCCATCTTGTCATCTGGCCGCCATCTTAAAAATCCGTAATTATTTAGTTAGAAATACGGGAAAATTTTTAAAATCATCCAAAAAATTAACCCATCAAATTAAATAATAAAAATCTTAAAAAAACACCGTTGCACTTTTCGTTACTACAGCCATCTTGAAAATCCGGAATTTCAATGCTAGAGATGCGGGAAAAAAAGTTCAAAATTCATTAAATATATTTGTAATCTATATAATGATTGATTAGATCGACTAAGGGCCTTGGTTCGATCCTTGGGTGATACAAAACAACTTTAATTTTTATGTAAAATACCTAAAAAAATGACAGGTTCGAGAAATAAAACATCGTAAGTTCTTTTAAAAAACAACATTTTATTGCATAATTTCTATTCTACTACAGGAACACTTGTAAAAGCCAGCAATTTTATAAACATTTAGTTCCGCATCGGTGTGAAATGACTAATTCATAGCTCCAATCGGTTTATACTAGACAGAGACCAACCGGAACCTTTACTGACATAGTTCTCCTCTTCTTGACAGAGTTTCTTGATACCATGTTTAACAGCTTGCTTCACATCGTCAGAACTGTAAATTACTGCAGCCGAAGTCTTGAAAGCACATTTCTTCACTTTGTCATCGAATGGATATGGCTTTCCATATATACAGTCCAACCACAAGTTATATTTCAAAGGTCCGTTTGTTGCTACGTCATCAGTAAGCTGATTGATTATGTCCTCTCTGATATCATCAAGAAAATTACAAATGTCTTTCGACTCACCTAACGTATTTGAATAATAGTAGCCTTTCAATGTTCCACGAAATGCAGACTGTGCCAAGTAGAAGCCATTATCGTTCACTTGTAATGCTCCGAACACAGTCTTAGGTTTATTTTCCTGTTCAGACGTCATAGCAATCGGTTGCTGCACAATGCTTTTTTTGCTTGTACCATCACGAGTCACCAATCTAATCCGAGGAGTCGAACTTTCTACAGGTAGTTCAGCAGTAGGCGCACAGACTGCACCTTTACATTTTTTTCGCATGATGTCGCAAACTGTCAATTCGAGTAAACCATTTAAGGCACTCATCACAGCGAAACTTCATGCGAGAAGGATTCTTCTTGAATTTACTCCTCTCATGTCTTCGTGCATTATGGGAAAATGCGAACGACGTATCACAGTAGCTGCAAGGATACCGTGGTGATGAAGTCGAGCCTTTCAGACCTGTTCCAGATACTGGCATTGCAACAGAAGTACAATTTCCAGGCATTCTCTTATGAACATCAATACATCGTTGTTGTATAGAAACCCTTACTATCTGCCGCCCAGCAGCGCCTTTACATGTTTTCAAGTGCGTTTTCATATTATCTTTTCTGGAAAACTGCTTATGACACTTCTCACAAACAATCATTTTGCGAGGAGGATTCTTAGCACATTCTCTCTTCTCGTGTCGACGAGCATTGCTGCTGTTTGAGAAAATCTTGTCACAGTAACGACATCGATGTTCGTTAATTGTTGTCGATTCACCATCCATTGAAGTCTCCATCGAGGGCTAAACAGCATTCGGCGAGGTTTACTGTACAGCCAGCACTACCGACATTAAAGTCTCTTCTGCTGGTGGTATCTCGACTGTTGAAGTCTCCTCCAGTGTTGACGTCGACGTTGCTAATGGGATCTGTTCCACCATCGTCGTCGCTAACGTCATGGTTCCCGTAGTCGATGGTACAACCTCCATCGAGTTCGACGTTAAAGACGGTAAAGATGCCATCGAGGTCTCAAGAACAGCTAATTAACACGACTTATGCACCATAAGAAACAAACTAGGCGATCCTTACACCACCGACGTCTGTAACAAACTGAGCGACCTGCTGTCTAGGACTCGCTTATATACATGCACTGTATGGAATAATACGCTAGTCAAATCAAGAATCATTTACAATAATACTAGAGTCAAATATACATTTAAAAAAAGAGGATCATATGATCGAAAAAAAAAATTCTATGAGTTATGGTACGTTCTCTTCTCATTAATTCGATCTCTCTAATATACGCTAGGCTCCAAGAGCTCCATCACCATTTTGCTCCTATGCTTCAATTGACCATCAGCTTCAAGTGATCCAACAGCTCTATCAGCTCCAACACATAATGTACGCAATGTACGCGCAATACATGCAATTTACGCGCAATAAATATAATGATCACACAGTACACACAGGAAACGTAACGTACACACAATACACACAGGAAACGGAACGTACACATAGTACACACAGGTAACGGAACGTACACACAGTACACACAGGAAACGAACGTACAGACAGGAAAGGGAACGTACACACAGGAAACGGAACGTACATACAGTACACACAGGAAACGGATCGAACGCGTAATGTTCTCGCAATTGATGCACAGTGCACGCAATGTACGCAAAGTACACGCAATGTATGCAATGTACGCGCAGGACAAGCATTTAATGAGAACGAAGCACGTTTGGACGGAAATTCTATAAAACGAAAGCTCATTTAACGAAAAGGAGGCACATTCTCTCTCGGTCATTCAACTCAGTAGGATGCGATCGTCAATGATAAGTCAAGATATGTCTCCAACAGTCTATGCGTCCAAAAGTTTTTATTTCCATTAGTCATTGGCTACAATAGTCATTGACTCCAACAGTCTTTTGGCTCCAAAAGTCATTGGCTCCAACAACCATTGGCTCCAACGGTCTTTTGCTTCATCAGCTCCAATGATATTTGGCTAGAATGCTTCAAGTCTAAGAGACTATTAGGCTACAATTCAAAGAGTCTACAAGACTCCTACAACTGCCTACGAGTCTACGAAGCTCCAACTAATCCAGCAGCTTTATGTTATATGATTACAAGACTACTTGTTTACGTAGCTACAAGTAACGTGGATACTTGGCTACGTAGCTACAAGTATACGAGGCTCCAAGATATCATGACTACGCGGCGACGACCCATGAGGTTACGAGATTCGTGACTACGAGTCTTCAAGTTTACGAGACTACAAGGCTATAGAGCTACGAAGCTTCTAGAACATAAGTTTACGAGACTGCGAGGATACAGGACTACAAGTCTACACGAGTACTTTGTGCCCCTTGTGTGGATAAAAAAACTTTATCTATAGTTATGAAAATACTGGAAGCTGCATCTCGTGGGCGAAACAGTAACTACTGTTTACTCAGAGGACACAAGGGATCAACCACAAATATTAGTTAGTTCTCACAAAGGGAACTAGGAAGGAGGATCGTATTTGAAGTAAAAAAAAATATGTTTGCTTAAAATTTACCCTTTTTATTGCTAATTAAAATCTGCATTATATTATTTTGATGTTCTTTAAAATTACAAAATTACCATTATTTAAATCAATAATTAATTATTTTAAAGGGGGCCCGGGCCATTTGAAGTCATTAGTTACAATTTTATGATACATTTCATAAATGAGACTATGAAAATAACAAAAATAGTTTTAACATTTATAAATGTAATAGTTATAAAAAAACATTAATTGCTCTGATTGGTGCAGGAGTACATATTCAAAATGTTGCGTAGCGGACTGTTCACTGGCGGAGCATAGTAAGGAGGTTCTGGGCTTCAATCTCCGAAGGATCGGCGTAAATTTGGCAGACTAAGTCTTGAAACAATTCTTGACTCAAGTCTTGAACCCCACTGGAACCAAAAGGGAATCCAGTGGTCAAGAATAGTAAACTAATTACGTTAGGGCATAAGGATGACGGGGAGGCAACAATTGTCAAACAGGATGTTGACTTTTCCACTTACCGATCTGGGGTTGTAGTGAAGTGAAGTGAAGTTAAGTGAAGTCACTCCCCGAAGGGAGGCGGCGCTAGTAGTCGCGTTGAACCGTCGCGAAACATAATGCGAAATTACTACTTGGCTAAACTAATGGCAAATAGCCAACCAGAAGAATATAAAAAAAGGTTAGGGAACACTCCCGAACATGAGAGATCACATCTCTTAGCTAGGTTGCGACGGCTGAATACGTAAACGGCGCGGGCGATGCAGCTACGGCACGAGATGCTATCGCGGAGACCGCCGAAGGAAGAATCACTCGCTCTTCCAGGTGACATGAAGTTAAGTTCGAGCGAAATGCCCGGAGTCTTAGGGAGTGGGAGAAGTGGCCTCTGATTGGCTAGAATAAGCCCGGCGGAGTACTTGCTCCACCCTCCAAAAGAAAAAGATATGAAGAGGGCTCATTCACTAAATTAAAGGGGCCTAAGAGGAGCAAAGCAGAGCACTCTGTTGGGGACAACAGGAACTGACACTGTGTTGGTACGCAAGAGTCCCGCAAGGGGATAACTAGCGAAAGGTAGTACCATATGGAGCCCTCTTGGTGCGAGCTCTGTCGGGGAGGAAAGGAACTTAGATTAAGTATAATCGCGGCCGCCAGAGCGCTCGCTCTGACGCCTAAAAGAAGGTAATTTAGTTCGCCGTTCCGTCGGGAGATGGCGCAAGCTGTCCATTCGCCGGCCTGGGGTCTTTTATAGAGACCGGGAGGGGGTTTATCCAGAGGGAAGGTTCTGGAATGGATAGTGGGGAAAAGAGAAGGGGGGGGGGGTAGTGCTGCGTAGTGGGAAAGGCCGCCTACAGGACTACCGAGGCGTATCGGGACCGACTGTAACCTGTGCCGGCGAACCTGACCAAAGTTGTTTCGGTCAACTGTAGCTTGAGCTACGGGTGTGCCTAAAAGGGCTGACGGAAGCAAAGGTAGCGTGTTGCAGGACGTGCGCAGAGCACTGAAGGGGTGCGAAATTTCACTCGCGTACGTGCCGAGGAGCGGGGAGACATGAGAGGATGCTTAATAAGGACTAAGTGGTGTGGGAGCCAGTGGATGAAACGGCCGGAGACAAAATTAAGTAGGAGAGTACAATACTGGGATAAAATTTTGATAGGCTGTAACAGACTACAGAAAAAACTAACTTAGGTGAGTTTAATTTCATTATACACTAATTATAACTAAAGTGGCGCCACTTAAAACTAATACATGTTGAGCTCAAATTAAAACAAGTACCATGGTTTCTGTTGTACTTACGAACTAGGACCTAAGGATTTTTTTGTACATCCTGTATAATTAATGAATGGCATGCCGATATTTAGTGGAGACTCCTATGGTAGGAGCAGGGAAAGCACAATAACACACTTATTTCAATTAAGGGTGTGCCTTTTTCAAGTGGTAGATGTGAGCCCTAGTCACATACTGCCCCGAACTTGGGTCTACAAGTGACACTGTTACAGGTGTCAGGAAGAGCTGGATCTGTAGAGGACCAGTCCAGCGATACATAAGCTTGGCCGACTTCTTGTCAATGGCCTTGCTCTGAGGATGTGCCCGGTACATCACAACATCTCCTACCAAGTAGGGATTAGGGGAACGTTTCTTATTGTACTTGTTTCGGTTTAACTCATGTGCTAGATTAAGATTCTTGTAAGCTCTCTTCCAAATCTCCCGGATGTCCGCTGGATCATCTGGCAAAAGTTCCGTTAAGGACCACAGATTGGAAAGGGGAGTGTTTGGCTGGTAAGTGAACATGAGTTGGAATGGGTTTGTTTTATGACCCTCATGATGGGCATAATTAAATGTCATCTGTAACCACATTAGGTTACTGTCCCAATTGTCCTGTGCATTCCCATGATACGTTATAAGCGCAGAACGGAGATTCCTGTTGAATCTCTCCGCATGCGATGGTTTAGGATAATATGGGGATTTGGTGACATGTTGAATGCCGTAAGAAAAACACATGTTCTTAAAAATCTTGGAAGTAAATTGAGAGGCGCTGTCAGAGACGATTATGCTTGGGAGTACAGCATGTTTAAATATCTGGTTTCGCAGAGCGGTAATTGTGGTTGTAGCCGTGGCTTTCCTTAAGGGAATAAGCCAGACGAATTTGGAAAATGCAGCGATGCACACCAGAAGCATGGTGTGACCACTTTTAGAGCGTGGGAATGGCCCTACGAAGTCAATCAACATTTTCTGCATAGGTCGGTCTGCTACTTCGGATTACAGGAATCGAAATTGGGTATTTTGGGCAGGTTTACTTAGTGCGCACAGCTTGCACAGTTTTACACGCTCGGCAATGTCACGATGCATGCCATCCCAAATGAAATGTCGGCGTATGCTCTGAATTGTTTTATATGTACCCAATTGCGCACCTAGGGGTGAAGAATGGTAGTACTGGAAAATCATATCCCTTAAATTTTGCCGTAGAACAATTTTGAAAGATTTCGACTGTTGTGTTCTTCGATACAAAAGTCCTTTTGAAAACTTGTAAAATTTTGGGGATGTACCGGCCTTAACTTGATCAATGATATTGGCAATATATTAGTCCGATTGCTGATGAGACTGTATGTCTTGAAAAGCCAAGGGAAAGTCTGTAAGAAGAGCCTGACACCTATTTGGGGGGGCCTCTGGGGTAATTCCGTCAGAGGTTTTCTAGAACATACGAGAAAGTGTATCTGCCACAATGTTCTGCGAACCTCTTATGTGTTGGATTTGAAATTTAAGAGATGAAATCTTGGCAATCCAGCGTCCGAGTTTCCCCAGTTGTTTCGGATGTGCCAATAGCCATGCAAGAGGTTGGTTGTCTGTTTCCAAAAGAAATTCGAAGTGTTCTAAAAATTGTCTAAATTTATCAATGCCAAAGACAACTGCAAGACATTCCAATTCGTAAACCGAGGATGATTTTCTTTCCTGGTGTGTAAGCGTCTAGATGCGAATGCTATAGGCTGTCGGCAACCATCAATTTCCTGCGATAAAACTGCTCCAATCGCTAGGCTGGATGCGTCTGTCTGTAGAATGAATGGCTTGCTGAAATCAGCCATTCGCAATACAGGAGGACTAGTTATCGCCTGTTTCAAAAATTGGAAAGATTTTTCCTGTTCCGGTCCCCAGTGGAATTGTATGTTCTTTTTGCGCAGCGTATTTAATGGGTTGCATGCTCGGCAAAATTTGGGATATACTTGGAGTAGAAATTGGCCATGCCAAAGAAACGAGCAATGCCCTTGGGGTCTTTAGGGGGCTGAAAATCCATGATGGCCTGTGTACGGTTGGGATCTATTGTAACTCCTTTGTTTGAGATTAAATGTCCTAAAAAGGAAATTTCCTGAACTGCAAATCTTACTTTTTTGGTATTTACTGTCAAACCTGCTCCACGTAACCTGTGGAGTACTTCTGTCAGGTGGTTAAGATGCTCCTCAAATGATTCCGAATATACCACTACATCATCCAAATAGTTGAAGACAAACTTAAATTTTAAATCCCCTAGTACGTGGTCAAGCAGTCGTGTCAGCACTTGTGCTCCGGTAGCCAGGCCAAAGGGAACTACTGTATATTGGTAGAGGTTCCAGGGGACACAAAAACCAGTGATAGGTTTGGAATTTCGGGTCAGTGGAATTTGGTGATAGGCTGAATTAAGGTAGAAAATACTGAAATATTTTGCCTTGCTAAACCAATGGCAGGCTGTGTTGAGGTCTGGGAGAGGAACGGCCTCTAAATTTATTTGCTGTTTCAACTTTCGGTAGTCGACCACCAAACGATGGTCTTGACCTTCAGGTACCAGAAATGTGGGCGAAGAGAAACTGGAGGTCGAGGGCTCGATCACCCCCTTATCCAAGAGGTCCTGAATGTGGTCAAGCATGATTTGCATTTTGGGACCAAGCAACTGATATTGGTGGCATTTTACAGGAGTTGGGTCCAAAAGTTTTATATTGTATTCCATTAAGTAGGTGGGTCCTAAATTTTTTGTTAGAACATCTGAAAATTTGTCGCACAGATTTTTAATCGCTGATTGCTTTTCATGGCTGAGATGTTCCAGAACTAAATTATCTGCATGCTCAATGCTTGTTGTTATATTGTTGGTGTGGCCTTGGAGTACAGATTATTGCCTAACCAAAGGGATGACAACATTTTTATTAAATTTAAATTTAATATTCTGTGCATGTTGGTCAATCACCAATCCTGTTTTAGCAATAAAATCCGACCCAAAAATAAGTTCCGTTGCTAAATCATTACACACTAAGAATGGGAATGTCCACGAAAACAACTCAATTTTGACTTTAATTACCACAGCGGTGTCAATGTGTAAGGGCTGCTCAGAGGCTGTAAAACATCTCACATTTGTTGATTCAACTTTCTTAATTAAATGGTTTTCCTGCGATTTTCGAAAAAGAGTTCCTGAAATAAAGATGCGAACAGAACCTGTGTCAATTAATCCAGGTATTTTATGTGTGCCAATCAAGGTGCTGGCATATTGAGGCGCAGTAAGGATTTTACCAAAAATGTTATGACAAGTACGTTTTCCTGGAACCTTCAGACAAATACAAGTTTTGCACCGAGTAAGGTTAGGGAAGGTGCTCTTTGTGCTTCTTGGTTGAGCTATGTTTTGATAATTTTGTTGCTGATTTAAAACCCTTTTTCTTTTTTGGAAAATTTTTCCTGTTCTACCTCTTTTCTGGTTGAATGTTCCTGAATAATTACCTTTATTCTTGTTAAAATCTTTGTTACCCATTAGGGGCTTCTCTGTCACTAAAGTGTAGGTAATGTTGGAAAGGCAATTCTCCTGGGCATATAACTTAGGTGGCGCAGAGTACTTGTTCTCTGGCCACCGAGTTACAGGTTTTTTGATGTTTTTGAATTCTGGTAATTTTGGATTCGGTTTTTGTGCGACATTCCTCAACTACATGCCCCTGTCGTTTGCAGAATTTGCAGAATGGGGTTTGCATTTGGGGGTAGTTGTATCTAGGCTGTTGGTTGTTGTGAGAGGACTGTTTGGATTTGAAATTAGTATTCATGTTTTCGTTCCTGGGCCCTTGCGGCTCCGTGTGAATTACTTGCCGATTCCTTTGGTAGTCGGCATACTCAACATTTATTGACTGAATACACCATCGGTCTAGCTCGGCAAAATTCTGTGGTGGAGTCTGGAATACCGATCGTGAACGCTCTGCTGGATTAATTCCATCAATAATGTTAGTGACAATCTCGCATTATGAAACTCCTAAACGAAGGACTTGTGCGGCCAGCCTAATGTCTGATATGTAGTGGGGTAATGCTTCGTTTTTGTGTTGCAATCTATTGTACCACTCTAATCTCAGGTTCGTGATCATACGAGCTGGAATAAAAAAACTCAGTACATCAGCATGATACTGGTCAAAGTTCCAATTATTTTCTATAGCCATAGAAGTTCGCTCACTCAGTGGTGGTTGAGTCAATGGGAATATTACCTCAAACAGTTGTTTATCTGGTATGTTACGCTTTTAGTGCAATTTGAGCAGGTGACATAGAAATTCGATTAGTTTTGTCGGCTCTAACCCGTTGGTTTCCGGGAAGCCCGTTCACAACCTTTCCACTGGGTGGACAATTTTACCATAGACCTGATATTCAGGTCCTGGGGTTGCGGGTTTTTGGACCTGTGTTCGTACAGGGGTGGGATTGATTTTCTGTGTCTGTGACGGATGGGGGTTGTTTTGGGGCAAGGAGGCTCCTGGGACTAAGGGAAGGTAGGTTGTGGAAGGACTGATCTGTGGCAGCTGCTGGTCTGCCCTAGGAACGGGTGGTACAATTACTGGTTGTGAGACCGTGGCTTCCAGGGTACATGGGGTGAGACTTGGGTGCCGAGAGCCAAGGGGGAAGGTTGATGTTCAGGGGTAGTTTGGATCGAAGAGAAGGCAGAAGGAAACTGATGGTAGGGGTTGTAAGTGGTGTGGGTGGTGGGGGGAATGTCTATCTGTTGGGAGGGATGAAAGGCAAAGCCTGGAATGGGGTGAGTGTAGGTTACCTTGGTAACTGGGTGGGATGCAGGCGCCATGACAGTTGCGGAAGGGAAGAGCGTATGACCAGGAGGGTAGGTGATGGTGGTGAAAGAGGGATGGCTCATGAATGGAAGGGAGGGAAAGGAAACTGGTAGTGGGGGTGGAGAGTGCTCAGGTGGTGATGCTGGTAAGGGTGAAGCCAGAGAGGGGTAAGGCTGCAACACCTGTTTCCCCTTTTCGTGAGTCGTGGAGGGATGTTGTCCTTGGATTGGGTTCTGTGATTGTATTACTTCCAGGCGTTTTCAGCTGGGGACTGGAAATTGGATTTTTAGGCTCGGGAAATTTCTGTTCTAATAAGAGAAGCTTGGTTTTTAACCTATAGGTGAGTTTTGGAATTTGTTGCCGACACTTTTATACTTCCTTGCGGTAAACTGCATTCAATTTACCCGGGGACAAAATCACTAAATTTGTGAGTCTGATGGAGACATGTGAAAGCCGTGTAAGAACACGCTGTATGTTATTTTTGTTTGTTTCGGCATCCAAGGTATTGGTATAACTAGCAATGTCTTGGAACTTGCTAACCGATGTATTAAATTCGTCAAGGGCGTCCAGTGTCAAATTTGTCACCGATGGCTGTATTTGATCATGACAAGCGGCCCTAAGTCGTTTTCTTAGCATTTGGGCATCACCTAATGATGATAGCCCCCGGAGGGCTAGCCCATACGCTGCCTCGTCCTTCAAGAGATACTCTGTTGTAATCATCTTACATTAGTTTCGGTACAACTTAATATAATATAATAAAATTAGGGTGTAGAAACACCACTCATAACATGTACTTAACCTAAACTTAAACCTAAGGACACTCTCAGACTAATAAAGTACTTATTTTAAGTCTTACACTAATATATAACAGAAAGCTCTTGTTGATTACCCTGAACTCTGCCAGGAGTAAGGAGTTTAGCGGATATGTTTGGGTGGTAAACCAATGTTAAAAACGTTTTGATTTTATTTATAGCTTATATAGCAAAAGGGGAAGTTTTCTTAACAAAATTTGCTCCTAAAGGCAGGAATCATTGGGTACCTGTAACGATGGGCAATCGTAATTATTTGCGGCGATGTATCTATTGTGGAGAGACTCTTAGCAGGCCTCGAGTCGTATGCCTAAATAGCGGGTCTGTGACGTGTGTTATCACGGCAGGCGGACGTATTCCGAAAGAAGAGGGAAGAGGGGGGGCTTGTTCTGCCGGGACAAGGTTGGTTGACGTCACAGGGCGTCAGCCTGGCGAGGTCACTGAGCGACAAGCGGTAAGAGGAAGGGGGAGGGGGCTACAGCATGATAAGGCAGTCACGGGCTGTCCGGCTGGACGCGCTAGTTATAGAGGGGGGTGGGGTCAAGCAGCTGGGTGGCTGGACTGAAGTCAGAGAGGCGGCCAGCGGGAAATGAAAACATAGTTCGTCTACTGAATTAAAAATGTCAACTCTCTCTCTCTCATTAGTTGGTAGTTGATAGCATAAATATTTAGAAGGCCTTCTTGTTAGGAAGAAATTCTGCCAAAATTTAAAGCCAAGTGACGATTTTTTTTATAAGTAGAAACTTATCTTTTTATGTTTTATTTTTAAGTATTGGCGTTACATCTAGTATCACCAAGGAAAATACTATCCGCCAGGCACAGTTTACAATTATAAAAATTAAAAGTTTAAAAAAAAATCTGAATTTAAAATTATTATTAAATTTTTTTTTAGTAATTCAAAACATAGGGTAGACTTATTAGCAACCATTCTAAATGCTTTTAACCATGCTCCCTACCATCTGTGCCCCTTGTGTGGATAAAAAAACTTTATCTATAGTTATGAAAATACTGGAAGCTGCATCTCGTGGGCGAAACAGTAACTACTGTTTACTCAGAGGACACAAGGGAGCAACCACAAAAAGTAGTTACTTCTCACAAAGGGAACTAGGAAGGAGGATCATATTTGTAGTAAAAAAAAATTTTTTGGCAAAAATTTACCCTTTTTATTGTTAATTAAAATCTGCATTATATTATTTTGATGTTCTTTGAAATTACAAAATTACCATTATTTGAAATCAATAATTAATTATTTTAAAGGGGGCCAGGGCCATTTGATGTCATTAGTTACAATTTTATGATACATGAATAGTCTCATAAATGAGACTATGAAAAAAACAATAATAGTTTAAACATTTATAAATGTAATAGTTATAAAAAAAACATTAATTGCTCTGATTGGTGCAGGAGTACATGTTCAAAATGTTGCGTAGCGGACTGTTCACTGGCGGAGGATAATTAGGAGGTTCTGGGCTTCAATCTCCGAAGGATCGGCGTAAATTTGGCAGACTAAGTCTTGAAAGGAAACTTCACATGAGTCTTGAAACATTTCTTGACTCAAGTCTTGAACCCCACTGGAACCAAAAGGGTATCCAGTGGTCAAGAATAGTAAACTAATTAAGTTAGGGCAAAAGGATGATGGGGAGCAACAATTGTCAAACAGGACGTTGACATTTCCACTTACCGATCTGGGGTTGATGTGAAGTGAAGTGAAGTTAAGTCAAGTCACTCCCCGAAGGGAGGCGGCGCGAGTAGTCGCGATGAACCGTCGCGAAAAATAATGCGAAATTACTACTTGGCTAAACTAATGGCAAATAACCAACCAGAAGAATAAAAAAAATGTTAGAGAACACTCCCGAACTTGAGAGATCACATCTCTTAGCTAGGTTGCGGCGGATGAATACGTAAACGGCGCGGGCGATGCAGCTACGGCACGAGATGCTATCGCGGAGACCGCCGAAGGAAGAATCACTCGCTCTTCCAGGTGACATGAAGTTAAGTTCGAGCGAGATGCCCGGAGTCTTAGGGAGTGGGAGAAGTGGCCTCTGATTGGCTAGAACAAGCCCGGCGTAGTACTAGCTCTACTCTCCAAAAAAAAAAGATATGAAGAGGGCTCATTGACTAACTTAAAGGGGCCTAAGAGGTGCAAAGCAGAGCGCTCTGTTGGGGACAACAGGAACTGACTCTGTGTTGGTACGCAAGAGTCCCGCGGGGTGAGAACTAGCGAAAGGTAGTACCATATGGAGCCCTCTTGGTGCGAGCTCTGTCGGGGAGGAAAGGAACTTAGATTAAGTATGGTCGCGGCCGCCAGAGCGCTCGCTCCGACGCCTAAGAGAAGGTAATTTAGAGATGTTGTGATGTGCCGGGCACATCCTCAGAGCAAGGCCATTGATAAGAAGTCGGCCAAGCTTATGTATCGCTGGACTGGTCCCCTACAGATCCAGTTCTTCCTGACACCTGTAACAGTGTCACTTGTAGACACAAGTTCGGGGCAGTATGTGACTAGGGCTCACATCTCCCACTTGAAAAAGGCACACCCTAAAATGAAATAAGTGTGTTATGTGCTCTCCCTGCTCCTACCATAGGAGTCTCCACTAAATATCGGCATGCCATTCATTAATTATACAGGATGTACAAAAAAATCCCTAGGTCCTAGTTCGTAAGTACAACAAAAACCATGGTACTAGTTTTAAGTTGAGCTCAACATGTATTAGTTTTAAGTGGCGCCACTTTAGTTATAATTTGTGTATAATGAGTTTAAACTCACCTAAGTTAGGTCAAACGTTAGTTATCAATTAACAGGGTAAAAAAGAATCCTGTGTGTTTGTATGTATGATGATTTCCCTTGGCTCCGCCTTTGAGCGGGGGAGTATATGCCATAAATTGTCATATTCTCCTGGCTCATCTTTTTATGCTTAGCATAATTTAAATAAATATTTTTGTTTTTTTTTCTGTTGCATGTTACAGCCTATCAAAATTTTATCACAGTATTTTACTCTCCTACTTAATTTTGTTTCCGGCCGTTTCATCCACGGGCTCCCACACCACTCAAGTCCTGATTAAGCATCCTCTCATGTCTCCCCGCTCCTCGGCACGTACGCGAGTGAAATTTCGCACCCCTTCAGTGCTCTGCGCACGTCCTGCAACACGCTACCTTTGCTTCCGTCAGCCCTTTTAGGCACACCCGTAGCTCAAGCTACAGTTGACCGAAGCAACTTTGGTCAGGTTCGCCGGCACAGGTTACAGTCGGTCCCGACACGCCTCGGGAGTCCTGTAGGCGGCCTTTTCAACTATGCAGCACTACCCCCCCCCCCCCCTTCTCTTTACCATCTATCCATTCCAGATCCTTCCCTCTGGATAAACCCCCTCCCAGTCTCTATAACAGACCCCAGGCCGGCGAATGGACAGCTTGCGCCATCTCCCGACGGAACGGCGAACTAAATTACCTTCTCTTAGGCGTCGGAGCGAGCGCTCTGGCGGCCGCGACCATACTTAATCTAAGTTCATTTCCTCCCCGACAGAGCTCGCACCAAGAGGGCTTCATATGGTACTACCTTTCGCTAGTTCTCCCCCCGCGGGACTCTTTCGTACCAACACAGAGGCAGTTCCTGTTGTCCCCAACAGAGCGCTCTGCTTTGCACCTCTTAGGCCCCTTTAAGTTCGTCAATGAGCCCTCTTCATTTCTTTTTTTTTTTGGAGGGTGGAGCAAGTACTCTGCCGGGCTTATTCTAGCCAATCAGAGGCTACTTCTCCCACTCCCTAAGACTCCGGGCATCTCGCTCGAACTTAACTTCATGTCACCTGGAAGAGCGAGTGATTCTTCCTTCGGCGGTCTCCGCGATAGCATCTCGTGCCGTAGCTGCATCGCCCGCGCCGTTTACGTATTCATCCGCCGCAACCTAGCTAAGAGATGTGATCTCTCAAGTTCGGGAGTGTTCTCTAACATTTTTTTTATTCTTCTGGTTGGCTATTTGCCATTAGTTTAGCCAAGTAGTAATTTCGCATTATTTTTCGCGACGGTTCATCGCGACTACTAGCGCCGCCTCCCTTCGGAGAGTGACTTCACTTAACTTCACTTTTCTTCACTTCAACCCCAGATCGGTAAGTGGAAATGTCAACGTCCTGTTTGACAATTGTTGCCTCCCCGTCATCCTTTTGCCCTAACTTAATTAGTTTACTATTCTTGACCACTGGATACCCTTTTGGTTCCAGTGGGGTTCAAGACTTGAGTCAAGAAATGTTTCAAGACTTGTGTGAAGTTTCCTTTCAAGACTTAGTCTGCCAAATTTACGCCGATCCTTTGGAGATTAAAGCCCAGAACCTCCTAATTATGATCCGCCAGTGAACAGTCCGCTACGCAACATTTTTAATATGTACTCCTGCACCAATCAGAGCAATTAATGTTTTTTTTTATAACTATTACATTTATAAATGTTAAAACTATTATTGTATTTTCATAGTCTCATTTATGAGACTATTCATGTATCATAAAATTGTAACTAATGACTTCAAATGGCCCTGGCCCCCTTTAAAATAATTAATTATTGATTCAAATAATGGTAATTTTGTAATTTCAAATAACATCAAAATAATATAATGCAGATTTTAATTAGCAATAAAAAGGGTAAATTTTAAGCAAACATATATATATATTTTTTTTTTTTTTAACTTCAAATACGATCCTCCTTCCTAGTTCCCTTTGTGAGAACTAACTAATATTTGTGGTTGCTCCCTTGTGTCCTCTGAGTAAACAGTAGTTACTGTTTCGCCCACTTGATGCAGCTTCCAGTATTTTCATAACTATAGATAAAGTTTTTTTATCTACACAAGGGGCACAAAGTACTCGTGTAGACTTGTAGTCCTGTATCCTCGCAGTCTCGTTTACTTATGTTCTAGAAGCTTCGTAGCTCTATAGCCTTGCAGTCTCGTAAACTTGAAGACTCGTAGTCACGAATCTCGTAACCTCATGGGTCGTCGCCGCGTAGTCATGATGTCTTGGTGCCTCGTATACTTGTAGCTACGTAGCCAAGTATCCACGTTGACTTGTAGCTACATAAACAAGTAGTCTTTTAATCTTATAACATAAAGCTGCTGGATTAGTTGGAGCTTCGTAGACTCTTAGGCAGTTGTAGGAGTCTTGTTGACTCTTTGAATTGTAGCCTCATAGTCTCTTAGACTTGCAGCATTCTAGCCAAATATCATTGGAGCTGATGAAGCAAAAGACCGTTGGAGCCAATGGTTGTTGGAGCCAATGACTTTTGGAGCCAAAAGACTGTTGGAGTCAATGACTATTGCAGACAATGACTAATGGAAATAAAAACTGTTGGACGCATAGACTGTTGGAGACATATCTTGACTTATCATTGACGATCGCATCCTACTGAGTTGAATCAACGAGAGAATGTGCCTCCTTTTCGTTAAATGAGCTTTCGTTTTATAGAATTTCCGTCCAAACGTGCTTCGTTCTTATTAAATTCTTGTCCTGCGCGTACATTGCATACATTGCGTGTACTTTGCGTACATTGCGTGCACTGTGTATCAATTGCGAGAACATTACGCGTTCGTTCCGTTTCCTGTGTGTACTGTGTGTACGTTCCGTTTCCTGTGTGTACTGTATGTACATTCCGTTTCCTGTGTGTACGTTCCGTTTCCTGTCTGTACGTTCCGTTACCTGTGTGTACTGTGTGTACGTTCCGTTTCCTGTGTGTACTGTGTGATCATTACATTTATTGCGCCTAAATTGCATGTATTGCGCGTACATTGCGTACATTAAGTGTTGGAGCTGATGGAGCTGTTGGAGCACTTGAAGTTGATGGTCAATTGAAGCATAGGAGCAAAATGTAGATGGATCTGATGAGGCAAATCTTAGCTCTTGGAGCCTAGCGTATATTGGATAGATCGAATTAATGAGACGAGAACGTACCATAACTCATAGAATTTTTTTTTTGATCATATGATCCCCTTTTTTTAAATGTAGATTTGACTCTAGTATTATTGTAAATGATTCTTGATTTGACTAGAGTATTATTCCATACGCTGCATGTATATAAGCGATTCCTAGACAGCAGGTCGCTCAGGTCGGTGGTCGTCTCTCGGGGCGTGCGCATCTCTATTGCGGGCTGTTGGCTGGGAGTTCCCTGCGCCCTATTGGGTAACCGAAGGCTGGCAGTGCGTGTGGGATTTGTGTGCGTACTGGGGGCGGCCTAGCAGTGCCAACTGCTACCTACCGCTTCCCGTGGGTGGCGGATACGGGAGCCCAGCTCGAGAGTTGCAATCTCGCTGGGGTGGCTGTGAATAACCAATAGCAGTCCGCGGACCAATGGCCGGCCTGTGGAGTCGTTATCACGGCTGTCGGGGAGAAAAGTAGCCTGAATGTAGCTCGGCGCGCGGTAGAAAGTAGTTCCGTCGGCGAAGGCACCGCAGGGGAGCTCGATGTGCCCTGGATGCGAAGTGTAGACGAACTGCGGGCTGGAACTTGCGGAGCTGTGGACTGACGCGCGCGCAACGGAACTGAACAGCATCGGAATTCTGAAGGAAGAGATGGCGGCGCCTTCAAGTTGGGGCCCTGTTGGAGCCAGTGGTAGCCTGGGCGGCGCGACCTTCAACCGACCCGGGAATTTGGGGGGCAAGAGGGTCCGACTCGCAAGATAGATCATTCGCCTGAACGACTTACCCCCACCCTGGCTTGAAATGTCGTTGGCTGTTGACTGGAAGAAGGAAGATGAAGATGGCGCAATGTCAGGCTGCCTTTCGCTCCGAGAGCCAGCAGTTCGAGCCGGTTTACTGGCTCGTCTGCCCACTTCTGTTTTAACTGTGGCTGCCTGGGCAGCTGTGGCTGGGCCGACGAGTGAAGTCGCCCGCCCCTGGGGGCGCATGCGCCCCTGGTTAATAATAACCCAGGAGTTCCCAACCTTTAAATGCGGGCCGCAAGGCCCAAGCACCCAACTCCAGCATGGTTGATTTTTCAGCCCCTCCAACTCTTCTTACCTGGACCCTTCTTCCTCTTGTCCAGTAGTTACCTGCTTGCTTAATGCATGTTAATTGATCCCCGCATGAACCGGCCCAGGGTTTTCCCTGTGTCTATGCAGGTTTTACCTGGGTCACACTTAGCTAGCTTTTAAGCTAGGCGACCAATGGGGCGTCAGTCATGGCGCCAATCGCAGCCATGGCTGGCCAGTAAACCCCAATAGCACACGATGCACGCGCCCTTGTCCTGCATGGTTAAAAACCCGCATGGTAGAGTGTATAGGCTTCGGCCTGAGACACACTTAGGTCCTCCCCTAACCTGGAACCTTACCCTACACACTTAAAATTAACTTAGGCTAGGAAAAAAAAATCAGGTCGCTCAGTTTGTTACTGACGTCGGTAGTGTAAGGATCGCCTAGTTTGTTTCTTCTGGTGCATAAGTCGTGTTAATTAGCTGTTCTTGAGACCTCGATGGCATCTTTACCGTCTTTAACGTCGAAATCGATGGAGGTTGTACCATCGACTACGGGAACCATGACGTCAGAGACGACGATGGTGGAACAGATCCCATTAGCAACGTCGACGTCAACACCGGAGGAGACTTCAACAGTCGAGATAACACCAGCAGAACGGACTTTAATGTCGGTAGTGCTGGCTGTACAGGAAACCTCGCCGAACGCTGTTTAGCCCTCGATGGAGACTTCAATGGATGGCGAATCGACAACAATTAACGAACATCGATGTCGTTACTGCGACAAGATTTTCTCAAACAGCAGCAATGCTCGTCGACACGAGAAGAGAGAATGTGCTAAGAATCCTCCTCGCAACATGATTGGTTGTGAGAAGTGTCATAAGCAGTTTTCCAGAAAAGATAATATGAAAACGCACTTGAAGACATGTAAAGGCGCTGCTGTGCGGCAGAAAGTAAAGGTTTCTATACAACAACGATGTATTGATGTTCATAAGAGTATGCCTGGAAATTGTGCTACTGTTGCAACGCCAGTATCTGGAACAGGTTTGAAAGGCTCGACTTCATCACCACGGTATCCTTGCAGCTACTGTGGTACGTCGTTCGCATTTTCCCATGATGCACGAAGACATGAGAGGAGTAAATGCAAGAAGAATCCTTCTCGCATGAAGTTTCGCTGTGATGAGTGCCTTAAATGGTTTACTCGAATTGACAGTTTGCGACATCATGCGAAAAAAATGTAAAGGTGAAGTCTGTGCGCCTACTGCTAAACTACCTGTAGAAAGTTCGACTTCTCGTTTTAGATTGGTGACTCGTGAGCGTACAAGCAAAAAAAAGCGTTGTGCAGCAACCGATTGCTATGACGTCTGAACATGAAAATAAACCTAAGACTGTGTTCGGAGCATTACAAGTGAACGATAATGGCTTCTACTTGGCACAATCTGCATTTCGTGGAACATTGAAAGGCTACTATTATTTAAATACGTTAGGTGAGTCGAAAGACATTTGTAATTTTCTTGATGATATCAGAGAGGACATAATCAATCAGCTTACTGATGACGTAGCTACAAACGGACCTTTGAAATATAACTTGTGGTTGGACTGTATATATGGAAAGCCGTATCCATTCGATGACAAAGTGAAGAAATGTGCTTTCAAGACTTCGGCTGCAGTAATTTACAGTTCTGACGATGTGAAGCAAGCTGTTAAACATGGTATCAAGAAACTCTGTCAAGAAGAGGAGGACTATGTCAGTAAGGGTTCCAGTTGGTCTCTGTCTAGTATAAACCGATTGGAGCTAAGAACTAGTCATTTCACACCGATGCGGAACTAAATGTTTATAAGATTGCTGGCTTTTACAAGTGTTCCTGTAGTAGAATAGAAATTATGCAATAAAATGTTGTTTTTTAAAAGAACTTACGATGTTTTATTTCTCGAACCTGTCATTTTTTTTAGGTATTTTACATAAAAATTAAAGTTGTTTTGTATCACCCAAGGATAGAACCAAGGCCCTTAGTCGATCTAATCAATCATTATATAGATTACAAATATATTTAATGAATTTTGAACTTTTTTTCCCGCATCTCTAGCATTGAAATTCCGGATTTTCAAGATGGCTGTAGTAACGAAAAGTGCAACGGTGTTTTTTTAAGATTTTTATTATTTAATTTGATGGGTTAATTTTTTGGATGATTTTAAAATTTTTCCCGTATTTCTAACTAAATAATTAAGGATTTTCAAGATGGCGACCAGATGACAAGATGGCGGGTGTCACAGTAATAATAAATGATTACTGTACTCTAGCGGGTACGAGTTAAACTAACATGGTGTCAGCGCACTCTAGCAGATGATAAATGATGATGGCTTCCAGCAGACGAGGACAAGATGGCGGACGAGACGTCATACTGTCGGATGATTTATATGCATTGGTAAAGGTGGTGGGGGCCAGTCTGCCTGCAATCACCACGGGGGAAGGATCGGTCGCCATTTTTATTTTTTGCCCAGCACTGGGTTCGAACCGAGGACTCCGAACTCCGTGTCGTAAAAGTATAATTTTTTAATGTTTTTCATTAAAATTTCATTAATTGAATTGTTTTATAATTTTAAAAAAAATTTCATTAAAATCGGATAATAAATAAAAAAGTTTAAGATGGCGACCGTATCGAAAATTGCAACGGTGACGACATAATCCATAATGGCGGTCATGGTATCCTTATTCCTAGAAATGGCTTACCGGAGGCTGTAGACATGGATGCTTAAGCCGTTTTTAGGAATTTGGTTTCTTTCTAGGACAAGACGACTTTTTAGGTTTTCGATATCCTAATTTTTGAATTGTGGAATTTTTTGAGATTTTTTGGCGGAATTTTTTTCCACAAAAATGTAAATTTTGGCAATTTTTGAGGAATTTTGGGCAATTTTTGCCCAATTTTGGCGAAATTTGAGGGTCAAAGGTCAATGTCCTACTTGTCCCGTTACGCTGTGTCCCGTTACGCTCATCCAAGATGACCGCCGTGACGTCACAATCCAATATTGCGGACACCGGCTCCGGCTCCAGCGCCTGGTGCCTGTGCCCAGACGCCCATTTACATACTACTCAAACTATATGGTAGCCTAACACCGCTTTCGGCCACTTCCGGCCACGTTGTCGAATCCCCGATCGTGGCCGACCGGCTCAGATGTCTCCCGAAGTAAACCCGCGTGCGGGTTACTAATCCGCGCCATTCTGCGTCGTGCGGGTGACTTCTCACATGGAAGTAGGGGCAGAGAGTCTCTGAATGCCATGGGCACGCAAGTACCCATAACAATTCTGTTGAGATCGTATCCCTGTGATGAGATCGTATCCCTGTGAAGAGATCGTATCCCACTGACGTAATAGTATCCTTTACGAGTAAAATGTTTCTACAAAATGTGCGTCCTTTCCATTAAATGTGCGTATTTAAGGCTGTAGTCAGAACTGAATATTTTAAATTTTATCACCTCTTGGTCATGTATTAAGCGTAAAACATTTTTCAGGATTCTTGGTCCTATAGTAAATGTAAAAACATGCTTAATGATTTGTCCTATTTTATTGTAATAGAGTATTGACGTTCTCTAGGTCTAACAGTTCGAAAACTTTGCTTTAAATCTGACATATTTGTTTATTTGAATGCAATAATAGGTACGACCCAATAAGGCCTCGCGGTTCCGATACTTTGGCCTATATGCCTGATATTGTACATGTCCTGGACTCGTAGTTCGGAGATGCTTGGTTTATATTATTGATATTGTACATGACCTGGCTTCGTGGTTCGGTTATAATGCTTGTAGTAGGAACTCTATTTTAAAAAAAAAAGGCACCGAATACAGCCTACTTTGTATGCATAATGATATCGAATTACACATCTATTCAGCTGGTATTATTAGTCCTTGTATACAGTTAGGATGATAAACTGAATATATATTTAAGAGCTTTAAGTACTTTTTGTATCGACTAAGCAATGAAACTACTAATGAAACGAATCGAATTAATCATAAATATTTTAATAAGTTAATTTTTTGATAATTTTTATAATTTTTTTCTGAATTTCTAAGTTCATTATTACAAATTTCCAAGATGGATGTCAATATGTCATTGTTGGCTTACTGGAGGATAGATGAGTATTTTAAGCACTTTTAGAATTTTTATCTTGTTTTATTAAATAAGTGTTTTTTTTTTACCTAGAAAGTCCAGGGGACAAAGCAAGAATAGAAATCAATATAATTAATCATTAATTTGATTAGTACTTTTTTGATGATTTTGGGATTTTTTTTAAATAAAGCTAAAAAGTTACAGATTTAAAATATATCGCTCAAGATAGCCAACAAGATGGCGGATGTGTAGATAGTGAATAATGCTGTAGTCAAGTGGATAAAAATTAAACTAATATAGTGGCAGCGCACTCTGGCAGACTAAAACAACAGGACATGTCCAATATGGTGGCCTCCAGCAGAAGCAAACAAGATTGCTGACATGACATCATACTGACTTATGTAATATATTCATTGGCATTAGTGATGTGCGGTCAGTCTACCGATGACTTGTGTGGAGGTAGGATCCATCGTCATTTTTTTCCCTTACCAGGTTCGAATCGAGCACTCCATGTGTTTAATTAACTTTTTATTACAATTTAATTAGTGTAACTTTTTTAATTTAAATTTTTTCCCGATTTTCTAGCATAATAATTACAGAATTTAAAGATGGCCGCTGTAACAAAAATTGCAATAGTGATGTCATAAGTCAAAATGGCGGAAAACAAAATGACTGAATGTTTTTATTAAAAATTTATGATATAATTTTTATTATAAATTTATAAATGTTTTTCCAAAATGTAAATACTAACAATAATTATGAATTTTAAATATGGCAACTATAAGTAAAATTTAAACGATTACATCATAATTAATAATGGCGGAAATTTCTGGAATCCTAAATGGCGAAAATCAAATTGGCGAATGTGACATCATAATCCAAAATATTAGATTCAAGATGGCCGCCGGGATTAAGATCAAGGTAAAAATTCAATGTCATCCAGGAGGACAACCGTGATGTCACAATCCATGATGGGGAACACAATCCAATCCTCACTCCGACACCAGGCACAGGACCTACTATTACATACAACTGTCGTCGCGTCGTCTTCCTCGAGTACCTCAGCGGTCTCCTACAGTGGTTAAACCTGACTGGCTGGTGTTTCCCTCAAGACCAGCAGTTTTTATAGTGGTCAGCAACAGTGGTTAACGAAGCCTAGATTGTTTTAAATTTCGCTGGCCGAAGGTTATGTGAACGGAAGTTCCACCCAAGTGTAATTCGTAGTTTTTTCAGCTTTTTTTCTTGACTGACACCCGGGTAGTATAAACATCGTGCTTCATGGCTGTAACAAGCCACTCTCACATGTGCCACCTTACGCGCTACTGTTTACCCACGGGGTCTAACAAAAGTAAAAGGGGAAGAATGCACATGATAACAATATATTTGAGGGATTATAGGCTAGGTTGTACTTTAGTCTAAAGGGCTTAGCACAGGGTGACAGCAGTGGCATACACAGTGGATACACTATGCTGACTGCATTCAAAGTCAAGCTCATCATTCAACAAAAATCCAGGAGTCATGGTGCCCACAAAACAAAACAAACACAAAAAATACTTACCACCTCCAAGCCATGCAATACACAATGTGGTGAGAACACATGTGTTACTCTAAAGTAGTGTATAAATGGGGCTACTGGCCCTTGCTTCGGCTTGTGGTGCCGGTGCCGGGGTCCACCATCTTGGATTGTGATATCATGGCAGACATCTAGGATGACCTTGACCTTTGACCTTGACCTTGACCCCAGCTGCAATTTTTGATCTGCCATCTTGGATCCGCCAACTTGGATCAGCTATTTAGTTTTCTCGAAATTCCCACTATTTTTAATTATGACATCACCATTGCAATATTTGTTATAGCCGCCATCTTGAAAAGCTGTAATTTTTATGCTAGAAATTTTAGAAGAAATTAAAATTTATAAAAGAAATTAACCAATCATAATTTCAAAAAAAAATATTTTAAAAATGCACATACTTCATGGAGTCCTCAGATCGAACCTGGTGAGTGCACAATAAAAAAAGCGACCGATACTTCCTCCATGGAAGCTGCCGGCAGACTTACCACCCACAACTTATGCAAAGGTATATATACATCGCCAGCTATTATGACATCATGTCCGCCATCTTGAAAATCTGTAATTATAATCTTAATTTAAAAATATTCAAAAATTTATAAAGAAAAATGAAAAATGAAAAATTAAAGAAAAATTAATTAATCAAAATTTAATAAAATATTATTTTAAAACACCATTTCACATTTCTTTATGTTGCCATCTTGGATTCTAGAAATGTTGCAAATTTCGTTACGCCCGCCATCTTGGACATGTATAACATAATTGTTGAACGTTAAGTTGCCGACACTGTCTTGGATTCTCGATTGTTGCATTTTTCGTTAAGCTCCGCCATCTTTAAAATCTGTAATTTTATGGTAGAAAATCGGAAAATATTTAAAATTTATAAAAATATTTAATTACTCAAATTTTAATTATATATTATTTAAAACACGAACTTACACCCTCGGTTCTAAGCCAGTGAGGGCAGAACTAAAGAAAGGCGACAAATACTACCTCCATGGAAGCCGCAGGCAGAATGACCTCCCACCACTTATGCCAGGGTAAATATACATCGCCAGCTAGTATGAGACCATGTCCGCCATCTTGTTTACGTCTGCTGGAGTCCACCATCTTGTTCTCATCTGCTAGAGTATGCTACCACCATGATAGTTTAATTTTTGGCCACTATAGTGCAGTATTCGTTTATTATTACTGAGGTAGCCACCATATTTAAATTTTGGCATCATCTTGGAAATGTGTAATTATTCACCTAAAAATTCGGGAAAAATTCCAAAATTCATTAAATAAATCTGCAATTAATATACTGATTAATTCTATTAGTTCCTCTCCTTGGTTCGATCCTTGACCGATGCAAATATTTAAATTGTATGTAAAAAAATACTTATTTAATTAATCATGTTCAAAATCCTAAAAGCGGCTTAAATTCCTTTACTACCAGACTCCCATAAGTCTGTAAGGCCGCCATCTTGGAAATTTGTATTTACTGATCTAGAAACACGGGAAAATTCCAAAAATCTTAAAAAAAATTACTTATTAAAATAATGATTGGCGCGATAGATTTTCGTCCTTTGTTTGATTCTCGCCAGTGATAAGGAAAACTAAAATCAAAAAATTATATTCTGTTTCCCATTACCTTTCGTGGGATTTATCAATCATTCACTCTACGAAAATGATCACTAGATAAAACAACTGTCCAACAACTTAAATATTTTGTCGCTATGCCTAACATAGAAGTCTAATTTTTTGAGACTTAGAAAACATTCTGACCAGTTCATGTAAAATGCTATAAGTATAGGTTAAGCGTCTATGGACAACGAGACCAGGTCATGAAAAACGCCAGTCGTATAGACCAGATCTTTCTAAAACTCATGTCCATCTATGTCGATAGCTAATATAACATATTTCAGTCAGTAAAGACAAAGTCTTGTAACTGTCAGACCTAAAGTATCGATAAAATCAATTACAAGCATTTAGACCAATGTAACATGTTTTACGCTTACTAAAGGACCAAGAATCCCTGAAAAAAATCTTTATCAAGACATATAGGTTTTGGACTAGTAAATATTCAGAGCTACTATAGAGCTACTACAGATTTGACTACATGCATTTAACGAAACGGCACACAGTACCCCAACAGGTCACACAGTACATACAGTACACACACGGTATACACACTGAACACACAGTATACACACTGGACACACAATAAACACAGTACACACACTGGACACACAGTACACAAACTGGACACACAGTACACACAGTACACACAATACACACACTAAACACACAGTACACACACTGAACACACAGTACAAACCCTAGACACACAGTACATAAAGTACACACATTGGACACGCAGTACTCACAGTACTCACAGTACACACAGTACACACAGTACACACACTGAACACACAGTACACACAGGACACAGAGTACACACAGTACACACAGTACACACACACAGGACGCACTACACACGCCTGATGTCATACTAGTTGGCGATGTATATATACCTTGGCATAAGTGGTGGGAGGTCAGTCTGCCAGCGGCTTCTGTGGAGGAAGGATCGGTTGCGATTTTTTTATTGTGCACTCACCGGGTTCGAACCGAGGACTCCATGACGTAAGTGTGTCATTTAAAAAAATATTAAAATTTTATTAGTTAATTTTTTTATAAATTTTTAATTTTTTCCACGTTTTTAGCATAAAAATTACATCTTTTCAAGATGGCGTCCGTAACAAAAATTGCAATGGTGACATCATAATTCAAAATGGCGGAAAGTTCTAGAAAACAAAATGGTGGATCTAAGATGTCGTATCCAATATGGCGGATCCAAAATGGCCTACGGCATCAAGGTCAAGGTCAAAGGTCAAGGTCATCCAATGTGGTAGCCTTTGAAATCACAATCCAAGATGGTGGACACGACAACGGCATTACAAGCCGAAGCCAGGGCCAGTAGCCCCATTTATACACTACTTTCATAGTCTACACATGTGCAAAATAAAACACACCCAAGCCACCAGCTCTGCTACTAGTCATCAGCCAATATAATTTTACCCAGCTTCAGGCCAACAAACAGTAATGATATTGGTGCCCGTAAATACAAGGCTCAATGGATCTCTTTGCTTGGCATGTGGCAAAGAGATAAAAGTAAGAATAGGCTGACTGGTTATGCACATTAACGAAGAAATGTCTTAAGATTTATATAGACGAAAATTAAAAAATAGGTGCTATAGTTGTATTTAAATTTCATATTAACTTAGTATAAAACCAAAATTTCCTATCTTGAATATTACCTGTTCCCTTACATACTATCGGATATAAACTTACATTTGTACTTATTAGTTATTGAAACAGAATCTATTTAACCAAATTGTTCTTCTATAGTAATACTTAAACTTCATAAGAGTTAAAAACAATTAATAATATTTGGATTCCCATTCCGAATTATGATGTACAAATGTTTTTGTGTGGTTACACCCACAATAACAGCTAGATGGTATATTTTAATTTTTGAGTAAATATTAATTTTTTATCCAAATTGAATTTTTATCATGATGAATAAAATTGAAATAGAAGAAACTTTCCTGGATTTTGCAGTATGCGTTCACTTCATAGCTACTGGACAATTGAGCCAATTCTCCTGAATCTAGCTGTTCATAGTGGGTACCGCGTGGCCTTTAGCCCGTACCGCCACTGAATATGGTACAGAAGTATTAATATATAATATAAAAAAGAATTATTTTTAAAGGATAACTTATCATTTTTAGTTCCTATAGTGGCGGAACTTTTCATTAGAGTAGGAATATACTTGTTTCTTAGCTAACAAAAATTTCACAGTGTTACAGGATAAAAGTTGACAGTTTCAAACAATTGAAAATTTCTGCACTTAATGTTACAACATTATTTGATAAGCGGACAAGTTTCCTTATTTAAATATTAGACAAAACTGTCTTGCATTTTTTTGAGTGATAATTGCCAGTTCTTTTTTTTATATTAGAATAAATAAATATCAAAGTCTAAATAAGGAGTAAAATCTGCTGAACAAAGCAGTTACATAAATTTAATATAAAGTGGATGAATAAATTTAATTTTTTGCTTTAAAAAATTTCAACGAAAATGTAATATGTAAAGATACAAAAGCATATTTTAAATAAAAAATAAAATCTGTTGAAACGTGTTCGCCCTAACAAAACTACAAAATACATAGGTAATCAAAACGTGAGCATACTCCACGCACCAGATGTGCAATGTCACAGTGCTTTGCTATGCGACGAACCAGCAGAGTCTTGAGAGTACTGACGCGAGGAGGCAGGTAAAGTCACCACTAATGAGCCACGCCTCTGCCGAGAGCCGGGTGGCAGGTTGAAGATGAAGGAGCTCTGATACATTCCGACACGAGAGGCTGGGATAGGATCGTGCCTGCACTGCAGGTTGTTTAGTATGCTGTTCATACACGGGCACTCCCTTTGACCAGTTAGCATGCACGGGGCATGTCGGCGCCGGTACAAGCCGACCAGTCACGATGTAAGCTCATAGTTTCTGTCAGTGAACATGGATATTTCTTAAGCTTTCACAGAATGTGTAGTATTTATCTGACTAAATCTTGTTCATAAATTTAGATACAAATATAATTTTTAAATAAGTACTATAATTTAAATTTATTTAAAAAAAAATTATAATTTGAGATGAAAAATTAATACTTCACAAAAAACTAAAATCTACTTTATGTATCCAATGTCTTTTTACATTTAAGATTTTTTTTACATTTTTTGCATAGATTTGTTACCAGCGTACCTTTTCAGGTCATAAAGAGAGTCACGATTCATACGTATAATGTAAAATAATGTAGGCCTAAGACATATAAGTGTGTTTTAAAATTTATTTGTTTTTTACATGATGTAGGCAACGGTAATACTTAAAATAAATACCTATATACATACAAACCCTAACCAATTCCAGGCGAGTTAGAAATACGACATTTTACCAGGAAGTAGATCTCAACCTGAAACCGACGGAAAAATTTCGAAAATATGAAACTTTTTTTACTTTAACGCCTGAAAAAAGTTTTAAATTATCAAAAATCTAATAGAAGAATTGCCATGGCAACACCATTGCTACAGATTGTCTAAACGTTATAGCCACTAATAATTCCTATAAACACGTTTTTGTCAGCAAAACTATATTATCGACGACAAATGAAATCACAAACCAGCGAATATCCGCGACAAAATTTTTCACGCTTGTTTCCATGTTCAGACCAAAGTTTGCTTATATGCAAACTATGGCTATAGATATAAACACAGTAAAAACATTGCTCTATTCTGTAAGCAATTTATTGTTTGATGCAGAAAGTTATTGAAAAACATGGCGTCCTCAAAGACTCAAGCTGAATGTTTTGTGCATGTGCCATGTTTTACAACTCTAACTTTCGTTTCTCTATGATATTTACATTGCACTGAAAGAGTGGACTGATTTATGTAAAAGTTAATTTTACAAGCTAGAAATGAAAATTTTGGAAGTTTAGCACATTAAAATGTTAAACTATTCGCATCTCACTGCATGTTTAATGTAAATATGTAACCTTATGTTTTAAGCCGTGTTCGAAAAAATACCACCGTATGATTTCAGTTTTGGTTACTAAAAATAATATATCAAAGCAAAAAGCAAACTTCGTAAAAATTACACCGGTAGTAGTCGATTGTTACGAATTATGGTAAAAATTAATTACTGTGTTTTAAGTTTTATTAAATTACTGTTATTAATCTGTAAATGCAACATTATGTTATTCAAATGATTATATTATTGTAATGTAACTATAACATAATTATTACTGCCCATTTTTGTTTTAGTATATACCTATTCATAATTCTTATTTGCAATTTTTAATTTTATATCAATGAATTTGTTTCAGTAAATTTTAATTTCTTAGTTGATTTTCAAGTTTTTATTGACAGCCTTTAGTAATTTAACCTTATAATTGTCAAAATGTTGTCTATAAATATTGTTATTATATTAAATAATATAAAATTTATGTAAATAAAAAAATATATATTATCTAATTTTAATTCCAGTATTTTACCTGAAAAAAACAAAATTGTAAAACCAAAATGTTATACTCTATGCGATAAAAATTAACGCTTATTATAATCAGTATGTCTTTGATGTTATAAAAGGTTTCGGAATTTTTTAAAATATAATATATAATTTTTATATAATATATTACTGCTAGTTAAAAGGAGTATAGAAGTAGAGAGAGATTGCACTGCCAGGTTGTTCATCTTTGCTTATTTTTTTCTCGGATAACCGCCACTTTGTAGTGTTATAATACCAATAACCAGCGTGAAATATTAACCTTTACAATAATATACTTTAAATACGTAGTTTTATTAATGCATAATGTTTTATTATGGTTTTAATATAGTTTTGTAACTGTTTTTAGGTTCTTAAATGTATGTACGAATATTAAATTCACAGTTGCTGTTTAGAAAGTTATTGTTTTTGGTCCCAATACCACAGAATCTAGGTCGTGAATGTGTAAAGGATTTAAGTCACTTAATATGCCCCCAATACTTTATTGGTTTTCATTATAGAATAGTTCTTAAAAGATTTTAGGTTATCACCTATCCAACAAAGTAGTAAGTTATTCTTAAGTTCAGCAAATAAAGATAACCTAAAATCCCCATGTTTACTTTTAGATGGGCATATATTTATTTCAAAGATATTTTTTAAATAACTTAATATGTCCATATAATATAAAGAAACCATAATGTGCGTAACGCACAAATTTGTCAAGTATTTTAACAATGATGCCAATTACGAGCTTGCATCATATTTAACTAAAGCAGTGTCCCAATTTCATGCTTTGTGCCCTTTCCACTGCTCTTGGGCCCTTCACTTCATTTGCACTTGTTTTAAGAAACCTACCTTTTATGAATTGGAACACATTTGTTCATTCATATTTTAGGAGGGATTAGCCCGCTATCTGGGATTTTTCTATCCTTTTGTTTAAACTCCAATTTTGAACAATTTTTTTTAAATTTTTTGGCATTTCAAGGCATAAATCATATTTTCCTGATCTTCTATATCTTTTTGCAACTACATGTTTACTAACTGGCCCTATTCTGTAAGCGTCGCGAGGAAATAACTTATTTCACGTGGGCGAATACAACTTTCAAGATAATCACACCAGTACACAATTGTTGACTTAAGTAGCCAAAGCTAAGTCCTATCCCATGCCGAAGAAAAAAGTTAAGCACGGAAACTTTACTGCAAGTGGTATAAAAATTGATAATTGCGTGATGGAGAGACCTAATCCCCCTTCAGGCGCTAGAACGAAGCTACGCTAATATACTTGGCTTGGAAAGGCACATTCAGGGATGCATGGTGAATTGGAACACATTGAAATCACAGCTTTAATGCTGTTTTGAAGAGCAATTAGTCATGCTAGGTCCGTTAGCAAATTATTTGGAACTACTAAAAACTGCTACTTTAAACAATTGTTGGTATTTAACAGTTAAGATATACAAATTGCAACATCTACCAAGTTCATTAGGAAACAAATCTAGCAAACATAATTGAATAAGATTTTCAAAGTATATTTTGTCATAGAATCAACAGTTACATTAAATCTGTGTAAAAGGGGGGCGGGGACACGCCCCCTCTAGCCCATAGGTATGGGCGCCCATGCAAAATAGCAAAGGCTATGAAATGTGAAAGTTTTTCTTAAAACAGAAAAATCTTAGGTACTTGTTACGTTGTAACATTTCACTTCTCACGACTAGCTCAGAAGTATTTCGAGAAGCGGGAATGCACATACTTAAAACACTGCAATGATTTAATTACTTTTGAAATTTTAGTCGAAACTGACTTCTGAACATCATCTGTCATTCCTGTAGTTGACACAACCGTGGATACAGCAGCCTCTGTACATAAAAAAAAATAATGCATTATGTCATAAAGGTGCACTTTTTAGCAACAACAGATAAGAGCAAATAAAAGATACATATGTAGAAAGTACAATGATCCAATCCATTTTAATAGCAGTTACTATTTAATAACAAGAATTAAATTCCAGTATGCAAATTATATATGACTTTGACATATTTTAATTTACAGTAGTTCACTGATACATATCCACTTGTTTGTCATTTGACAACAATTGTAGATTTTTGCTGGTAAAGTGCATGCCATTTGATGAGCAATTTCACTGCCAACATTTGTGTGGCTATTAGTTTTTGACATTTAGTAAATGCAATTTGTCGAGAAACTTCCTTTTTGTAAAAAAAATTGTTTAAAGATTGCTATGAATATGAAAATATGTGTTTTATGTAATTTTATTTTCTTCTCTATCCATTTTAAGTATTGGTATCTACATACTATATGTATATACTTACTATTTGTATCTACATACTCTAAATTACTATTAGTGTGATATCTTATTGCCAAGTAATGAATTGGTGCATTTCACCAGCGCAGGGCTTATGTAACTCACGTATTTACTTCAAAGTTCTAATGGTCTCCCATGGTTTAAACATGAATAGATTAGCACTGATAACAGGTGAATAACGTAGGAAATATTTGCTATGGCCCCATTTAATTGGCCCATGAAGGCAATTGTGAATGTGCCTAGCTACTACAACTTCGTTTGACACAGCTAACATGTCACAGTCACTTATATTTGAATAATTAAATATTAATGTTTTCACAAATTTAATATTACGGTGTAGTGTATGTTAAGGGTAAAGCATATTAACTGGCTTGTAAAGTATGGTGGTTGGCTGTATTCCTGTATGGTTAGTGCCAAAACTAATAATATCAAATAAGTAAATCAATATCAGAATATTACTATATATTATTAATACTTAGTTTTCAGCACATAGGTAGGTAGAACACTTGAAATGAATACTCATGATCTGAACAAGTCTGAATAGAAAAATTATGTTCAGATACCCTAACGTTGCACCGGCTTAGAAGTAACGTACCAAATACAGATAGCCAGATATAAATGAACTCGGGCCAAGTTTTGATACTACACTGTCATTACTGAATTCTCAAAGGATGCTGTAAGAGAGTTCTAATCAACTACGACTGCCGTAGGCTACGATTCAGTGACTGGATCAGAGATACAAAATGATCTTGAAAACGTGGTACAAGGAAAGTTCTCACCACGAGATAACAGGAATCAGATGTAGAAGTCGCGATGCTGGAAGCACTCACGAAACGCCTCGTATGTCGTGTTAAGGCGTATACCCTGTATTCTGAGGTAGATGAACTCAGAATTCTACTATCTAAATACTCTGCTAACACTGTAGTATTTAACCATCGTGGTTGACACGAACTTCTTGTTTCCATTGCGGGCACCAGGTTTTCAGCGACACATCGCAAGGGAAACGTCTTCTATCGACCATGGCGTCGTGGAATTCCCTCTATTCTTTCATTTTTCCTTTTACAACTCTCTCTTCCACTTTCCAGGATTGTTGTAGCAACCAGCGAGCTCACAACTAGGAGGAAGAATACTAAGCAGTCGCAGTAAAAATCAAATGTGCTGTAATTAAACCTGTGTATAACTCATGTAAAGCTTGCAGAAAAAGGAATTGGCGTCCAAAGAATAATAAATGAAGACAAGAAATTATTAAACTGCGGCAATTTCCAAAGACTAAACATACTGGCTTTCCTTAGCTATCCCAATTAGTGTAGTTGCTGGTACAACTTATAATACAAATGCATATTTAAAAAATAATAATAAATTTACAATAAACATGAAATAGTGAAATCAACCTGCAAACGGGTGACCGTTTACACAATATTAGGTAAAGTAATATCTGGTTATGTTCTGAATGATACACTGTAGTTTTATGGATTTTGATAAGTAATGTGTTACATGGCCTTTAGAAAACCTACATATTTATATTATTATGTCAAGAAAAAGAGTCTTAATCTTCTACATATTCTTTTGTTGCTTTTTTTAAACATGTTTTACATTTCATCAACATCAAGGACATAACGCATTAATCTATCTAACCTTGTATGTTTCAGAAAGTGCCATGGTACTTAATAGTACAATTCATTACTGTATGGCATATGAAATAAATAATATACTATGTTTGAATGAAATACTAAAATAAATTTGGTTTTCAGAAGCAACTTAGGAAATTCTATTAGGAACTGAAGTTGGTTTACAGCACACAAATAATGCATATTATCTCTAGAAACTGCAGGATCCAAGATATTATTATTTACCTTTAACTACAAATGAAAGGAAAACTTACCTTTACCATCTGTTAACTTCTCTTAAAGTACTTCAACACCCAAGTAATCATCAACAAGATCTGAGAGCACAATATCACATTCATTTGATATATGAATGATAGCATATTTATGATCCATTGATACAGTTCCACAAGATTCTGAAATGCGCAAAATGCATTATGGTTTACTTTCACTGTACAGTTGGAACATACAATGTACGTATTGTCCACAACATATATAAACAGGATACATACAGACAAAATACATTTATACTATAGAAAATAGTATATATTTACCATTTACAATGAAAACATTTAATTTTTTTTTATTTGTAACATACACACCATACGTTGGGGAAATTAGGTGGTTTCCATAATAAAAATAACGGAATACAATGTTCTAATGAACATAAATAACGTTTATCCACTTTTTGTAGCCTAATTTTTGTTTTTAGATAGTTATCTGAAGTTAAGGCTCAGTCTTACAAGCTTCTTTTTTTACATGCTTTATATTAGCTTCACCTGTACGTTTGTCTGTCCGTCTGTAACTCTTTCGACTAAGAGTGAGTGGCTGATCACTGTTAAATGTCCCACCTATTTCATTACGTTCGTTAGCCGAGTGGTCTAAGGCGCGCGAATTCTGTGACGTCAGCTTTCGGATTCAGCGATCGTGGGTTCTACTCCCGGCCACGCCGAATAAAATTGTTTTTTTTTCCCGGTTAATTCTAAGATTATATCCATACATCTAACTGTACATGATTCGGAGAGACTTTACCATTTCTTTGTGACGTTGCAACTCCAAATAGTTATCTCAGATGGTAATAGGTAGTGTCGGTAACTCATTTCCCTATGATAGTTATACATAAATATAGTTTAAAAAACTAAAAAAAACATGCTTTTAAAGAATATCAAACTAAAAAGTTAAAAATAAATATAGTTTAAAAAACTAAAAAAACATGCTTTTAAAGAATATCAAACTAAAAAGTTAAAAATAAATATATTAATATAAATAAATATTAATATAAATATTAATATAAAAAAAATATGGCACAAAGCGCCTCAAGCTTTTTTCTCATTTATACTAGTATTGCTTATATACTATTGTCATAAATTAAATTTTAAAATTATTTTTTACTTTTTAGTTTGATAATCTTTAAAAGCATGTTTCTTTAGTTTTTTAAACTATATTTATTCTTCCTTACATATTCTTGTCATTACTATCAGTTAAGAGCTATTTCTGTAAATTCCGTACAATACCTATTTTGCAGTTGCTATTACATCACAAATGTTATCAACAGATATTTATATTATTAATATAATAGCATAAGTGATGATTTCAATAAATTGTAAATCTTTTCACACCCACACCTAAATATGTTCAAAAAAATTGAAATTATTATTTTTTTTTTTTATTTTTTGTTTGTGATTACATGAATAATGGTTTCTTTGATCATAGCTAGGCTTGTCATATTTTCTCGAGCCAAACCGGGACAGCGGATTGCGGGTGGTGTGGTGGCGAGAGGGGGGGGGGGGGGGGCAGCCCCTGGGAAAAATTATGTTTAAAATTAAACATTGATATTCCCATAAAAAAAACACATTTTTCAGACAAATGTTTTTATTATATTTACAGTAAATTTATTTACATTATACTTGTTATTAGTATGTTAATAAAACAAAACCGTTCATGCATTTGGCATGAATGTACTTCTTTTAAAATCTACTTTTTACTTTTAATTATTTCATAAACGTCTGAGCAAGAGGGATAACAATTTACTTTGCATGTCAATAAAGCTCTTACAGTTGATTATTTCAATAAAAAAAATCCTGTCATATCCCCTAAGCGTTGTTCAGTAATGAAAATATTATTTCTACAGGTGCCGATGTACCTGGCAAACAAAACATAAATATTCCAAAACTTTGCCAAGATTTGGAAAGTAGACCCCTTGAACAGAGAAGTGATTAAAGAGCTGCGTAATGGCTGATAGTTCTGTTCAACCTGTTTTCATTTTTTTATACATTTTTCGGTGGTTAATTACCGCTAACCGGGACACGGACAAAACCGGCCGGGACACCGGGACTACAGCTTCAAACCGGGACTGTTCCGGTCAAACCGGGACTTATGGCAAGCCTAATAATAGCTCATCTCACTATCAAATTTCTTAGAATGTAGGTAATAAATACTACAGTAGAAAACATATGTTACCTTTAGAATGACTTTCTGAGACTACTTTGTTACTTGGTATGTCAACTAATATTTCATAAGCAGGATATGTCAGGTTTACAATCACTTCTGCAGATGCTGCTTCTGCAAACAACAAAAAATGAGTTATTAAAGTCTAATTTAATTAAGAAGTAATAAAACTATTAAATTTAAATTTCAGCCGGCCAGATACACAATTAGTTTCTTTGTTTTGTTATGAATTTGTAGTGTTTGTTAAAACGATTTAAATGATATAATAAAATACTTAACAGGTACACCTAAACAACAGAATGTAAAAAAAAATCATCCTTGAAATTACTGCTCTGATTTAACAATTACTTTTTGCACCAACTAAATGTTAGCTGATAAGCACAATTTTATACAAGTAAATAAAAATTGAAACTTTAACAAAATCATACAATTTGATGGACTATAAAATGAGATTGAGGTCCCTTTCTGCTATAAATCTGAATTTAAATATATTCGCGCTGTATTGCAAGTTGATGTTATGGTTAAATGGGTACATAAAACAATATTCAGTAGTCGTAACATAGAAAGACATTTTCAAAACATAATTCATTAATGACTGACACAAAATCACTGCTATGCACAAAATATATTTGTACTTTGACTATCATGTAGTACCATCTGCATTTAGTCACATACAGGCAGCTGCATTATTTTATCGTAAAAGTCTTGGAACTCGCTTGGCACGTATCTCAATACCTTTCTTATGTCTTCCTTCTTGGTTTTCTTAATGGGTTTACATGCCAGTGGTAATGCAGGGATGTCGCACATGTACACACCTAGAGTATTACCCTTGGACAGATGGAAGGTGGAGTAGTAGGTAATAACCCTGATTATCTTCAGAGCTCAGTTTGTGAATGAATTCTGAAGTCAAGATAACACCCTTTTTATTGGAATTGTATTCAAAATAGTGATATTTAGAGCTACTGAAGTGTTCCGTCTCCTTGTATGAAAGCCTCGCTGTCTCCACTGAAAAGAGAGTTTTTTTTGTAGAGCACTGGCCACCATGTGTCATAGTTGATTATGTGTTGAGTTTCAACAAGGTTAATTGTGTTTCGAGAACTGTCGATGGCAATAATTAACTCACAAAGTTATTTAATTGTATAAATTCTGCTGGAGCGCTTTATTGGACGTTTGATTACGCTAAACTTCCTGTCGCATGGAAGAAAAGAGTGTCCCCTCAGAGGGAAGTGTTTCATTGTTTTGAATCTCCCACTATCCGTTAAAGCAAGCAAAACCCTGGAAAAAGTGTGGTTTTTACATGCTTTATATTAGCTTCACCTGTATGTTTGTCTGTCCGTCTGTAACTCTTTCGACTAAGAGTGAGTGGCTGATCACCGTTAAATGTCCCACCAATGTCATTACGTTCGTTAGCCGAGTGGTCATGGTTCGTATGGCATGGATTTCTATTCCGAACAGGTCGTGAGCAAATTACACAGAAACCTCATATTGGTGGATTGGGGCTAATTGACCACCATCTGAAGGCCAAAGCCCTGTTTGGGAAAACTATTGTCCAACGATTAATGACCGACGATGTAGTCTTCGCGGCATTACATCACGCCGTGTGGACGAATGAGAGGCTTCTTCCGCGCACCTATATAGTAGCACTTCATGACTTGCGATCGCAGATAAATGAATTGCCCGACGGGGAGTGTGTAACTACCCCGCTATTATACGACAAATATTGCCAAACGGTCAAAATTACTCCCAAAATACAGTCAAAATGGCCGTACTTCAACTGGACGCGTATATGGAAGAACATAGCGGACGACGAATTATCAACATCTCTCCGAGCGTCAGCTTTTGCCTTTGTCAATGATCTCACCCCTACGAAGATTAGAAGACGACAAATCTCCCTCGACAATGACGACATTTGTGACCTCTGTGGCCAATGTGATACAGCGCTTCACCGAGTCTCTAGTTGTGTCTACTCTAAACCTCTGTGGCTCTGGTGCAGGAGACGTGTAGCAAGACAACTCAATGTCCCGATCCATGACATAATCGTACAGAAAATTTGCTTTTTTGATTTCACAGTGTTTCCGACCGTCAAACGTAGAGCAATAGTGTGGCTCATCATGAACCTGCTTGACTTTTCCTTACACACCCCAACGCCGTATTCTGTACGTGACTTTGTCGACCAACTTCGCCGTGCCCGGTGGAGTATGATCAATTACAAAACGCTGCAACCTCGGTTTGGTCCTTACCTGTTTTTCTTTTGATCTGTGTACCGAACCAAGTAATGTAATGGTAATGTCTGAGTGAATGTAAAATGTAAAATGTAAAATGTGAAAGGGTGGGCATGCGCACTTGAGCCTCTGCCCTATACTTTTCCTATGTAGGGGAGAGTTGGGTAAAACAGGGTACTTGGGTATAACGGGGTACCACTGTTATTTTCCGTACACGTGGTGCTATCTGTGTGTACGTTTGGTAAGTTACTCCTCTATACGTCGTCACTAGAGTGAGGTAGTATGAAGTGTCGCACAGTATTCTTTCGTGCGTAATAATGGAAATTACAAATTTATGATGTTTCACTAAAATGTTTAGCGTGTATTGGCTATACAATATTTAATCAGTGGTTGCAGATATATTTTATGTTAAGTTGTATTCAAGTAAAGTATTATATTTGCTATGTTGTGCCATAGTAACCGATGTAATTGACGGGTGTTAAGATTTTCTGTTGTCTTTTTGCTTGAGAACCTGCATGTAGGGTAAAACAGGGTACACAGGTAATGGGTAAAACGGGGTAGTACCTCGTTCTGTCCAACCAGTTTCCTGTTTTAATCATCTTTTCGATCAATTGTGCAAATGACTTTTAAAATTAAAAACAGTTTTGTTATGCATACTAAATGTTATACAGAGTTACCTACAGTACATTTATACAGTCAACCAAAAGTCTTGTATCGGTGAGGAAAAAAATTGGAAACGTAAAAATGTTGTAGGCCCATGTAATTAAATTGTAATTTGACTTTATCTTATTTTCTATTTTTAAAAATAAAAACCATGCTCGAAAAAACCATGTCGTCCTATTGTGTTTTCCCCCACACTGCACCCATAGGTTGCAGCCCTTAGATGTTTCCTTCATGTCCCCATTGATGCAGTATTATAGTGATGAAGCAAGGAAATGGGTTCGTTTACATCCTGGACGTCCCATTACAATTAACCAGATCGGGAAACTCTATGGCGCTGCATTTATGAAGGCCGCTTCTATGGAAACTGCGGTAAATGGTTTCAGAAGAACTGGAATATTTCCCCTTGATGCAAGTATCTTCCCAGATTGGATGTTTTAGCCAGCGGCAACAACTGACCGAGCTAACTCCAAGCCTTCAGAACCGAGTGGAAATGACACTGTCGGTGATATTCCACTGACTGCTGCAACAACTGACCGAGCTATTTCCAGGCCTTCAAAACCGAGTGGAAATGACAGTGTAGGTGATATTCCAGTGACTGCTGCAACAACTGATCGAGCTTACACAATGCCTTCAGAGTCCCATGGAAATGTCAGTGTTGGTAATATTCCTGGGACATCTGGTTTGGTATCTTCACCAACTGAATCTCGTTTAGGCCTATCTGATAAAAACAATCGAAATGCTTCATCAAACAGTAGCTTCACAATTCCACCGACTACAGTGATGCCGATTTCCCATGTCAAAAGGAATCCTGCAGAAGGAAGAGGACGACGACGTGGCAAGGCAGCTGTGCTGACCGACTCGCCATATAAGAACGAACTAATTATTATTCAGTCAGCTTCACCAAAATCTTTAAAAAGGAAAAATGCTGGTGTGTCTAAATCTCAAAACAGTTCTAAAACACATAAGAATAAAGAAGACAGCAACAAATCCATACCAACAGTAACTTTGCGTGTGTCTGATGATGATGACGTTCCTTGCATTTATTGCGCTGAACAGTTCTCCACTTCAAAATCAGCCGAAAGTTGGGTGCAATGATTAAAGTGTCATTCTTGGAGCCATGAAGGATAAGCTGGTGTAGACACAGATGACTGTAGGCCATTTGAATGTGATTTCTGCCAGTTTGGAATAAAGACTCTGGCCTTATTTTGTGTTCTGATGGGCCTACTATGCCATATTAGGCTAATTAAACAATCATATGTTTTGTCAGATATTTGGGTTCACCGCATATGCAAGTTTGTATTATACATAGTAAGATTATGCTTTTAGACTAACCACTTCCTCAAAATTAACAGTGTTGTGTTATTGTTGTTCAAACAATGTTTGTGATTTTCCGCAAACCAATGTTTTTGTGAAGTTTTACTGCAAATACAGAGGAAAATGTAAGGTGAAGGCTTATAATTGATTTTTTTTTAAATTCTCATATTTTTACTGACATTTGTATTTATTTGTCATACTACATGTTGTTCAGAATTTTTTATAGTGCACATGTAAAATAATTTTAAAAATCTGCTTTCTGTACCCCGTTTTACCCAACCAGTTGGGTAAAACAGGGTAGTGTGCATACATTCAAATAAATAAATATCTCTGCAAGAATAATATTTCAGAAGACACGGTACTAGTTGCAGAATTAAACTCACATTCTAATCTACGCATGCTGATGTTTTCAGACAGATACAGCAATATTAAAACAATAAATTAAAGCGATTTATACTAAGTACCCCGTTATACCCTACTCTCACCTATATGTACCATGCCACCTGCATGAAGCTAATTGTAAAAAAAAAAAAAAAAAAAAGTTGTCTAAGGCGCGCGAATTCTTTCGGATTCAACGATCGTGGGTTCTACTCCCGGCCACGCCGAAAAAAATTGTTTTTTTTTTCCCGGTTAATTCTAAGATTATATCCATACATCTAACTGTAAATGATTCGGAGAGACTTTACCATTTCTTTGTGACGTTGCAACTCCAAATAGTTATCTCAGATGGTAATAGGTAGTGTCGGTAACTCATTTCCCTATGATAATTATACATAAATATAGTTTAAAAAACTAAAAAAACATGCTCTTAAAGAATATCAAACTAAAAAGTTAAAAATAAATATAGTTTAAAAAACTCAAAAAACATGCTTTTAAAGAATATCAAACTAAAAAGTTAAAAATAAATATAGTTTAAAAAACTAAAGAAACATGCTTTTAAAGATTATCAAGCTAAAAAGTAAAAAATAATTTTAAAATTTAATTTATGACAATAGTATATAAGCAATACTAGTATAAATGAGAAAAAAGCATGGGGCGCTTAATATACAAAAAATATGGCACAAAGCGCCTCAAGCTTTTTTCTCATTTATACTAGTATTGATTATATACTATTGTCATAAATTAAATTTTAAAATTATTTTTTACTTTTTAGTTTGATAATCTTTAAAAGCACGTTTCTTTAGTTTTTTAAACTGTATTTATTGTTAACTTTTTAGTTTGACATTCTTTAAAAGCATGTTTTTTGAGTTTTTTAAACTATATTTATTGTTTTGACCAGGGCAATTATCACAGAATAAGCGCAGTTCTGTTATGTGTTACGAACATACGTTTTAATGTAGTCGGCTAGGAATGAAGCCACTTCATTTGCCCCCTTTTTTGCAACACCTTCATGGTAAATCTAAAACTGTGTATGGTCCGATTTCATGTTACAAACAGCAAAAATATTCACAGCTAACTGTTGTAAGTAGTACACTTCCTGAATCGGTGTCTTGGGCAAGTCTACATTTTGCATAAAATCAAACACTAACCATATAATGTGTTCATTATTTACCAATTGTTCCTTTGATTCTTGCAGAGTTGTATAGAACCGTTTAGCACGCCTTTTGTGCGCAATTAACTGTGCTGCTTCAACTCTCTTTGCATGATCATTGAGACTAGGATTTCTGAAGTTAATACTTTTTTCTTCACAGAAGTTGCAAACATATACTGGTGGCCTTCCAAATTTTAGTGTAAAATTTTCTTTGAAATACTACTTGTTATAAAAACTGTACGTGATGTTAAAATCTGGAAACTTGGCCTTAAAGAGTTCGTGCACTTTTACGACACGCAAATCTTCGTGTAAATATTTTACATCCTTGTAATGTCCATCGGAAACTGGAAATGAAGCTATATGTTGGTTCACTCTAAGCACTTCATCACTCTTTATCTTGTTACCACTAATGTTTTTTCCACGCTTGTCTTGAGGGCTTTTTCCTTCTAGTAACAGCATTCGGAGACGCCTAACTCTTTTGTCTGTAATGTCATACAGTCTAAAAAATGCCTCCCTACAAACTTGCACTAATTCATCACGAAATAAATATAGTTTAAAAAACTAAAGAAACATTCTTTTAAAGATTATCAAACTAAAAAGTAAAAAATAATTTTAAAATTTTATTTATGACAATAGTATATAAGCAATACTAGTATAAATGAGAAAAAAGCTTGAGGCGCTTTGTGCCATATTTTTTTTATATTAATATTTATATTAATATTTATTTATATTAATATATTTATTTTTAACTTTTTAGTTTGATATTCTTTAAAAGCATGTTTTTTTTTAGTTTTTTAAACTATATTTATGTATAATTATCATAGGGAAATGAGTTACCGACACTACCTATTACCATCTGAGATAACTATTTGGAGTTGCAACGTCACAAAGAAATGGTAAAGTCTCTCCGAATCATTTACAGTTAGATGTATGGATATAATCTTAGAATTAACCGGAAAAAAAAAAACAATTTTATTCGGCGTGGCCGGGAGTAGAACCCACGACCGCTGAATCCGAAAGCTGACGTCACAGAAGTCGCGCGCCTTAGACCGCCCGGCTAACGAACGTAATGAAATTTATGGGACATTTTACAGTGATGAGCCACTCACTCTTAGTCGAAAGAGTTACAGACGGACAGACAAACATACAGGTGAAGCTAATATAAAGCATGTAAAAACACATAATACTTAAAACTTCGATCCTTCAGCACGGAATCCTCTTTTCATGGACGATGTTTTTTAATCTCTTCAACATGGATCATTCTTTGAAGATGAAGGTCTTGTTCATCTTTTGTCTCCATCCCGTACAGTGTGTCAAAAATAGTTGCTTTGTCAACTTCATCAAATTTCTCGCAACATTTTCTTTGGCGTCTGAAAATAAATGAACAAGATTTGTTTATTATTTTACATTCACAGCTTACATTTCACAGACAGTAATACAGTAAGACTCATAAGTTACATTGCCAAAACTACAATTTTTTATGCTGCCATTTTATAATTACAATAATTTAAAAACAACGAATTTACCGACTGAAAATAATTATATTATTGACTGATGAAAAAAAGAAATGTCATTGTTGTCTACATTTATCATTTTCCCTTATTTACGCAATTTGTCTTGTACCTTAGAAAGGAGTAGGGGAAAGTTGGCTAAGAGGACGCATCGTCTAAGAGTACGCAGTGTCGTTACAGTTAAGTTGGCAACATGTGGCGAAAAACTAGTGCCGGCCAGCCATTGTGTTCTTAACTGTTGTTCCAGTCGTAGTTGGACGGAAAGTGTAGTGCGTGATTTGTAGAGTGTACAGGTAAGAACATATTTTCTGCTTGTTTACTGCAATATTTATATCTTATAAAATAAGGAATGTTATAATGCTGGTAAGGTGTATGTGCATTGCCAAGTAGTGTAAGAATTGATGAATGTCTTCCTGTAGTAGCCCCCCGAGTATGTTTCCCGTAAAGTAGCATCTGATGCCATCTGTCGGATTTTAAAGGAAACATTACAAAGTCGGGAAAGAGTACTCACGGTGATATCGGCTAAGAGTTCGCGCGTACTCTTGCCCGCACTGTTTGCGTACTCTTACCCGATCCATTATTCCAGCAGTGTTCATCATAGGATATAAATATAAACAGAGGGAAGAGGATTAAAGAAATGAATTATCTGTTTATGTTCGTTTTTCATACATGTAAACACTAAAGGTATGTATTTTATGTGTGCAGAAATGGGTAGACGGAAACGAACCACGAACAGAAAGCTCTTCACTTCTGAAGACAGATAGCCCTAAGTCTGAGGGAAGAAGGATTAAGCATACGCCAGATTGGACTTCAATTAGGCAAGAATGATGCCACTGTGCGAAAGAGGCTGAGATCTGTAAGTATTATTCTATAAAATGTTAAGTTAATATTACACTGCTCTTCTATACATTTGGCTAATAATACCGAATGTTCTTATATTTTTATAGGGAAAAATTCCTACATCCTTGGGGCGTTTCCACAAAGTGTTCACCGATGAACAAGAACAGGAAATTGAAGACCTCATCAAAGACTTCGACTGCAAATTTTACTGTATTACTAGGAAACAATTAATGGTGTTAGTGTATAAGTTTGCTGACGCAAATAACATTGCACATACCTTTAACAAAGATAAGCGAATGGCTGGCAAGGACTGGGTAGTATACTTTGTTAAAAGGCGTCATCTTTCCTTGAGAGCACCTGAGCAGTGTAGTCTTGGTCGAGTAATTGGGTTTAATGAAGTGCAGTGTGGCAGGTTTTTTGAGAACCTAAGGGTATGTTATGAAAACTTCAATTTTCCTCCCCACCGCATAACAAATATGGATGAAACGGGCATTTCTACGGTGCCAAACATCACTCCCAAAGTTTACACAACAACAGGTAAACGGGCTGTATGCAAAGTGTCCTCTGGGGAAAGAGGTGACAATGTTACAGCTGTCTGTTGTGTTAGTGTTACAGGTTTTCCTGTTCCTCCAGCATTAATTTTTCCAAGGAAAAGAATGCACGATGCACTATACAAAGACGCACCTCAAGGAACCCTTCCTCTAAGATCGGATTCTGGATTTATGAACTCAGAACTGTTTGTACAATGGCTAAAGCACTATCAGAAACACATGAAAGCATCAGCTGACGACCCGGCATTATTGATACTCGACAATCACCGCTCTCACTGTAGCCTGGATGCAATTCTGTTTTGCAGGGAACATAACATTACATTGTAAACTCTTCCTCCTCATTCCAGCCATATGCTTCAGCCATTGGACTAAGTATTCTTTGGGCCATTAAAATGTGCTTATGCTAGAGACGTGGAGGCATGGATGACAACACCAGGGAACCATGCATCTGCTGTTCAGCTTAAACACGTAGCAGGTTTATTTCGAAGTGCTTATGGTAGAACGGCCACTGTAGAAAAAGCAATAAAATCCTTTGAATGTACTGGTATATACCCTTTCAACGCAAATATATTTTCTACTGACGATTTCGCACCCTCTCTGGTTACTTTCCGCGAGATACATGACTGATATTATGCCTGATTTTCATGCAGCTAGCTGTGAAGAAGTAGATGACACTTCTCAGATCCCATTATGCCAGCCTTCAGAAGCTAACAAAGAGGCTATGATAAACTTACATGACGAACCAAGTACCTCGACAGGTAATAAATCTCAGCTGTCCCACACACCAATATCCGAGATACAACCGTCTCCAAAGGACAATTCGGCAGGTAAACGAAAAAGACGAGCATAAAAATCAGAAATACTGACGTCAACACCAGTGAAGAATAATATGGAACTGAAAAAGCGAGAGAGTGAAGAAAAGGAAAGAATGAAAAATGCAAGAAAAAGATCGGATAATGTGATAGAAGATAATCAAGGGGGAAAATATGAATGCCCAGGCTGTGGATGTGATTTTGAAGACGACTGGGTACAGTGTAATAGCTGTAGTGCATGGTGGCATGAGGCATGTTCCGACTACGAAGACAGTGGACCATATGTATGCGATCATTGTTGATGATGATTTTCGCGGACTCTTGCCCTACAAAGTTCGTACTCTTGCCCTCCATGTCGTCCAAGAGTACGCAGAGTGCACTTTTACACTGAACAACTTGTACTGTCTTTGTAAGCAATTATAAAACATTTTTGTACATATTTTTGTGAAACTGAACCATTATAGTAACTGTATGCTTATTATGTTTACTGTTTTGAATTAAACATGTCAAGATATTTTCGTGTTTCCTTAAAGTGCGTACTCTTAGCCACCTTTCCCCTACCTATAAAGGTTAATTACTACTCTCCCCACACTTACATATTCCCTTAAATTAAAAAATTTGAAAATTTTAATAAAGGGTTTTCTCTGTAGTAATTAGTTAAAGAAATGCTTCTCACAGATTCTGATAACCATTATTTAACGAATAAGTATTCATGGTCTTACCTGCAAAGGTGATCGAACTCGGTTTGCTCGTTTTGTTTTCCCTCCATAATCTCCATATTCGTCTTATAGCATTCAGGATGTCTAATCCCTTTCTTACGTTTTTGTGGTGACGAATCAATACTATAATTCATTATAAAAGCTGTTAAGACCGCAACACACAGACCAACTTGCTTTCCATAACCTTTCGAGAAAACTAAACGTCAACTAAACAAAATGGGAGCGAAAATGGACAGGAGCAGTGTGACCAACATCAACGATGATTGTATTTTTTAAAGTTTCAGTGTAAACAAAGTGTATTGCAGAAAAGTACCCGGTCAATGACTGAGGTACTTTTCTGCAATACATTCAGTTTCAGAAACCTCTATTTAGCAGTTTATATACATGGCACAGGGTTCCTTACTGTACTAGAATGTGCGTCTTTGTTAGGAGAACAAACGTCTGTTCCTAACGCCAAATCACCAAAATAGTGACTCAAGTCCCTTTCTGAAATAAGCTGGAAAATTTTCAGTTGACTACGTGTTATAGGATGTTATTAAAAAGATAATTGAAATATAATATTTAAATTTTGGACCACATCATGCAAAAATCATAATAAATATTTCTAGGTTTGGGAAGAAATTCAATCCATTCTAAGTTGGATTGATTAAAGAAGCGACTACGATTAAACTTTTTAGTTACGAAGTTGTATTGAAGAATTCCGCAGAATTGATCAAATTTGAGGAATGGTATGGAGAACTATATTAAATAAGAAACCAAGTTTACTAACTTCTCGGGTTTTTATAATTCTTCCAAGTTGAATTGTGCTTCGTCTATCAGAATGATATTTCTGCAAATTTACTACATATACTTTACCTAGCAAGAGTGATTTCAATTCACTAGTCGGAGAGGTAGTCAGATAATCTAGGAGTTCAACTATCGGAGTCAGATTGCATTAGAAAGTCACATCTCTGCGTTGGTACGTTTTATTCGCAGCAGCACCAAACAACTGCAGCAGTGCAGTGAGCACATCAGCTTGAGCTAAGGAAATAGAGGCCTTATGCATTTGTCAATTCTCTTCTGGTATGTAGAATCTGACTACACGGTATGTAAAAGCCCTGTGTCATTGTGTCAGTTTAATATAGTTTTAAGTCTGCAACTAATTAAGCTCGGTTATAATTTTAGCTTCAATATTTCATTGTTTTTGCAATATATTTAATTTTTGTATTCTTTAAATACACCCAGTGGTATATCTGAGAAGTTGATTCACCATTAATTTCTTACAGTGAACTATTACATTTATTTGAAATAAATTAGTTTTAAAATTAATACAATGTAATTTTCATTTTTTTTAATTTAAAAAAAATTGATTGTTTCGACTATTATTACTTTGTTTTGAACATATGATTTTTTTGTGAACTGACTTAAATAATACTGCTTATTATATCTTTTATTTCGACACTATCTCAATTACCCGGCGTGGCCCAGGCTGGGAGCTGATTTTCTGAAAACCATGTTTTAAATTGGCTATGGAATAAAAGGAACACACTGCTGGATTTAAAGTCTTTATGACATTTACTTAAAATACGGGACTCTTTATCTACAACCCGCCTCAGAGGCAGGTTTTAGAAAAAAATGCGTGCTCAGTTAATATGTATTCAATATAAAATCATTCCTGCCAAGAATCAAGTCTGTAGGAAATATAATTGAAAGAAAGAGAAATTTATAAATCTTTGACGCCTCTGAAACCCGTCTTGGAACCTGATTAAGATCTGAAAGCGAGTGGAGATAAAGTTAATTATTTATAACTTTCATCTCTATTTAACCCCCTTAGGGAATGAATTTTCAATAATCCTTTCTTATTGCTCACCTACTTTATGTATAAAGAAACTCATTTACAACATTTTATGTTTAAAGACTTACTGGTTTAAGCTGTGCATTGTCCACCAGTCAGTGTTAAGAATTTTACTAAGAAGTTATTTTTTAAGTAGTTTTATTTAATTGGACATACAATTTGGAGTTTGATAATATTGTGAAAATAAGTGTAACATTTTTAATATCATTTGTTTTGTGATAATTAGCGTAAATTTCAAAAATATTTTCAGTACGAGTAATTGATTGTTAGTGTTGCTATCAATAAATTGGAAAATTAAGTTTGAACAATAGTCTCCACTCTAAAACATTACTTTTTCACCATAATTCTTAAAACTATTAATGGCTCTAGCCCTTACTTTATCATGAAATTGCACCATTTTGACATTAAAATTATGATACCAAGCATGTAAGTTAGCTTATGAAAGATGGATACCACAACATTTTTTTTTATTAAATCATTCTTAAAACCCTGTATGTGTAAAAAAAAACAGTATAAATGACAGCACGCCTGTGTACCTTTACGCAATACCATAAAATTAACATTTTTCGTGGAAAGTTAACATTATTCATGAACAACTTATAACAAATGTGCACTTAGAGATTAAAAGGCCCCTTTGCTGAACTTGCCATGACAAAATAATTTAATTTCTTATCTGTAGTATAATAAACATTAATATAGGTTAATGTTTAAAACTTTAATTAAAACATAATGCTCTGAACAAAATTATGAAATTCTCATTTAGGATGCATAACTATTAGTAAGCAATATGTTAGATATAATTAAAACACTGTTAACATGTTTAAACTTATTGTGGAGGGAAAAAAATCTTAGAAACACATTAATACAACAACTTGAAATGCTTGAAAAATTTATAAGTAGGGGAGACCGGGGCTAGTTGCAACAGGGGCAAGTTGCAACAATGGCTCTAAATCATTAACCGATGGTACTAGTGTCGCACAACTACGGGAAGGAAAGGAACCACACGTAATCTTCACGGTATTAGTTCCACAAGTCGTCAACAGAACGCGCTTGGCTTCAGTTGTGCAAAACATTCCTACTGTAGTCGCGAGTAAACTCACGCACGAATTACTTAGCTACTGTTGTGTTGAATGTGTTTGTTGGAATTGAAGATATTTTTATTTCTGTGGACAGTTTATAGTGTTGTATTTCTCTGTATATAATGACAACTGTTTTATAACAACGCATCTAAGTGAATGACGGTAAGTAAATTCCAGTTGTGTATCGGGGCTAGTTGCAACACATGTTGCAACTTACCCCAGATATCAAGGATACATCGTTTAAATGTAAAATAATAATTCATTTGTATTTAACTCGATTTCAACTTTATACCGAGATGTTCTCATTACATTAGCCCACATATGTTAACTAACGTATTTAGTTTTTGTAAACTTTTAGGGTTTCAGTCAACTATTTTGTAGTAGGCTACATAGAATTAATTTTTATTAATGTTAAGATTTACGAATATTTGAAACGAAAGCTAATAATTGAGAAATAGAATGCCACAAATACTGTTTATAATAAGTTATGTATATTTATAAATGCATTTTGTGAAAAATATTAATAACTATTTTTAGTTATTATAGCTATTATTTTCTCATTGCAGTTACGATGAGAACGTATAAGAAAAAGACCAATCGAGGGGAAACAACGCAGGATGTTATGGAGAGGGCAGGTAAACTGGTTTTAGCCAATCCAAACTCCAAAGACTGTTCCGTACGACAGATAGCAAAGATGTACAACATTCACTACTCTACACTGTCAAGATACATACAAAAACATAAAAAGAAAAACACGGATATAACAACAGAACAACCTCAATTCAATTTTGTCACAGCGGGTTATCTACAGCCGCGGTGTGTTTTCAGTGTCAAACAAGAGTATCAATTTGTCGAGTATCTCAAACGTAGTTCGGAAATTATGTTTGGGCTAACACCAGCAGAAGTGCGCAAGCTTGCATATGAGTGTGCACTAAAGTTGGGGTTACAGATACCGGACTCTTGGAAAGTTAATGAGTGCGCCGGTCCAGATTGGTTTTCCGGTTTTATGAAGCGCAATAATGAACTATCTGTCAGGCAGCCTGAAGCCACGAGCCTTGGGAGATGTACTTCGTTCAATGTGCATAACGTTTCCGAATTTTTCAATTAACTATCATCCGTTCTCTCACGTCATAATATTTCAGCCTCTAGAATCTACAATGTGGATGAGACTGGAGTGGCAACTGTTTTGAAACCTGGCAAAATAATTGCTAAAAAGGGAGTAAAACAAGTAGGATCAGTAACTGCAGCAGAACGTGGAGAAATGATTACTGTAGCTACAGCTGTGTGTGCAATAGGAACATCTTTGCCACCCATGTTTATTTTCCCTCGGAAGAACTTCAAAGATCATTTTATACGTGATGGACCGATAGGTTGCATAGGTACTGGCACAAAATCTGGTTGGCAAACAGAGGAAACATTCATAACATTTATGGAACATTTTGTCTCTCTTACGTTACCGTCTCCTGAAAATCCAGTGCTTTTGCTTCTGGACAACCACTGTTCACACATCAGCTGCCAAGTCATAGATTTGTGCAAAAAAAAAAGGCGTAGTTCTTCTCTCGTTTCCTCCACACTGTTCCCATCGCTTGCAGCCTTTGGACGTTTCAGTTTTTGGACCTTTTAAAAGGCGGTGTGAAACTGGAATTAATTCCTGGCACAAAACAATTTCCGGCAAAACTCTAACCATATTCAACTTGCCAGAAATTGTGAAAGATGCCTTCTTGCACTCTATGACACCAGCAAACATTACATCAGGTTTTCAGAAAACTGGTATTATGCCTTTCAACCCTAACATATTTTCAGAAGAAGACTTTGCCTCTGCTTTCGTTACTGACCGACCAGATCCTCACAGTTGTCATACAAGCACGCAGGGAAGCGTTTCTTTTGAACCTGATGTGAATTCTGGACCAAGCATTATTGAAACAGGTGCTGAACCAAACATTCTTGCAATACCGGGTCCAAGTGTTTCCATTCAAGAGATTGTGCGTCCTTTCCCAAAAGCTCCACCTAGAAGTGAAACCTCTTGCAGAGGGAGGAAGAAAAGGAAGTCTGCAGTTCTCACTGACACTCCTGAAAAGAGAGCGATTGAAGAAGAAAAACGTAACAGTGAAGAAAAGAAAAGGAAAAAGGCTGAAGCTGAAGAAAGGAAACTGCAAGTAATCAATAAAAAGAAAATTCAGAAATCTTCACAGAATGACAAGAAAGAAAAAAAGACAGCAAATTGTGAAAAAGTTACAAAACGAAAATTAAACTTTAAAGAAGTTAGTTGTAAAGAAGAAAAGGACGAGATGTGTTTAGTGTGCATGACAAAATACAATAGGAATGAAGAATGGGTTCAATGCACGTCTTGCCAAAATGGGCGCATTGGTCTTGTGCAAGAAAAGACCCTATGTATGTGTGTGACGACTGTGAAACAGATGATTCTGATACATGGGAGTAAGTGTTGCAAGTTACCCCAGCTGGTGTTGCAACTTGCCCCAGATCTGGGGCAAGTTGCAACACTTACATCACCATGAAAACATAGCTCTAGATTTTAAGACTTAACTGATTTCTATGTTCTGGTAATGTTATGTTACACCTAAAAGTTTATAAGAAAACATTTCCATTATTATATTTAGATTTTTATCGAAACATAAATACTACAAAGCAAAATGTGAAAAGTGTTGCAACTAGCCCCGGCCTCCCCTACTAATAAATGCTGTAGAACTTAAAATAATTGCCATAAAGTACATTAATAAATGTTTTTGCCCTCATCTCTTGCAATTATTTAAATTTTTAAAAATTTAATTTTGATGAATAGCAAAGGACTTTTACGTAGAACTCGCTTTCACTCGCTAGGGTTCACCCCAAACTTCCACATGGGGTGTGTACTATATATTTAGTGGGAAAATACATGTTTTGTGACTTTACCTCATTTATTAAAATAAGATAAAAATATTTACATGTTTAAATGACAGATGGTGTCGATATATTTGGCAGAAAAGTACGAGTAGATAGGTTTGGCAGGTATTGGGACAGGGGCTGGAGGCTGGGAATCCGGGATCCGGCGGCCATCTTGGATGACCTTGACTTATTACCTCAACCTTAACATTCAAATTTACAAAAATTTACCCAAAAATCGCCAAAATCCGCCAAAATTGATTGTTTTTCGAAAAAAAACATTTCCACCAAAAAATATTTTAAAAATTTGAAGATAAAAATTTTTTTTCTATTTCGAGGAAAAAATTCATGTTTTCAAGAAAAGTGTTATTCCTCGAAAATTAAAAAAATTGGAATTCGAAAAACATAAAAAGAACACAAATTCCTAAAATTAGCTTAATACTCCTAAAATAAAGCCACCCTAAGCAGCCGATATCAGGATCTTGACCTTGACCTTGATCATAAATTTATAAATCCTTAATTTTTGACCAAAAAATTTAAAAATAAAAAATAAAAAAACTATTTAAAAATTTACTTATTCAAATATTTAGTAACTAATAGATTTCAGTCTTTGGTTCGATTCCCGGTGAGAGTAAACATGTAATTTATTAATAATGCATTAAAAAATCTAAATAAAACTAACAAGTAATAAAAATTTCTTACATCACACGCCATACTGAATTATGACGTCATTTTTTCAATTTTAGTTAAAGCCGCCATCTTGAAAATTCTTAATCATTAACCTATAAATTCGGAAAAAAGTTCAAAATTCATGGGAAAAAAAAATCACTCATTAATTAACTGTTTGAATTCACAGATTCCTTTCCTTGCTTCGTTCCTTGACCGATTTAAATAATTGTTATGTAAAAACATTTTATTTAATTAATAATTTTAAAAGTCCTAAAAGTAACCTAAGTTCCAAATAAACCAGCATTTAGTAAGCCGATATGGTCGCCATCTTGGTAATTTGTATTTATTAACCTAGAAATACTGGAAAATTTCAAAATTCATCAAATAATTTACTTTTTAAAATAATGATTGACGCGATACATTTCCGTCCTTGGTTTGAATCTCGGCCAGTGATAAGTATAACTAAAGCTTAAAAAATAATTTTAACTTCTGTTCCCCATTATCTTTCGTGGAGTGTATTAATCGTTCACACTAATAAAAACCACTGTAAGCAAAATACCTGTCCAACTAATCAAATACGTTGTCCCAAGGCCTAACGTGGAAGTCTACTTTTTCAATACATACTTAGAATACATTCCGAACAGTTCATGTAAAATGCTATACGTATAGGCCAAGTGTCATCGGACCGCGAGCCCAGGTCATGAACAATGTCAGTCGTATAGACCAGACATTTCCGAACCTCATGACCATCTTCGTCGATTGCTAATATAACATATTTCAGCCAGTCAAGACAAAGTCTTCGAAATGTCAGACCTAAAGTAACATAAAATTAATTAAAATCAATTAGACCAACATAACATTTTTTACGCTTACTAAAGGACCAAGAATCTCTGAAAAATGTTTTATCGACACCAAAAGGTTTTGAAACAGTAATAATTCAGAGACAATACAGATTTTACTACGCACATTTAACGAAACGACACACACACACACGCACACAGATAAAAAAAACACACACACAACTGACATACCGGACACACAATTGACACATAGTACCCACAGTACACACAAAACCGACAGGACAAGCAATGAATATACAGTACACACATTGGACACACAGTACACACAGGAAACGCAATAAACACACAGTAGACACATGCAATGGACCCACAGTACACACACTGAAAAAAAGAACTCACAAGAACACACAATTAACGAAATGTACGTACATTTGGAAGCACAATCAACAAAAAGGAAGCACAGCCAGCCGGAAGTACAATCAAAGAAAGGAAGTACTATCAAAGAAAGGAAGTACTATCAAAGAAAAGGAAGCACAATCAACAGAAAGGAAGCGCAATCAAAGAAAAGGAAGCATAATCGGAAGCACATTCGTCAAAGTGGAATCACAATCAACGAACATGTAATACCCACACAGGACATGCATTTGACAAAAAGGAAGCACATATGGACGAAAATTCGATATGGTGTGATACGATCTCGTCACAGGAATATGATTTAGCCAATATATTATAGGCTACAACTACTCTAATTCTCCAACATCTCCAGCAGCTTCAATTGCTCCAAGTGCTCCAAAGCTCCAATCGATCAAAAAGCTAAATTGCTCCAAGTATACTTAAATTTTTAAAAATTCAAAAACCACTTTTGCCATCTTGTGAACATATCTTTTGTTGAGCAAGGATAGAGTTCCAGTACAAACAATAATTTTGTGTAATTTTATTTTTTATAAATTTATATTTTTTTCTATGATTTTCTCATATCAAGGAAAACGTGCGTTAGTTTTTTCTCCATGTGCTCCTTATAATTTTTTTCGAGATTTCTGCTGATATTCTCCGAGTGGTTCTGGTTATTTCTGAGGAATTGAATTCTGCACGAAATTTTTTTACTTTGAAGCAAATGCTTCTGCTTCCAGCCGCAGCGCAGCGCTCCTATCCCCTTTTACCCTCTTCCCCCACCCTGCCGCCTCCTTCCCTCCCTTATTTTCCCCACTTCTGTCTTCTCCTTCTCTGCCCGCCGCTACAACAGCGCTCCTGGTGTCGTAGTTTCCAGTGCTATATAAGTCCGTGTTTTTTAGCTCTCGTCGCTGTCTTCACTCATTAGGAGCTGTTGACAGTCCATCGGGCAGCAGTTTTGTCATTCTCCGCGGCATTCGGCGAAGCTATGTTCAAATCCAACCTAACGTTTTTGTTCTGGCGTTGTTAATGCGTCACTTGGTATACTAGATATGGCCAGTCGTATTAATTATGTTTAGTTTTGTGTCCCTTAAAGTTTGTCTCTTTTTCATACTTAATTTTGCTTCGTCGAGTGTCTTGTTACCTTGGTCATACAAATTATATTTCAATGGCTTACCCCGCTTTCACGTCTACGATTTTAGGCGACTGTGTGGGACTCAAGTGATGGCCAGCGACGCTTCACGTCAAGCCACACTTACACTTGAGTAGTGTATTTCCAAAACTGGCCATCTCCCTCAGAACAGTTTTGCGAGAAATCGAGGACAACTTTTTACTCAATTGCATGATGTGGCATTCAAGATGTTGTAATGTAGAAGTGTGTTAAAAAATGCAAACAATATTTAGTAAAAGTCCTACAAATCACAATTAATAACTTTGCCATTTATTAATTTTAAAAATTGAACTTGGCAGGTTTTGGAACTATCCATGTCACTTGGCCACTTTTGGAACCAAACCTGTTGAAAATACCAAGGGTGTAAAGAACATAAATGTTTATTGTGATACATTGTACGTAGTTACATTGTGTATATAATATGCCTAGTACTTGACTGACATGTTAGCAATGCATTGTAAAGTACATACTTGTTTAAAAACATTTTATTCATAAAAGTATTGTTACTGACAGATGAAATATGTTAAATTAAAACTATGACACCAGGACATACCACTTCAGAACTTTTTCACCTTTGAGTTGTACAGTACTTTACACTACACAAATGATGCAGCATCCTCTGTCATTAGCTCACAGCCATCATTAGATGATTCCTCTGGTGCCTCTTCTTCATGTAGATCATGCAGTTGCAGGACATTTTTATAAAATTCTAAGTGCTTGAGCTCCTGCCATTTAGCACCAAAATGTTTTGTCAGTAAGTTGTTAACATCTCTTATTTTAAGTGGGTTGACATGAACACCAGGTTTGACAACACTAGGAAAGATACCTTTCAAAGTTTTGGCTCTCTTTATTGTTGTTTTGTAGCCACAGAGGTCAGTGCGATAATGCATCTCTCCTGATACTAAATTGCTGTTTCCGGCCTTGTTCTTGATGAGGGACAGCCGTTTAGAGGCAGCAAACTGGAAGAGCCACTGTCCTGTTGGTTTAGCGAGTTCGTTAGTTAAGGCTTTCCAATCATAAACTACACATTGTGTCCCTACATAAATGGTAGACCCATGCTCAGCAAATATTTCAACATATTCCTTTGGATCAAAAATCACCTCGTGAGAACGAATTTGTTTCTCTATATTTTACCAAACACTCTGTCTGGTGGGAGAAAATAATGACCAACGATAGGAAACAATATTTCTATTTTTTCAACACTCTTTGGGGCCATGTTGACAAACCCAGTGGGAAAGCATGGTAACCATTATAGAGTTCTTGTTTTGGCCGCCGCATCCATCTGCCACCAGTCTCAAAGTAATGATATTCGTAAATCAATATTACACAAAGTATGGTACACAGCAGACGAAATTTGGTTCGAGCCTTTTGCTAATTCTGACTCATTCCAGTGATAAATAGTGACTGTGTCTGCATTAAGTGGAGCTCTTGAATGACCCTTTACAACAGTAAAATTATACTCATACAACTGGCGGCTACATTAGGCGGCCTGATCTGGTACTCGTGGCATAACTTGGTTTTTCTGGCAATCAAAAGACATCGTCAGTAAACCATCAGTTATACATCTAAGAATTGAATAAAATGCTTTTGCTTTTAACCTGTGTACCCTTTGTTGTGTCATCAGCTTATTTATCTTTCTTAAACTGGTTTCATGTTTAATTCTGTATGTTAGTTCAATGCATGACAAACATGCATCTGTCCTAGGTGTTCCAAACCCTATGTTGTAAAACGTCCTAAAAACAGAACGGAAATAACTTTGTTTTACTGATAAATCAGGGCTCTTGTTCTCTCTCTGATACATACGCCACATTTTTTAATATTGAGATCACTGCTTATGTAGACACGCTCCTGAATTTTACTTCTACAATAATGCACTTCAGTAGCTTTGGATCTCTCAATGAATTCCTTAACTACGTTGAGCTTTGGAACAAACGATTTCGATCTATGGTCCCCTCCCCGTCCTTCATGAGGAATTTTGCCTCTTTTCCTGTATCTGGAAACGACTCCTTCCACTCTTGTGTTTAGAAATTTGCCGAATTTTTAAAAATGTTTCTCTGCACACACGGACCATCCTGCCTGATAGTTTCTTTGGTATAAAATATTTTATGGTTACCTGTTTAGGCTCCCGTTTACCTTCTGAGCGATGCCTTTTTGGTTCCTTTGCATTTGTGTGCTTCACTAATATTGCATCCTGTCGTTGTTTATCACGGTGGCCGTAGAAACATTCATGGAAGTACTTGACATCATTCTGGTTAAGTGTTGCACACTGGAATGTTGGATTCTTGTGACGACACTTCAGCATTGTTGGAAAGCCTTGGGCAGAATACCTAAAACCACAACACATTTTTATTTTGCAATACATTGATGTGAAATTCCGCTTTTGTATCTGCTAGTTAGTAACATCATGGAGTTAGCAACTAACATAAAAGAGAAAACTGTACAACAACATAAACAAATGCAATTGTAACACACTCATCTCTCCCTTTTCTCTTTATTTTTCTTCCATCCGTCCGGATTTCTTGTTCGTTTTCTTCCTCTACCTTCTTCACATTGCTGTGGAAATTTTTACATTTTAAGAACAAATTCTAAATCTTGCAACCACCACAACCTATACAAACAAACAAAATAATCACTCCATAGATAATATAGCTATAACTTACTGGTATGCAACTGCGACTTTGCTGAGACAATTCGACAGTGGCGCAAATCACTCGGCCGGTTTTGGAACTAATTGGAGAAAATATCACATGGCCGGTTTTGGAACTAATATATTGTAACACATGGCCGGTTGTGGAACTAACCCAGGGATTGCAAGACGGTTTATTAAATGAATATGGCCGCTTTTGTAATTAACTGTTCCTTATTCACTGTGGATTACCATGGAATTTGATGATTTTCTAGAACAAAACCATTTTTTTGTGTGGAGATGGCCGGTTTTGGAAATACACGACTCACTTGTTTAGATGATTAAGAGCCCTCTGCTCAGCCTAGCGGCCCGCTGTTTGTCGTTAATAGTATTATCTGTGAATTATTCTTATTCTTCTGTGCCCGATTTATTATCTACTAAGTTATTATGAATATTTAGTAAAACGCAACGCGTCGCCCATGCTTAACAGTTGTGTAGGTTACTTGCCCGCTAGTCATGTACTCCGCCCATAAATGCGTATATCGTAGTTAAGGGCTGTTCGCTAAAACATATCAAGCTTGTTTTTGTTCAAGACTTTATACGGAATTTATGTTGTTGTAACAGAACGTTTTAAGAATTACTGTATAAGAGTTTCTAACGGTACCTATTTGTCACACAGTTTTATCTTATAGTAATTTGTAGGCATTTATTATTGTTATGTTGAAGCTGTTAAAAATTGTTTATAATATAAGTCTATTTTCCTAGTCTTCTCTTTGAATACGCGTCAACCTCCGCAAAACTTAGGTTCTATAACCTATTTGATTTCTTCTAGTGATTGTCCACTGGAGTCAGGCAGCGTGTCTAGTGCCTAGGCCTCGCTTCAACTTAATGAGTCACACAATTTTATTTTAAGTTACATTTTTTTATTTGGAGGGTTTCAAAAACATATATTACTCAGACAAATAATATGCCTTGAGACAGCTGAGAAGCACTTACATGCAAAACGAACTTTCTTCTCCATGTTGTCTAGCAAAGCCTTCTTTCCTTTTCGATCGTTGGTGAGCATCTCGCATCCCACATAAAAGAAAGAAATAATTTTTATCTCCGCACAACACGTGATGACATCTCTTGACAAGAATAATGAATACAGTAGAACCCCTCATATCCGACCTTCCCACAACCGACTCCTCCGGATATCCGACCTAGTCTCCGTGGTTGGCGAGCCTGTTCAGACTTGAAAAAGTGACGCATCTACAATATGCCTTCGTGTCGCAAACTGTTCAGTTTAGCCGTGATTGTTGGTGCAGAATGTTCTCCTACTATAATCTTGTACTGTTCTGTGTTTTTTTTTTTAACGTAACGTAATGTATTGTGGGTAGAAAAAGTGGAGGGACACTTCTGCAAAATCAATATTTGGCAAAACTGAAACAAAAATACATTACTGAATTCTTTAAATTAGGTATGCTTACATTGTATTTATCGTCTCATTTATAATTTAACAAAAGTAAATGTTTGAAATGTATACAGCAACATTTTTACAAATAAAGTTGTATTACTGTACATACTGTATAGCTGGGAAAGGCGTTTTTTTTTTTTTTTGCTCCTACGGATATCCGACCTTTTGGCCGTTCCGACCATGGCCCGGTCCCGAAATGGTCGGATATGTGAGGTTCTACTGTAATTACAAGTTTTTTTGCATGCGATAAATTAACTCTTGCAGCTGAATGGAGTCACAGACAGAGCCAAGTAGTGTCGTAGCATCATAGACTTGTAGTCTAGTAATCTTGTAGTCTAGTAGTCTTTTAGTCCTGTAGTCTCGTAGCTTCGTAGGCTCCTAGTCTAGTAGACAAATAGCAGCTGGGTCTAAGAATTATTGAAGCCAAATACTTTTGACGCCATTGACTTTTGGAGCGAATTACTGTTGGTATCGAAGACTGCTGGTGCCAATAACGGTTGGATACAAAGACCGTATGTGCCAATGACCGTTGAAGCCAACGACTGTTGGATGTAATGACTGTTCGAGCCAATGACATTTGGAGCCAAAATAATGCTGGAGCCAATGTCTGTTGGAGGCATTATATCCTAATGTAAATTTGGCGATTGCATTCCTACTTGAATAATTGTGAAAATGTTGGTCCTTTTTGTTAAATGTGCGTAGAAAAGATTGTATTATCGTATCGAACTGCTGAGAACATATCCTTTTCGTAAAATGTGCTTCCTTTTTTGATAAATTTACTTTAAAATGCGCGTCGTCTTTAATAATTGTGCTTCCATTTTGTCAAATGTGCTTTCGGGCGTGCTTCTTTCTCTTGAATGTACTACCTTTTCGTTTATCGTGCTTACAATTGTGCTTCCTTGTTTCGAATATGCTTGTGGCCAAATTAGATAAAAAAAAATGCAAATGAAATCAGTTGGAGCTGAATGTAGATAGAGCAGTTGGAGCACTTAGAGCGATTGCAGCACTTAAACCAATTGGAGAAGTTGGAGCAATTGGAGAAGATAGTGCTTATGCAGCAATTGGAGTATTTGGAGCTTTGGAGCACTTGGAGCTGTTTGTCTTGTGGAGTGGTGGAATGAAGAGGATTACTCCCTCAGAAGAGGCTGCACGAGTGCTCGCGGTAGTCCGTCACAAGACATGGTACGAGATTAGCTACTAGTCTGAACTAATGTCGTATAGCCAACTAGAAAATAATAATAATAATGAGAACAAAAAATTTAAAAAATAATAAAAAATACCAAAACAGATTCTGAAAGCTTGTGGACTTCTACTTTGTTGAGCAGGGATAGAATTCTAGTACATGCCAGAATTTTTTGTAATTTTTATTCATTTTTAATTTTTTATTGTTCACAATATTATTATTTTAATTTATATTATTTCAGTGACTATCTTATATTAAGTAAAACTTGCATTAGTTTCCTACGTATGCTCCTGATTATTCCTGTAAATATTTTTATGGTATTCTTCGTGTGCTCCTTATTAATTCTGTCGAGACATCTACTGATATTCTGCGAGTGCTTCTGGTTATTTCTGAGAAAATTATCTCTGCACGAAAAGTTTTTTTAGTTATCTAATGTGTTACGTAATTTTATTTTGAGTTACATTAAAATTGAAAATTTCTGCTGCCAAATTGACACTAAAAATAGTTTTTATCTGGTGTATTTAAAACAAATAACAAATATTACTCAGTCAAATAATATGCCTTGAGACAGCTGAGCAGCATTACATGCAAGACGAACATCCTTATCCTTGATGTCTAGCGAAACCTTCCTCCGTTTGCGATCGTTAGTGAGCATCCCGCATCCCACATAAAAGAAATAAATCATTGTTACCTCAACACAACATGTGACGACATCTGTTGGCAAGAATCAGGACTACTTAAAACAAATTATTTTGCATGAGATAAATTAACTCTCGTAGCCGAATGGAGTCAAAAACAGTTAAAGCCAAGTAGTGTCGTAGCCTCGTAGACTTGCAGCCTAGTAGTCTTGTAGCCTAGTAGTATTGCAACCTAGTAGCTAGTTGAAGCCTTGTCGTCCTGTAGTCTCGCAGCTTCGTAGCCACCTAGTCTCGTAGCCAAAAAGCTGGCGCCAAATACAGCTTGAGCCAATGACTGTTGGAGCCATAGAATGTTGGAGCAATATACTGTATGAGGCATTATAGCCTAACGTAAATTGATTTTCGCATCCTACTTTTGTTAATGTTTTTGCAAATGTACGTTTTTTTCATTAAATGTATTCCCTTTTACTCGAATATGCGTTCAAATGTACGTCCATTCCGTTAAAGGTGCTTCCTTTTAGTATATTTTTTGTTCAAAATTTGGTCCTTTTCGTTAAATGTGCGTCCTTTTAGTTAAATGCGTGTCCTGTGTATACACTACGTGTTCCATGTGTACATTGCGTGTTCATTATATTCTCGGAGTGTACATTTCAAAGGCATTGCGTGGTCATTGTTTGGGCATTGCGTGGTCATTGCGTGGGCATTGCATGGTCATTGTGTGTACATTGTGTATACATTGCGTGTACATTGCGTGTCAAGTGTGTGTAATTGTGTGTACATTGCGTGTCCAGAGTGTGTAATTGTGTGTACATTACGTGTCCAGGGTGTGTAATTGCGTGTACATATTTGTCCCGTGTGTGTAATTATGTGTACATGCGTGCCCAGTGTATGTCCTGAGTGACGGTGTGTCCCGTGTGTGTAATTGTGTGTGAATTGCATGTCCTGTGTGAACATTGCGTGGTCATTGTGTATACAGTGCGTGTATTGCATGCCCATTTCATTTGTAGAATTTGCTTCCAAATGTGCTACCTTTTTTTTTAGTGTGCTTCTTTTTTTAATGTTGTTTTGACTCGTGTATTAATATAAATGGTTCTTGTTTTGACTAGCATATTATTCCGTCGGTTTCGGGTATATATGTAGTCCCCAGACGACGGGACTTTTACCCTAACCGACTTTGGTCAACCTGATCCTCTGTCCACTCCTGAGTGCAGGCTCGATGCACCAGCTTGCGAAAAAGCACGATTAAGTAAAGCTACCAAACTAAACATATTTTTAAATGTTTATTTTATGTTAATTTAATGTTTCTTTACATTTGCTTAAATTCAACAGCGTACACGAATTTTTCCCCTTCTTAACTTAGTCTAGGCTGGCTGGCAGCCTGGTGGGAAACGACAAAGTCGCCCCCGAAACCACCAGTGCCACCAAACCAAATGCGGACAAAATGCTTAAGCTCCCGCCCATTTGCATAGTAGTCTTTCTACTCTGTCCAACTCTTCTTCCAGAACTATCCTTCTGTTTCCTGTAACCAACCTGCTTGTAATTAATGCATGAAATTTTGTATCCCTCAAGTCAGTGCCCAAGGTTTTCCCTGTGTCTATGCAGGTTTTACCTGGGCCCAACTTATCTAGTTTTAACATAGAATAGTCAGTGAGGAGAGTTAGTCATGGCTAAAACGTTGCCATGGCTGGCCAATCCCCTCCTAGCACATGATGCATGCTTCCTCTCCTGCATGGTTCATAACCTGCATGCTTAGAGCGTATAGGCTTCGGCCTGAGACGCACTTAGAGTCTTCCCTACCCAGACCCCTCCCAAATACACATAGTAATTAGTTAGGTTAGGAAAAAACGGGACTTTCAGTTTGTTACTGGCTGCTGCGGTGTAATGATCGCCTAGTTGCCACATCTGGTGCATAAGTCGCGTAATTACCTGTACTTGTAAACTCGATGGTATCTTTACCGTCTTTAACGTCGAACTCGATGGAAGTTGTGCCATCGTCTATAGGAACCCTGTCGTCAGCGTTGACGATGGTGACGCAGATCACGTTGGCAAAAGTCGACGACAACACTAGAGGAGTCTTCAACAGTCGTCGTAACACCAGAAGAAGAGAGCTTCATGACTTCAGTGCTAGCTGCTGAGGAAACCACTATGAACGACATCTGGCTCTCGATGGAGACTTAAATGGCTGGTGATTCGTCATTAACTTTCGAGCATCGATGCCGTTACTTTGACAAGATTTTCTCAAACAGCAATGCTCGACGGCACGAGAAGAGAGAATGTATTAAGAATCCACGTCGCAAAATGTTTGGCTGTGAGAAATGTCATAAGCTGTTGGATAGAAAATATAATATGGAAACGCACATGAAGACATGCAGAGGTCGAGCTGTATGACAAAAAATAAAGGTTTCTCTTCAACAACGATTTAATTGATTCGCTTAAGAGTACAGCAGGAGTTGGTTCATCAACTAGGCATCCTTGCATAGTTCGCATTTTCCCATAAGCACGAAGGTATGAGAGGAGCAAATGTGTAAAGAATCCTTCTCGTACGACGTTACGCTACGATGAGTGCCATGTTTGGTTTACGCGTATTGACAGTTCGTGACGACATGCGAAAAATGTAAAGGTGAAGACCGTGCGCGTACTGATTAACTACGTACAGAAATTTCAACTCCTCGCATTAGATTGGAGACTCGTATGCGAACAAGCACAAAATGTGGTGTTCAGCAACTGAATGTTATTAGGCCTGGACATTAATCTAAGCCGAAGACTGTACTCGGTGCATTGCAGGTAAATGAAAACTGATTCCACTTGGCGAACATTGCATTTCGTGGAACGTTGAAAGACTACTATTATCTAATTACGTTTAGTGAGTCGAAGGACATTTTTAATTTTCTTGACGATATCAGGCAGAACATTATCAATCAGCGTATTGATGAAGTAGCTACATACGACCCTTTAAAATATAACTTGTGGTTGAACTGTGTAAATGGCAAACTATATTCGTTTGAGGAAAAAGTGAAGAAGTGTGCATTGAAGACAGTGAATGCTCTCATTTATAATTCCGACGATGTGAAGCAGTCTGTTAAACATAGTATCGAGATAATCTCTTGGAAAGTAAAATACTCTATGTAGGCGAATGATCTGGCTGGTCTCTGTCTTCAGTAAACCGATTGGAGCTAAGAATAAGACAGCTCAAGCCGATGCAGAACTAAATGTTAATAAGATTGCTAACTTTAGCAAGTGTTCCAGAAGTAGAATAGAAAGTATGTAAGAAATTGTATTTGCAAAACAATATTTTTTCCTCCCGAATTTATAGCTAAAAATAAATACAAATTTCCAAGATGATGGTTACCTATAACGGCTTACTGGAGGCTGGTTGGCAAGGAAGCTAAGCTACTTTTAGGAAATTACGCCATATTAATTTAAATTATTATTTCTTATATAAAATTATTTTTTGCATCGATCAGTAATTATTAAACCACTAGTCGACCCGTGCGGAATTTCGCAGTGCGCACCAAATCGTTTTGTGTGGCATTCCATCCTTAAAAAATTTGGAAGAAATTACATTTTGAAGAAGAATAGAAAAAAGTAAACGGGTGTTGCTACAAAAGGAGTCATGTAATTGAATACATCAGTACCTACAAATAGCTGTTACACATTTTTTTAAAAGAAGTATTATATTCAAACATACCAGTAATATACTCGTTTACAAAACCTCTTTAAATACAATGTTGGAAGTGATGATGTAATCACCATTCACTTTTTGGTTGTACGTATCTTCAATACTAACTGATGCTATGAGAAGTAAATAATGGAAGCGGTAATGTTTGTAGGCAGGGCTGCAACTAGGGGGGGGGGGGGGCAAGCGGGGCATACGCCCCGGGCGCAAAGCTTTGGGGGCGCCGAAATCGCTTGCATTGTAATTCCTACTACAACTGGTAACTGGTAAAAGGTTTTTTAACTTGCATGCCAGGAATGTCTAATCTGATTTACAATATAACTTTTCAACATATTTAATGAAGAAGTCTAGTGATTATACGGACTACTTTATGGACATAGTGGGTTCATGCATGGAAGGTACAGTAGCACAGAAACTGTTACATGTAGGTATTGAAAATACTTAAATAGCGCCATTTTTCCGTGGGAGGGCCCCCGGACCCCCTGCTTTATTGGTGTGGTATGTGCAAAAAAAATATGGGGGGGGGGGGGGGGGTGCATGAATCCATTCATGCCCCGGGTGCCAGAGACTCTAGTTGCGGCCCTGTTTGTAGGTTATGTTTGTGATACAAAATATCAACAGTAATTTCAAAAGTACTTACTTATTAGAAAAGCCTGACATACCAAGTTTTGGTTAAGTGGTTGTGGCCGGCAGGGCCACATTTTTACTTGTAATTTATTTTTTGTTGCTGGTCTGTAGTTTTATATGGTTTTTTATTTCACGTATTTTTACGCCTTTTTAATTAATGTTAATTTATCTGTAAATTTTTTTTAATTATATTTGTTTCTGTTAATTAGTTATACGCCGTTTGGTAGCTATCGATTATGAGTTTAAGAATATCGATTGTGTTTCACGTAAATACCACTTGGTGAGCGCCCGGCGGTTGGCTGATGACGTCAGACATTCGGCTTGCCGGGAAGAAAAAAATTATCAAGGTAGAGAGAGTGTGCCGAGCGACCGTCGAGGACAGAGCCATGTGACGGCGCGGACTGGTGTGCCGGACGGCAACGGGCGACGAAGAGTATTGGGATGGAGGCTCCACGCTGGGTGACAGGGCAATGGATTGCCCTGTGATACTGAACTTATCAAGGTAAAGAGAGGCCGCAATTTTGATTTTTACCCTCGTGGTGCTGCAGTGGTTTTTGGCAAACCTAGTGAACTGTGTATTTTCCCATACTAAATTTTATTTGGACGGAACTTTTATTAGCCAGTTTGGTGAAGAGGCCCATTTGTTTTCACACGTTGTTCCAGTGTGGGATTTTTTTAAAAAAGGTCGCCCGTTTGCCTGTAGTTGCAATAAAAGTATAAGTTTGGAAGAAACGAACATTTTGCAATTTGTTTTTGAGACTTTGTCATCGGAATTTGCATACGTAAAGTTGGCATTTAGCTAATATATCAGCTTGTGCAGTATTATTAAATGTATGCGATCGGTATTGGACTACATGCGCAGCCTGATGTTGGTGGGTGCGGCCATTCTACGTTTTTATAAAATCATTGGCAAGTTAATAAAGAAGTAAGACTTTGTTTGAAGCTGATGATAAATACTTCTGTGGTAACATGGTTATGTTACGTGAAGAGTTTTTGCTACATTTCCCTTAAAAATAAGATAATTTTTTTTTGATCATCGTTCACGCCTTTGTGAATTCGTACCTATGGCCCGGCGTGGCATTAGACTCTGGAGTTGGTGAGGAAGGTCAGGAAGCCAGTGCACGCCTAGGATATTAACTTTGTTCTTTTGGCAAGTCTTTAGCAACGAACATCTGAAGAAAGACTAAACCGTTGATTGAGAGTTTAAGAACTTTATTTAAATAATTTGTTTGTACTTCAGTATTATTTTTGTAGATTTTTTATATATTTGTATTGATTGTCTTGTTTGATTTTTGGTATTAGGGCAGTCAGTACATTTTGATATTTTATAGTGGCCACGCCTCACGCCCTTATATATTTTTATACTTGTTATCAGTATTTATATTTTTACGATTTTTTAAAGGTTATTGTTAGTATCGCAAATGGGGATAAGATGCTGCCATTATTAACGTCAGCTTTTGTAACTAAGCTTGTATGGTTATGTATAGTAAAAATTATTTTTGCAAATTTCTATTTTTTAATAACATACGTCCAAAGTCTTGCCTCTTGTTTGTTTAATGGTTACTCTACTATTATATCCTTTGAAATTTTTGGCCTGACCCCTGGGCAGTGGTGTGGGGAATTTATATTGTTTAGCTTTTTATGCCTGGTTTTAATATTTATTTTTTCCCTTCGCGCCCAGAGTGAGTCGGGGACGCAACCCCTCTTCCAATTAAGGAGGAAGAAGGGTTACAACCTGCGCCACTCTGCTTGGCAGAGACTTTGGACTTTTGCAATTTTGCTGACTTTTTTGATTTTTTTAATAATGGCAGTTTCTTGGATTTATAAACTTCCCAAAGAACAGGTTTACGCTAATTTGCAAGCAGCGGGAGTAGAGAGTGGTCTGGAGGATGACATTGATACCTTACGCAGGAAATTAAGTACCCACATTAAAGAAGGGAGGAAAAAACCTGTTGAGGAAAATGTGGAGAATTCGGAGATCAGCCAAGTAAATTCATTGAATACTGCTATGCAAAGTAAATTGCTTTTTAAGGAACTGGATAGGTTGCCATCTTTATGCTCCGGTGGGCCAAGAGATTTAATAAAGTTTTGCTTGGGGGTAGATAGTTTGAAAACTAATTGTTGTTTACAAAATGAGCAAGAATTGTTAAGGTGTATTTCGACTAAATGTAGCGGGATCGCTAGAGACGTGATTACGTCAGGTATAAATAAGTCTGTTGGATGGTCGGTAGTGAAAGAGAATTTGTGGGAATATTTGTGCCCTAAGAGGGTGAAGGACGATCTAATTAAGGAATTGATTTTCCGTTTTCAACGGGAAAATGAAAGCACCTTAGAATTTATACAGGATATTAGAAATCACGTTAATATATTTGGTCTGCAGTTAGATGATCACCGTTTTGTAGCTATTATTTTGGAAAATCTAAATCCTGCCATCAGACACGAATGCGCATTTATTGGCAGACCTAATAGTGTGGAGGAACTCAACACTTGGGCTATCCAGGTTGATAATATTTTTTACGCTAAATGTGAATTCGATAAGTGTAAAGGCAAAATCAATTTTAAACCGGTTTGTTTTAAAACGCCGGGTAATGAAAAAATTGATAAGACTTGTTTTAAGTGTAATAAGGTAGGGCATTTTGCTAAGGATTGCTCGGTTTCGGAGGTTAGTAAATTTGTTTGTGGTTTTTGTGGCAAATATGGTCATTTAGAAAAATTTTGCTTTAAAAAGAAACCGGAGCAGGAAAGACACAAGACATGTTTTAGGTGTGGCAGCATGGACCATTTGATAAAAAAATGTAATCGCAAGAAAAAATTAGTTTGTGGTTTTTGTAATAAAGATGGTCATAATAGCGGGAAATGTAATTTCCGTAAGGAAGTTAAGAAATATCGATTTAACAATAAGCATAGTTTGGCGGTCATTCAGGCAAAAAGAGGTTTATGTGTCAAAGTTTGGTTGTATGATCGTGAGATAGAAGCTTTACTTGATACGGGGGCTAGTTGTAGTTTCATCCAGCAGAAATTTTTGAGTAATTTGGTGCGCGATCATAAATTTTTGAAAACTAAGATCGTAAGTAGTCAAGGCATTAATGTGGCCATGGCGGACGGGCAAAAGGTTCAGGTAAAGGTGAAAGTATTTTTACATTTTAAATTGGAACATTTATCTTGGACACGTGAATTCTGGGTAATGCCCGATTTGATCCATGAAGTAGTTTTGGGAATGGATTTTTTAAAAGATAGTAAGGCTATAATAGTGTGCGGCGAGAAAGTAATGAGGTTCGATTTTAATGATAAAATTAAGATAAAATTGTGGGAGAATAAAAAAAAAAGAAAGGTGGTTTGTGGTGGTATCGAAGGGTTAGAGCAAAGGTTGGGTGAGAAGGAAAAATTGCAGATACAGCAATTAAGCGAGGAATATAAGGATGTTATCACTACTAAAATTGGCAAATGTACGCTAATGCCATACAAGATCGTGCTGGTAGATGAAACCCCTATTAAATGTGTGCCGTATCAATGTGCACCGCCTAAAATGAAAGCCTTTCGAGAAATTATTAATGATTTACTTGATAATAAGGTAATAGTCCCTTCTAAATCCAATTTTGCCTCACCGGCCTTTTTAGTAGATAAGAAAAATAAGGGCAAATATCGTTTGGTCCTTGACTATCGCCTCCTTAATGACAGGGTAAAACTAGATCCGTTTCCCATGCCTAAAGTTGAAATTGTTTTGCAATATTTGGGAAAAGCCAAGTTTTTTACGGTGCTTGATTTGAACTCGGCGTTTCATCAATGTGAATTAGAAGCAAGTAGTCAGAAATTTACCGGGTTTGTCACTCCCTGGGGGCACTTTGAATGGACTAGAGTGCCTTTTGGGGTGAATTTTGGGGCCCAATGTTTGTCACGAATTTTAGGGCACATATTACAAGAATATCAGTATAAATTTGTAATAAGTTTCTTGGATGATATTTGTGTTTTTTCAAATAGTTTTGAAGAACATATAGAACATATAAGAAAAGTACTTGAGAAACTAAAGGGAGCCGGCTTTACCGTAAATCCGGAAAAAATAGTTTGGGCCCGTAGCGAGATAAAATTTTTAGGATACATAATCCGAGAAGGTGAATTGGTCATGGACCAAGATAAGATAAACCCCATAGTTAATTTCCCGGCCCCCCGTAATGTTAAGGGAGTGATGCGCTTTTTAGGAATGCTTGGTTATTTTTCCCGTTTTATACCGAATTACGCTAACCTATGCGCGCCTTTAAATAATTTGAAAAGGAAAGATGTTAAGTTTGTATGGGGGGAAGAGGAAGAACAGGCCTTTAGGAATTTAAAGAAAGCCATAGCTCAACCCCCCATTTTAATACTTCCGGATTTTGAGCAAAAATTTATTGTGCAAGTGGACGCTTCGGGAGTAGGTCTGGGGGCGGTTTTGTTGCAAGAACGTGAGGGAGGTTTAAAACCTGTTATGTATGCTAGTAAATCCCTAAATAAGCACGAGTTAAAATACAGTGTATATGAGAAGGAAGCATTAGCGTGCATATTTGCGTTGGAGAGATTTGAGAGTTTTCTTGAACATGAGAAATTTGAATTATGGACTGACAACCAGGCTTTGACATGGCTTTTTTCCCACCCGCGGCAACTAGGGAAAATAGGGCGGTGGATCATGCGGTTGACGCGTTTTCGTTTTGACCTCAAACATATGAAAGGACAGGATAATGTAGTGGCCGATGCCTTATCGCGCATGTTTGATGAACATGAGTTTCAGTGTAAAGACGAAATGAGAACTGAAGACAAGGAAGAATGTAACATCCTGAGGGAATTCCCTCAAGGATTTATTGATTTGCGCGAAATACAAAAAGAGGATCCTGAGACTAAAGATTTAATAACGCGTTTGGGACAGGATACTACTATAGACTTAGGAATGAAAGACGGGCTTTTGTGTTGGATGAAAGATGGAGAACATAAAGTTTTTGTTCCTAAGGGGGTAAGGAAAATGATAATGCGGTATTACCATGATTCTAATATAGGCGCGCATGGCGGAATCGAAAAAACTATAGATAAAATCTCTAAAGAATTTTTTTGGCCAGGTTTGAAAAAAGACGTAAAAGATCATGTTTTAAGCTGTGAAGATTGCCAGCGCGCTAAGCAATCTAGACATAGTAAGATAGGTAAATACTCTGTTGAAGCTCTGACTAGACCTTGGGAAAGGGTTTATTTGGACATTTTTGGGCCCCTACCTAGATCATTAGGGGGGAATAATTGCTTACTTATAGCGGTAGATGGTTTTTCTAAATTTTGTTTTTTTTTGCCTTTGCGTAATATGAAAAGCGAGAATATTATTAAGGCTTTAGAAACTAAAGTGTGGGGTTTGTTTGGTAGCCCGGAGCAAGTAGTATCAGATAATGCTACATATTTTAAGAGTAAGTGTTTTGAAGTGATGTGTTTAGATTGGGGTATAAAACATATTACTACCAGCCCCTATTATCCCAACCCTAATTTGGTTGAAAGGGTGAATAAAAATGTCAAAGTGGCCCTCACGATTTTTCATCAACGTAACCAACGGAAGTGGGACAGTGTTATCCACGTATTAAATTTAGCTTTTAACATGACCATACACAGTGGTACTAAATTCACACCATCGAAAATTTTTTTGGGAAGAAATGTACCCCATCCTTTACTAAATTGTTGGGGTTTGCGTCCAGCCCTTTTGGAAACCCGAAGCCCCCGTTTGTTGGAAAAAATGTGGGAAGAAGCAGCCGAAAATCTGCAAAAGGTTAGAAAGAAAATGAGTAAGTTTTATAATAAGGGGCGAGTGGATAATGTATTTAAAAATTGGTGATGAAGTGCTATGCAGGCAATTTGTTTTGAGTGACAAAGTAGGGTATCAGAGCTCTAAGTTAGAGAATAAGTATGATGGACCGTATAAGATTGTAAAGATTTTAGGGCCGGTTACTGTCTTGTTGGAAGAAGTTGAAAGAAATAATAAGGTAAAAAAGGCCCATGTTAGTCATTTGAAAATGTTTGTAAGGCGGAGTTCCTAAAATGATTGTGGATGACCCTTTTAGGGTGAATATGGCTAAATATTTTTATTTTATTTGGAACTTACTCTGGTATGTTTTTTTTTTATAATTTGTAGTTGTGGTTATTTTTAAAATTTTCTTTGCTGTTTAAATTTTTTTTTGTTCAAGGCGGAGGTTGTGGCCGGCAGGGCCACATTTTTACTTGTAATTTATTTTTTGTTGCTGGTCTGTAGTTTTATATGGTTTTTTATTTCACGTATTTTTACGCCTTTTTAATTAATGTTAATTTATCTGTAAATTTTTTTTAATTATATTTGTTTCTGTTAATTAGTTATACGCCGTTTGGTAGCTATCGATTATGAGTTTAAGAATATCGATTGTGTTTCACGTAAATACCACTTGGTGAGCGCCCGGCGGTTGGCTGATGACGTCAGACATTCGGCTTGCCGGGAAGAAAAAAATTATCAAGGTAGAGAGAGTGTGCCGAGCGACCGTCGAGGACAGAGCCATGTGACGGCGCGGACTGGTGTGCCGGACGGCAACGGGCGACGAAGAGTATTGGGATGGAGGCTCCACGCTGGGTGACAGGGCAATGGATTGCCCTGTGATACTGAACTTATCAAGGTAAAGAGAGGCCGCAATTTTGATTTTTACCCTCGTGGTGCTGCAGTGGTTTTTGGCAAACCTAGTGAACTGTGTATTTTCCCATACTAAATTTTATTTGGACGGAACTTTTATTAGCCAGTTTGGTGAAGAGGCCCATTTGTTTTCACACGTTGTTCCAGTGTGGGATTTTTTTAAAAAAGGTCGCCCGTTTGCCTGTAGTTGCAATAAAAGTATAAGTTTGGAAGAAACGAACATTTTGCAATTTGTTTTTGAGACTTTGTCATCGGAATTTGCATACGTAAAGTTGGCATTTAGCTAATATATCAGCTTGTGCAGTATTATTAAATGTATGCGATCGGTATTGGACTACATGCGCAGCCTGATGTTGGTGGGTGCGGCCATTCTACGTTTTTATAAAATCATTGGCAAGTTAATAAAGAAGTAAGACTTTGTTTGAAGCTGATGATAAATACTTCTGTGGTAACATGGTTATGTTACGTGAAGAGTTTTTGCTACATTTCCCTTAAAAATAAGATAATTTTTTTTTGATCATCGTTCACGCCTTTGTGAATTCGTACCTATGGCCCGGCGTGGCATTAGACTCTGGAGTTGGTGAGGAAGGTCAGGAAGCCAGTGCACGCCTAGGATATTAACTTTGTTCTTTTGGCAAGTCTTTAGCAACGAACATCTGAAGAAAGACTAAACCGTTGATTGAGAGTTTAAGAACTTTATTTAAATAATTTGTTTGTACTTCAGTATTATTTTTGTAGATTTTTTATATATTTGTATTGATTGTCTTGTTTGATTTTTGGTATTAGGGCAGTCAGTACATTTTGATATTTTATAGTGGCCACGCCTCACGCCCTTATATATTTTTATACTTGTTATCAGTATTTATATTTTTACGATTTTTTAAAGGTTATTGTTAGTATCGCAAATGGGGATAAGATGCTGCCATTATTAACGTCAGCTTTTGTAACTAAGCTTGTATGGTTATGTATAGTAAAAATTATTTTTGCAAATTTCTATTTTTTAATAACATACGTCCAAAGTCTTGCCTCTTGTTTGTTTAATGGTTACTCTACTATTATATCCTTTGAAATTTTTGGCCTGACCCCTGGGCAGTGGTGTGGGGAATTTATATTGTTTAGCTTTTTATGCCTGGTTTTAATATTTATTTTTTCCCTTCGCGCCCAGAGTGAGTCGGGGACGCAACCCCTCTTCCAATTAAGGAGGAAGAAGGGTTACATGGTTTTTTGGTGGAATTTTTTGGTTAAGTTAAATGATCCTCTAGGAATTATTTATCATAAGTTCTGTTTATTATGACGGAAGTGCAATTAAAAAAATAAATATGTAAACGCTGGTGTTTCAAGTGGATATCCGATTCGATATTTATTGAATCCGATTCGATATCTATATAAAAATATACGCATCCATTAAAGGACCTCTTCTTAGATGATTATAAAACTCAAATTTAAGAGAAGCGGTACATTTTTAAACCTTTGGTCTATTTTTTGTCATTATCCAGCACGATAAGCTTTACAATGAGGGGTAAAACATGGAATTTGATAAAGGAACAAGGAATATCTCGTGGACCGACAGAAAAACAGGCTAGAGAAATAATAAATATGATGATAGACGGAAATGTATTGAGTCAATCTTAAATTGGCATACGATATTTTTTATGATTTTTATAATATTTCTGTATTTCTAGGTTAATTATTACGAATTTCCAAGATGACAGCCAATATGTCATTAATCGGCTTACTGGAGGCTGACAGACTTAGAACTTAACAACTTAAGCTCTCTGTACTACTTTACACCATATTTTTTTTAAATAAGAATATTTTACCTAAAATTATCTTCTTTCTGGATCAAACAAGTATCAAACTAAGTACCGCAATAGACCCAATAAATCGATTAAATTATTGCTGATTTTTCGTTGAATTTTTTTTTTTCGAATTTTTCGTTTGATAAATATATTTACAAGATGATAGCCAAGATGGCCGACAAGATGGTGGGCTTCCTGGCAACAAATAATTACTCTACTCTAAAGAGTGGAAATTAAACTAACTTTATGGTAGTGCACTCTAGCAGACGAAAACTAGATGGTGGCCTCCAGCAGACGTGACGTCATACTAGCTGCCGATATATACCTTGGTATTAGTGGTGGGAGTTCAGTCTTCCGGCGGCTTCCGTTGAATGTAGGATCTGTCGTAATTTTTATTTTGGTCCTCACCAGGTTTGAACCAAGGATATAACTGCCTGTTTCAAATTATTTTTATTAAATTTTTTTAGTTAATTTTTTTTATAAATTTAAAAAAAAATCTCGATTTTCTATCATAAAAATTACGAATATTTAATATGGTGGCCATAGCAAAAAAATGCAACAATCTAGAATTAACGATGGTGTCTGTAATAAAAAGCGCAATGATTATTTCATACATATACAAGATGGCGGGCGTAACGAAATGTGCAACAGTGTTTTAAATATTTTTATTAAAATTTGATTAGTTAATTGTTTTATGTATTTTAAATTTTTCACGATTTTCTAGCATATTAATTACGAATTTTCAAGATGGTGACCATAAATAAAATTGCAACAGTTCCGTCATAATAAAATATGGTGGTTAAGGCATCCTAATTATCAATGTGCTTCTTAGAGCGACTTGTCGCTAAGGAATTTAAGCTGTTTTTAGGAATTTTGAAGCAGTTGACATTTTTGGGAACTAAAATTGGAAATATTCCCTCAAAACAGAAATTTTTCTCTCGAAATAGAGGAAGTTTTAGGAATTTTGGTAAATTTTGAGAAATTTTGAGTCTAAGATGGTCGTGAGAATCTTAGATGGTGGTCGGCAGCAAGTACGGCACCCAGAAGCCTGTCCTCGAAGCCCTTTTTATACACTAGGTACTCTTCCCGACTTCCTAGCTTAATAAATACAAATTTCCAAGATGGTTCCCCAGATGCCTGCCAAGATGGCTGGTGATCTGGTAATAAAAATAATTACTACATCTAGTGAGCGAAAATTAAACTAATATCTTGCAGACAAAAACAATATGTCAGATTTAAGATGGTGGGCGCGACATCATAATACCTATCTGGTGACATATCTACCTTGGCATTAGTTGTGGATTCTGTGGAGGAAGGATCCGTCTCACTTTTATTGCTTTCTCCGAGTTCGAAATTAGGACTCCATGATGTAAGTGCGTTTTTTAATTAAAATTATATTGAAACTGTATTTAAATTTTTTTAATATCAAATTAAATTTTATTCCTAAAATTCCAGTTATATATTTGCGGATTATTAGGAAGGTGGACAATTTTCAGACTCGCGGGAGATAATTTTATTAAAACTTAATTGTTTAATTCGTCAGCATAAAAAAACTGATTTTCAAGATGGCGGCCGTAACAAAAAGGCTTTGGGGGCACGTTTTTTCTACGACAAAAGTCTAGTTTTTTTTTCTAATTCCAATTTTTTAAATTTTTTGCAAGTTTTTTCCCTTAAAAACAGAAATTTTTATTTTTCAGATTATTGGAAAAAATTAGCTAATTTTTTCCCTTAAAAACCAGGATTTTTTGGAAGATTTTGGAAAATTTTGCGCAATTTTGGGGAATTTTGATTCGTTTTTGGCAATGTTGAAGGTCAGGTAAAGATTAAGGTCAAGGTCATCCTAGATGACCACCGTGATGTCACAATCCAAGATAGCGGACAGTGTCCGCCTCCACACCCAGAACCTAGGCACCGGACCGGCTAACTATACTACTCACAGTTAATACTCATAAATTTGTACTATTATTGGATTCCAGATCTTTGTTAATGATTGTGGTGAGATACTTTAGATTTTTAAAACTTGGCAGAGGAGTTGAACCCCTGTGGCAGCGCAAAGTAACACCATGGTGTACTAAGTGTCTTGAGGTAAGCTGGCCACCTCAAGATGACTGCCTGTGTCGTGAGTCCGGGAAATGAGAAATCTCCCTGTTGTCCTTCATTCTCTATGCGGCAATGTTCGTGATTCATCAAGTCTCCCCCTCTTTCTCTGTCTCCGGGTAGACGCTTATTACGCGCGCTTCTTTGGGCGCGAGAAGCAACAAACTGGGATAGAAGATATAAAAATATTCTTAATGGGTATTCTAAGAAGGGGAGAGGTAAATTGGAAAGGTAAACAGCCGCAATCAATGTCTCTTTGGTTACTGTGTTTACTTTTAGTTGAGAAAACCTCTATGCCATCTCGCAGAAGCTGTAGAGTAGTTTGCTTCAAGTCGTGGCAGGGGACGGGCATGTCTCACATAGCCCAGGCTTGCACGATTTACTCCAAGCGAGTGTGTGCGCAGGACACCTGGGGTGCAGCACCTCCACGCCTAGCCACTATTCCCGACTAACTCAGCCCGAGACTTGGAACAGTGGGTGGAGCGAACATTGTAGGGTGTTCGAGTGTTGACTGTACCTACTTTGAAACCATGGACGTTCCGACAGGCACCATAAATGAAATTCATTATAAATGTATTGATACACCACTTCATAGAGTTGATCATATGAGCGACAGTGAATGTCAAACTGTGGCTTAGCATCCAAAAATTAGTGATAAACTGGACATTCCTCACCCTTCGCTGAAGAACTAGGTAATTGTCCGCCAGCAGACAAGCAGCAGGTAAAGAGAAGGGGAGGAGTAAGAAAGCAGCAGGCAAGCAACAGGCAAGCAGAAGGCCAACAGAATGTAAGCAGCAAGTCAGCAGCAGTTAAGGAGCAGGCAAGCATCAGGCCAGCTAACAGGCTGCACCCTCTAGCTCTGCCGTCTCTCCTCGCAGAAACCTAAGACACAAAGATTGAACCCCTGTACGTGTTTGTCGACAAGCTCATAGCTGCCCGGTCATAAAGGTTGCACCGAATGCAGGGAATATGGTTGTGTGCCAGCAGGGATACGACCAACTGTTGGTAACCACTGTACTTGAGAAGACTGGAGTCCAAGAATCTGAGCTGCTCGAGTGGGATGAGATCACGAGAAGTTTAGGTTTTATGTTCGGTGCACAGCAGCACCGAAAACAAGTTCATATTGCAGCTCCCAATGCAGAATTTCTGGTTCCTGGTCAACAGGCATAACCAGACAGACCATTTATAAGTTGTGAATCCTGGCATGATCCTTGCCCTGTCAATCTTCGGTAGCATCAGCAATAGGGTTGAGGACTACCACTACCCCAATGTGGCAACTACCATCTCGTCGGCCACGTGGCCAAGCCCTGTGTGCCGGTGGCGCACTGACGCCAATTAACCAAGTCTTACCCACAGTGATAAGTCAAAGAAAAGACGAGGTGCACGCGCTGCAAAGTACCGCTTTGCGCCCTTAACAGAGTCTGCAGAGTCTGCAGAGCCTTCAATAAGACACCTCTGCAATTACGAATGTGTTTTAATACAAAATAAAACTAAAACTTTTAATTCAATTATAATAAGAAGCTAAAAACTTGCACCTAGAGTTTGCTTATTTTTTGCGTTTATAAAATTAATGTAGTAATAGAGTTAAAAACGGGGTAAGTCTTTATATTTAAAAAAATCGTATCTCCGAAACTAATCAAATAAAATTTTAATTTAGGATAAAGATAAAAAAAACTAAATTATTTATTAGCTTTGTTGCAAGAATTCGCCACTAATTGCGATAAAAGTGTAGGTTTGGTTTAAAAAAAAAAAATCACTTTTTCGATTATATTAGATATACCTATGGGTTTCAAATTAAGAATGAACATTTAGAGTTACAAATAAATATACATATATATCTTATATATAAAATTCTCGTGTCACAGTGTTAGTTATCATACTCCTCCGAAACAGCTCTACCGATTTTTGTCAAATTTTGTACGCATATTCAGAAGGTCTGAGAATCGGCTACTATCTATTTTTCATACCCCTAAGTGATAAGGGTAGTCTACCCCAAAAATTTTTTTTTTTAATTTTTGGACAAAAATTTTTTATTTTATTTTTTATAATGTGTCATTAAAAAAATTCATACAATCATAAATTTTCACCCTTCTATCACCAACCCCTAATTTTTAATATAATTTTATATTTTTCAACCCCGGTCGATAGCTAATCAATTAACACTTGATCAACCTTCCCCGCCTACAGCGAGCTCATTACCTGGATTAACACACAGAGCACATATTAATATGAAATTCCATCCCTAAGGGAGTGAAAAAGTGATAATTTCATTTTATAACAGAAAAATCATAGGTCATACACATACAAATAGTGAGTGAGTGTCATTTCTTTATGTCTGCCACACGATCATTCATATTTTTCTCCTTGGTGAGACCAGCCCGCTTAGTGGAGCTCGCAGCTGGTAGCAAAATAGAGGCGCTCATAACAGTTTTGTTCTTAACTTCGTCAATAGATAGAGTTAGTTGCCTTGAATTTTAAACGCACCATCGTTTGATGCGTTTGTCATGTCTTTAATTTTCGTTTGTTTGTGCCGTATGCGTTCCTATACCATTCATCCAATTGCGATGAAATTTTGGTGAGTTGTTATGCGCATGCCCGTGAAGGTTTCTGAGACGGTATAACTATTTTGCAATAGTTGGAGCACAAATCGTTTCAAAAAATGTGTTTATTTCATATTATATAGTGGTACTTCGTCTGTTTTTGTTGTATAAGTGCGCACGCATGACACAATTTATTTAAATATAAAAGAGAGTCAGAGAAAGAGTTATATATATAGAGTGAGATAGAAAGACAGGGAGATAAGTTGAGATCGAGCGAGGTATAGAGAATTAAATGGGTTAGATAAAGAGATATATAGATGTATAGAGCTATATAGATATTTATATATAGAAGAGATAGAGATAGTGTGAGGTATATTTGTAAATATTTAGATATAAATAGATAAATAGCGATAGAGAGATACATAGATGTATAAAGATGTAGATAGAGATAAATATATGTTTAGAGAGATGGATAGATGATTTGTATATGTGTAACTACTTCAAACATATTACAAAACAAAACTGAATGAGGCATTGCAATGCATGCCGAGCATTAGCTAGATAATGGAATCTTTTCAATATTAGTAATCTCTTATTTTTAAGCTTTTTTCTATAGTGCTTTATAGAGTCTAGACTACATACAGACCACCAATTTTTAGATATATACAGGTAAATAACTATACACTGGCAGAACGTCTGTTGGGATCTGAAAGTGATATAAATTATTTTGCACACTTGACATTCAAATTAAGAAGACAATAACTAACTACATCTGATTTAGAAAAAGTTCCCCTTCACCCTGTGTTCAGCCCGGGCAACGCCGGGTACTGCAGCTAGAAATTCCCTAGAAATAATTTATATGGCAAAACAACGTTTGCCGGGTCAGCTAGTATATATATATATAAAGTTTACCGGATGTCGTCTTTTAAGGATGTGAAAAGGGAGTATGTTTTGTTTTATCATGAGAAATGTATATCACAATAGCAAAAAAAGCTGTATGTAAGAAATTTAGCAAAAATAACGTAAATTATTAATAACATAGAGTTTTTTTAACATTTTTCTATATTCAACCCCAATAACATTGAATTAGGGGCATATTATTTGATTGTAATAAATCATATATCCAAGTAAATTAAGATGAGGGTAAGAAACAAAACAAGAACTACATACAAATTTATAAGTTAATATCATGTTTTATACTTTGCCATTTTTCTATATTCGACCGCAAAAGGGGAAAAAGGAGGAGTTTTTTTAATTTTAAAAGTCGCGTCTCTGAAGCTTATCAGAATGGATGTAAGTTATGTGGTATGATTTATAAACATACTCAATCTACCAACTCTTTTTCACAATTTCCTGAAGTTCTCCATTTTAAAAAGTGAAATATTGTGAATATTGTTTTAACATTAAACATTATAACTTCTGATTTAATTAAACCTCATTGAAGAAATTGGAAACGATAAATAACCATACCTTCAGCTACATTCTCTTAGTGAACGTTCCCTTAAATACCACCTCTTATGTTGTAAAAAGGGTTAATATTATATTTTAAAAAAATATAAACTTCATTAAATCAGTATTGGCAAGACAAATTTAAACCTAACTTAAATATAAGATTATTATATATATTATTTTCGAATTCACGTCTGCTGTAAAAAAAATTGGGTAAGTTTGGTTTTAGATTGGTTAAGGATATTGCCATATTTACTAAGATCTGAATTTTTACATGGGCATCCATAGGGAAAAGAGGAGATAGGTAAAAATTTTGGGGATTTTATTTAAGTAATACTAAGCAAACTAAGAATCAACTAATACGTAAGATAAAAAATATTATATATGTACACTTTATTTCGAATAAAGATGCGTTTGTATCAAATTTTATTAAATAATGGGAGGTCTTTATAATAAAGTGAAATTATTTAATAATTCTAAGCAAAATCTAGTAAAATATATATTGTTAATGTACACGATAGAATAAATATTGTTAACATTAAATTTTTTTAATAGTATATCTAATGAAAGAAAAAGAGGATATTGTCATTTCATCAAGGTAAAATATATAATGGAACACACTAAAACAGAAGTTTTAAAAAAGATACTTGATCTATTCTAAAAATTAAAAACCGTCTACGCATATGCACTTAATAAATATTATATTTAAATGGTTCTGTTATAAAATAAATCGTTTAGGTACCTGACGGATTATTTTTTTAATATTTATTTATCTAAAATTTTTGGAATTAAATACATAATTTTTCTCTAACGGAAGGGTTTTAGTAGACTCTGAAATCACAGGAGCAAAGCCATGAGATTTAAGCTGGTAATAAAATCTAAGTATTGTTACGATTTATAATGTGGGGAGAACTGGGTTCGTATGGGATATATCAATTACGTTTTATCACCATTTTATTAATTACTAATGTTTATATTAATAATAATTAATTGTACTTAAAAATGTCCGATTACAATTCACTGGTACTTAAAAATGTTTATTCTCAAGTCACTGAATGTTTATCAGCTCCGCAGTTCACACTCCATACTGGAGCTAGGCTCAACAGTGGTTCGCCCTTTACCTCGCACCAGTCCACACACACAGTCTTGCGCCACTCAGTCGCACTATCACGATCCAGTCGAACTTCGCGTCGCGCCACTCTCAGGAGGGGTCACTACCATCTTAGCCGATGTCGCACTTCCCATCACTCGAAACCCGCTCGAAACTCCCGCGGAAGCCAGCGTCACTGCTTAAGTACTCGTGGGTCCTCCTTCCAGAACCGACGAGAGTGGCTGTGACAAGTCACGTCATCCCGGTCTGATCCGACGCCCATAAAGTCCAGAAGGGTGGCATACATTCTCGCTACTCCGTGTGGCGGCCCACGGAATTCCCAAGGCCGCTCAGACATGAATAAAAGCGCCTAGGCAAGACGATGCGCGGGGAGCAGTGGGGGAGGGGGTAGCGACGACCTTTTTAATCCGGCCAGGCGCGCGTGGCATGCCTTAAAGCTGGGTTTACGATTGATTTCCTTAAGAATTATAGCTTAACATCAAGCACACGATTAAGTCAAAACTACATTTTCCAGTTTATGATTGACATAGAAGTTAATTCTAACCAATCACAGCACAAAACACATGGTCGGCCATTGTTCGAAACGGAGAAGCAGGTTTGAAATAGGTTATTGACAAATGGGATATCTATTTTTCGAAATGAATGATGATTACAAATGACAAATATACGAATTCTAACCCAAAATACTGCCTCGCTCGGTCCAATAATAAGACATAAACTTTCGGTTGAAAGGTTCCGGTTTGTTGTGATTGGTCGCTTCCCTTAAGTGTTAACGAAAAATATAATATATAACCATTTCTGTTAAGTCTTAAGTCATCATATGGTTCGCACACGACCCGTCAAAATTCACACACGACAATCATAAACCATTCCACTAGTTTACATAGAGTCATATGGTAAGTACACGACTAAGTCTTAAGTATTAATTCTTAATTTTCAATCGTAAACCCACCTTAAGTCATTGTACGGCACGTGACACGGTGCATGACGCCAGTGACCGTGCAGAGCGGCCAGCCAGCTCCGAACCTGGCATCACGGTCTGGTCTCTTACATCAGTAACATTGCCCCCTCCTTAAATCTGTTTCTTTCAAACGGGTAACACTGTGCTGTTGAGAACCATGCTGTGAAGCCATCTTACGCATCGGGCAGGTGTACTGGATATGGCCCACTTCTTGACAGATGTAAAATCGTGGCCGTCCTCCGACTCTTCGGGAGCATAGGTCAGCTTTGCGATTACTATGGGTCTCGCTTTTCTGCACGTGCTGCCATGGCGCTTCCCTTTCCATCGGGTAGCCCGCTGAGCACGTTCCCGTTCCGGGCGTCTCCTTTGAACATGACCTTGTCGGCACGCAGAACACCGTAGGCGACTTCCTGCTCGTTTCACCTGCGCTGTCACCCTCCTTAATCCCATTTTCGCATCGATGTCCTTCCTCCGTCGGTTTCCTCACACGATCTGGTCAGTCATGCTGGACATGCCCTCTTTCTCGACACGCGAAACACCGTGAGCGACCTCTTCTTCGTCGGACCAGTAGATTCTTCTTTTGTTCGATCGCTACATCACAAGATTGTCCTTCTCTTTTAGATTTCCTACCACGATTCGGACACTCGCGCCGGATGTGTCCTAGTTCTTTGCAGACGAAGTACCTCTGTCGTCCCTTGTTCACGGAAACTGTGGTCCATTCAACAGCTTATTTAGTGTCCCGAGTATAATCTCTTCGTTTGGTGGCCATTCGCTTGGTGGTAAGGTTCTATTTCAGCCTGTCTCGCTCTGATACTCATGAATCTTGAAATAATGCAGGCACCTTCAATTTCCAGGGTGTGAACAAGAGCATCGCGGATAATTTTGTGGCGGGCCAAACGAAGAGTTTTCTGAACCTCCGCATTTCTGAGTCCATCTATAAAAGCACTGGTGGTGGCTAGCTGCTGGCGGAACTCTTCTTGGTAAGCGAGGACCACGACTCTCTCGATGTCGGCTTCGTATCATTTTAGTGTTTATGAAGATCGCTTTTGGCGTGTCTTTAGGGCTGTTCTGTACACCTCGCCCATGTGTCGGTCGCCATACCTCAGCTCAAGGGCCTCTACCAATACTCCATAGTCTTTCTGCTCTGTAACTGGTATGGTCTGCAGCAGCTCTAGTGGAGATCCTCGCAGGGTCAAGACGAGTGCCGTAGCCTTTCCTTCGTCGTCCCAGTTATTCACTTCAGCAGCTGCCTCGAACTATCGCCTGTAGACAGCACACGACGACTGGCCACCAAAGGTGGGTGGCTTGAATTTTTGGTGACCAGTTGCACCGTCCATCTTAACTTCTCCATAAGAACTACTCTGTTTTGTAGCAGATGTAGCTTCCTTAAGCATACGACGGCACTCTTCACTTACTGCTGCTACTCGCTTTTCGGTGGCCTGCTCGAGTTGAGCTGGCTGTTGAGCCGTCAGTTCTTCATGTTCTGCTAGGTGTTGCTCTAAACACTGCACATTTTTTTTCCAACTGAATACTGGAGTCATCCATCTTCTTCTTAAGCAGCCACGAGTTAATTACGCATATCTTCCTAACTCTCTCTTCATCTCCTCTTGATTCATCTTCATGTCTTCGATCTCGGTCTTAATGGCATTCTACATCCCTTCTTGGCAGTTATCAATTTTGTTCTTCCTTTCCTCTTGGTTTCTCTTGATTTTATTATTCGTTTCCTCTTGACCGTTATTCGTTTTATCCTGGCTCTTATCGTGTCCTCCTGACCCTTCTTCCCTGACCCTTCTTCATTTCCTCCATTTTATGACTCATTTCGGACAAGAAAACCATTCATATTTTAAGTTTGTCGGCCGCCGTCTTTCGTTTCCACATTCATTACCAGCCTAACACTACTGTCTTATGACTACACTGTAATTTCCCCTATGAGCTAACCTATACCTCTACTAAAAACTAACACTAATTTTACTACTACTACACTCAAATCCAAATACAGTTCCTAACACTAATTTTAATACTGAAAATCCCAATTCAATTTTTTTAAATCTCTATTATCTATTGGTAAATTATTTAATAAGGGCTATCCCACTTCTGACACCAATATATTATTTATAATTTGGGGAAAACTTAGTTCGTAAGGTATTGACCAATTAAATTTCATTACAGTTTAATTAATTACTGATATTTATATTTTTAATAAATAATTGTACTTAAAATATACAATCACAAATCACTGGCATTTAAAAATGTTTATTCTCAAGCCACTCAATGTTTATCAGCTCCGCAGTTCACACTGGAGCTAGGCTCAACAGTGGTTCGCCCTTTACCTCGCACCGGTCCACACACAGTCTTGTGTCACTCAGTCGCCGCACTCCCACGATACAGTCGATCTTCGCATCGTGCCATTCTCAGAGAGGAAGTCTCTCACCCTCTTAGCCGATGTCGCACTTCCCTTTGCTCTAAATCCGCTCGGAACTCCCACGGAAGCCAGCGTCACTGGTTATGTACTCGTAGGTCCTCTTTCCACAACCGACGAGAAAGGCTGTGATGAGTCGCGTCATCCCGGGCCGACCTGACGCCCGAACAGTCCAGAATGGCGGCATCCTTCTAGCTACTCCGTGTGGCGGAACGGAATTCCCAAGGCTGCTCAGCGATGGATAAAAGCGCCGTGGCAGAACGTTACTTGGGGAGCGGAGGGGGAAGGGGTAGCGACGACCCTTGTAATCCGGACAGCGGGGCGTGGTATGCCTTACGTCAGTGTACGGCACGTGACACGGTGCATGACGTCAGTGACCGTGCAGGGCGGCCAGCCAGCTCCGAACCTGGCATCGTGGTCTTGTCTCTCACGTCCATAACATTATATTACCTAACAGTCCTCATCTTGGCCCCTTCGAGGTTCAGGGCCTCCTCCTCCCATTACCTTTCCAACCAACATGGGCTAGAACAGTCCATCGCCTCCGGAGGAATATTCTATACTTTTAATAAGGTGTGTGAGAGATCTCTCACCAAGAAAAACATGGCAGGTATGAACTTTGTAGCTCTATGGGTTAAAATATTAAAGGAATGTTCAGAAAGGAAACCATCTTATTTTAATCCTGTTAATTTTTGTTGTTAAAACTGGTGAAAACCATTTTTTAAAATCGTCAAAACTTTTTTTAATGGTCACAGCAATTATTAATTTTTGTTAACTCTTTCTGTCTGGTTGTGGTACGGGTAGTAGGGGCTAGTAATCATTAAACGGATAATCCACTTAAAGCAGATTTCACTGAAAACTTGGCTGCAGAAATGCGAACTGTTATCCGACATTTCCGGACCCCCCAAAAAATCTCCACAATTATTTAAAGCTAGAGTTAGTTGACTGCTGATATTATTCTTGAAGAGCAAACTAAACACAAATGTGGTTAATGCATCAATAAGGATCAACAGGCTGTTATATCTCACTCTATAATGTGGCAAAGGCCCAAAGATTAGTATCGGCAATCAACCTCTCCCATGGTCTCTGAAGAGGAAACCCGAATAACTTCCTACTTTGTTGCTACGGGTTTGTTTGTAAAATTAGTACTCAGGACACATTTTGACATACTTTTGTATCTTCTTTTCCATCTTTGGCCAATAAAAATCCCGCGATATCGTCTTTACGGTTTTCTCTATCCCTCCTTGGCTATCCACCAACCTATCTTGGTAATGCATGTTGACAATTCCTCTCGCTTATGCTGGCACATGCAATTTTATTTTCTCTCCCTTCTTTACAAAAAACAAAACCCTTGGCAGTTTCATCCATTAATTTCTGTGCCATGTGATGTTCTGATTCCACCCTTGAATTTTCTTGAACACCACTGAGAATTCCCATATGACATTAAATATTACAGCGTGGTCTTCTTCCCCATAATCTTTTTCTTTCTTGCCACCCACAAACTCAACCTTACAAGATGTTAACGCTTGCAAAACATTTCCCCTCTCAGGAGGTTCGCTTCGCCTCTATACAACTTCTAACTTTTAATCCTCTTGATCGAACATTCGGGTTGAAGCGTCGGGCGCCATGTTGTCTACACCTTCATATATTTTATTTCAAACTTAAAATGGGAAAGGTGAAAAACCCAACGCCAGATTTTCCTGAGTTGGCGCGGGTGGGAAAATAACCAAATAAGGGTTTGGTTATCGTTACAAGGGTTAAAGTTGTTGTGTTCCAGGAATAATTAAAACCATTCTATGGCAAAGATGCATGCCAGGGCCTCCTTTTCTTAAACACTCTAATGTTGTTCATGTTTTAAAAGAGTACGACTACGTATATGAAGGGCTGTAGAAACTAACCAGTATCCTGCAACAGGCAGGGTCACTCACAGAAATTTTGTGGCCCGGGGCAGAGTTTTGGTTCGTGGTCTACTCCCCTAAAAAAAATAGTGTCTGTACTCCATCGGCTCAAATTTGCCATTTACACACTAGTCATCTGAAACTGAAGAAGAAAAACCTGGGGTCTGGTTTCTACCTCTCTCGGTAGGACTATACCATCAGGCCTCTATAAAGTTAGTTTATAAAAATGTATTAAATTGATTAAACGATGGCATAATTTAAAAAAAAATTAATATCACTAACTTTGTTATTGAAAAAAATCTTTGAAAAATAAACTATTCAAATTTTTGTTTGATAGCTCTTAAAATTAAATTATACCATAACACAATACTGTTAGTTTCAGTTAACCTACGGTTTGTCTTCCTCTTTTATTTCGCATTAGATGTGAAATATACATGAGTATTTTGTGGCCCGAGGAAATCTACACCTTCTGCCCCCCCCCCCCCCCCACCAATTTGGATGGCCCAGGAAACAGGACCGCTCCTAGGGCCCGGCTAGATGCATCCTGTGCGTGACAAATCTTATATATAAAAATGAATGTTTGTTTGTGTGTGTATGTGTGTGTGTTCGTCTTCTATGCGTTCGCACCTCGTTAATCCAATTAAGTTGAATCTTTGCACGCTTGACCTTCGAAACAATGGGAAGTTCACAATTTAGGTGAGATTTTTGATGAAACCATTCTTTAAAGTAGAATTTGATTTTTCTTGATAAAATTTCGCCATTCCATCGTCATAGTACAGACATACCACGGAAGAATGTGGGCTATATAATGTAGTTCACTCGGCACGAGACAGCGTGCGCGTTGCGTGCAATCGGCGAGATATCGATATCGATATTGGACTATGCGAGCACACTCTAGACAGTAATCACTTAACTAAATATGATATATGATTGAAAATGTCTTTGAAAGAAACTTTACACATCGCCAAATTCGTATTTCTGTTAATTAAAGAAGTGACCCACAATATCCTAACAAATACTGGTTTTCAACTTTAAAATACATCGTTTAATACGGGAAAATACGTTTATAGGCAACATCCTATGCTGAAAAAAAAAATTATATCATATTATTGGACCTTCGAAACACGGCGAAGGTCACTGTCTAGGTGAGATTTTGATAAAACTAATCCATAAAGCAGAATTCTTGATAAAAATTTATAAAAATCTAATTAATAAAATTTTAATAAATGTTCATAAAGCACACACTAATGTATTTGGTTCAAACCTGGTGAGGAAAAAAATTGTGACCGATCCTTCCTCCATAGAAGCCGTTAGTAGACTGACCTCCCACCGCTAATGCCAAGGTATATATCTCCAGTTAGTATGACATCATGTACGCCATCTTGTTTTCGTCTGCTGGAGGCCAACATCTTGTTTTCATCTGCTAGAGTCACTACCACCCTGTTAGTTTATATTTGTCCACTAGAGTACAGTTATTATTTATTGTTACTGTGGCACCCCGCCATCTTGAAATTTAGATACCATCTTGTAAATTCCTAATTATTTGGCCAGAAATTAGGAAAAAAATTAATTAAATAAAAATACAATTAATAAACTGACTGATTCTATCGGCTCCTTTCCTCGGTTCTATCCTAGTACAAAAAAATTAATAATGAATTATCACATCAATACTCCAATACTTACAATACTCCAATTGCTCCAACTAAACAATAGTGATTCAAAGCTCCAATTTCTCCACCAGCTCCATTGCTAAAATTGCTCCAAGGGCTCGAAAGCTCCAATTGCTGTAATAGCTCCAATTCTCCAACTGCATCAAATGATCCAAAGCTTCAATTGCTTCAATGCTCCAATAGCTCCAAGAGCTCCAAAGCTGCCATTGCTCTAAAGACAGGTGTACTCAACCTTCTTAAGGTGGTGAGCACCTGCAACTCTTCGCTAGAATTGAAGAGCACTGCTAATGTTTAAGTTGAAAACATACCTACTGAGACACCCCCAGAGCTTATCAAGAATTAAAAGGTAAAGGGGGGTGGCGTTGTAAGAAAAAAAGGAATAGAGTGTGATGCTAGTTGTAAATGGCCAAATTAAAATCAACGACAACAACTTCCACTTCATAAACAAATTAAAATACAAAAACAATTAAATAAAAAAAGTATTAAAAAAGAGAAAAACCAACAATATGCACATATAAAAAAAAAAGCATTAACAGCCAAAAATGGGGCCAAGGGCATTAAACTCTGAGAGGGTCCAGGCGGCTCCACTGCATTCACATGCATTAGCTTCAAAAAACAAGACCATACCCATCAGTGACTTCACTCATAAAGAAACCTCTTTCTTGTCCCTCCCCTGGGTGCACCCCTAAAACAATTCCCTTGATCCCCACAGAATTATTATACAACACAAAATTACAATCTATATATATAAAAGTGAAACCCGTTTTCCTTGGTCACGGCATCACGCGTGAACGGCTGGACCGATTTCACTAATTTTTTTTTGTTGTGTTTGCTATGGTCAGGAGAAGGTTCTTATGAAAGAAAAAATTAAGAAAATTGTGCGGAAAATTAGAAAATTTAAGAATAATGAATTCCTATTTCCCTTGGTCACGCCAACACGCGTAAATGACTGAACCGATTTCACTAATTCTTTTTTTGTTGTGTTTGTTATTGTCACGAGAAGGTTCTTATGAAAGAAAAAATTATTTCCAAACTAACCCAACACTTTGTACAATATAAATATTTTTAAAGTAACCTTATGACGTTTGACATAGAATTGACAGAATTTTTGCTGCAAATATCTTCAAAGAGGATGTAAAGAAACTGTATCGTTTAGGAAATATTTATCAACATTAACGTTTTACTACATATTGTACCGGTACATTCGGTACAGAGCTGCTGGCGCAGGCTATTCTGGCTGTGTACATTCTGCCTAGGCCATTGTCATGCCATAATTCGTTATTACTGTGTTGCAGTTTAAAAATATAAAAACAAACCAATACATTATGTAAACATTTTCTATGTTTGTTTTTGTGTGATATACTTGCTTATAAAGAAAATACAACCGTTTTCTTTAATTTACAGTTGAATTTTCATTTTTGAACTTTTTTAATGTAACTTTATGTCGTTTGACATATAATTGTTTTAAAGAGCGGCTTGCATTTGCAATGTCAATAAATAAATCGCAAGGGCAGTCGCTAAGTGTATGTGGCATCAACCTAGAAAATCCATGTTTTTCAATTGGCCAATTATATGTCGCCTGTTCCCGTGTCGGAAAACCATCAACATTATTTATTTACGCGCCAGAACATAAAACTAAAAATATAGTTTATCAAAAAGCATTAGAGTAGAGAGAAGCAGTGAGGGGTACAGAGACTATTAGTTGATTTATAGAGCGCGCGTGGTATTGAGCTCATTGTTTACTTAAAAATGCCAAGTTGTTCAATAGCAATTTGTAAAAACATTAGTGGAATTATTGAATCCTATGGAATAAACACTATTTTGACAATATATATTTTGTTTTTTATTTAATTAAATTAGTAAGGTCCTTTTCAGTTATAGTGATACCAGGGAATTATGGATTCATTTTTATATGGAGGATATTATAGATTCCAGTTCAAATTGAATAGGTACTCATACCTAAGATAGGTCAGCTATACAAAATAAAGTAGTGCATCATTGCTACGCTAAGGCGGTACGAAGTTCACCGGGTAAGCTAGTGTTATTATAAAAAGATTTACTAATCTCAGGGGGTAATTTTATAATCAAAAATTTATAATAAATAACTATTTATACAACACAGTACTAAGTTTCAAAAAGACAAATAGGAATAATATCTAACATATGGTAATAAATAAGAATAATGGTTTAGTAGACCATACATCAAAACAAATTAATTTGTGCCTCAAAAATCTCTAGCGCAAAAATAAAATTTACACCACAGTTTATAATTTTGTACTCAATGGCCAGGATTTAGCAAATCTTCGTATTATATTCACATTCCATCGTCAGCCGCACAGGACTGATAAAAGTTCACCAGATAACCAGCAAATAAATATAAAAATATGATAAAATATTTATCATAAACAATATATAACATATATATAAAAGTGATTGCATTTTACAGCACAAAACCTTCATTTACCACACAAAATACATTATTAAACAGCGAAGTTATCAGAATTATAAACTATAAATTCAATTTACAAAGTGCGTAAAAAAAAATACTGATTTACTGTGGTGTACCCTGAAAGGCTCAAAATTTTATAACAAAAAAAAGTTTTAAGCGAAGAAAACACCATTAAATAGATATCAGACGCGCCGTCGAAAACTCCCCAAATGGGAAAAACAACGAATACCTCGTCCAATGATTGACGACCGAAAACCCTAAGGGAAACAAGTGTACAAAAAATATATTAAATAATTACGACGAATATTCCCAACACAAAAAGCAAAAAAAAAAAGGATGTTTAACACTTACAGTTTTCTAGAAGCCTCTACAACGACGAACAGCCTTAAAAATTGCATCCCGCAGCTGTTTGGACAAAAACTAAGAGCACCAACTCGAAGCCTGAAGTATCTTGCATGCCTCAGTAAATTTCGCCTTCCTCACGCCAAAGTCCCATTGTCAGAAGACTGCGAACAACTTTAGAACATCCCTTCTTGTCTTCAAACGCCCCATTAGACTTCTCCGTGCCCCTAGCATAATCTTTGTTACCAAACCGTTCTTGGAAAAATTTCACAATAAATTGGACTTATAATCTTGTAACAGATACACGGGATGTACGCTCGTAGACCCAATAACTGGGACACCACAACTTTGACCTATTCTCGTACATTATCAACACACACGTTAGCAAAACGTAATTACGTATATCCGTATTACAGTATTTCAAAACAAAACAAAAAAAAACTGCACAATCTCGGACTCCATCAAAACATTTCCGTGATGACACTCGTCGATCGCTTTTCTGCATAAAAAGTTCAACAGCCAACCCATTTTAACCATTGCTTGCTGAAACTAAACTGGCGCTCCCTCAAAATTTTCATGGCAAGACTTGCCTCTCTTACGCCTCTTTTTAACTTCCCTCTCAAAACACCTCAACCTCGTCACACCAAAGCGGCCGCGGCGGCAAGACTCCCCACTTCTCCCAGCAGTCGCCAGAGAAACCACTTCTCCCACAGCTGACCACACAGTGGCCAACCCAAAGCTGCGCGCGTAAAAAAAACAACACCTCAGGGATTACCAAACTCACCGCCGTGCGGCGCCACCAGGCAGAAGCCACAACAAAACCGGCATTTGCAAACAGAAAAGGAACGCGTCCACCAACTGCGCGCATTATCCGTCAACAAACAAAAACACAAGGAGAAAAAGAAGAGGGAAGGGACACTCAAAAAGAGTGTCACAGCCACCCCTCCTAAACCTGCCCCCCGGCAGAACCCAAGGAAAATCAAAAGAAAAGACAAGAAACACCCGCAAACCTAAAAAAAAAAAAAAAGGACTCACTAAATAAAACACCAAAAACAACAAAAATCTACTAAGGAGCAACAAACTTCTTTACCGCTGACACGTGTGCCTTCTTGATAACTCGTCCCGTCTCAGGATCTCCCAGATTTACAGTCACAGGAGTGAGATAGGAGAGTACTCGATAAGGTCCGTCATAGGCCGCACACAATTTGCTTTCTTGCTTAAACTAACTTTCCTGCAAACTACCAAGTCACCTGGAACAATGTCAGTTCCAGACCTGCCTCTGTTATATTTACGAGCCATAACGCAGTGTGCCTTCTCCAAAGATTGTTGTGTTTCACTCCAAATTTCTTTGAGTTCTTTTCCTGTACCTTCCAAATAACCAGGAGGGATCCCCCACAAACTAAGAAGGGGGTGGGGTAGTTCCCTTCCAAACATGACCACACTTGGGGATTTCCCAGTCACACTATACGGGACAGAATTTAAGGCACCATTCAAGGAAGGAATCTCCGAGTCCCAGCTCCTCTGATTTCCACGATGAAAAATAGTCAAAGCGACCTTCACCGACTTATTGACTCGCTCTACGAGATTGGGGCATGGGTAATATGGGCTAGTATAAATTTGCTAAATCCCCCACCGGAAAGCCATGTTCTTCATCATACAGAACGTAAAATAAGTCGCATTGTCTGAAATAAGAAGTTCAGGACTCCCGAACAATTTCCACATCTCATTCTCAAGTTTATTACAGATGGAAATAGCCTTCATGTCACGCAATGGCAACAACACCACAAATCTGGAAAACCCATCAACCAAAATGAGAATACAACTATTGCCTTTACTGGATCGTGATAAAGGCCCAAATATGTCCACGTATACTCTCTCCCCTATTCTTTTCGGCGTCTGCACCGCATACATCCCCACTTTAGAATTTAATGGTTGTTTCGTGAGCTGACACTCCGTGCACTTCCTCACATACTCTTTGACGTCCTCACGTAAGCTGTCCCAGAAAAATTCTTTACGAATCTTCGCTTCTGTTTTGGCACAACCCATGTGTCCCCCTACAGCTGAGTTGTGAAAATAACGCAGAATCATGTCCTGGTCTTCTCAGGCACCCATACTTGCTTGTTTCCTTTCCGATCGACATGATTTACGACACCCTTGACCATAACAAAATCCTTACAATTTCCAGCCTGAATTCGGTCTCTGATCTCCTTCGCTTCTACATCCTTACTCTGCCATTCTCTAATATCAGTGAAAGCTTCCGGGATAAGATGGATAATCGCACACCCTTCCTCACCTTCCTGCTCCCCAACTTCGCTCACTTCTTGACCTTCAGTACCTTCAACTTTGTTGACTTCCTGAGAAAACTCCTCGGAATCGAACATCCGTGACAAAGCGTCCGCAACGCAATTATCCTTTCCCTTTACATGCACAATATTGAATCGAAAGCGTGTAAAGCGCATGATCCATCTTCCCAGTTTCCCTAGTTGTCTGGGATGCGAGAAAAGCCACGTGAGTGCCTGCTTGTCCGTCATAAGATCAAATTCAGAATTTTCAAGGTAACTAGCAAAACGCTCTACACCAAACACACAAGCGAATGCTTCTTTCTCATAAACTCCATACATCTGTTCTTGACGACTTAGGGTGCGACTGGCAAAAGCCACAGGTCTTTTTTCCCCTTCATCCCCTTGTAAGATAACAGCACCAACCGCCAAACTACTGGCATCAATGTGAAGCACAAACCGTTTATTGAAATCCGGGAGCTTCAACACAGGAGGATGAGATATGGCATACTTCAATTCTTGCAAGGCATGCTCCTGATCCACACCCCACTTAAAAGGCACGTCCTTCTTCTTCAAGGCATTTAGCGGAGCACATTTTGTAGCATAATCCGGGATGAACTTTGCGAAATAACCGAGCATACCAATGAAATGCATGACGCCCATTACATTTTTTGGCCTTGGGAAATTTACAATGGGACCAATCTTTTCAGGGTCCATCATGACGCTTCCTTCCGATACTAGAGACCCCAGGAACTTTACCTGTTTACTGGCCCAAACAACTTTCTCGGGGTTCACCGTGAAACCAGCATCTCGTAATTTATTTAATACCTTACGTACATGTAATAGATGCTCCTCAAAGGTACTTGAGAAAACCAGAATGTCGTCCATAAATGACACAACAAACTCGTATATTGCACAGTCTTTTGGAAATCCTCCAAAAGACTGGGCAATATACGGGACAGACACTGTCCTCCAAAATTTACTCCAAAAGGGACACGTTCCCGCTGATAATGTCCCCAGGGTGTAACAAAACCAGTGTATTTTTTACTGCTCTAATCCAGGATGCATTGGTGAAAGGCGGAATTTAGGTCAAACACAGTAAATTACCTGCCCTGGCTTAAATTCTGAAACAATACCTCAATATTGGGCATCGGAAAAGGGTCAACTTTTATTTTCTTATTAAGTAAATGGTAATCCAGCACGAGGCGATAACTACCCGGTTGTTTCTTTTTGACTAGGAAAGCAGGAGAGGCATAGGGTGAAAGAGTCCGCTTGATCACTCCTTCCTCTTCCAAATCTCTAATAATCTTCCGAAATGCTTGTAACTTTGGTGGAGAGCATTGATAAGGGCTACACTTGATGGGTTCATCACAAACCTGGATTTTATATGGTAGGAGACCACATTTCCCTAACCGCTTACTCAGCACATCCCCAAACTCCCCTTGTAACTCTTACAACTGCTCCTGTTGTTCCTTCCTAAGATGGCTCTTCATAGCCTCCATCCCTGAACACAGCTTAACTCCCTTTCCCTTTTTTTGTAACAATTCAACATCGTCTCCCTTATCAAATCCAATTGATGGTTCGCACAATCCAGAACTGCGTTAGTTTCCTGCAGAAAATCCAGCCCCAAAAGCATGTTACAAATCAGGTCAGGTAAATTCCAAAAAGATCTCGTCCACGAAAATTTGCTGATCTTAAAATGCAGTAAGATGTATGCCTTGACCTGATTGCTCACCCCATTCGCTACCTGCAGCTTGAAACCCTCTGCCACCTTTAACTGATTCTTAAGTTCAGGTCTACAGCTGAGTAGCTTGCTTGTAAAGGACTGGCTCACAAAACTACTAGTGGCGCCAGTATCCACTATGGCCTCCACCTTCAAATCCCCGATTAGGGTCTCAACCCAAAAGCTATTTGATTTGTTGCCTGGACTTTTGTACTTAATTACGGCCACTTGCCCTGCTGATGCAATGTTTCCCCGCTCTTCATTATGCCCACTAGCTCCCCTGTCCCCACCTCCATTCTGAGATTTCTCAGGACACAGCTTAGCCTCGTGACCAACACCCATGCAAAGATGACAACGGCGCTCCACATACCCTTGCTTACGACATGCAGAGGCAACATGACCTTTCTGCCCACATCGGAAACATGTCAAAGACTCCCCACCTCTTCTCCTACATGCGCTAGCAAAATGCCCCACCTCTTGGCACCGGAAACATACAACTTCGCTCTTCGAAGAAAATTTCTGATCACATCTGCTTTGGGGGGGAATAAACTCAAGTCTTCTTGGGTCAATTTCCTGACTTTCATAACGATTCTGCCCGGCATAGACTTGACACGTGTAGCTAAGATTATCTACTCGGATAGCCCAAAGACTAAGTTCTTCTAGATCCCTAGGCCTCTCAAAAAAAGCACACTGCTGTCTAACCTTAGGATCCATATTCTCTAGTACAACGCTGATGATTTCTTCACTTCCCCAAACTACATCCAGAGCGACAGCATGTTCCTTTAAATCTTGAATATATTCCACCATCCGTTCCCCTCGCCGCTGAAAACGCCGTGTACAGCTTTTATCCAAATATTCTTTCTCCCTAACAGGACAAATCAACTTCCACAACTTTCCCTTAATGCTGCCCCAGCTCTCCCCTCTCTGGAGACCTTCAAACAACGCCTCTAACACAACACCCGAACACTTTGGTATAATCCCCTGAATCAACTCTAAATCAGACGACAACAAAAGACTTCGCTTAGTTCTGTCCACAGCAATCACAAACTTCAGAACATCACCAGGATTATAACTACTCAGTTGTGGAACGTTCTGGAAAGAAGAGGTAACTAATGGGATACGCACATCAGCCGTAACTGCACTCCCCTTTACATGAGCGGAACTTTCCCCCAAATCCCCTCGACTCCCTTTCAAAAAGGTTACCATCTTCTTACGCAGGGAATCAATAACCTCAGACTCTTCATACTCCACTCCCGCTGCAGATAAATTAATAATTAGCTCGGCTTTACTAAGCCGCTGCACCCACGCAGTAGGCATGGTGCCCAAAGGTACGCCACAGCAATACAGATCCACCAAAAACACACTAACACCAAAACTCTATCCAGCAGAGTGGCGCAGCCTGAGACACCCCCAGAGCTTATCAAGAATTAAAAGGTAAAGGGGGGTGGCTTTGTAAAAAAAAAAGGAATAGAGTGTGATGCTAGTTGTAATTGGCCAAATTAAAATCAACGTCAACAACTTCCACTTCATAAACAAATTACAATACAAAGACAATTAAATAAGAAAATATTAAAAAAGAGAAAAACCAACAATATGCACATATAAAAAAAAAAAGCATTAACAGCCAAAAATGGGGCCAAGGGCATTAAACTCTGAAAGGGTCCAGGCGGCTCCACTACATTCACATGCATTAGCTTCAAAAAACAAGACCATACCCATCAGTGACTTCACTCATAAAGAAACCTCTTTCTTGTCCCTCCCCTGGGTGCACCCCTAAAAAAATTCCCTTGATCCCTACATAATTATTATACAACACAAAATTACAATGTTATTATCAAAAGATTTACTAATCTCAGGGGGTAATTTTATAATCAAAAATTTATAATAAATAACTATTTATACAACACAGTACTAAGTTTCAAAAAGACAAATAGGAATAATATCTAACATATGGTAATAAATAAGAATAATGGTTTAGTAGACCATACATCAAAACAAATTCATTTGTACCTCAAAAATCTCTAGCGCAAAAATAAAATTTACACCACAGTTTATAATTTTGTACTCAATGGCCAAGATTTAGCAAATCCTCGTATTATATTCACATTCCATCGTCAGCCGCACAGGACTGATAAAAGTTCACCAGATAACCAGCAAATAAATATAAAAATATATTAAAATATTTATCATTAAAAAAATATATAACATAAATATAAAAGTGATTGCATTTCACAGCACAAAACCTTCATTTAACACACAAAAGACATTATTAAACAGCGAAGTTATCAGAATTATAAACTATAAATTCAATTTACAAAGTGCGTAAAAAAAATACTGATTTACTGTGGTGTACACTGAAAGGCTCAAAATTTTATAACAAAAAAAAAGGTTTAAGCGAAGATAACACCATTAAATAGATATCAGACGTGCCGTCGAAAACTCCCCAAATGGGAAAAACAACGAATACCTCGTCCAATGAGCGACGATCGAAAACCCTAAGGGAAACAAGTCTACAAAAAAATATATTAAATAATTACGACGAATATTTCCAACACAAAAAAGCAAAAAAAAAAAGGACGTCCAACACTTACAGTTTTCTAGAAGCCTCTACAACGACGAACAGCCTTTAAAATTGCATCCCGCAGTTGTTTGCACAAAAACTAAGAGCACCAACTCGAAGCCTGAAGTATCTTGCATGCCTCAGTAGATTTCGCCTTCCTCACGCCACAGTCCCGTTGTCAGAAGACTGCGAACAACTTTAGAACGTCCCTTCTTGTCTTCAAACGCCCCATTAGACTTCTCTGTGTCCCTAGCATAATCTTGGTTACCAAACCGTTCTTGGAAAAATTTCACAATAAATTGGACTTATAATCTTGTAACAGATACACGGTATGTACGCTCGTAGACCCAATAACTGGGACACCACAACTTTGACCTATTCTCGTACATTATCAACACACACGTTAGCAAAACGTAATTACGTAGATCCGTATTACAGTATTTCAAAACAAAAAAAAAAAAAAACTGCACAATCTCGGACTCCATCAAAACATTTCCGTGATGACGCTAATCGATCGCTTTTCTGCATCAAAAGTTCAACAGCCAACCCATTTTAACCATTGCTTGCTGAAACTAAACTGGCGCTCCCTCAAAATTTTCATGGCAAGACTTGCCTCTCTCACGCCTCTTTTTAACTTCCCTCTCAAAACACCTCAACCTCGTCACACCAAAGCAGCCGAGGCGGCAAGACTCCCCACTTCTCCCAGCAGTCGCCAGAGAAACCACTTCTCCCACAGCTGACCACACAGTGGCCAACCCAAAGCCGCGCGCGTAAAAAAAAACAACACCTCAGGGATTACCAAACACACCGCCGTGCGGCGCCACCAGGCAGAAGCCACAACAAAACCGGCATTTGGAAACAAAAAAGGAACGCGTCCACCAACTGCGCGCATCATCCGTCAACAAACAAAAACACAAGGAGAAAAAGAAGAGGGTAGGGACACTCAAAAAGAATGTCACACTACTTATTCTTGCAAAGATACTCCTTTTTATTTTTTCATTATATGACACAGCTGTAAAAGCACGCAGAGTTTTATTTATTACAAATTAAGTGTATTTTAGTAGTTTGCTTCTAAACATTTCACTATAGTATTCTCATATTACTGGCATAAAGATAAATATTATATTTAGTTTAGGATTTTTGAGCTTAGGTTGTATAAGTATTTTACACTTTGTTCTATAGCCCAATAAATATAATCCTTCAAATTGTTCACAATCATTGGTTACCATTGTTAAGTTATTTGCAAGAAAGAAAAACCAAAAACAATTTTTCTGCAAAAATAAATTTTTTATTCATACTGATGGAAAGAAAGTATAACAACATATTACGTGGCATATTTCCTAAAATTAATCGTTTGAAATAACATTAAAATAAATTTTAATGCTATCCTTGAATCTGCTTGTAGATAATTTCAGACAATTCACAGTCTGCATTTAAACACAGGAATGAAGGATGCATACAGTAGCATGGAAAAATAACACTGCTAGTTTACCATGTATAGTGAGAACCTTGAGCCTGAATGTTATTCACAAGATCCTGGACCTCCAACGGGAAATCACTTGTGGCAATCCGCAGACACTCCTCCAAGTGAGATTCACTTAATCGTGCTCGGAATTTGTTCTTAACATACTTCATCACTGAATAAGCACTCTCACACATATATGTAGTTCCAAACGTTGCTAGGCATTTGAGAGAAATCTTACGTAGGATGGGAAACTTTTCTATTTTTTGAACCCCAAAAAGTCGAGAGATTTTCATTTTGAAATAACTTTTTCATGGCCAGCGTAGACTGCATTTCTGTTACTTCCATTTCAACGTATCCCAGATCAAGTCACTCAATAAGTTTAACTTTCCTAACTAAGTCAAAAGGAAAAGTTAGTGGATTAAAGTCCAATGCGAACAGCGACTCATATTCTTCCAAGGTTTGGAATCTCGTGCTGGATGCATTTGTAAGGTCTTGAAGTGCACGAACAACAAACTTGGGACAGTCTGTGCTGCCCAAACTCTGCAAGGTGCGTTCCATTTCAGGAAAGTGCAAGAGTTCATTTTTTTCAGCCAGCGATAAGAATCTTTCAATTTTTGTTTTAAAGGCAAATATTATTTGTTTCAAATAAATAACAGTATTTTGTCGTCCTTGAAGGCGGATATTTACCTCATTAAAATATTCAAACAAATCAACAATAAAAGCCAGGGTGACCTTGAAATCATCTTCGTACAGCTGAGGGAACTGAGGGACGTAACCACTGGATGAAATAAATGCCTTAATTTCTTCAAAAGGTTTCCAAATACGTGAAATAGTTTTTCTACGGCTTAGCCAGCGAACATCTGTGTGAAGAATTAATTCGGAATGTGGAGCAGACAAATCTTGTAGGAATACTCTCAGCAGGCATTTATTCAGAGGTTTTGCAGCAAGGAAAATAATCACTTTCACGATTACTTTGAAATGCTCTGGCATTTCTGGAACTGGCTGAAAATTACAAGCTAAGTTATCAACATGAATCAAGCAGTGGAAATGGATGAAAGAAGGAAAGCGTTCATCGTTCTTCAAAAGTGTAACAAATCCCTTGTTTTCGCCTACTGGTTTTGCACCATCCGTAAACACACATGCAAGCTTTGACACATCAATTTCATTAGACACGAAGAAGTTTGTAACAGCTGTGTAAAACTCTTGACCCGTAGTTGAACCTGATAGGGGCAGAACTGTCAGAAATAAATTATCAACTGTCCCGTGGCTATCAATGCAACGCACGAAGCACATTAGTTGAGCTACCGAAACAACATCGGTGGACTGGTCCACCGCTAGTGAAAAATAAACACAGTCAGACAATTTTTGCAGAGTATTTTCCTTGATTTGAGCAGAAATAACATTAACACGTCTGGCGACTGTATCGTTACTTAAAGGAACATCTTTGCCGCATTTATCATAATACTCCGGTATTTTTCAGGTAGGTATGCTTTCAACAAGAGTTGTCACTGCTGAAACAATACAGTCTTTGACCACCTTTCCAACTGAAAATGCCATTCCTTGCCGAACTAGTTTGTTAGACATGTCTATGGATACTTCTGTAGAAAGCTTATTAATATTATCAACCACCCAGTGAACATCGCTAGCTTGATCAGAATAATTGATTTTAAGAGGACGATAAAGGACTTCATTTAGAGCTGTTTTAGTGGTCAATGTGACGGCAAGTAGAGGTCAAACCAGTTAATGTAGATGAATGAGATTTTTACTCATCATTGAGGAAAGGTATAATGACTGATCCCAGTTGTCAGAATGTGGTTAATGTTGTTATTAATAAGCAAAATTAATTAGTAAAAATGTTTATATTAGCGCAAATTTGACAACTTGCAGAAAATAAAGTAATCGGAATGACAAAAACGTAAAAACTGAAAGATTTACATGTAACATTCTTTTATAGTATATGCTTTTTGGAAATAATTATCTATATACAATTGTGAAATACTTGCACACGCGTAAGTCACTGCACATTCATGTTTGAGCCGAAAATTTGCCACTTCACTGTTTGGAGATAGGACTCTTTTATTCCATCCCTTCAGCAAGACCCGAGCGCTGTAGATAATCCTCGCCATTAGAGTGGTCGGGTTCCGGATGTTATCTGCGCCTTGTTGACGAATGTGTGGAAGGTGTGTAGAGAAAGGTCTGGTTTTCGATAACACATTTCTTGTCGGGTTACTCTGCATTTCTCTTGTCATTGCATTCGCGTCCACCTCATTTACATTATTCTTAGAGTATTCTTTGCATATATTTTTTTATAGTACCGTTTATTTACAAATATTTAACTGGATTGTGGATATACAATTAATAATTTTTAGTTGCTTTTAGGTTACTTGGCATACATATTATTTTCAACCAAATAATAATAGTTGTATAAAAATAAAATGAACTAAATATACCGTGGGATATTACTTTGCAAGGCATTTATTGGGGGATATGTTTTACAGATTTTGCAGTTCCAACACTATAAACACAGCACAAAATACGAATAATTACACAAAACTGTAAAGCTGTGTGCCGTTTCAGTGCCACTTTCAGGCACAAATGTACGAATTTAAATTTAATTTTTAATTTTTAAAGAAGAAAACCAAATAATAAATTTGTAATTTTTATTTTATTAAATTTTGTTTCCATTACTGTACACTCCGACGTAATCTTGTGCAACCCAGTGCACCTGCGCTTGTTCGCAGGCTTCAAACAGATACTGTTTGCTGACGATTTGCAATCGCAGCATCCCGGCCCCCGTTTGCGTCACGCCTTCCCTATGTAACGGAACGACTTTCGCGTTAGCGAATGCTACCCCAACCCCACTGCTAGCAACTTTCATTTCTCGGAGGCAAGCATACGTAAGGGTTTTGCAAGCACGCCTCTGGACCAAGTTACAGCCAGCGGCGACGCCTCGAGACAGTCCACATGACGCCTTTCCCAGGCGACTTAGCAAATTTAAACCCCCCTCCCCTCAACACCCGCCTGTGGCTTCACGAGAACTCAAACCCGGAGCAACGACCCCCAGTGAACCCCGGGTGGAGACCTTCTCTCCCCAAGGACATTCCCACTTGTCAAACAGAGCCCTCAGCGAAGTCTAGCAGCGGGAAAAATCCCTAACCTTGCTCTGAGCACTGGTCGCGAGCGCGCCCACTGCACTCTAGCGGACGTTTCTGTGACCCTCCAGACAGGTTCTCGTCTTGGCCACCAGAGTGCAATACTCATCCCTCCCATAAGAGACAGCTTGTCACAATCGACCTTGGCAGCAGTCGCAGTGCGATTGCGATTTTAGTTCGCCTACGACTCGCGTGAGAGCGCAGCGAACAGGTTGCAATCTGCTTCGCCCCTTCGGGCATCTCCGGACACCTTCGGGCAATCACCACCACCCCCTTCTTTGGCTGGGGGGGGGGGCAGTTGCTTACTTTAATTAGGCGCCCCGACGCCATTTCAAAAGATTCGGCAGGCAGCACGCGGTAAGGGCGGACCTCTCTTCGCAGCCCGAGACAACGCGCTTCTGAAAAGTCGTGAACGGCTTTCTCTAAAGCATGTAGTTAGTTATCGACAAGGCCATGTGCCTTAGCACTCAATTTTTAATTTTTTTGCTGCCCGAAATAGTTTATTTTTTGAAATAGTTTTTTTTGTCTTTACTTATTATTCTTCATGGCGACAGCAATCTTCCGCGTCGCGCATCACCGGGCCATCTCCAGGGACCGACCTGATCTACTCCACCCCGCAGCTTAGGTAAGTTATTTCGTCGCCCCACACACACCTTTTCTTTTCCGGTTCTCGTGGGCTTAACTTCGCCCAACATCAGCCGCCTGTTAACCAACCTTATTTGATGGGAATACTGGTTGCAGGCGGGGATCAAGAACTAGGATGAGAGATTCCGCTCCAAATTCAACTCCCATGCAGTTCATGAGTTAGTTCACCGAAATTCATCGCCTCCTGCAATCGGAGAATTTCTCAAGAGTGCCAGCTTTCAACATATTTTTCCCTGAGTGGAAAAAACCATAAAATAATTTATAATTCTGAACAACCAGTTTCAGGACACTTTTATTCATTTAACGAGTAAATGTAATTTTTTTTATAATTTGTCTTATGAAGAGCCTGCGCGCTCAATATTCAATGGCCTGTAAAGTTAAGAAACTAAATGACCTTAAATTAAGTCAAATATAACCATGGTTACTTATTATAATATCTCGCCCCGGGGCCTCCCATTTGGTTTATTGTTTAACAAGATTTAATGTATTAAGTATAGCAAATAAGGTCAACAATTTTCTTGGTATTTTGTTTCGGCTGTAATGCCATGGGTTATCTTCAGTGGAATAAGGTTTGTAAAGTAGAAATAACAGCAACAAAATTATTAAGTAAATGCCAATGTAAACCAAACCAGATCTTATTATTTTCTTATCCTTGATCACGATCCACATTAACCTTACCAAGTTTTAAGGAGGTTAATCATAAATTTTGTTGTGCGTGCGCTGTGCCCCTATGGGTAATGTGTTTAGTACTGTTTCTGCCTGGCGCTTCCACGGCCAATCTATATTTGTTCTTTAGACGAGATTTCATATTGATTGAGCGCAGCGGCATGTTACAAATTGGTAATCAGAGCATGGTTTCTTATAAAAATTGGTAGCAGTTAGCATGGTTACGGTTACAATGTGGTAGCAGTTTGTGTGGTTATGGTTACTCTTAAATTGTTAACTGTATTTTGGTTTGATTTATGAGAATGCTTTAAATTTATTTGGTATAAATAATTTTTTTTTGTTTGTCACTAAGATTTTCGTTATATAGTATTATTGTAAGTCCTAAAACTGGCTTAACTTTTTACTAGTAAGTTTGTAAGTTAAAATTTCAGTTAACTTCCAGCGACGTTTTTCTTACGCGGCCCGAGGTCGCCCGCGAGCGTCGGACCCCCAGCTGTGAGCTTATCTTGAGGATGTGTCCCAGCCACCCCTCCCCCGTCCCTTCGCGCCGCTTATCTCTCATGGCGCACGTTCGTGGTTTCGTCTTCAGTTCACCGCCCTGTGCGTCCTGCACGACCTTCGCAGACCACTGTCCGCCCGCCGTGGCCTTGTTCCTTTCTTTCTCGAGCAGCAGAAGTACCAAATTAATGTTGACTAAACTAATATATTTTTCATTATTTTGGGCACATACTTCCCGACCTGCTGTGGTACTGATGATATTATTAAACTAAGCTAATTTAAGAGTGTCTTATGTATAGAGTTTAAGGTAATTTTAAACAATAAGTTTAAGTTCTACGTGGGTTAGTTTTGAACAATCCACACCAAAAATTTAGTTTATTTGTTTTGTATTTGTAAGATTGTACCAACTTCAAAGAAAAGTAATTGCAATCATGCCCACCCCGGAGTACCTCCTCCGTGACGAGTTAACATACGAACTCAAGTTTCGAGGCTTATCAGACCTCGGCGACGTGGCCACGCTCCGAAAAAGACTCCGAGCTGCTTGCGCCGAGGAAATACAACCACACATTACGCACCTCACAAACCTAGACCCGTTGAGTGAGTTTAATTGTGTTTGTAGCAAGTTCTATGACATACACAGCTACATCAATTATGTCGGAGAGGAAACAAACAGAAACAACATTCTCCGTGCGTTAACTCGCTTGACACATATCGGCACGAGGTTTACTAACCTCAAGATAGTAGCCGCAAATAAATTAAATGGAATCTACCAAACCGAGATTGACAAATGTAGGCAGCAGATCCCTGCCCTATGTTTCAAACTGCGGAGTAAGTTGGACACACTTGATCAAACATCCCTAGAACCTGTAACTGCAGCTGCAGGAGCAGAGTTTCACACTCAAGTACCGCAACCTCCAAAAGAAATGGAAACCGGAGGTAGCCCAGTCCCTACACCCCCTCCTTTACCCTCCTCCCCTCCATCTCCACCAGTAACACCACGCTGTGAGACATTTCCTGTCATCACCGCAACAGCCATTAACGAGAAGTTTTCCTCCGCAAGTGTCATGGCGACTGGTGATCACCAGAGCACCAAGGTCACCTACACCCATCCCAGCCAATCGTTCGCAGCTCACCCTTTCCATCGCCCCAAACCCATATACCTCCCCTCCACCTCACCCGCCATTTTCAACCCCTATCGGCAATTCAGGTCTACCTTTTCATCCCTTCAAACCTCCCCGGAAACCCACCCCATCTCCTCGGCCATTGGAAGGTCAGCTTCGCCACTGCTAAATTTCACTTCCGACCTGGCAGTAACTTTGCCACATACCTTATCCGTGCCACCCGGTGACCGAGTAGAGTCACAACTGCCATACATCAGCCCCGCCACCTCATACCTGCCATTGGTCCCGCAGGTATATCAGACTCAAAATCATCCACAACCTCAACCAGCTCCACCTCCACCCCCTAATCCAGCACCGAACCCGGTACCTGTATTCTCTAACTCAAATCAAGCAGTTGGAGGTAATTTGTATGCGAAGATTCCACATCCCGTGGAAAGGCTCTTAGCTAATTTTAAGGAAACCACAGGATTGGAACCCAGAAATCTAATCGAGTTTCTCAAACAATTATTTAGGGTCAAACAAAAGGCTAATCTTCCGGACAGGGAACTGCTGGAAATCATTTTTCCCTTTACACAACCACCCTTGAGCGAGCGAGTTACGCTCGCGATTGAACAAAATTATTCATTTGATCAATTTCACGAAGATATACTAAATTATTTTATTCCAGCCCGTTTGATGACCAACATCAGGTTGGAATGGTACAACAGGCTACAACAAAGAAATGAAGCCTTACCTAATTACATAGCAGACATCAAACTAGCCGCTCAAATTCTTCGGTTGCGAGTGTCTGAGAGTGAGATAGTCTCTAACATACTTGATGGAATTAACCCTCAAGAAAGATCGCGGGCAGTTTTTCAGGCCCGACCACAAAATTTTGCCGAGCTTGATCGCTTGTGCATCTCCAACACAAATGTAGAATACGCAGACCACCAGCGAAATCGAGAAGCTAATGTCTACGCCCACAACAATACCAGAATAACAGAAAATAAACAGCAGTATTATAACAAAAATTCGCAACAAAAAAACAGCAATGAACAAGTCGCTAAGCCTCAAAATAAAGATGAACGGATACCTGTCTGCAGGTACTGCAAAAAACCCGGGCACTACATTGAACAGTGTCGTGCAAAAAACTATCGCCCAAACTATCAAAATTCGCGAGACTCAAAAAACGTGTAAATCGCTGGCCAGAAAAAATTCTTTCTGAGCCAGCCGCCCAAACAACAGTTAGAAATTTTTCCCTTCACACCGGCCCTAATGCAAAATTCGACCAAAAACTTCAACAAAACACATCTTCCCCACACAGAGAAAAAAATAAACTAAGAAAACAAAAACAAAGGCGAGCTAAGAAAAACAAAGCTCGTCAAGTCAATCAAATGGAACATTGCAACACTGTTAGGCCTATGTGCAAAAGATGTAATTGTCCGCGAACCACGGACAAAAGAACGTGTCATAATATTTTAGCTAATCTACCGACAGTTCTACCCTATGCCAACACAATCGTAGGAAAACAATAAATCCCAGGACTAATTGACACGGGATCAGTGCGCTCGTTCGTGTCGGGCAAGTTCTTCAGAAAATTACAACAAGATAATATCATTCACAAAACACAGCCCATAGATATACAGTGTTTCACAGCGGCTGATAAGCCTTTGAAAGTAAAGTTTGCAGTTATTGTTAAAATTAAAATTGATTTGTTTTCGTGGACTTTTCCATTTTTGGTAGCTGATGATTTGGCCACTGATTTAATATTTGGTTCTGATTTTTTTGCAAAAACTGGCATGATAATTGATTTACAAGCACGTAAATTTCATTTCAAATTTAATAAGCAAATTTTAATTTCCTTTGTATCCCCCGACACGCAGAGTCAGACTCATGTCAACACCATCCAGTCAGTTTCGAACGGGGAAAACAACGTTTCACTTGCCCATCTCAGTGACGGACAAAGAAAAGAAATAGAAAATTTGTGTCACAGTTTTTCAGACGTTTTAAGTGAGAAATTAGGACACACTCACTTAACTCAATATGAAATAAAACTTTTGGACAAAACCCCAGTTCGGTGCCATCCGTACCCTCTGTTAGGACCAAAAATGCAGGTAATGCGTGAACACATACAAAAACTCTTAGAAAAAGATGTCATTGAGCCTTCAGCCTCAAATTTCGCTTCCCCAGCCTTCTTGGTACCTAAGGATCAAGGTCAAGGTCACCGCGTCGTTGTTGACTTTCGTAAGGTGAACCAACAAATTGAAGTAGAAATGACGCCATTACCAGATCTAAATTCAGCATGTCACTGGTTTAGTAAAGCCAAATTTTTCAGTGTGTTTGACCTTAATTCGGCTTACCACCAAATACCACTAACCCCAGAGTCAAAACACGTCACCGGATTCTGCGTGCCGTGGAATCTCTACCAATACAAAGTAGTACCCTTTGGTCTAGCCACTGGCGCACAAGTGTTAACACGGCTTCTAGATCAAATTTTCGGCGATCTAAAATTCAAGTCCGTTTTCAATTATTTGGACGACGTTGTCGTTTATTCAGAAACTTTTGAAGAGCACCTCGCTCATTTGCATGAAGTCCTTAAACGACTACGCCATGCCGGCCTAACGGTCAATACCAAAAAGGTAAAATTTGCGGTACAAGAAATTTCTTTCTTAGGACATCTAATATCTAATAGGGGAGTAACCATAGACCCAAGCCGAACACAGGCGATCAAGGATTTTCAGCCCCCTAAAGATGCTAAAGGCATCGCCAGATTTATCGGCATGACAAATTTTTATTCTAAATTCATACCTAATTTTGCTGAGCATGCAGCACCATTGAATGCTCTACGTAAAAAAAATTCAGTCTTCAATTGGGGTCCAGAACAAGACAAAGCATTTTCTTTCCTCAAACAAGCCATAATTAGCCCTCCAGTGCTCCGAATGGCAGATTTCAGTAAGCCGTTCATTCTTCAGACTGACACCTCCAGCGTAGCCATAGGCGCAGTTCTCTCACAAGAGTTTGATGGTTGTAGGCAGCCTATAGCTTTCGCCTCCCGCACCTTAACGCACCAAGAGAGAAAAGCCTCTTCGGTGTATGAACTCGAGTGCCTTGCTGTAGTTTTCGGCATAGACAAGTTCCGGCCCTATTTGGAACATAAAGAATTTCTGCTGGAAACCGATAATCAGGCCCTTGCTTGGCTTTTGGCTCACCCCAAGCAATTAGGTAAATTAGGACGCTGGATTGTCAAGATTGCTTCTCTGAAATTTAAAATTCAACATATTAAAGGTTCACAAAACATCGTGGCAGACACCCTTTCTCGAATGTTCGAGTCACCTTCCAATTCCTATATTCAGGAAGAAATTCCCATTACCTGCCACGCATTGCTCACAAATTTTCCGCTAGCCTTTTCTGATTTACGATCCCACCAAAATTCGGACCCGCAACTGTCTGACATAATTGCGCAAATAAACTCAGGTTCACCCCCAAAATACCACAAACTTTCTAAGGGAATTCTTTATCGAAGAACTCAGCAATGTAAGAATTTTAAAATAGCCTTACCTCAAAATCTCAGGGACATGATTTTTCAATATTATCACTCATCACCTTTAGGCGCACATTTAGGCATTTTCAAAACTATTGAAAACATCCGCAAGCATTTCATCTGGGACGGAATGCATAAAGACATAACCCAGAGGGTTAAATTATGCAAGTTGTGCAATTTGAGCAAACCTGCCCAGAAAACACAATTCGGATTTTTGAGTTCCGATGTGGCCGAAAGGCCCATGCAAAAACTTTTCATTGATTTTGTGGGACCCTTCCCAAGGTCAAAAGACGGAAATTCGATGCTTCTAGTATGCGTAGATGCATTCTCAAAATTTGTGTGGCTAATCCCTGTTAGAAGAGCCACGGCCGAAATCACCATTCGAGCCCTCCAAAATTATATTTTCAAAATATCCGGGGTACCTTCTATCATTGTTTCCGATAACGCCACAAACTTCAAATCGACAATTTTCAAAAACATGTGCTTTTCACACGGGATTCAGCATGTGACCACGACTCCCTACTACCCCCAGCCTTCACATGCGGAGCGTTTCAACCGAAACCTCCGGTCTGCCTTAATAGCATTCCATGCGAACTCGCAGGATAGGTGGGATTCCAATCTCGTGTGGTTGCAAATGGCTTTCAATTCCGCCAGACATGAAAGTCACAAAACAACACCGTTTGAACTCATGTTTACATACCAGCCCAACACCCCACTCTCTAATCAATGGACGTTAAAAGAGTTACTACCAGACGACCCCAGGAACATTAAGGAAGTCTGGAGTAGAGCACGTAAAAACCTGAACTTGGCCCACGAGGCAAGCAGGCAACAATATAACAAAAGGCGTTAGTAGTATAGCTTGGCCGGTCCGGAAACAGGGTTCAGGGTGTGGTGCCGGTGCCGGTGTCCGCCATCTTGGATTGTGACGTCACGGCGGCCATCTTGGATTGTGACGTCACTGCGGCCATCTTGGATAAGCGCAACGGGACACAGCGTAACGGGACATAGCGTAACGGGACACATCGTAATGGGACAAGTAGATCACGGTGGCCATTTTGGATCCGCAATCTTGGATCTGCCATTTTGGATGACGTAATTGTGTTTTCTCGAAAATTCCGGTGATGTGTTTTCCGCCATATTGGATGATGACGTCACCGTTGCAATTTTCGTTACGGCCGCCATCTTTAACTTTTTTATTTATCATCCGATTTTAACGAAATGTTTTTTAAATATTATAAAAAAATTCACTTAATAAAATTTTAATAAATTATTAATAAAAAATTACATAAACCACACGGAGCTCGGAGTCCTCGGTTCGAACCCGACAGAGGCAAAAAAAATTAAAAAATGACGACCGAACCTTCCCCCGCGGTGGACGCAGGCAGAATGACCCCCGCCACTTTTACCAACACATATACGAACTTAACCCCCCCCTCCTCCCCCCCTTTTTTAATTTATCATTTTTTTTCTCGCACATGAAGATCCGCCCCTCCCCCACCACCCTTTTTTTAATTTATTATTTTCTCTTTTCAATGTACCTCTACAAAAATAAATAAAAAAAACTTATAAGGTTTTAGATGATAAAGTATGTATTAAAAAAAATTCTACGTCTATTTGTCACGAAGAAGGTACTCGGTAGGGGAGAGGAGGAATTGAGGTAAAAACTAATGTATATATGTATGTACGATTACGTAGAAAAAAAATTTAATGTTTGTGTTTTATCATAATAATAAATCCTCGAGTCACTATACTCAATTGTTTTTTAAATATAATCTTTAAAACTTTATACCTGGGAAAAAATATATACATCTTTATACTTGTAAAAAAAGTTAATTCTTTATGACTTTATACCTGTAAAGAAAATTAATCCGTTATAACCTTATACTTGGAATAAACCCTTTCATTCCGTCCTTATAGTTAAAAATATTAAAAGTTACTCTTAATAAAATAATTTTGTAATATATTGTTAGCAAGCGGCGACCAGCACACGTGTCCTGGAAGAGGACATCTGGTCTCTGCCCTCAGCGACGTGTCCCACGGTCCGACGAGCGGCATGGAGGGGGCAGATGCACCTGCATGGTCCAGGGGAGAGGAGGGATCATATTTCTGCAAAGTAAGATCTCCACCACCCCACCCTGCCACCACCGCCGCGGCCAGGGGACGCCGGGCCCCCCACCACCGGCACGGGCGCTGTGGAGGGGGTAAAAGCCACGACAGTCGTCCAACGTCTTTCGGCCGGAGCGGTCGCGCTTCATGTACGCTCCCCGCATGACGCATTTATACACGTACAGAAATTAAAAAAAAATACAATTTATTACATACAAAGTTTTATTTATACAAAATATGTTTCACACACAAGTTTTTAAAAAACTTTTTACACAAACTCATTGTTTTAAAATATCCTTTCCATCAATCCACGAGTCAAACTCTGGTCCATGATGCAACCATAGTATTAAGACCTTACCCTTCTTATGCCGTAACACTTTTTCAACGAGAAAAGTATCGGGAAATTTAGTTTTCATAATCTCTTCTCCAAAAAACGCCCCTGTTATACGTTTCCCTTTCAGATCCTCGAGAAAATAAGTACGTGGATACGTATTTTTTATTCTACATACACGAAAAAGTTCACCAGTCCAATTCCCCTTGAAAAGCCTGTGAAAAATTCCGCGATTTTTCGAAATCCGCACAATGTCGCCGATATTCGCTTTTTTTCTTTCGCGAATCTAGTATATTCGTCTTGGAGTACACAGTTCGAAGCAGTCGATTGTCCTTTACGTCCTTCGGCTTGAGTTTCGTTGTAGAATGCACAGTAGAAGTGTGCGTCTTAGACGGAAGGAGTAGAAATTCGTAAGAGCATTTCCGCTCACCGACGGAAGCGATAGCCCCGCCTGCTCCTCCAGGACCGCATGGAGGGGGAAGCTACCTTCATTTCTCCGTTGGACGCGCCAAGAAACACTGCGCGGAGGACACCGCTCTGACCATGCACACAATTTACAGCAATTAAAAAATTTTACTACGCTCATGAAACGAATGACACACATTCAACCATAACAAAAACCACAGGAAAAAACGGAACGTACACACAGTACACACAGGAAACGGGACGTACACACAGGAAAACGAAATGTACACACAGGAAAACGAAATGTACACACAGGAAAACGAAATGTACAAACAGGAAAATGAAATGTACAAACAGGAAAATAAAATGTACAAACAGGAAAACGAAATGTACAAACAGGAAAACGAAATGTACACACAGGAAAACGAAATGTACAAACAGGAAAACGAAATGTACAAACAGGAAAACGAAATGTACAAACAGGAAAACGAAATGTACACACAGGCAAACGGAATGTACACACAGGAAACGGAATGATCACACATACAGTAGCGGAAACACAGACTAATTTGGAAATCAGGATACAAGAAATAAATCATACTTTTTTAAAATATAAATAATTCATTTTATTTTTCATTAGTACACACATGACAGTTAATCAAATGATTATTGTATGTAGCCAGAGTTCCGAAGTTCTTTAAGTATGGTCGATACTTCCACGATATGCGAGTAGTTTCCTATACGAACAGATGCCACCATCAGTCTTAGCAGGTCAACCAATATGTTTGGATCTTTCCATGATGTGGAATCAATCTCTTCTGCCACCATCTTCATTGCTTGTTTATTATAAATATTAAGATCTCTGGTGTCTTCCGTTTTAACACCAACCTCAGGGTTACTTTCATCATCTAGCCAGCGATCATCACAAGCTTGATCAGATTTATTATAACGCGACGTTTCCATCGCTTCGGTCTCAGGACACCACCACATTCTTCGATCTTGTCAGCTTTAGGTTCTGCATCACAGTCTATGCCTGTGTAAACAGCCTCAGAGTCACTGTAGCAATCACCGTAGAAGACAACGTCTTCACCCAGATTACTGCAAGAACTCAATATCGTTGATGTCGAAGTGTCTTCACCGCCTGTATGCTTCCTTTTCAGAAGTCCATTATTTTTACAAAGTATGGAGGATCTGCTTAATATAGGCATGAGTGTATTTTCACTTTTCAAGGTGTTGATACTTCCATTAGTTTCAGTCTTCCCGAAACCATCAGCATCCTTCAATATTTGTTTCTCGTCACGATCGGCGTGCTACGGCTTCCATCATTTCTATATTAATAATATTATTTGTCTTAAAATCTCCGCGTCCGTGTCACTATCACAGACGTAAAGACATCATCTTCGTAGCAGGCATCAATATTGCCATGAGCTGCATCAATATCACTCATTTTATGATATCGTTTCCTCATTTCAGTTGTCAGAGATGTACCACAATCTATGATCTTGTGAGCTCCATTCTCATTTTCTGTAAAAGCCTATGAGTCCAGTTTTATTATTTAATCCTTCAACCCATCATCACAAACTCAATTAAATAATTGTAGTATATAGAAAAAAAATCATCAAAGTTCCTTTCATTTAATCTTGGGAACCGCATCATCCTTTCCACCTATAGTGTAGTTTCGTGAGCCCAAGAGTCTTTCATTATATATACCATGCAGTGTTCTTCAAGAGATGTGATATACTTCTAGTTCCACATACAAATCCATCCGATCGATGATTTGTTTATACATTAGAAAAACCTTAATGTTAATTTTTACATGTTTTATTAAATTATCACTTCGACTAAAATAATTACCACACATAGTAATTTCTACAAAGGACACTTTGTCCAAGACATTTTAACCATCATCTCTCTGAAAACAACCATGTTCCATCTATATCACAAAGTAAACGAGGGTTAGTGGAGATAGGTCAAACAAGTGCTAGTCACTCATAGGGTAAGAACCATGTGTTCGATACCTATCTCAGGCATTGTAGCATCTATGTATTTTTCTTACCTCATGTAGAAAAATATGTTCCAATGCATACGAATTTAAAAATTTAAAAAAGTATGATTTATTTCTTGTATCCTGATTTCCAAATAAGTCTGTGTTTCCGCTACTGTATGTGTGATCATTCCGTTTCCTGTGTGTACATTCCGTTTGCCTGTGTGTACATTTCGTTTTCCTGTTTGTACATTTCGTTTTCCTGTTTGTACATTTCGTTTTCCTGTGTGTACATTTCGTTTTCCTGTTTGTACATTTCGTTTTCCTGTTTGTACATTTTATTTTCCTGTTTGTACATTTCATTTTCCTGTTTGTACATTTCGTTTTCCTGTGTGTACATTTCGTTTTCCTGTGTGTACATTTCGTTTTCCTGTGTGTACGTCCCGTTTCCTGTGTGTACTGTGTGTACATTCCGTTTTTTCCTGTGGTTTTTGTTATGGTTGAATGTGTGTCATTCGTTTCATGTGCGTAGTAAAAATTTTTAATTGCTGTAAATTGTGTGCATGGTCAGAGCGGTGTCCTCCGCGCAGTGTTTCTTGGCGCGTCCAACGGAGAAATGAAGGTAGCTTCCCCCTCCATGCGGTCCTGGAGGAGCAGGCGGGGCTATCGCTTCCGTCGGTGAGCGGAAATGCTCTTACGAATTTCTACTCCTTCCGTCTAAGACGCACACTTCTACTGTGCATTCTACAACGAAACTCAAGCCGAAGGACGTAAAGGACAATCGACTGCTTCGAACTGTGTACTCCAAGACGAATATACTAGATTCGCGAAAGAAAAAAGCGAATATCGGCGACATTGTGCGGATTTCGAAAAATCGCGGAATTTTTAACAGGCTTTTCAAGGGGAATTGGACTGGTGAACTTTTTCGTGTATGTAGAATAAAAAATACGTATCCACGTACTTATTTTCTCGAGGATATGAAAGGGAAACGTATAACAGGGGCGTTTTTTGGAGAAGAGATTATGAAAACTAAATTTCCCGATACTTTTCTCGTTGAAAAAGTGTTACGGCGTAAGAAGGGTAAGGTCCTAATACGATGGTTGCATCATGGACCATAATTTGACTCGTGGATTGATGGAAAGGATATTTTAAAACAATGAGTTTGTGTAAAAAGTTTTTTAAAAACTTGTGTGTGAAACATATTTTGTATAAATAAAACTTTGTATGTAATAAATTGTATTTTTTTTTAATTTCTGTACGTGTATAAATGCGTCATGCGGGGAGCGTACATGAAGCGCGACCGCTCCGGCCGAAAGACGTTGGACGACTGTCGTGGCTTTTACCCCCTCCACAGCGCCCGTGGCGGTGGTGGGGGGCCCGGCGTCCCCTGACCGCGGCGGTGGTGGCAGGGTGGGGTGGTGGAGATCTTACTTTGCAGAAATATGATCCCTCCTCTCCCCTGGACCATGCAGGTGCATCTGACCCCTCCATGCCGCTCGTCGGACCGTGGGACACGTCGCTGAGGGCAGAGACCAGATGTCCTCTTCCAGGACACGTGTGCTGGTCGCCGCTTGCTAACAATATATTACAAAATTATTTTATTAAGAGTAACTTTTAATATTTTTAACTATAAGGACGGAATGAAAGGGTTTATTCCAAGTATAAGGTTATAACGGATTAATTTTCTTTACAGGTATAAAGTCATAAAGAATTAACTTTTTTTACAAGTATAAAGATGTATATATTTTTTTTCCAGGTATAAAGTTTTAAAGATTATATTTAAAAAACAATTGAGTATAGTGACTCGAGGATTTATTATTATGATAAAACACAAACATTAAATTTTTTTCTACGTAATCGTACATACATATATACATTAGTTTTTACCTCAATTCCTCCTCTCCCCTACCGAGTACCTTCTTCGTGACAAATAGACGTAGAATTTTTTTTAATACATACTTTATCATCTAAAACCTTATAAGTTTTTTTTATTTATTTTTGTAGAGGTACATTGAAAAGAGAAAATAATAAATTAAAAAAAGGGTGGTGGGGGAGGGGCGGATCTTCATGTGCGAGAAAAAAAATAATAAATTAAAAAAGGGGGGGAGGAGGGGGGGGGTTAAGTTCGTATATGTGTTGGTAAAAGTGGCGGGGGTCATTCTGCCTGCGTCCACTGCGGGGGAAGGATCGGTCGTCATTTTTTAATTTTTTTTGCCTCTGTCGGGTTCGAACCGAGGACTCCGAGCTCCGTGTCGTTTATGTAATTTTTTATTAATAATTTATTAAAATTTTATTAAGTGAATTTTTTTATAATATTTAAAAAACATTTCGTTAAAATCGGATAATAATTAAAAAAGTTAAAGATGGCGGCCGTAACGAAAATTGCAACGGTGACGTCATCATCCAATATGGCGGAAAACACATCACCGGAATTTTCGAGAAAACACAATTACGTCATCCAAAATGGCATATCCAAGATGGCGGATCCAAAATGGCCGCCGTGATCTACTTGTCCCATTACGATGTGTCCCGTTACGCTATATCCGTTACGCTGTGTCCCGTTGCGCTTATCCAAGATGGCCGCAGTGACATCACAATCCAAGATGGCCGCCGTGACGTCACAATCCAAGATGGCGGACACCGGCAACGGCACCACACCCTGAACCCTGTTTCCAACCGGCCAAGCTATACTACTGACGTTATCCCAATCCCTACAGAGTAGGCGATTTAGTGTTGTGCAGAGCACACACACTCAGCAAGGCGATCGACAAGAGATCAGCCAAGCTTTCGTATCGTTGGAATGGCCCCTGGCAGATACAACGATACCTCTGGCCAGTCACGGTCGCTTTAGCCGACCCCACCTCCGGCGAATATCGCGCGCGCGCGCACATATCTCAGCTGAAGAAAGTGCACCCGAACCTAAAGTAAGGGCACTCTTCACTGTTTTCCTTCTGCAAGGAACAGCGCCAATTCTTCGGCATGCCAAACTCAACACCCAGTGTTGTTATCAAAAACCCTAGGTCATAATTATAAGTAATATAAAAAACCATGGTACTCGTTTATAAGATGTTTAAGTTAAGAAGTGTTATATTAAGATGTCTAGTTTTAAGTGGCGCCACTTATTCAATAAGTTATCTGTAAGTTTTAGCTCTATTTAAACGTGTAAGAATTCTTATAGGTTGTAAGTAGTTTACTACAGTAGATCCTGGTACAGGGTAAGTCACTTAGGTTTGTGGTGGCTCAAGTTGGCCACCCTGACTCCGTCTTTCAGGGGGGAAGTATGTGCCGTTTCAGTGCCACTTTCAGGCACAAATGTACGAATTTAAATTTAATTTTTAATTTTTAAAGAAGAAAACCAAATAATAAATTTGTAATTTTTATTTTATTAAATTTTGTTTCCATTACTGTACACTCCGACGTAATCTTGTGCAACCCAGTGCACCTGCGCTTGTTCGCAGGCTTCAAACAGATACTGTTTGCTGACGATTTGCAATCGCAGCATCCCGGCCCCCGTTTGCGTCACGCCTTCCCTATGTAACGGAACGACTTTCGCGTTAGCGAACGCTACCCCAACCCCACTGCTAGCAACTTTCATTTCTCGGAGGCAAGCATACGTAAGGGTTTTGCAAGCACGCCTCTGGACCAAGTTACAGCCAGCGGCGACGCCTCGAGACAGTCCACATGACGCCTTTCCCAGGCGACTTAGCAAATTTAAACCCCCCTCCCCTCAACACCCGCCTGTGGCTTCACGAGAACTCAAACCCGGAGCAACGACCCCCAGTGAACCCCGGGTGGAGACCTTCTCTCCCCAAGGACATTCCCACTTGTCAAACAGAGCCCTCAGCGAAGTCTAGCAGCGGGAAAAATCCCTAACCTTGCTCTGAGCACTGGTCGCGAGCGCGCCCACTGCACTCTAGCGGACGTTTCTGTGACCCTCCAGACAGGTTCTCGTCTTGGCCACCAGAGTGCAATACTCATCCCTCCCATAAGAGACAGCTTGTCACAATCGACCTTGGCAGCAGTCGCAGTGCGATTGCGATTTTAGTTCGCCTACGACTCGCGTGAGAGCGCAGCGAACAGGTTGCAATCTGCTTCGCCCCTTCGGGCATCTCCGGACACCTTCGGGCAATCACCACCACCCCCTTCTTTGGCTGGGGGGGGCAGTTGCTTACTTTAATTAGGCGCCCCGACGCCATTTCAAAAGATTCGGCAGGCAGCACGCGGTAAGGGCGGACCTCTCTTCGCAGCCCGAGACAACGCGCTTCTGAAAAGTCGTGAACGGCTTTCTCTAAAGCATGTAGTTAGTTATCGACAAGGCCATGTGCCTTAGCACTCAATTTTTAATTTTTTTGCTGCCCGAAATAGTTTATTTTTTGAAATAGTTTTTTTTGTCTTTACTTATTATTCTTCATGGCGACAGCAATCTTCCGCGTCGCGCATCACCGGGCCATCTCCAGGGACCGACCTGATCTACTCCACCCCGCAGCTTAGGTAAGTTATTTCGTCGCCCCACACACACCTTTTCTTTTCCGGTTCTCGTGGGCTTAACTTCGCCCAACATCAGCCGCCTGTTAACCAACCTAATTTGATGGGAATACTGGTTGCAGGCGGGGATCAAGAACTAGGATGAGAGATTCCGCTCCAAATTCAACTCCCATGCAGTTAATGAGTTAGTTCACCGAAATTCATCGCCTCCTGCAATCGGAGAATTTCTCAAGAGTGCCAGCTTTCAACATATTTTTCCCTGAGTGGAAAAAACCATAAAATAATTTATAATTCTGAACAACCAGTTTCAGGACACTTTTATTCATTTAACGAGTAAATGTAATTTTTTTTATAATTTGTCTTATGAAGAGCCTGCGCGCTCAATATTCAATGGCCTGTAAAGTTAAGAAACTAAATGACCTTAAATTAAGTCAAATATAACCATGGTTACTTATTATAATATCTCGCCCCGGGGCCTCCCATTTGGTTTATTGTTTAACAAGATTTAATGTATTAAGTATAGCAAATAAGGTCAACGATTTTCTTGGTATTTTGTTTCGGCTGTAATGCCATGGGTTATCTTCAGTGGAATAAGGTTTGTAAAGTAGAAATAACAGCAACAAAATCATTAAGTAAATGCCAATGTAAACCAAACCAGATCTTATTATTTTCTTATCCTTGATCACGATCCACATTAACCTTACCAAGTTTTAAGGAGGTTAATCATAAATTTTGTTGTGCGTGCGCTGTGCCCCTATGGGTAATGTGTTTAGTACTGTTTCTGCCTGGCGCTTCCACGGCCAATCTATATTTGTTCTTTAGACGAGATTTCATATTGATTGAGCGCAGCGGCACGTTTACAGCTGATTTGTAAACAAAATATATAAGTTACAATAGTTTACCTCGCGGTTACATACAAATTGATAATGTACATAAAAATATTACAAGTTTTCAAAGCTATCATGGTGTTTCATTACGTAGCATATAAAATTATCTCTTGTTTGTATCCCCTTTAACACTAAAATGTATTTTATATATAATGTATCACATATATAACACGTGTATATTTCATGAATAGTAGTTACTGAAGTATAAAGGTTTTTCCTTTATTACAAAATAAAATACACAATATAAACTATTCATAACGTAATTTTTTCTTTGTTTTAACATTCTCAGATGTAGTTTCTGCAATTGGCATACTTTCTTCAGCCTTTGTGCTTTCCTTTAATCTTAAATCAAGGTAAAAAAAAACACTTGTTTTTATTAATAACACTGCCTGAAGCTATTCACTGAAAACGACCCATGAATACTATAAATAATGTGTGTACTTACTTATTTTTCTCTCTCCAATTTGCTAGATTTTTACCTCTATTCCGTTTTCTTCGCACAGACAAATGCAATTTACCACGAGCATTACCTTTTACAAAACGTGCGTTTGTTTTCGCCATTTATAAATGAACATCCATTCATATATCCCGAGCTAACACAGCGACAGCAAGGAAAACTAAATCCGACTGCCTCGCAGTGCAACCCCACCCCTTTCGGTCCTTATCGTGGGACTGAGAAGTGTCGCCTATCGCGAGGGACTCACTTTTCATTTCTCATTAAGTTGCTGCTTTCATCGTAGGTTTTAAATTTTAAATTATTATCGTGATATAGGATAGTATTTTTTACAATATCATTTTTACATTTTCCATAATTATTATAGTTTTCTAATATTTTGCCTTCGTTCTCTTCCTCGGTGTTATAGACCATTCCTTATTATCTTTAGTCAGCTTAGTTGTACAGGTCTTGCAATGTCTATTCAAGAAATATCATCTACCAAATGATTTCTGACACTGACTGCATTTTTTTTGCAAGGCCCCAAAATACACTTGTTTAGCATTTTTTTCTCCAGGTAAACTGCTTGCCGCAGTATCTACAGCGATGACTTTTTGATATAGTTACAGACAACGAACCAGGATACATGTTAGCTTCTGCGACGAATGCCAGATGCAAATCGAGTGTTTTCATTTGGGAACAATTAATTAAATAGTTTTTTTTATTTTTTTATCAGCGAGAGTTATTTATCTCATTTAAGAAACTTACCGTAAATAGTTCTGCTAATCAACAACAGATGGCGCCACGTGTTGCGTGTAGGTAAATATTCTTTTCTTATTTAGGATGCGGGATGCTCGCTAACGATCGCAAAATAAGGAAGGCTTCTCTAGACATCAATGAGTAGGAAGTTTGTCTTGCATGATTGTGATTCTCAGCTGTCTCAAGGCGTGTTAGGGTTGCCAACCGTCCCGTATTGTACGGGATTTCCCGTATTCTGTGACTAAAGGAATTATCCCGTACGTAGGCAGGACGGGACGTGATATTTCCCGTATCTTGTTTAAAGTTCAATTCACACACCTGCATAAAATTGAAAAAGTATTTTCCCACCTGCGCCACACCACCTGTTATAATGTATTGCGACATTGCGAGGCTCCGTTTACTTCGCAGTTCACTGGCCACCAAATATTTCATGTTGACGCCGACTGGTGGCATCACTCGTCCGCGCTTAGTCTGTTATGTTTATGTTGATCTTGATATTGTGTTGAGTTGAAAACGGATAAAGTTAAGTAAATCGGGTAAAGTTGAGTTGAAAAAAAATGTACGATTCACCACCGCGAAAAAAGAAACGGCTGTGCGTTTATTTAGTTCAATGGGAACGTAACTATAAGTGGCTAACATATAGTGATAATAGTTACAAAGCCAAATGTGTACTTTGCAAAACAGAGTTTTCAATAGTACACAGCTGCGAAAACTATTTAAAACAGTATGGTTCAACATTGTTACATAGAAACACGGTTCAACAAAGCAAATGCGAGTGAAAAAAACTAAGATAAACAGTTATTTCGTAAAACAAGGCACTAGCGATCAAAATTATGTTGTAGCATCTGAACTAGCACTATGTTATCACAATACGAAGCATAGTTTAAGTTATAACAGTTTTGATTTTAATACAAAACTGATACGGCATGTTGTTAAGTTTTTTTGTGAAACATTGTTATTGTGTAGGTACTATATACCCGAGATGACATTTAATTTATAGTTGGGTTTGTTTAGTGAAATGAAAAATGAGAAAATATATGTTAGGCATACATTTATTAAAATATATTTTTTTTTAAGTTGCTTGTTATGGTCTCCCTAGTGGTGGTTCTAATCTAAGGGGGGTGGGGGAAGGGCTAAGTGGCTTTAGCAACCTCCCCTTCCACCACTTTTTTCCTGATCACATTTTGCTTTGGAGAGAGTTGAAGTTAGTTTACTAATGTTCAATCACATATGAGTTGTCTGGAATTTTTATACTTTAACTAAAAATATCTTTATGTATTAAATTCATCACTCAAAAAATTATTAGGCCAATACAAAGAATTTTAATATTTCAACCAGGTGCATAATTTATTTTCAGATACAAAAACTGCTAAAATAGCACCAATTTGAATCTAGAAATTCAAAATTATCCAGGGGAGGGCCCCCGGACCCCCCGCTCTATTAGGTGGGGTTCAGTGTCCCTTATGGTCAGGGTGAAATAGTTGGTAACCCTAAGGCGTGTTATTTGACTGAGTAATGGATGTTCCTTGATTGAATTCCACCTGATAAAAAAATTTAGTAATGCTTTAAGTAGGTAAGTATAGTAGGTCCTGGTGCACCGGTGGGTGGTGGGGGATTCAGGGATTCGAGGCGGCCATCTTGGATTACGTCACTTCCGGCGGCCATCTTGGATTACGTCACTTCCGGCGGCCATCTTGGATTACGTCACTTCCGGTGGCCATCTTGGATTGCGTCACTTCCGGCGGCCATCTTGGATTACGTCACTTCCGGCCACCATCTTGGGTTACGTCACTTCCGGCGGCCATCTTGGATTTGACTTTAACCTTTGACCCCGACGACCATTTTGTTTTCTAGAACATTCCACCTTATTATGACATCATGTCCGCCATCTTGAAAATCCTTATTTATTATCCGATTTTAATTAAAAAAAATAAAAATTAATAATTTAATTTTAATTAAATGTTACAATTATCTAGCACCACACTCCTATACATTACGTTTACATCATCGAGCGCCCCACTCTTCTACATTACGATTACATCATCGAACACCCCGCTCATCCCTGTCGCAATTTTTCGTAACACCACCATCTTTAAAATAAATATATTATAAAAACAATAATCTAAACCATTATAGTCTGCTGGAGGCAGCCATCCTGGATTCCGCCATATTGATTTCATCCGATGATGTCATCACCATCCTAAAGCACCTTAGTGTATGTAAGGCCGACTTTCTATCCCGTACCAATGTTGTTATGATCCTTATAGACCATAAAATCCTCAGTCATTTTGTTGTTGTGACAACCATTTATTCTTAAAGACATAATCATTTACAGGTTTTAACTAAAATATATGTTATCAATACTATCGTTGTGGATGTGTTAGTTAAAGTAATGATAATTTTAAAAACATTTATTACTCCATATTAGCTGACCAGAAATTTTTCAGAGTCCTAACTCACAAGTAATAATCTCTTCTCATGTTTGCGTACTCGTGTTTTAAAAGCTGCATGGAAGCAGATATTTTAAATGTTTGGGTATATATCCATCTCCCTCCCCTAAAATTTTTAATGAAAGAAAAAAAACAAGCAGCTTTAATCGTTCACGAGAATATTATGCTACAAACAAAAATACCGATTCACATTTGTACAGTATTAGATGATCCCCTATCTTCACGAGAGAGACCACATCCGACACATAACATTTTACGTTTCAACTTAATGTGTGATCGCTACAGTGTATATGATGCAGTTACAACACTCACCTCAGCCATTACCTACTGTCGCTACGAGCAAAAGCCATTACCTACTGCCACTACGAGTTGCACTTCATATCAAATGAAAAAAGTATTTTTTTTTTAAGTCGTGGCAAGAAGTCGAAGTAAATAAAATATCAAAATAATATTTAACACTATTTAATAAAAAAAAAACATACAATCCTTCGCACCATCTTCTCCCCCTTGTTAACAGAAGGCGTTACCGACCCTCTTCACAACACCCCGCTCCGCAGTACTTTCCATACTAGCATCAAATACTTTGCCCACACAACTATACAAGCACCACACAGCTCCAAAGTCCTCCACAGTCAGAGTGGAGGTGTTCATAGGTACATCTGCGATGTCTTCCCTGGACTCTTCGTCTTCATCCATCGCAAGAGCTTCTTCCCGTCCGCTAGCCTCCTGACAGCACGCATAGAACTCATCCTCAACAATCTTCTCATAGGTGGCCCGACACATCTTACTAGCTCTGTTGATAACTACGAATGATACATCCTAAGGCTGCAATTGTTCAACTGTCCCCACCCCTCTACCCTTTCTATTGCAGTCCTGTTCGTGCGTGCCAAGCACACTCTTCACTGACGCACGGCCTTTGACGTCAGCAGACCTACCCCCTCCCCCTCCCCCTGAACCATCCACACCCCAAATAGCTGCGTCATTTAGACCTGTCGCCACGCGTCCCCAGCGTCCTAATACCATTTTAAGCACCTTCGACGAACATTCCGACCTCTGGTAACTAGTGAAAAGTTTCAAACAACACATGAATAAATACATTTTTTATTTATTTTAGACTTGCATTTATTGATATAAAAATTTACAACATTTCAAAACATTAAAATTTATATGGCATCAGTAGATTTTATCCAACTGATTTTCACATTTATCGAATCCTAGCCACTTCACAAACAAGGCATCATCTTTCTAATCTATCAATTTTTCTATTTAATAATCGCTTGGGTACTTGGTAGGCTGAATTTATTCCCCATAGAATCCGCCACGTATCACCGAACCTCGTAAATCTTCCAAGTAGTAACATCACGGAATATTTATATCGACCATTTATAAATACACACAAAATATTCAATTTTAGCTCTAAGTTTTATCACGCCTAGTTTATTTGCATCAAAATAAACAGTTTCCAGGAGTGAGTTATCTTTTACATTAACAGGCACCATGCCAGTTTTTCTGTATTTTCTGTAACATGTAAATCCACATAATATAACTCCCTTTTGCTGCGAACTCCCTTCACATGACTTCCTTTAGAGCATGAATAAATCATTCATCCACCCATCCTTTATCTCGGTGAACATATAGTTTAATTATTTATTTCGAACAAGGCTACAATACTTCTTGGCTACAAAGCTACAAGGTACAAGGTTCCAATCGGCTACGTGTCTACAATACTACCAGGCTACAAGACCACGAGGCTACAAGAATACATCAAACACATAGAAAAAAATCTGGGTATAAAAATACCAACTCAGCAAATTTAAAGCTTACTGTAGAGCCGAAACATCCCTGAAATATGTATTTTATGCTTCCTACAAGACCAAGGGGTTTTGAACCATTAAATATTCAGCCCTGGCTACAGACTTGACAACAAACATTCAATGAAACGGACACACATTTGGGTAAAACATTCAACTCAGTAGGATACTAGGATACATTAGTTAAAATACTAAAGGAAACGATAGAATCCAGCTCAAGCCGGCTACAATGCCTCCATCCACATTTGGCTCCAAATGATTTCAGCACGTACCCGCCACAATTGCCAGAAATACGTTATTATGACTCTCCATTTTGTTAGTCATTTATTACGAATTTTACATCTTTAAGTTAGAAGTTGTACTACGAGAACCCAACCTCAGCTAGAAATTAGATTACAATAAATAAAACAAACTTTTTTATCCAAAGTATAATTTGGTTTTTCACTTTTATACACATGCAGACAAAACAAGTTGTTATTGTATGTAGCATACATTTCTTATTTCACGAAGTATAGAGCATAATTGTTTGGTATTGGGTAAATTTTCTTCATTTTTGCGAGGCAAGTAGAAGTCTTAACCTATCTACCAATAGGTTAGAATATTTCCATGTGTCATAATAAATATCTTCGGCTTCTAACATCTTACGTAAATTTTCATTACTAATACTTTTAAGACCTCTAAAGTTCCGTTTTTAATACCAGCCTCAAAGCCATTAAAATTGTAATCACCCCACTGACCATCATAAGCCTAATCTGAATAATTTAGTTTAATAAGTCGTTTCCATCATTTTGGTCTCAACACTTTATCACAGTATTCGATCTTGTGATCTTCAAGTTCTTAATAATAGTCTTAGTTCTTGTAAGCTTCAGGTGAATCATAGCAGTCTTCGACCTTTTCAGCTTTAGGCTGTTCTATAGTGCTCTCAATTTCATGGAGGCGACTAGAACTTGGTGTAATTTTTTTAATTCCCCATGAATATGCTACTTTCTTCGTTAACTTTTAATTCCGAATAATTAACAAGACCTGGGATAGTACTATTAGAATCATCATCTTCACATTTCTCGTGATCATTATAGTCGTCTAATATTTTGCTACCATTTCACTTCCTTGCTTTTATAGACACACAATTCTTAACATTAACCAGACCTCAAGGAGGGAGAGAATCATGTTACAAACGAGTGTTTCACGGCTGTACTTAGCCTATTTAACGAATGAGTAATGGATATTTTTATTCAAGTACCACCTGATTAAAATGCGGAAATTTCTTATTTGGTGTCAGGAAATCACAATACAAACTGATATCTCTCAATATATTCCAAGACCAATACAAAAAATAAAACTCAATAAAAGATGTATGACTCAAGAAAATCTGGAAGCACATTCCATTAAATTAATTTATTAACTCAGAATCATTCCTCTAAAAGAATACAGACGTGTTTTTTACTAATGTGAACACACATTTTAAACACTAATACTCATATTTCAAACACAATTCATCATATTTCAAACACATCTCAGCATATGTCAAACAATTATCCACACAATTCACAAAAACCGCATATTTCAAGACCAAGAACAGAAGTTTGAAAGATGATCTTTTCTCTTCTAGAGCGACTCGTGATGTTACAATCATCTGGTTTTCGTCGATGCTATAGATGTTTATGCAGGCACGAGGATTCTGTTTCTCGAACAGAGGTATCTGGCGAAGTGGATTGGGAAACTCGTTGTTAGTGAAGTTGAACTTCCCCTCCAAGTCATTGTAACACTGATTAACATGCTCAGATGCTCACCCGCATTTAACTTGACCAGAATTGCACACTTAAAACATATGTGCTCAGTATTTACAGATTGACCACCGCATATTTTTCTTTGATGCAGGTAGGTATTTCGATGTAGGAGCTAGCTCGAAGTGGATCAAGCTTGTTAATGTGTAGTTGTAGTCGCCATAAAAAGACCATCCGGACCCCTTTCATAATTAGTATTCTTCCTCTTTACATATCTTAAAGATGTATTCAGTAATGACATCCTCCACTTCACGAACTGCAAAGAGTGGAACATTCGTGGTTTTGAAGGCCCTCTTGTCTTCACACGTACCCATTGGCTTTTCACAATTGCACTCAAGCACGATGTAATACTTGAGTGGACCATCCTCTTAAATTTCCTCTAGAAGTTGGCTTATTAGTTTAACCTTGATAGAGTCCAAGTATGTACATGTGTCCTTGACAGAACTGGTATTATTTTCTACCACACAAGTCTTCAAGTTACCCCAGATTCCCACTTCTGCAATGATGAAGTCGTGGATGTTGGCCAAAACCCGCCTCTTTCACCAGCAATGTTCGGCTAGTGCTTGGCTTAGGTATGACTACAGGCTTAAGCGCGGTCATTCTCTGCTTCTTAGTTGATAGTGGATCAGGACCCTTGCACACTTTGGTATGTGCTTTCAACTTACCAGCCCTGGCGAACACTTTAGCATAGTTCCCACAAGAATACATTTTATGGCTAGGGGTGAGACCGCAAGCCGTCTTCTCATGATGTGTGTCATGGCTGGAGTTTTCGGAGGTTTTGAAGCAGAAGCTACATTAGGTGACTGAAGTCGTAAGGGCAGCACCAGTACATGTTGTAAGATATTACCGCAATTTATCACTGCGAGCAACCATCTTTCCACACAGATGACACTGCTTGAGATCATGCTGCTGGTTGTCAGCACACTGACGTTAATAACGGTAGCAGTTATTAGCTGCCGTATAGGTAGCAGGGCAGAAACGTCATTTCTGCATGGTTGATGTCATCACAACAATCGGTAGTCTGTGCTCAATGCACGTAACACACGAAGGAAGCCCGATGTACGGAGAACTATAACAGAAGTCTTAAGAAAACAATGTAGCTACCCATTACATGAAAATGTTTGCATACATAACTTTAAACCTACAAACTACAGCTTCAACAAACCAATCCTTAAGTTAGCAATACCTTACCCCGAAAAAAATCTAAAAAATCACTAAAATGTTAAAGTACTGTAACTGACAAGTTACACAGAAGTAGTCAAAAAATATTCAAAGTCCTGGTAACTGGTAACTTTTACAAATTTTTAAGTACAGAGAAGCATTTAGCTGAAAAATATTCAAAGTCCACACAACCCTCTCCACACAAATGTTTAAGTACAGTGAAGCATTACCTGAAAATATTCAAAGCCCTATTTAGTTACATTTTCAAACAAAATATTAAGTACACAGCAGCATTTAGCTCGAAAATATTCAAAGTCCACACAACTCCCTCTCCACACAAATGTTTAAGTACAGAGAAGCATTAAACTGAAAAATATTCAAAAGCCCGCACAGCCAACTTTTCACTCAATAGTTTTAAGTACACAGAAGAAGCTAGCAGAAAAAAATTTTCAAAGTTCTGATAGCTAACAAAATTATTTAAAAGATCATATAGATAGCTATCTAAAAAAGGAAAAAAATGAATACACAGCCTCAAATCCACTCATTTACACGAAATCCAAAAAATTAACCCACAAACTACAACTAATCATACTACCCCTCAATATAACCATATGCTTGAAACCAACCAAACATAAAAATTGTTACAATTTTAGCACAAAACGTAGCTCATGTGCAGGTTTTCATAACTCCTGAGTTTCGGTAGGTATGTGATGTGTGCAGGGGTATGGGGTAAAAACATGTAGCAACCATGCAACAAGTATGATTAACCTCTATAGCTTGGACCAAGTACAACCACTTTTGGCTTTGCCAATTAGAGATGAGGTCGCGAGGTACTTTCACAATCATGACTCATCTCTCAAAAATGTCTGAGAGCCTGAGCTATCCACAACAGTCTCAAGCAATTCACAGCATTGTGGACCCATGAGTCCGTCAGCACACAACCATTATCTACACACACAGTTAAACTTCTACATGTCAATACTTGACATGGTAAATGTTATAGTTGTGAAAGGAAATAGTTAGAAAAATTGAAATCCAATACTTTTTTGGATTCAGAACATACACATACATGTGTGAAACTAAGCATGGGACTTGAGCGAAAACATTAGTTGCTCACGAAACATTTTGTGTAAATAACTTCATACCTACAAACCCACATTAAATCCATAATTCATAGTGATAAATTATCAAACCAACCCACAACACCATCATATTAATCCGTACATTAGCATATTGCAGCTACCCGCACCACCCTTAGAATTCAATCTAACATAAAAATCACTCAAATACCACCAATGTAAAAATTACAAGTCGAAAAATTATGCATGAGTTCAAGTATGGAGGTGATCTCATCCATATGAGTATAGGCTCCTACACAAAAAGAAACATTTAAATGTATCACCCCGGCCACCAAATCATTTAGACCATCCCAAGACACATATAATATCTCTTATGCTGCCATTATTCTGAAAATCACAAGATTCTTTGTTTTTAACACCAGCTATATAGTCATTATCCTCATCATCTTCTCTGATATCAACGACACAGCCATCATCATGATCAACATACTCATCCAGATTATTATCATATTTCGTAATCCTAGGCATCGAAGCTTCTTCTTTGTATTGAAACATTCTTTATAAGTGTCCATCAATTCTCCAAGTTCGAAGGCTCCGGAGAAATTGGCTGAAACATATTCTCACTATTCACAATAATGATACTTCCACCATCTTCGGTCTTCCTTAAACCTTCAACATCCTTAATTTCAAGTTCTTTGTCGAGATCAGAAGAGCTACGAACATTCATCCCAAGGAATAACATTCATCAGTGAGCATAACTTTACAAGTCTTACAATGTCTTTTTAAGCTCTCTCTTAGAACAAAATACCTGTCACACCGATCAAAACTTAACATTTTATATAGTTGGTTTTTGACATCATTCCTTCTCAATGTAAAACCCCTGTCACAATAACAACACCAGTGACCTTTTCATGACGTTAATAGCACCGATCCAGAATCCATATTAGTTTCTACGACAAATGTCAGAAGCAACCTGAAAGTTAAACGCAAACACTAAACTTAAATAGAGCATTAAAATAAACTATCAGCGAGAGTTAATTCCGAATTTTAAATAATACATGGTTAAGTAGTTCCGCTTATCACCAACATATTTTGCAACATACCGATTTAAAGTTATTAATTATTTATTTCTAATGAAGTAAACCTTATACAAAGTACATAATATTAGTTAAGTAAACATAAATGTTACCCACATATGACTACAAATGTAGTCAATTCGGCAGCAAATGTAACCAATTTTCTCCATCTGTCTACAAATGTACCCCTGCAGCCTATGTATTCCGATCTTCAACCCACTTCGTTTCAGAGTATGATGGGTGCATTCATACTGTTTATAAAGATATGTTATTATGTAGCATGCAGGATGTATACTTGGTGTTCGCAAGAGAAGTAAGGATTCGATAGGTCTCAAGGGAAAGAAAATCAAATTTGGGTTGTCCTCATAACAAGCTACCTTTTGCTTATATGTAACAAAATAGTGAATTTTAATCAAGTGTCATCGTTATTTTCATTTGTTTAAACTAACCGAAATTCTCAGCACATAACCAGTCACATGTAGAAATAATCTTACTATGGTGGATTATTACCACAGAATTCACTGAAAAATGCTATGTGAGAATCAATTTAATTTCTAAATAAGGTCACATTCGCCAGTTCTAAGAGTGAACATTATGGAGGATGTGTACTTGGTGTTCGCAAGAGAAGTAAGGATTCGATAGGTATCAAGAGAAAATCATCAAATTCTTGTCAGGTAAAAAAGCATAAGCACACGAGAAAAAAAAAATTCTGACACAGTAAAATTGAAGCAAACGTAGAAATCCATCGAAATTTCACGTGAAAAAATAGGAGCACTCAGAGAAAACCATTAGGGAGAAGATGTCGTTTATAAACATCATATATTATCAATTTTTTTAAAAAGTTCAAATTTAATCCTGCTTAAGCAAAGAGTTCACAAGCTGACTTGTGCTAGAACTCTCATGTTGCTTAAACAAAGAGTTCACAAGCTGACTTGTGCTAGAACTCTCATGTTGCTTAAACAAAGAGTTCACAAGCTGACTTGTGCTAGAACTCTCATGTTGCTTAAACAAAGAGTTCACAAGCTGACTTGTGCTAGAACTCTCATGTTGCTTAAACAAAGAGTTCACAAGCTGACTTGTGCTAGAACTCTCATGTTGCTTAAACAAAGAGTTCACAAGCTGACTTGTCCCAGAACTCTCATGTTGCTTAAGCAAAGAGTTCACAAGCAGACTTGTGCTAGAACTCTTTGCTTAAGCAGGATTAAATTTGAACTTTTTAAAAAAATTGATAATATATGATGTTTATAAACGACAACTTCTCCCTAATGGTTTTCTCTGAGTGCTCCTATTTTTTCACGTGAAATTTCGATGGATTTCTACGTTTGCTTCAATTTTACTGTGTCAGAATTTTTTTTTTCTCGTGTGCTTATGCTTTTTTACCTGACAAGAATTTGATGATTTTCTCTTGATACCTATCGAATCCTTACTTCTCTTGCGAACACCAAGTACACATCCTCCATAATGTTCACTCTTAGAACTGGCGAATGTGACCTTATTTAGAAATTAAATTGATTCTCACATAGCATTTTTCAGTGAATTCTGTGGTAATAATCCACCATAGTAAGATTATTTCTACATGTGACTGGTTATGTGCTGAGAATTTCGGTTAGTTTAAACAAATGAAAATAACGATGACACTTGATTAAAATTCACTATTTTGTTACATATAAGCAAAAGGTAGCTTGTTATGAGGACAACCCAAATTTGATTTTCTTTCCCTTGAGACCTATCGAATCCTTACTTCTCTTGCGAACACCAAGTATACATCCTGCATGCTACATAATAACATATCTTTATAAACAGTATGAATGCACCCATCATACTCTGAAACGAAGTGGGTTGAAGATCGGAATACATAGGCTGCAGGGGTACATTTGTAGACAGATGGAGAAAATTGGTTACATTTGCTGCCGAATTGACTACATTTGTAGTCATATGTGGGTAACATTTATGTTTACTTAACTAATATTATGTACTTTGTATAAGGTTTACTTCATTAGAAATAAATAATTAATAACTTTAAATCGGTATGTTGCAAAATATGTTGGTGATAAGCGGAACTACTTAACCATGTATTATTTAAAATTCGGAATTAACTCTCGCTGATAGTTTATTTTAATGCTCTATTTAAGTTTAGTGTTTGCGTTTAACTTTCAGGTTGCTTCTGACATTTGTCGTAGAAACTAATATGGATTCTGGATCGGTGCTATTAACGTCATGAAAAGGTCACTGGTGTTGTTATTGTGACAGGGGTTTTACATTGAGAAGGAATGATGTCAAAAACCAACTATATAAAATGTTAAGTTTTGATCGGTGTGACAGGTATTTTGTTCTAAGAGAGAGCTTAAAAAGACATTGTAAGACTTGTAAAGTTATGCTCACTGATGAATGTTATTCCTTGGGATGAATGTTCGTAGCTCTTCTGATCTCGACAAAGAACTTGAAATTAAGGATGTTGAAGGTTTAAGGAAGACCGAAGATGGTGGAAGTATCATTATTGTGAATAGTGAGAATATGTTTCAGCCAATTTCTCCGGAGCCTTCGAACTTGGAGAATTGATGGACACTTATAAAGAATGTTTCAATACAAAGAAGAAGCTTCGATGCCTAGGATTACGAAATATGATAATAATCTGGATGAGTATGTTGATCATGATGATGGCTGTGTCGTTGATATCAGAGAAGATGATGAGGATAATGACTATATAGCTGGTGTTAAAAACAAAGAATCTTGTGATTTTCAGAATAATGGCAGCATAAGAGATATTATATGTGTCTTGGGATGGTCTAAATGATTTGGTGGCCGGGGTGATACATTTAAATGTTTCTTTTTGTGTAGGAGCCTATACTCATATGGATGAGATCACCTCCATACTTGAACTCATGCATAATTTTTCGACTTGTAATTTTTACATTGGTGGTATTTGAGTGATTTTTATGTTAGATTGAATTCTAAGGGTGGTGCGGGTAGCTGCAATATGCTAATGTACGGATTAATATGATGGTGTTGTGGGTTGGTTTGATAATTTATCACTATGAATTATGGATTTAATGTGGGTTTGTAGGTATGAAGTTATTTACACAAAATGTTTCGTGAGCAACTAATGTTTTCGCTCAAGTCCCATGCTTAGTTTCACACATGTATGTGTATGTTCTGAATCCAAAAAAGTATTGGATTTCAATTTTTCTAACTATTTCCTTTCACAACTATAACATTTACCATGTCAAGTATTGACATGTAGAAGTTTAACTGTGTGTGTAGATAATGGTTGTGTGCTGACGGACTCATGGGTCCACAATGCTGTGAATTGCTTGAGACTGTTGTGGATAGCTCAGGCTCTCAGACATTTTTGAGAGATGAGTCATGATTGTGAAAGTACCTCGCGACCTCATCTCTAATTGGCAAAGCCAAAAGTGGTTGTACTTGGTCCAAGCTATAGAGGTTAATCATACTTGTTGCATGGTTGCTACATGTTTTTACCCCATACCCCTGCACACATCACATACCTACCGAAACTCAGGAGTTATGAAAACCTGCACATGAGCTACGTTTTGTGCTAAAATTGTAACAATTTTTATGTTTGGTTGGTTTCAAGCATATGGTTATATTGAGGGGTAGTATGATTAGTTGTAGTTTGTGGGTTAATTTTTTGGATTTCGTGTAAATGAGTGGATTTGAGGCTGTGTATTCATTTTTTTCCTTTTTTAGATAGCTATCTATATGATCTTTTAAATAATTTTGTTAGCTATCAGAACTTTGAAAATTTTTTTCTGCTAGCTTCTTCTGTGTACTTAAAACTATTGAGTGAAAAGTTGGCTGTGCGGGCTTTTGAATATTTTTCAGTTTAATGCTTCTCTGTACTTAAACATTTGTGTGGAGAGGGAGTTGTGTGGACTTTGAATATTTTCGAGCTAAATGCTGCTGTGTACTTAATATTTTGTTTGAAAATGTAACTAAATAGGGCTTTGAATATTTTCAGGTAATGCTTCACTGTACTTAAACATTTGTGTGGAGAGGGTTGTGTGGACTTTGAATATTTTTCAGCTAAATGCTTCTCTGTACTTAAAAATTTGTAAAAGTTACCAGTTACCAGGACTTTGAATATTTTTTGACTACTTCTGTGTAACTTGTCAGTTACAGTACTTTAACATTTTAGTGATTTTTTAGATTTTTTTCGGGGTAAGGTATTGCTAACTTAAGGATTGGTTTGTTGAAGCTGTAGTTTGTAGGTTTAAAGTTATGTATGCAAACATTTTCATGTAATGGGTAGCTACATTGTTTTCTTAAGACTTCTGTTATAGTTCTCCGTACATCGGGCTTCCTTCGTGTGTTACGTGCATTGAGCACAGACTACCGATTGTTGTGATGACATCAACCATGCAGAAATGACGTTTCTGCCCTGCTACCTATACGGCAGCTAATAACTGCTACCGTTATTAACGTCAGTGTGCTGACAACCAGCAGCATGATCTCAAGCAGTGTCATCTGTGTGGAAAGATGGTTGCTCGCAGTGATAAATTGCGGTAATATCTTACAACATGTACTGGTGCTGCCCTTACGACTTCAGTCACCTGGTGTAGCTTCTGCTTCAAAACCTCCGAAAACTCCAGCCATGACACACATCATGAGAAGACGGCTTGCGGTCTCACCCCTAGCCATAAAATGTATTCTTGTGGGAACTATGCTAAAGTGTTCGCCAGGGCTGGTAAGTTGAAAGCACATACCAAAGTGTGCAAGGGTCCTGATCCACTATCAACTAAGAAGCAGAGAATGACCGCGCTTAAGCCTGTAGTCATACCTAAGCCAAGCACTAGCCGAACATTGCTGGTGACAGAGGCGGGTTTTGGCCAACATCCACGACTTCATCATTGCAGAAGTGGGAATCTGGGGTAACTTGAAGACTTGTGTGGTAGAAAATAATACCAGTTCTGTCAAGGACACATGTACATACTTGGACTCTATCAAGGTTAAACTAATAAGCCAACTTCTAGAGGAAATTTAAGAGGATGGTCCACTCAAGTATTACATCGTGCTTGAGTGCAATTGTGAAAAGCCAATGGGTACGTGTGAAGACAAGAGGGCCTTCAAAACCACGAATGTTCCACTCTTTGCAGTTCGTGAAGTGGAGGATGTCATTACTGAATACATCTTTAAGATATGTAAAGAGGAAGAATACTAATTATGAAAGGGGTCCGGATGGTCTTTTTATGGCGACTACAACTACACATTAACAAGCTTGATCCACTTCGAGCTAGCTCCTACATCGAAATACCTACCTGCATCAAAGAAAAATATGCGGTGGTCAATCTGTAAATACTGAGCACATATGTTTTAAGTGTGCAATTCTGGTCAAGTTAAATGCGGGTGAGCATCTGAGCATGTTAATCAGTGTTACAATGACTTGGAGGGGAAGTTCAACTTCACTAACAACGAGTTTCCCAATCCACTTCGCCAGATACCTCTGTTCGAGAAACAGAATCCTCGTGCCTGCATAAACATCTATAGCATCGACGAAAACCAGATGATTGTAACATCACGAGTCGCTCTAGAAGAGAAAAGATCATCTTTCAAACTTCTGTTCTTGGTCTTGAAATATGCGGTTTTTGTGAATTGTGTGGATAATTGTTTGACATATGCTGAGATGTGTTTGAAATATGATGAATTGTGTTTGAAATATGAGTATTAGTGTTTAAAATGTGTGTTCACATTAGTAAAAAACACGTCTGTATTCTTTTAGAGGAATGATTCTGAGTTAATAAATTAATTTAATGGAATGTGCTTCCAGATTTTCTTGAGTCATACATCTTTTATTGAGTTTTATTTTTTGTATTGGTCTTGGAATATATTGAGAGATATCCGTTTGTATTGTGATTTCCTGACACCAAATAAGAAATTTCCGCATTTTAATCAGGTGGTACTTGAATAAAAATATCCATTACTCATTCGTTAAATAGGCTAAGTACAGCCGTGAAACACTCGTTTGTAACATGATTCTCTCCCTCCTTGAGGTCTGGTTAATGTTAAGAATTGTGTGTCTATAAAAGCAAGGAAGTGAAATGGTAGCAAAATATTAGACGACTATAATGATCACGAGAAATGTGAAGATGATGATTCTAATAGTACTATCCCAGGTCTTGTTAATTATTCGGAATTAAAAGTTAACGAAGAAAGTAGCATTTTCATGGGGAATTAAAAAAATTACACCAAGTTCTAGTCGCCTCCATGAAATTGAGAGCACTATAGAACAGCCTAAAGCTGAAAAGGTCGAAGACTGCTATGATTCACCTGAAGCTTACAAGAACTAAGACTATTATTAAGAACTTGAAGATCACAAGATCGAATACTGTGATAAAGTGTTGAGACCAAAATGATGGAAACGACTTATTAAACTAAATTATTCAGATTAGGCTTATGATGGTCAGTGGGGTGATTACAATTTTAATGGCTTTGAGGCTGGTATTAAAAACGGAACTTTAGAGGTCTTAAAAGTATTAGTAATGAAAATTTACGTAAGATGTTAGAAGCCGAAGATATTTATTATGACACATGGAAATATTCTAACCTATTGGTAGATAGGTTAAGACTTCTACTTGCCTCGCAAAAATGAAGAAAATTTACCCAATACCAAACAATTATGCTCTATACTTCGTGAAATAAGAAATGTATGCTACATACAATAACAACTTGTTTTGTCTGCATGTGTATAAAAGTGAAAAACCAAATTATACTTTGGATAAAAAAGTTTGTTTTATTTATTGTAATCTAATTTCTAGCTGAGGTTGGGTTCTCGTAGTACAACTTCTAACTTAAAGATGTAAAATTCGTAATAAATGACTAACAAAATGGAGAGTCATAATAACGTATTTCTGGCAATTGTGGCGGGTACGTGCTGAAATCATTTGGAGCCAAATGTGGATGGAGGCATTGTAGCCGGCTTGAGCTGGATTCTATCGTTTCCTTTAGTATTTTAACTAATGTATCCTAGTATCCTACTGAGTTGAATGTTTTACCCAAATGTGTGTCCGTTTCATTGAATGTTTGTTGTCAAGTCTGTAGCCAGGGCTGAATATTTAATGGTTCAAAACCCCTTGGTCTTGTAGGAAGCATAAAATACATATTTCAGGGATGTTTCGGCTCTACAGTAAGCTTTAAATTTGCTGAGTTGGTATTTTTATACCCAGATTTTTTTCTATGTGTTTGATGTATTCTTGTAGCCTCGTGGTCTTGTAGCCTGGTAGTATTGTAGACACGTAGCCGATTGGAACCTTGTACCTTGTAGCTTTGTAGCCAAGAAGTATTGTAGCCTTGTTCGAAATAAATAATTAAACTATATGTTCACCGAGATAAAGGATGGGTGGATGAATGATTTATTCATGCTCTAAAGGAAGTCATGTGAAGGGAGTTCGCAGCAAAAGGGAGTTATATTATGTGGATTTACATGTTACAGAAAATACAGAAAAACTGGCATGGTGCCTGTTAATGTAAAAGATAACTCACTCCTGGAAACTGTTTATTTTGATGCAAATAAACTAGGCGTGATAAAACTTAGAGCTAAAATTGAATATTTTGTGTGTATTTATAAATGGTCGATATAAATATTCCGTGATGTTACTACTTGGAAGATTTACGAGGTTCGGTGATACGTGGCGGATTCTATGGGGAATAAATTCAGCCTACCAAGTACCCAAGCGATTATTAAATAGAAAAATTGATAGATTAGAAAGATGATGCCTTGTTTGTGAAGTGGCTAGGATTCGATAAATGTGAAAATCAGTTGGATAAAATCTACTGATGCCATATAAATTTTAATGTTTTGAAATGTTGTAAATTTTTATATCAATAAATGCAAGTCTAAAATAAATAAAAAATGTATTTATTCATGTGTTGTTTGAAACTTTTCACTAGTTACCAGAGGTCGGAATGTTCGTCGAAGGTGCTTAAAATGGTATTAGGACGCTGGGGACGCGTGGCGACAGGTCTAAATGACGCAGCTATTTGGGGTGTGGATGGTTCAGGGGGAGGGGGAGGGGGTAGGTCTGCTGACGTCAAAGGCCGTGCGTCAGTGAAGAGTGTGCTTGGCACGCACGAACAGGACTGCAATAGAAAGGGTAGAGGGGTGGGGACAGTTGAACAATTGCAGCCTTAGGATGTATCATTCGTAGTTATCAACAGAGCTAGTAAGATGTGTCGGGCCACCTATGAGAAGATTGTTGAGGATGAGTTCTATGCGTGCTGTCAGGAGGCTAGCGGACGGGAAGAAGCTCTTGCGATGGATGAAGACGAAGAGTCCAGGGAAGACATCGCAGATGTACCTGTGAACACCTCCACTCTGACTGTGGAGGACTTTGGAGCTGTGTGGTGCTTGTATAGTTGTGTGGGCAAAGTATTTGATGCTAGTATGGAAAGTACTGCGGAGCGGGGTGTTGTGAAGAGGGTCGGTAACGCCTTCTGTTAACCAGGGGGAGAAGATGGTGCGAAGAATTGTGTGTTTTTTTTTATTAAATAGTGTTAAATATTATTTTGATATTTTATTTACTTCGACTTCTTGCCACGACTTAAAAAAAAATACTTTTTTCATTTGATATGAAGTGCAACTCGTAGTGGCAGTAGGTAATGGCTTTTGCTCGTAGCGACAGTAGGTAATGGCTGAGGTGAGTGTTGTAACTGCATCATATACACTGTAGCGATCACACATTAAGTTGAAACGTAAAATGTTATGTGTCGGATGTGGTCTCTCTCGTGAAGATAGGGGATCATCTAATACTGTACAAATGTGAATCGGTATTTTTGTTTGTAGCATAATATTCTCGTGAACGATTAAAGCTGCTTGTTTTTTTCTTTCATTAAAAATTTTAGGGGAGGGAGATGGATATATACCCAAACATTTAAAATATCTGCTTCCATGCAGCTTTTAAAACACGAGTACGCAAACATGAGAAGAGATTATTACTTGTGAGTTAGGACTCTGAAAAATTTCTGGTCAGCTAATATGGAGTAATAAATGTTTTTAAAATTATCATTACTTTAACTAACGCATCCACAACGATAGTATTGATAACATATATTTTAGTTAAAACCTGTAAATGATTATGCCTTTAAGAATAAATGGTTGTCACAACAACAAAATGACTGAGGATTTTATGGTCTATAAGGATCATAACAACATTGGTACGGGATAGAAAGTCGGCCTTACATACACTAAGGTGCTTTAGGATGGTGATGACATCATCGGATGAAATCAATATGGCGGAATCCAGGATGGCTGCCTCCAGCAGACTATAATGGTTTAGATTATTGTTTTTATAATATATTTATTTTAAAGATGGTGGTGTTACGAAAAATTGCGACAGGGATGAGCGGGGTGTTCGATGATGTAATCGTAATGTAGAAGAGTGGGGCGCTCGATGATGTAAACGTAATGTATAGGAGTGTGGTGCTAGATAATTGTAACATTTAATTAAAATTAAATTATTAATTTTTATTTTTTTTAATTAAAATCGGATAATAAATAAGGATTTTCAAGATGGCGGACATGACGTCATAATAAGGTGGAATGTTCTAGAAAACAAAATGGTCGTCGGGGTCAAAGGTTAAAGTCAAATCCAAGATGGCCGCCGGAAGTGACGTAACCCAAGATGGTGGCCGGAAGTGACGTAATCCAAGATGGCCGCCGGAAGTGACGTAATACAAGATGGCCACCGGAAGTGACGTAATCCAAGATGGCCGCCGGAAGTGACGTAATCCAAGATGGCCGCCGGAAGTGACGTAATCCAAGATGGCCGCCTCGAATCCCTGAATCCCCCACCACCCACCGGTGCACCAGGACCTACTATACTTACCTACTGCTTTAGTAACAATAATTCACTAATTAAATGTAACTATGAATAAAAACTGCATGACTCATTAAGTAAAAAAATTTTCATGCGGAGATCGATTTCTCAGAAATAACTAGAAGCACTCGGAGAACATCAATAGATAACTAGCCAGGAATAATCAAAAGCACTCGAAGAAAACTAACGTACGTTTTCTTAATACTAGATGAAAAAAATTACAAACAAATCTGAAAAATATTAAATAAAAATAAAAACAAAATAAGAAGAAAAAATAACAACGAACACAATAAAAATAATGAAAAAAAAATACAAAAATTTCTGGCTTGTACTAGAACTCTATCCTAGCTGAACCAAGATAAGTTCACAAGTTCTCATTGACGTTTCGAGCCAAAGACAGTTGGAGGCCAAGACATCTGTACTTTTCTTGACGATATCAGGCAGAACATTATCAATCAGCTTACTGATAAAGTAGTTACACACGCACCTTAAAAATATAACTTGTGGTTGGACTGTGTAAATATTAAACAATATTCGTTTGAGGACAAAGTGAAGAAGTGTGCATTCAAGACGGTGAATACTCCCATTTAAAATTCTGACGATGTAAATCAGTCTGTTAAACATAGTATCGAGAAAATCTGTCGGTAAGAAAAAGACTATGTAGGCAAAGGATCTGGATCTCTGTCTTAAGGAAACCGATTGGATCTCTGTCTTCAGGAAGCCGATTGGAGCTAAGAATTAGTCAGTTCAAGCCAATGCAGAATTAAATGTTTATAAGATTGCTAACTTTAGAAAATGTTCCAGCAGTAGAATATAAATTATGAAATAAATTGTGTTTGTAAAAAGTGTTATTTTTTTTCGAACCTGTCACTTTTATGTTACATTAATGTGACATTTAATTTTTTTTTGTATTGAACAAGGATCGAACCGAGGATATGTGTTCATAGAATCAATTAGTATATTAATTGCATAATTATTTAATGAATTTTTGAATCTTTTCCGAATTTCTAGGTAAATAAATACAAAGTTCCAAGGTGTCGGTCAAAGCTGCTTTTTAAAGGCTACTATATTAGAATTTTAAGCTTCTTTTAAGATTTTGAACATAATTCATTGAATTAGTGTTTTTTTACGTTAAATTAAAATTTTTGCATCACCCAGGAATCGAATAAGGACAGTAATCTATCGAATCAATCAGTATATTATATGCATATTAATTTAATGATTTTTGTAATTTTTCCCGAATATGTAGCTAAATAATTATGGATTTCCAAGATGGTGTTCAAATTTTAAAATGTCGTGGCAACACAGTTATAATAAATCATTACTGCACTCTAGTAGAAAGAAATATAATAACATGGTAGTAGTACACTCTAACAGACGAAAACTTTATGGTGGCCTCCAGCAGATGAAAACGAGATGGCGGACATGATGTCATACTAGCTGGTGATATATATGCCTTGGTATTAGTGGTGGGAGGTCAGTCCATAGAAAAGAGATGGGTTAGTCTGACAGCGGTTTCAATGGAGGAATGATCGATTGCCATTTTTTTTTTATTTTTGCCCTCACTGGATACGAACCGAGGACATAAGCGCATTTTGTATTAACATTTGATTAAAATTTTATTAATTAATTTTTTTATAAATTATAAAAATAATCCGAAGTTATAGCAAAATAATTACAGATTTTCTATATCGTGACCGTTACAAAAATGGCAAAGGTGTTTTTAAACAATATTTTATTATAATTCTTGTATTTTTTTTTTAATTAAATTTTTCCCGAATTTATGTAGGATAAATATCACGGATTTTCAAAAATTGCTTCATTTGGGGGTGGGGCATTCGATTATTAGATGGTTGAAAGTTCTAGAAAACAAAATGGCGGGATTCAAAATGGTGGAATTAAAAATGGTTGATCCAATATGGCCGCTAGGGTCGAAGGTCAAGGTAAAAGTCAAGGTGAAATGTCACGGTCAAAGTTCAATGTCAAGGGTAAAAGGTTTAGGTACAGGTCAAAGATAAAGGTTAAAGGTTAAGGTTATACAATATGGGTGCTGTGACGTCACAAACCACCGCTGGAACTTCCAATCCTCCCAAGCCTGTCCCAAGATATACATTTATATACTACTGTTGAAATAGATGCAAATGTTTTACGTTTTTCGACACTTGACCAGTCCACTAATAGTTTCCAATAATAAAAAAGAAAGCATGCTTTCATTGCACCCGAAAGTGGGTCAAAATTGTCAAGACTATTACAATTTAAAAAAAGTATACATTTCACGAGTTACAAAAATGGCAGTGTGTCGTAGCAAAAAAAAAAAAAAAAAAAAAAGAGGACAAAATTTTAAAAAATTTGTCCAATGATAACTGAAATTTGATTACACTACGATGAAATGTTAGTAATTTTTTTAAAGTGTTTTTTTTTTTTTCGCTAGGAAAATCTACTTGCTACCGACTTAATATTACAAATAAATCGTCTTATGATACGAAAATGCCTTCTCTGGTCATTAAATTAACTTGAAAGGACCGAGCTTAAAATCAATTTACCCAGCATTAAATTTCATTTTTTTAACTTCCCCTATCTACGGGCCAACTACTATTCATATCAAGAGGCTATACACCTTGAGGAATATTACTTTAAAGAAGTCCATCCTTAAAACTAAACAACAGCAGTGCGGTTGATGTAATTTTCCCCTTATACACCGTGCGCAACCTCACTGCCGGGGCTGTCCAAATTTCCTCACACCCGCCCGGTTATTGCAGCTGCCGGTAAATTCAAACGTCCACACCAAAGCCTTGTCTTAAACACATTTTCCAGTGCTTTGAAAAATAATCGGTCCTAAAAAGTTCACTGACGTTAAAATTTTTCTAATAAAAATTATCCCAGGTATCACACCCAGTTGGGGTTTCAATTATTATTTTGAGTCCAAACGTAATTCATTTTAAGTTTTTATTAAAGAGGTCCATTCCAATTAATTTTGGGCCAAGTATAGACAAGTAAATTTCTCCGACACGTTTACTAAGATCAGGTAGTTTGAACACACAGGATCATTGGCGGATACAAAGGTAGAGGATGATGGGGGGGGGGGGGGGGGGGGGAAATAGCGGCATGGCCATACCTTGGACTCTGAATAATTTACGATTTTCCTCATCATAGTTCTCAAAACTTACTTAAGTATTATTTTACTGCAGTGCTATAAATAAGAGGACGTTTTTGAACCATAAATCAAATGCACACGACTAACGCACAACAATTGTGTTAGTAACAAATTCATTGTAACTAGTTAGTCAGACAAAGTGTGTGATGTAAATCTATTGCAAAATGTACACGCTATAATGCCTGTCAGTAGTATATAATAGCCGGTCCTGAAACAGGGTTCAGGGTGTGGATTGAAGATTGTCGACGCCATCTTGGATTCTGACATCACGGGCGGCAAAAATTCCTCAAAATTCCTCAAAAATGACTCAAAATGACTCAAAAATTCCCGTTATAAGAAAAAAATTCCCGTTTTCGAGGGAAAAATTCCCGTTTTGAGGGAAAATTTCCCGTTTTAGTCCGTAAAAATCCCAGAGGCTAGAAATGTCCTTAAAGAGGCTTAAGCATCCTTAACTCAAGCCTCAGTTAAGCCTCTATCAGGACTTGACCTTGACCCCAGCGGCCATTTTGGATCCGCCATCTTGGATCCACCATTTTGGATGATGTCATTGTGTTCTAGAAAATTCCGGCGATGTGTTATCCGCCATTTTGAATGATGACGTCACCGTTGCAATTTTTGCTACGGTCACCATCTTTAACTTTTTTATTATCAGATTTTAATGAAAAAAAATTAAAATTTATAAAAAAATTCACTTAATAAAATTTTAATAAATATTTATAAAAAATATACATTTACGACACAGAGTTCGTAGTCCTCGGTTCGAACACGGTGAGGGCAAAAATAATTAAAAAACGACGACCGATCCTTCCCCCCGCGGTGGCTGCAGGCATACTGACTCCCACCACTTTTTTTTTTCAAAGCATATATATCGTCAGGTAGTATGACGTCATGTCCGCCATCTTGTCTTCGATGCTGGAAGCCATCATCAATGTACCGTCGGCGAGAGTGCGCTGACGCCATGTTAGTTTAATTCTTATCCGCTAGAGTGGAGTAATCATTTATTATTGCTGTGACACCCACCATCTTGTCATTTGGCCGCCATCTTGAAAATCCTTATTTATTATCCGATTTTAATGAAAAAAATTCCAAAATTCATTAAATAAATTTTTAATCTATATACTGATTGATTAGGTCGACTAAGGTCCTTGGTTCGATCCCTAGCCGATACAAAAAAAAATTAAATATAATATCAATTTAACATAATAGTAACAGGTTCGAGGAATTAAACAAAGCCAGTTCTTTTACAAACATAATATTTATTACACAATCTCTATTCTACTACAGGATCAGTTGCGAAAGCCAGCAATCTTACAATCATTTAGTTCCGCAGCGGTGTGAAATGACTAATTCTTAGCTCCAATCGGTTTATACTAGACAGAGTCCAGCCAGAACATTTACAGACATAGTTCTCCTCTTCTTGACAGAGTTTCTTGATACCATGTTTAACAGTTTGCTTCACATCGTCAGAACTGTAAATTACTGCAGCAGAAGTCTTGAAAGCACACTTCTTCACTTTGTCATCTAACGGATACGGCTTTCCATATAGACAGTCCAACCACAAGTTATATTTTAATGAACCGTTTGTTGCTACGTCATCAGTAAGCTGATTGATTATGTCCTGTCTGATATCATCAAGAAAAGTACAAATGTCTTTCGACTCACCTAGCGTATTTAAATAATAGTCGTCCTTCAATGTTCCACGAAATGCAGACTGCGCCAAGTAGAAGCCATTATCGTTCACTTGTAATGCTCCGAACACAGTCTTAGGTTTATTTTCCTGTTCAGACGTCATACCAATCGGTTGCTGCACATCGGTTTTCTTGCTTGTACGCTCACGAGCCTTCAACCTAAACCGAGGAGTCGAAATTTCTGCAGGTAGTTCAGCAGTAGGCACACGGACTTCACCTTTACAGTTTTTCGCATGTCGTCGCAAATTATCAATTCGAGTAAACCATTCAAGACAATCATCACAGCGAAACTTCATGCGAGATGGATTCTTCTTGCATTTGCTCCTCTCATGTCTTCGTGCATCATGAGCAAATGCGAACGTCATATCACAGTAGCTGCAAGGATACCGGGGTGATGTAGACGAACCTTTCAGACCCGATCCAGATACTGACGTTGCAACAGTAGTACCATTTCCAGGCATACTCTTATGAACATCGATGCATCGCTGTTGCACCGAAACCTTTACTTTCTGCCGCACAGCAGGACCTTTACATGTCTTCATAAGCGTTTTCATATTATCTTTTCTGACAAACTGCTTATGACATTTCTCACAAACAATCATTTTGCGATATAGGTTCTTGGCACATTCTCTCTTCTCATGCCGTCGAGCATTGCTGCTGTTTGAAAAATCTTGTCACAGTAACAGCACCGATGTTCGTTAGTTGTTGTCGTTTCGGCATCCATTGAAGTCTCAATCGAGGGCAAAACGAAGTTCGTCGAGTTTTCCTGCACAGCCAACACTGCCGTCATTAAAGTCTCTTCTGATGACGGTACCACGTCTGTTTTAGTCTCCTCCAGTGTTGACATCGACGTTGCCAACGGGATCTGCACCTTCTCCATCGTAGCTGTCGTCAAGGTTCCCATAGTCGACGGTACAACCTCCATCGAGTTCGACGTTAAAGACGGTAAAATTGCCATCGAGTTCACAAGAACAGGTAATTAGGTGATTACTGCACCAGAAGAAACAAACTACGTGATCCTTACACCGACGATGTCAGTAACAAACTACGTCCTGCTGTCTAGGACTCGCTTATATACATGCACCATATGGAATAATACGCTAGTCAAATCAAGAACCATTTACAATAATACTAGAGTCAAAACAACATTAAAAATAGAGGATCATTTGATCGAAAAAAAAATTCGATCTCTCCAATATACGCCAGGCTCCAAGATCTACAATTCGCGTCATCAGATCCATCTACATTTTGCTCCTATGCTTCAATTGACCATTAGCTTCAAGTGCACCAACAGCTCCATCAGCTCCAACACACAATGTACACAGTACACACAGGAAACTGAACGTACACACAGTACACACAGGAAACGGAACGTACACACAGGAAACGGAACGTACACACAGTACACACAGGAAACGAAACGTACACACAGTACACACAGGAAAAGAAACGTACACACAGTACACACAGGAAACGGAACGTACACACAGTACACACACACAGGAAACGGAACGTACACACAGTACACACAGGAAACGGAACGTACACACAGTACACACAGGAACTTGATGTACACACAGTACACACAGGAAACGGAACGTATACACAGTACACACAGGAAACGGAACGTACACACAGTACACACACAGGAAATGGAACGTACACACAGAAAACGGAACGTACACACAGTACACGCAAAGTACACGCAATTTACGCAAAGTACACGCAATGTACGCAATGTACGCAATATATATGCAATGTACACACAATGACTACGCTTCGTTCGCGCAGGACAAGCATTTAATGAAAACGGGGCACGTTTGGACGGAAATTCTATAAAACGGAAGCTCATTTAACGAAAAGGAGGCGCATTATCTCGTTCATTCAACTTGGTAGGATGCGATCGTCAATGATAAGTTAGGATATAATCTCTCCAACAGTCTATGAATCCAACAGTTTATATTTCCATTAGCCATCGACTCCAACAGTCATTGGCTCCAACAGTCATTGGCTCCAACAGTCATTGGCTCCAACAGTCATTGCCTCCAACAGTCATTGGCTCCAACGGCCTTTTGGTTCATCAGCTCCAATGATATTTGGTTGGAATGCTACGACTCTAAGAGACTATGAGACTACAATTCTACGAGTGTACAAGACTCCTCCAACTACCTTCAAGTGTACAAAGCTCCAACTACTTCAGCAGCATTATGTTATAAGATTACATGACTGCTTGTTTACATAGCTACAAGTTAACGAGGCTACTTGGCTACGTAGCTACAAGTATACGAGGCTCCAAGACATCATGACTACACGACTACGAGCCATGAGGTAACGAGACTACGTGACTAAGGGTATTCAAGCTTACGAGACTGCGTGGCTACAGAGCTACGAAGCTTTTAGAACATAAGTTTACGAGACTGCGAGAATAAAGGACTACAAGTCTACACGAGTACTTGACTACGAAGCTTCAAGTCTACATGGCTCCAATTTCGGCATATGTCTTCGTCTGAATTTTCTCTTTGACTCCAACTGCTACAGCAGCATTATGTTATAATAGTACAAGGCTACTTGACTACGAAACTACAAGTCTACATGGCTCCAATTGCGGCATCTGTCTTCGGCTGAATTTTCTCTTTGGCTCCAACTGCTACAGCAGCATTATGTTATAATAGTACAAGGCTACTTGACTACGATGCTTCAAGTCCACGATGCTCCAATTATCGCATCTGTCTTCGTCGGCATTTTCTCTTTTGCTCCCACTGCTCCAACAGCATTATGTTATATGTTTCCATGGATACTTTGTTACGTAGCTACAGGTCTACGAGGTTCCAATGCATCATGTTTACGAAGCTTCCAGAACACAACGTTACGAGGCTGCGAGACTACAGGACTACGAAGCTTCCAGGACACGAGGCTACATGGCTACGAGACTACATGACTCTAACTGATTACAATAGCACCACTCAGTGGTGAGAGTTAGGTTATCTAATGCAAAGCAAATTGATGCAAGTAGTTCTGGCTGTCATCAACAGATGTAGCCACGCGTTGCTTGCAGGTAAATATTAATTAGTTATTTTATGTGGGATGCGGGATGCTCACTAACGATCGCAAAAGAAGGAGGGCTTCGCTAGACACCAAGGAGAAGGAAGTTCGTCTTACATGTTAATGCTTCGCTGATGTCTCATGGCATATTATTTGACTGAGTAATGGTTGTTTATTTCTTTAATTCCACCTGGTAAAATTATTGCAAGTGTCAATTTATTAGCAGAAATTCACTAATTAAATGTAACTCTGAATAAAATGACATGACTCATTAAGTAAATATCTTTCATGCAGAGATCGATTTCACACAAATAATCAGCAGCACTCGAAGAAAATCTTTAGATGTCTAGCCAGGAATAACCAGAAGCACTTGAAGAAAACCATCAAATTATTAACAAGAATAATCAGGAGCACACGGAGAAAACGTAATGACAAGAATAATTGGGAGCACACGGAGAAAACCATACACATATTGAAAAGAATATTTATGAGCAAACATAATAACAAGAATAATTGGGAGCACACGGAGAAAACGTAATGACAAGAATAATTGGGAGCACACGGAGAAAACCATACACATATTGAAAAGAATATTCATGAGCAAACATAATAACAAGAATAATTGGGAGCACACGGAGAAAACCACCGCACGTTTTCTTTGATATCATAAAATTACAGAGAAAAAATATTTAATAAATAACAAATAAATAATAAAAAATAAAAAAAATACTAAAATACATAAAATTTTGACTTGTACTAGAACTATATCTTTGCTCAACAATGAGAAGTTCAGAAGCTAGCAGAATCTGTTTATGTATTTTTGTATTTTTTTATTATTTTTTATTCTTTATTTGTCATTTATTAAATATTTCTTCTCTGTAATTTTATGATATCAAAGAAAACGTGTGGTGGTTTTCTCCGTGTGCTCCCAATTATTCTTGTTATTATGTTTGCTCATGAATATTCTTTTCAATATGTGTATGGTTTTCTCCGTGTGCTCCCAATTATTCTTGTCATTACGTTTTCTCCGTGTGCTCCCAATTATTCTTGTTATTATGTTTGCTCATGAATATTCTTTTCAATATGTGTATGGTTTTCTCCGTGTGCTCCCAATTATTCTTGTCATTACGTTTTCTCCGTGTGCTCCTGATTATTCTTGTTAATAATTTGATGGTTTTCTTCAAGTGCTTCTGGTTATTCCTGGCTAGACATCTAAAGATTTTCTTCGAGTGCTGCTGATTATTTGTGTGAAATCGATCTCTGCATGAAGGATATTTACATAATGAGTCATGTCATTTTATTCAGAGTTACATTTAATTAGTGAATTTCTGCTAATAAATTGACACTTGCAATAATTTTACCAGGTGGATTTAAAGAAATAAACAACCATTACTCAGTCAAATAATATGCCATGAGACATCAGCGAAGCATTAACATGTAAGACGAACTTCCTTCTCCTTGGTGTCTAGCGAAGCCCTCCTTCTTTTGCGATCGTTAGTGAGCATCCCGCATCCCACATAAAATAACTAATTAATATTTACCTGCAAGCAACGCGTGGCTACATCTGTTGATGACAGCCAGAACTACTTGCATCAATTTGCTTTGCATTAGATAACCTAACTCTCACCACTGAGTGGTGCTATTGTAATCAGTTAGAGTCATGTAGTCTCGTAGCCATGTAGCCTCGTGTCCTGGAAGCTTCGTAGTCCTGTAGTCTCGCAGCCTCGTAACGTTGTGTTCTGGAAGCTTCGTAAACATGATGCATTGGAACCTCGTAGACCTGTAGCTACGTAACAAAGTATCCATGGAAACATATAACATAATGCTGTTGGAGCAGTGGGAGCAAAAGAGAAAATGCCGACGAAGACAGATGCGATAATTGGAGCATCGTGGACTTGAAGCATCGTAGTCAAGTAGCCTTGTACTATTATAACATAATGCTGCTGTAGCAGTTGGAGCCAAAGAGAAAATTCAGCCGAAGACAGATGCCGCAATTGGAGCCATGTAGACTTGTAGCTTCGTAGTCAAGTAGCCTTGTACTATTATAACATAATGCTGCTGTAGCAGTTGGAGTCAAAGAGAAAATTCAGACGAAGACATATGCCGAAATTGGAGCCATGTAGACTTGAAGCTTCGTAGTCAAGTACTCGTGTAGACTTGTAGTCCTTTATTCTCGCAGTCTCGTAAACTTATGTTCTAAAAGCTTCGTAGCTCTGTAGCCACGCAGTCTCGTAAGCTTGAATACCCTTAGTCACGTAGTCTCGTTACCTCATGGCTCGTAGTCGTGTAGTCATGATGTCTTGGAGCCTCGTATACTTGTAGCTACGTAGCCAAGTAGCCTCGTTAACTTGTAGCTATGTAAACAAGCAGTCATGTAATCTTATAACATAATGCTGCTGAAGTAGTTGGAGCTTTGTACACTTGAAGGTAGTTGGTGGAGTCTTGTACACTCGTAGAATTGTAGTCTCATAGTCTCTTAGAGTCGTAGCATTCTAACCAAATATCATTGGAGCTGATGAACCAAAAGGCCGTTGGAGCCAATGACTGTTGGAGGCAATGACTGTTGGAGCCAATGACTGTTGGAGCCAATGACTGTTGGAGCCAATGACTGTTGGAGTCGATGGCTAATGGAAATATAAACTGTTGGATTCATAGACTGTTGGAGAGATTATATCCTAACTTATCATTGACGATCGCATCCTACCAAGTTGAATGAACGAGATAATGCGCCTCCTTTTCGTTAAATGAGCTTCCGTTTTATAGAATTTCCGTCCAAACGTGCTCCGTTTTCATTAAATGCTTGTCCTGCGCGAACGAAGCGTAGTCATTGTGTGTACATTGCATATATATTGCGTACATTGCGTACATTGCGTGTACTTTGCGTAAATTGCGTGTACTTTGCGTGTACTGTGTGTACGTTCCGTTTTCTGTGTGTACGTTCCGTTTTCTGTGTGTACGTTCCGTTTTCTGTGTGTACGTTCCGTTTTCTGTGTGTACGTTCCGTTTCCTGTGTGTGTACTGTGTGTACGTTCCGTTTCCTGTGTGTACTGTGTGTACGTTCCGTTTCCTGTGTGTGTACTGTGTGTACGTTCCGTTTCCTGTGTGTACTGTGTGTACGTTCCGTTTCCTGTGTGTACGTTCCGTTTCCTGTGTGTACTGTGTGTACATTCAGTTTCCTGTGTGTACTGTGTGTACGTTCCGTTTCCTGTGTGTACTGTATGTACGTTCCGTTTCCTGTGATTGTGTACTGTGTGTACGTTCCGTTTCCTGTGTGCACAGTGTGTACGTTCCGTTTCCTGTGTACTGTTGTACATTTCGTTTTCCTGTGTGTACTGTGTGTACGTTCCGTTTCCTGTGTGTACTGTGTGTATTTTTCGTATCCTGTGTGTACTGTGTGCAGTGGCGTAGCCAGGATTTGTGTATGGGGGGTGTTAAGAAGCATGCGCCCCCCCCCCCCCTCCCCGCCGTATTAAAGCGGGGGGTCGGGGGGTCCTCCCCCGGGAAAATTTGGATTTTAAGGTGTAAAATAGTGCTATTTTAGCAGTTTTGGGTACTTAAATTTAAATATTGTAAGTATTGTAATTTATTAATTTTAATATGAAATTTGTTTGAGTGATGAATAAGAAATTAATTAAAGATTTGGTGCTAAGGGGGGGGTTCGAACCCCTAAAACCCCCCCCCTGGCTACGCCACTCTGTGTGTATGTTCCGTTTCCTGTGTGTACTGTGTGTACGTTCCGTTTCCTGTGTGTACTGTGTGTACGTTCCGTTTCCTGTGTGTACTGTGTGTACGTTCAGTTTCCTGTGTGTACTGTGTACATTGTGTGTTGGAGCTGATGGAGCTGTTGGAGCACTTGAAGCTAATGGTCAATTGAAGCATAGGAGCAAAATGTAGATGGATCTGATGACGCGAATTGCAGATCTTGGAGCCTGGCGTATATTGGAGAGATCGAATTTTTTTTCGATCAAATGATCCTCTATTTTTAATGTTGTTTTGACTCTAGTATTATTGTAAATGGTTCTTGATTCAACTAGCGTATTATTCCATATGGTGTATGTATATAAGCGAGTCCTAGACAGCAGGACGCTGTTTTTTACTGACGTCGTCGGTGTAATGATCACCTAGTTTGTTTCTTCTGGTGCATTAATCACTTAATTACCTGTTCTTGTGAACTCGATGGCAATTTTACCGTCTTTAACGTCGAACTCGATGGAGGTTGTACCGTCGACTATGGGAACCTTGACGACAGCTACGATGGAGAAGGTGCAGATCCCGTTGGCAACGTCGATGTCAACACTGGAGGAGACTTCAACAGACGTGGTACCGTCATCAGAAGAGACTTTAATGACGGCAGTGTTGGCTGTGCAGGAAAACTCGACGAACTTCGTTTCGCCCTCGATTGAGACTTCAATGGATGCCGAATCGACAACAACTAACGAACATCGGTGCTGTTACTGTGACAAGATTTTTCAAACAGCAGCAATGCTCGACGGCATGAGAAGAGAGAATGTGCCAAGAACCTATATCGCAAAATGATTGTTTGTGAGAAATGTCATAAGCAGTTTGTCAGAAAAGATAACATGAAAACGCATATGAAGACATGTAAAGGTCCTGCTGTGCGGCAGAAAGTAAAGGTTTCGGTGCAACAGCGATGCATCGATGTTCATAAGAGTATGCCTGGAAATGGTACTACTGTTGCAACGTCAGTATCTGGATCGGGTCTGAAAGGTTCGTCTACATCACCCCGGTATCCTTGCAGCTACTGTGATATGACGTTCGCATTTGCTCATGATGCACGAAGACATGAGAGGAGCAAATGCAAGAAGAATCCATCTCGCATGAAGTTTCGCTGTGATGATTGTCTTGAATGGTTTACTCGAATTGATAATTTGCGACGACATGCGAAAAATTGTAAAGGTGAAGTCCGTGTGCCTACTGCTGAACTACCTGCAGAAATTTCGACTCCTCGGTTTAGGTTGAAGGCTCGTGAGCGTACAAGCAAGAAAACCGATGTGCAGCAACCGATTGGTATGACGTCTGAACAGGAAAATAAACCTAAGACTGTGTTCGGAGCATTACAAGTGAACGATAATGGTTTCTACTTGGCACAGTCTGCATTTCGTGGAACATTGAAGGACGACTATTATTTAAATACGCTAGGTGAGTCGAAAGACATTTGTACTTTTCTTGATGATATCAGACAGGACATAATCAATCAGCTTACTGATGACGTAGCAACAAACGGTTCATTAAAATATAACTTGTGGTTGGACTGTCTATATGGAAAGCCGTATCCGTTAGATGACAAAGTGAAGAAGTGTGCTTTCAAGACTTCGGCTGCAGTAATTTACAGTTCTGACGATGTGAAGCAAACTGTTAAACATGGTATCAAGAAACTCTGTCAAGAAGAGGAGGACTATGTCTGTAAAGGTTCTGGCTGGACTCTGTCTAGTATAAACCGATTGGAGCTAAGAATTAGTCATTTCACACCGCTGCGGAACTAAATGATTGTAAGATTGCTGGCTTTCGCAACTGATCCTGTAGTAGAATAGAGATTGTGTAATAAATATTATGTTTGTAAAAGAACTGGCGGTGTTTAATTCCTCGAACCTGTTACTATTATGTTAAATTGATATTATATTTAATTTTTTTTTGTATCGGCTAGGTATCGAACCAAGGACCTTAGTCGACCTAATCAATCAGTATATAGATTACAAATTTATTTAATGAATTTTGGAATTTTTTTCATTAAAATCGGATAATAAATAAGGATTTTCAAGATGGCGGCCAAATGACAAGATGGTGGGTGTCACAGCAATAATAAATGATTACTCCACTCTAGCGGATAAGAATTTAACTAACATGGCGTCAGCGCACTCTCGCCGACGGTACAATGATGATGGCTTCCAGCATCGAAGACAAGATGGCGGACATGACGTCATACTACCTGACGATATATATGCTTTGAAAAAAAAAAGTGGTGGGAGTCAGTATGCCTGCAGCCACCGCGGGGGGAAGGATCGGTCGTCGTTTTTTAATTATTTTTGCCCTCACCGGGTTCGAACCGAGGACTCCGAACTCCGTGTCGTAAATGTATATTTTTTATAAATATTTATTAAAATTTTATTAAGTGAATTTTTTTATAAATTTTAATTTTTTTTCATAAAATCGGATAATAAAAAAGTTAAAGATGGCGACCGTAACAAAAATTGCAACGGTGACGTCATCATTCAAAATGGCGGATAACACATCGCCGGAATTTTCTAGAACACAATGATATCATCCAAAATGGTGGATCCAAGATGGCGGATCCAAATGGCCGCCGGGGTCAAGGTCAAGTTCTGATAGAGGCTTAACTGAGGCCTGAGTTAAGGATGCTTAAGCCTCTTTAAGGACATTTCTAGCCTCTGGGATTTTTACGGACTAAAACGGGAAATTTTCCCTCGAAACGGGAATTATTCCCTCTAAAACGGGAAATTTTTTCTTAAAACGGGAATTTTTGAGTCATTTTGAGTCATTTTTAAGGAATGTTGAGGAATTTTTGCCGCCCGTGACGTCAGAATCCAAGATGGCGTCGACAATCTTCAATCCACACCCTGAACCCTGTTTCAGGACCGGCTATTATATACTACTCCTGTCAAAGAGAAAAATATACTATAGCCTCTAGCGACGGATAAAAACACCACCTACCAAGAACTGCAATGTCAGTGCTCTTCTGGCGTATGATAGTACTACTACGGCTATCAATTCTGTTTTATTTACATTGTGAGAGCACTGTGGGCTGTTGAAAAGTCGTAAAATTAAAGTAAATCAATGGTTTATCGTAGTTATTAGTTGCAAGTGTGCATTGTTAGTAAAGTTTTCTTAAGCGCGTACAATCGTGAGTACAGAATATAATCTGCAACTATGGTTGAGTTTGAAATGCCTAATTCTCAACTTGATTATTGGTTGTGTATAATTATAGTGATTTAACCCGAGAAATTTTCATTATTTGTTAAGCTTCGAAACAATTTTTTATGACCGTAACTTTCTCTATTTATAAACTCTGATTGGCGAATGAAGCACTCTCTTTAGTGGAATGAGCCTATGAAAATCAGCTAATGTATTAAAGGAAATCCGTGATTCACCTGAAAATAATTACAGTTACTACCTGCGCTATGTTCAAATTTTTTTTGACAGCCATACTTGCGAGAAGAAGTAGCAATGCTTTGGATATTATTCTGGAGCATCTTTAGAGACGTGGTATATACGCACAGTTTTTTCACGACTGTTCATTACCAATACACTAAATTGTGGTTCATTACAACAAAAATAATTTTATTTTACAATGCGAATTCCACATATTTCGTGAAAATATTGTTACGTACGTAAATAAAACACTATATCCATACATATATTATAAATGTGTTTTTTGGTTTGTTGGTTATTTTGTCTTTCTTTCACGCTTCAACGGAGTGACCTATCGACCTGATTTTTGGTAAGCAGACAGTTTAGAGGCCAGAGAACAACATAGGCTAATTTTTATCTCGGGAAAATGTACGGTTCCCGTGGGATGTATCTGGAGCGTAATTATGTAATTACCTCTTCAATCTGAAATGGCTGAAAGTTCCCACTTATAGCAAAATGTAAAAAAAAATGAGCTTATACAAAAACATGCGTGTCCACCTACACAACGATACAACCGCAGGTCTATATGCCAAATTTTTTCTACGAATCGGTTCTTCTTCTGGGATTATTTCAAGCAATCTTTCAAAACTTTCGATGGAACTCGTACCAGTAGTGGCATATGATTTCACAGATGCCTGTAGACTCTCAATGGTAGACCCTACTTTAGTGAATTTTTAAAGTTCTTCAGTTCCAGATCCTGGATCTTCAACCTGTGATGAAAATACTAAAGCTGATACATTTTTATCAGAAACAGCTGTAAATTACATTGGAATTTTCATTTGGAAAACGATAGATAACATTCAAAAGATTGAACTATTAGAGGACCCTTGACAGGCTCCTCCAAATTTCAAGTTTCCGCATTTAATACACATCAATAATGTTAAAGAGGTGAAAAGATTTCTGGCCTTCATTTACCTCAGTAAATATAACTGGCTAGTTTTCTCCCCATCCAAACAGGGACTTTATTGCAAGTACTGTCATTGGTTTACTGTATAGAATATTGCAGGAGGTTAAAAAACATTAAAACTGCAAAAACTAATTATGAAACCCCTAACAACATTTTCTAAGTTGCAAGGTCGAAAAGTTGATTTACAGAAACATAATAATACTAGATATCACAAAGAAGCTGTGCAAGCAGGTAAATGTTTTCTCAAAAGCTATCATTCTACTGAAGACAATATTCCCAATAAAGTGAACAAGCAGCGCCTACAAGAAATCCAAGTTAACATGCTGAGACGAAGCCGATTGATGAGTCCATTATTTTCTTAGGACGACAGATTATTCCATTTCGTGTTCATCGGGATGATGGTCAGCTTATGCTGTCAGAGTCAGAGATAAATAAAAACATTTGCAATGAAGGTAATTTCAGAGAGCTCTTACGTTTTAGAGTATCGGCAGGATATAAAATGCTTGAAAATCATTTTAAAACGCTTCCTCCAGAGATACATACATTATCAAGACCACTCAAAACCAGCTGATTGACAGTTGTGGTAAAGAGATTTCTAGTCAAATTTTGACAAACGTATTGCAGGCAGGAATTTTTTCAATTATATTTGACGAAACTTTAGACTTATTTCACAAATCACATATTAGTATGCTTCTGCAGTATGTAGACAAGGGTGATTTAAAAGAAGACTTTATGGGTTTGGTAGATGCTTTCCACGATCTTGAAAGAGTGCAAGTTGAAGATAGTGGAGACTTATACAGCGAAAGTAAAACAGTAGAAGAAACACAACAAAAATCACAGATGACTGACAATAAAGAGCTTTCCCTCACATGAATATATTTGGGACGCATAGTCCTTCAGCATTTGAAAGGTATGGGTCTCCCTCTAAAGCAGTGTGTGGGTATTGGCACAGAAGGATGATCAGTAATGCTATCAGAAACACGAGGGGTAGTCGCTGAAATACAAAAAGAAGCTAAAAATGATTTAAGGACCCCATGCTTTAACCATGCTCTCAACAACTCTATTTCAAAATGTAAAGAGGTCCCTGCCAATGGGAATTCTATTGGAACTATGAAAGAAAATATTTCGCCCTTTTCTTCTTCTGGGAAAATAAACATTGTCATTCTATGGAAGTTAGAGGGTCAGTTAGCCGGTCTTGGTGAAACAAAATGGGTGGAATGTCATGACGGTGTAATCCAGTTCTCTGTTGATCTGCCTGAATTAATATCTGCATTGGATGACATTTGTGAATGGCGTGACCCTGCTACTGCTGGAAAAGCATATGCACTCTCAACAGCACTTTGTGACTGTCAATTCATTATATCTATGTTTTTCCTGAGAAAAATACTATCCATTACACTTCCACTCAGCAGGCTGCTGCAAAAGCCGTCATTCGATCTGGTTGGTGCTTCAGAAGAAATTTCAAACAAAATCAGTATTTTGACATCTCGTAGAGAAGAAGCAGAACATCATTTCCATCATGTGTGGTCTAGAATTGAAACTATTGTAAATGATCTCTACACCAAAATCTTTCTTCCCTGTTTTTGTGGTCGACAATATATCGTCCAAATTACCAGACAGAATATACAAGTAAAGAAAGTTATTTCAGGCTTGCTATATATGTGCCTTTATTGGACTACATTCTAAATGATCTACAAGGGAGATTTCCTCCTGCTAACCTTGATGTTTTTCATTTATCCTTCCTGACATCAAGTGCAACTAACAGTCAAGTGAAAACCGAATTCCACGACAGAAATATTAATGTCATTAAAAATCTTTTTCTACCTTTAATGGAGGATGGTAAGGAAGCTGCGCCTATCCTTCTTAGGGGCGAATTTTTTCTGTGGAAGAAGAAATGGAGTGAGGTTCCTGAATCAACTGAGGTTCTACAGTATGTAGTGAAAGCTTTGAGTGCCTGCGACAAGGATGTGTATCCCTTGATTCATAAGTTGCTTCACATCCTTGCTCCCAATCAATAACACCAGTTCTGAGAGGAGTTTTTCTGCCCTTCAAAGACTGAAAACTTGGCTGCGGTCACGAATTTCAGGAGATCGGCTCACAGGTCTCGCTCTTCTACATCTGCATCGAGACTTTCCAGTGAATGTAGACAGTGTTATTGACAGATTTGCGAAAACAGGAAACCTTAGAATACCCTATTTGATATAGTAGTTATATTACATGAAAGATGTATGAGTATAGCTATAAATGATAATAATACTTTTAAGTTTGTAGCGATTTGAAATGCGCGCGTCATCGCGGGCCTCCGGCACTTCGCTCCCCTCATCCTTTTCCCTCCTTTTCCCCCCCCCCCTCCTAGTGTTTGTTCAATTTGTACTCGTTTCCCCCACCCTTTCAATATGCGCATGCGCGCGCTGCGGCGCGAGTTTATAAAACCAGCTGCAGACATGTTGAGGGTCTTGGCGACAGGCGACCTGAAGCTATGCCTGTTCCGGAGTACGACCCAGTGCCAATACTCGCGGTTAATTAATGCAATGAACAACACCGTGCGTACACAACATATCACTCTTCTTTATTTTAGGTACGCGAGCTGACTGGCAGCTTGGTGGAAACAACAACATGTTGCCCCTAAAGACCAGTGCCCACCAAAACAAATGCGGACAAAAGGTCCAAGCTCCCAAATTGCTTAGTAGAATTTTTCTATCTGCCCAACTCTTCTTCCAGGACCATCCTTCTTTTCCTGTACTCAACCTGCCTGCTAATAATGCATGATATTTTGCATCCCGCATGAAAGTGCCCAGGGTTTTCCCTGTGTCTATGCAGGTTTTACCTGGGCCCAACTTATCTAGTAATTAGTCTAGAATTAAGATAGGGGAGTTAGCCATGGCGCCAATTGCTGCCATGGTTGGCCAATCCCCGAACAAAGCACACGATGCATGCCTCCCTTTCTGCATGGCTTAAACCCAGCATGATTAGGCGTAAGGGCTTCGGCCTGGGACGCACCTAGAGTCTTCCCTAACCCAGACCCCTCCCAAACAAAATACACTTAGTTTTAGTTAGGTTAGGAAAAAAAAAAAAAAAAGAAATTGTTGAGGGTCTTCTTCTACTGGTAGCCTTTGTGAGGCTTGGTTGTCAGCAGTAGCTGACCAGTTGTTAATTTCACTAGCATGTAGTCCGAGAGCTTCGACTTAGTCTTCGTGCGTGTGCGACCTCAGGGGAGAAATGTAAGTTGAATCGAGTCGTCAGTGAGGCGGTGGCCCTCACCCTAATGTAGAATCAGTATTGTTTAAATTTGTTCTGTCTGAATTCCTTTTCGGCCGCCACCATCAAAAATTGTTTGGATTTCTGCTTTAAATTTAATTTAACTTAACTTGCGTTTTTCTGTTTGTAACTGTCTCCCCCTGAGACGTCGTCGCACGTATTTGTTTGGTAATGCTTTTTAAAGAATAATGTAACTTCTTTCTTTCGTGTACCTGCACTTTGCAGTAGTTTTGTAAATGTAACTTTTTTTGTAATATAACTTCGGACAAGGAAATTATGTCCCTTTTTGACGATCGTTGATTGGATCGTTCACTGTGTAGCCGGCTTACCCATTCAAATTATAATTGTCAACTAACTCGTTTTGTCAGAAATGTTAACGTAATATTTATTGTGTATTAATATTGAATTTGTTCTTGCTTTTTGTAGTTAACTTTGCATTGGTTAAACGTAACTGCATCTGAATATTAACGTAATATTAATTATGAATTAATATTGAAATTGTTCATGCTTTTTGTATTCAACATTGTCATAAATGTTGACGTTATATTAATTTTGAATTAATATTGAATTGTAATAAAATGTCTGTGTACCTGAAACCTTTTACCTTGATTACCCAACTGCTCCAATCACGTAATCCGCAGTCCTAGCCAGGCTCTGGTCTTCCTTCAATCCCTAATAGGCCCCCACCTATTACAAGTTAGGTTTTTAAAGTTAAAGTTACTTTATTTCAGCATTAAACTCTGTCATTGAGTAAAGAATTTTCTATTGAATATCACCTTATTACCGTAATTGTAAATAAAATATTGTCGATATAAACTCCTAATGATAAAGTTGTTTATTTCAGGAGAAATATTATTTATTTCATTATTTATTTTCACATCCTTTGGATAATAATGTTCGCAGGCTTTCACGGCCATTGTCTGAATAGCTTGGCATCTGGGTTGTAGCCGTGTCCTTGGTGAATAATTCACCGAAATTTCGTTCGACATTGCAGTCGCTATCATCAGGGAGCAGTCAGGTAACTGCTCCCTGATGATGGCGACTGCAATGTCGACCAAAATTTCGGTGAATTATTCGCCAAGGACACGGCTACAACCCGGAAACAAAGCTACTTCATCCTTTGGATAAATTATACATTTTACTTAAGACTATTTGTCATAAAAATGCAAATCTGTTAAAAATTCTTATTTGTTTGTAAAAAAAAAATATGTATATTTCAAATTTTTTATGGTGTAAAATAACTTAAAAAAGAAACTAAATAAGAACTACAAAATTATTCTTCAGCTTCCAACCCACTGTTAAATAGAGCGGCAAGCTAATTAAGTCCATACTAACCTTATTGTTTGGTATTTCAATCCTAAATATACTAAAATTGATTAGAAAAATTAATTTGGCTCCTCCCTGAGCCTAATTCTGGATCCGCCCTTGCTCAGAATACATATATCGTTTAACCTTAAGTTCTTAACACTGGATAGCTCTGTGTTGGTAGGAAAATAAGTAAGGAAACACAGTTCCAGAATACAAGCGTCTCCGCCGAGCCATAACCAATAATCAGATATTTTGCTCTCACAATAGTTTAAAACTCTTGCTTTTTAATAGGTAGTCAAGAAAATAAAAGGAGTTATGTATTATGATTTGACTATTATTGCACCGAATAATAATAAATTCACATATTTTTTAACTGATTTACAATCTTTAACTACCTACCTTTCAGATCTATGGAATGTAAGCCGATTATTAAATATAAATTGGACCGAACCATTGGAAACCATGCAATCGAGGAAATGAATTAAGGAAGCAGCAACGGATAAACAAGAGAAATAAATATATATTTATATTTATATAAATGTAGGTTATTTCTGACCAATGTACTGGAACATCTTTGGAAAGTTACTACGTAATACGTAATTGGTTAAAATTAAACTGCTGCATGTGAAATGATTTTTAAAATATGCTTAGAAATATGTAAGAAATGAAAAAACAAAGTAAGTAGTTTGTGTCTGTAATCTGAAGAATGCTGAAAACGAGACAGGACAAATAAAAGAGGCGGTTGAGGTCACGGAGAAGAAAGAGAGAGAGGTCGCTCTAGTTGGTGGGCTGTATCAGGTAGCCGCGCAGAGATGCCGTGGGCAGATAGCTGCAGCGTCGAGCTCCTCTGGGACACTCACTGCCAGAGACGCAGGCGGAGATACCATCGCAGCGCCAAGCACCAGCAGGTTCGTCGCCAGGCAGCCTGTCGCAGTCTCGTTACGTTCCTGCTCCCGGCCACCCTGGCACGTCACTCGCTCCGGCGGCCGTGGCCACGCTGCCGGCCTCGACTGCTGTCAAGGATTGCACCACATCAGGGATGTGTGCATTTCGGATCAATTTGTTTGCAAGCCTTCCCAGATTTCACCCCTGGATCATAAACATTCCTACTGATTTCACGTAGCTGGGAACTAAATCAATATGTTCTAGGTGAGGGTAGCTTAATTTTCCAACTTCCATGGAGTGCAGGTTAAATTTCATGACCCAATACTAAATTTCTTTCAATTGTTTTTTAACACTCAACGTTTGATGAGAGTCATGTGCTTCTTAGTTTCGCTGTTTCTCCTTATTAACAGGTAACGATTTGAGGTACCAACGCCATGCTCTCTTTATTCAATTACTTTTAACCTAATTGGTACTACCTTTCATAACCAAATTTTGAATAGTTTACCTACTGTTCAAACTTTTGTGTTACCGTACGTTATGTTCTCATAATATGTCACTAATAGTACAAAGGAATTTGGCTACTACCCATATGTGTTATGAATGTTAAATCCATATCTTGTAAACCCGATATATGATCCGTAAGACACAGCTGTCGTAATTAAACTGCGAAGAAATAAAAATGTCAGGAGTACATTCAGAATATTTGTGTTCGTTTTATTCATAACATAAAGTCGTGAGCACACCACCCACTAAACAGAGTAAATATATTTTTTAATTGTTACAAAAGTAATTTTTGTAAAAATAAATAATATCTATAAGTTACAAAAAAATTATAACTCGTGTCTTATGTACAGTTATAAGAAATGTTTCATAGGTATTACAAAAATTATTTTATTATTTGTACAGAAGTTTTGTTAGGGTTCATAACATGGTCAATGGACTTGGGCAGTTGCGCCCTCTGCCGATAAATGTCCCTAATGATAAATACGATCCAGACAATTATTGTTTTGCAAAATATTTATTTATTCTAAAAATTTAAACATAGCCTGTAACTGTATAATATCCCTCAAATTATGAAAGTAGTGTAAAAAAGGGGCTTCGGCGCCAGTCTTCGCCAGGAAGATTGGAGGGATGGGGTCAATTACCGACCTCTCTGACGTCACGGCGGACATCATAGACTCAAAATTACTACAATTTCCCTATTATAATGTAAGTATTCCCTTTTTTAAGGAAAATTTCCTGTTTTGAAGGAAATTTTAACATTTTATTCCTCACAAATGCCAAATGCTTAGAAATTCTTAAAAAGGCTTAAATTCCCTATGGTCAAGCCGCTCTAAGCCGCACCTTGTCAATCAGGATGCCATGACCGCCATCTTGTATTCTTTAATGTTGCAATTTTCGTTATGTTTGCCATCTTGAAAATCTGTAATTATTATCAGATTTTAATGGTAAAAATGTTAAAAATTTATTAAAAACTGTTATTAATAAAATTGTAATACAAAATTTTTTTGAAAACACAGTTTAAAATTTTGTTACGGCCACCATCTTGAAAACCGTATTTTTTATGCTAGAAATTCGGGGGAAAAAATGTAATGTATAACAAATAAAAAAGTAAAACAAAACACTCCTCCATCTTGGATTAAAGCGTCACGACTGCCATCTTGAAATTTTGTAATTATTATCAGATTTTAATGGAAAAATTATTTTAAATTAAAAAATTAATTAATCAAATTTAATAAATTATTATTTAAAATACGCATTAACGTCCTTGGTTCAAACCCGGCGCGTACAAAAATTAAAAAATAAATGATGACAGATCCTACCTCCACGGAAGCCGCCCAGAGACTGACTTCCCACCACTAATGCCAAGGCATATATTACCATATAGTAAAAATTCACGTCCACCATCTTGTTTTCTTATGCTAGAGTGCGCTACCACCATGTAAGTTTAATTTTGTCCACTAGATCTTTGAACTTGACCTTGCCTGTTGTGTTTCACCTTTGACTTTGACATTGACCTTTGACCTTACACTTTGACTTTGAACTTTGACCGTGACATTTAGGATTGACCATTGACCTTAGAGTTTACCTCGACATTGATATTTGACCTTCACCTTCGCCTTCACCTCTTGCAGCAAAAAAATAATAACTGGCGACAAAATTTTTCAAAAATTCAAATTTATAACTGTGCTAAAAATATTAATTGGCGGCTCACAAGATGGTGTCCAAATTTAGAGATGTCAGGCGTCACAGTAAATAATTCTTACTGCTCTTTAGCAGATAAAAATTAAACTAATTTGGTGATAGCACACTCCAGTAGACTAAAACAATATGGTGGTTATCAGCAGACAAAAACAATATGGCTGCAATCAGCCGAAGAAATGAGATGACAACATCCAGAATGCGAAAACAAGATGGCGTACGTTACGTCATACTAGTCGGCGATAGATATACCTTGGCATTGGTGGTGGGAGAGCAATTTGTCAATGGTTTCCATGGAGTAATCATCTATCATTTTTATTTTGTCCTCACCAGGTTACAACTGAAGACTTTATAATTTGAGTTTTTTATAAATTAAAATTATACTAAAATATGATTACTTACTTTTTTTATAAATTTTAAAATTTTTGCCGATTTTAAAGAATAAAAATTATGGATTTTTAAAATGGCGGCCGTAAAGAAAATTATAATGTTCTATAATCGAAGATGGTGACCTTAAATAAAATTTGCAATGATGACATCATACACATTAAAGATGGTGGGCATAGCAAAACATGCAAAATGTCTAGATTTCAAGATGGCGACCATAATGGTATGTGCTACGGTGTTTTTTGAATGTTTTATTAAAATTTAATTTATTTTTTTTTACAATTTTTTTCCATTTTTTTTATAATTCGTAATACACATTTTCAAGATGGTGGCAATAACGAAAATTGCAAAATTAAAGATTGGGTAATTCGATTCCTTTATGGCAGAAAGTTCTAGAAAACAAATTGGTGGATCCAAGATGGTCGCCTAGGTCAAGATCAAGGTCAAAGGGAAAGGTCAAAGATCATCCATGATAGCTGCCGTGATGTTACAATACAGGATGACGTTCGGCTTATCGGCTCCTCAGCCTGGCTCCTGGCTCCTCAGCCTGAAGCCTAGACCAGGAGCCCCATTTATACGATACTACCGCCATTTTTTTTTCTGTGTTTTCTTTCTAGAGAGTGACAACAGCACTCTCTGTATTATTAACATAAGGTCCATATTTTTTATCTACCAATGTTTTTGTGGTCTCTGTCGAAATACTAAATTTAATTTGTTTTACAAAATACATTGGAAGCGAGGTGACTCGAACCATGACAGTTCGGTTGGAAAACGTACACTTTTAACTGCACAGCCATTGAAACATTTACCAGGTCACGAATAAAATAAGGTATATAAAATAACGGACTTTTATTATTTCTAATTTGAACGAATAATACCATCACCTACTAGTGGGCCTTGATGCCATATTTACTTTCAATACCTGCTATCAGGAGCACTTGTTTGTCGTTGCTGGCAGGAACACTTTGAAACCCACACGTGGGGTCGCAAGTTCGCAGAAGCATCAGGAGGCCAGCCAGCTATTAATTCAAGACACACAGTGCACTGCTTCCCAGCCATCTCGTTAAAAGAAAAAAACATTGCTGAAATCGTAACCCGGAACATGAAAGGTACTTGTTGGAATCGCTTTGAAGTACGAAAAACGAAACGAGAGTAGAAAACTAGACTACGAATAAAATATTTGCGGCCGAAAAACGTTGTAGTGCATGTGATCTAACACAGAATATAATCCAGGCCATGTGCCACAAAAATATATCGTCATACAAAATAAGAAACAACAAATATTCAGCAATGAATTCTGTTATAACACACATGTTGCTTGAGATCAATATGCCGAAGTTCCAGATGTCAAAATCAAAGCGAGAACTGCGGGTTTGCGTGCCCTCAAAACAGCACCGCATACTGTCAAAGCATTCCCCCGGCTGGGTATAAGCTCACGATCCAAAAAATTGTAAAAATTAGAAAAATAAACAAATTGAAATATTTTGAACTTAGTCCCTATCACCGTCGAAGCAATTCCAAAAATAGCAGAGACAATAAAAAATAATGGATATTGAGTTATCTAGGCAAGAAAGAAAGAAAAATTTTTACCCAAAAATGTAGTTATTGGTAAAATCCACACATTTACTTTTTCCTCCTGCTTAGAAAATCTTTGCGCAGCTAGGCACATATCCCAGTCAAATACCATGTATGTATAGGTGATAACTAGAAATATTATACTAAAAGAATTATACACTTTGAATAAAATATAAATTTAACACACCCCTATATACTATATCCCTGAAATTAAAACCACTATTGAAATATTTAATCTGTCCCCAAAAGTTCGGTATACCGATAGAAAACACTATTCTTTCAAAGTCAAAGAAAGGTTAGGTTTAATTAATAATGTAAATGAAAAGCTCAACACAAAGATTATTGAAATTTTTTGAAGTCCACGAGCTCCATAACTCTCCTCACGTGGCCGTAATGTTACTGTGCACCAATACTATGGCAAGTCCTTAATAGAGAAATTCCAAGTTTAGAAAATATGCCACACCTCAAAAACCACTTGACAATTACTAATTACACGATCAGAATATTCGTAATTTATCTATCGTTTATTATTTATTATCTTTCACCTCCGACGACGTCACTTACGGACAGAGTGTATGCAGAAAAAAAATATACGGAAAAAAGAAAACTAAGTTTATGCAGTGGTCCAACCATACCTAATATTTTTCAGATTCGGAATAATGACATTACCTATGAAGTTTACAGAAAACATAACAAGCGGTTCCTTGATGCTAAAGAAATAGACTTTTTACCAGGAAATATCGTGCGCATAGAAGACTTCAAAACGCATTGGTCTCCGGGTCTTCACGAATTGATGTTTCGTAGGGAGCCTAAAGGCTATTTTCAAGAAGATTTACAAGAGTACAAAAAACAGCTATAGCTAACCAATGCACATTTTCGCGATAACGATCCAGAAATTGGCGTATATCAACTCTAAGATCATGAAAAAATCGACATTCTAGCTTATCTCTTCAGTGAACTAGCAGTATGTGGTGAAGGTTTAAAAAGCTAGAAAGAGGTCGGAACATTGACTATGTGTATTGGGTCGTCCCCAATGAATTAGTTGATCATCTTAGACTTTTACATGCTATGCTTAGTGCAGGAAAATATTCGCACATCAACGAAATAATTTCCATACTGGAAGAACTGAGAGAAGCCGGCTACATACAATGAGTCAAACCGTAATCGCTCTCGAACGTCATGCTCCTACAAGATAAAAGTACCTTCGTTGCAAAGTCATAGTTCGCGGAATTGATGATTTATTCCAGGTGGACCTTGTTTAGATTATATATTCCCGATTAAATAAAGGTTTCAAGTACATGTTGACAGTCATCGATGTGTATAGCAAGTTCTCTTGGGCCAGACCTGTGAAATCGAAGACTGCAACCGACGTAGCCAAGGAAATGGTCAATGTTTTGCGTGATGGTCGTGTACCGACGCACCTGTAAACGGATATCGATAAAGAATTCTACAATGCGACCGTCAAGGTTTTGATTAAGAAGTATGGCATCAATCATTACACCAAATTTAGTAACTTCAAACCACCATTGTCCAAAGGTTTAAAAGAACTTTGCGACCAAGATGTGGCTACAGTTCATGGCTAATGGAATTACAAGTCGCTTGATATCTTGCCGAAACTAATAAGCGAATACAATTCCACAGTGGATTCTACCACTAAAATGAAGCCTAAAGACGTAAAGGATGATCACTTGCTTCGAACAGTGTTTCCCAACACAAACAAGAAAGATCTACGAAAGCGTACAGCTAATTTCGGTGACCTTGTGCGAATCTCTAACCAGAAAGGTATCTTCGAAAAAGGTTTCACTGCGAACTGGAGTCCCGAACTTTTCCACATGACACATGTTCGTGAATGGGAACCTAGGACCGTGTACCTCGAAGATTTTTACCACAAGCCTATTCGTGATGGCTTCTATGCCGAAGAGATTCAGCCTACGATGGATCTCGACATGTACTTGGTGGAGAAGATTTTCAAAAAAAGAAATGGTCCATCCAACGGTCAAATGGTAGGGGTCCCAACTCGCTTTAATTCTTGGGTATCAGATGCAGAATTTTTTTTTTTTTTTACACACACGAGATCGATGGGGACTTTTCACAATTTCACTATAATGGTTTCCCTAAAGTTCTTGCAAATTTTCAGCTTCTTGGGAATTTATGCAAGGGTACCCATATTTTTTGGGCTAACTTGACCGGACTATCTGCACTTACAAGCTTCTGCAAGCGCGGATGGGGCTTGCTGTCCGCGCTCCATGGCGTAGTAGTTACGTTTATTCACCCCAATTATATTCGTGTTGTGTCTGTTAGATAACATTAGAGTTTGGTGACAAGTTGTAAGAGCCTGGGCTTGCATATCAGATCAGACATCCTGATTTGGTTTCGTTCCTTAATATAGACTATGACCATATTCCCGAAATCCCAAATTTTTTAGGTGTAACATCTAAGCTTTCTGTATACAGCATTTGGTCGGAGTAATATTGTGAATTTAACACAAGTCGCACGGTTGTACGTAACCACGGTGGCGGATGGCGCGAACCAAATTTTACAAAGCCAAGGAGAAATTTATAGTATTAAATGTTTAGTGAATTTTAACATTTTTGTTCAGTAGTCCAATAAAATTCATTATCGAAAATATGGTCCAAAGCCGGCGTTTAGTTGTTTTGATGTGTAAACATCTTAACTCTCGGTATACGGTTTTTGCTAGGAGTAATTTCGTGAATGGAACGGAAGTCGCATGGCACGGAAGTGTGAAACCACGCTGCTGCCATCTGTGGTGGATGGAAAAATATAAATACAAAAGAACACTTTCTTTATTAACGGTTTAATTTATTTATATAAACAAGATGGAAATTATTTTTTATAAAATTCATTGACAAAAAAAGGTCGCAAGCCAGTGTTAAATATTTTTAAAAGTCTTATTCTCTTTTATCGGAGCAAATTCATTTTATAATTTAACCTTCCGCTCTGAAAATTGAATGATTTAGTAGTCAAAGTTGCTTTGCCGGCAGCGAATTCTAGCGGCGGGTGCGGAAACCACGGCTGATATTTGTCAAGAAATGTAGTTAAATACCAAATTTTCGTAAATTTATAATATCAGGCATTATTTGATTTATTTATACGTTTACTAATATTGTTTGCAACATGAGAATACATTATTTTGATTATTACCGAGGTTATATGTTTATATATTACTGGCGAAAACTGAAAGACTCGTTCACGTTTTTTTTCTCAGTAAGAATATGAAAAAAAAAAATAAAAAAATTTCATAGTTTTACTAAACTTTTAAGTATTTACGTTCGTGAAAACAATTAGTGTATTTTTGATAGCCTATTTTAGTGGTCTGCGGGTTAGTGCATTACAAACTGTTGCATTTCATTAAATACTGCATAAAGCACAAAACACTACAAATATGGACCACGAGTGAAGTTATTGGTACCACGATGTTCGCCCAGGCGCAATTTAGGCCGCGATGAAAAAAAATCACTAATTATTTAGTAAGTGATGTTCCGTGTGCGCTAAGAGACCAAAAGCTGGGTTTTTGTATTTTAAAACTTAGGTGATTATATAAATTGTAATAATGGTTTGATAAGCAGCGCCGCGTTAATTGGGGCCCGGCCCGGCGTTCAGCGCCCATGGGTGAGGTGTTGGTGGGGGTGGTGGTGGGGGGAGGCTCGGGCCGAGATGGCGTGTTATTACCGCCTGCAGGCACGACTCTCCCCGCGGACCCTCCAATCACGAGAACAAGGAACACGGAACAAACAACCACACAAAGAAGGACGGCCGAACGCGGCCAGTGGAGAGGGAACGACGGACCAGGGGAAAATTACTTAGGGTGAAATTACATTTCTGGCGGGCGGAGAGCGTGTATAAAACCACAAATAAAAAAGGAAAACCCACGTGTCCAGGGGTGCACACGCCCCGGGGCAAATAACGACTTGTTCGAGCACGTGCTGAAGAAGTATTAGTTACTGAAGTATTAGTTGCTGTGAACCATGGAGTAAGTCAAAGCACAAATTAGCGTTACACGTTCAGAAAAATCATAAAAATAAAACAATGGACCGTTTTACCTACCAGTTTGTTCTGTTTACATAGTACCTCTGAAAGTTGGTTTGCCGCAGTGCAGCGCCGCTAGGAGCGCTGAAGGCGCACACGCACTCGGAAGAGAAGCTGCGGTTGTCTGGCGAGGCGCTGGCCCGGGACCTCCACTGGCTGCAGGTCACCTCAGCCGCTGTCTGCCGCCGTGCTCAGTGCTCGCTAGACCACATTACCGCGGCCACTCGCACTGTACACCTCACTTCATGCTTTGAATATATATACTGTATAGAAGTCGCGAGTGGATAGGATTTACTCTACGTTTTTCAGGAGCGTATGATGAGCAGCTTGGGAACTTCACCGCTGCAGTGCGCTGCCGTAACGCCCTGTATCGTCTTAGTTGTTATTTACACGTTAGAGCGCAGCGCTGTCGCCCGCTGTCATTCCCCGCACCCCTCATCCATCATTCACTGCAGCTCAACGTCCCAGGTTAAAATTTCTAATACGGTTTTGAGGTAGTTGGTTAATTCGCCGCCGCAATCGCCACCATCTCTAGGGCATCGACTTGTGGTGGTCCCTAGCGGACAAGTGTCGAACTCTTCAAACACCCCTTCCCCCTGCGCTCTAACGTGTAAATAACAACTAAGGCGATACAGGGAGTTACGGCAGCGCACTGCAGCGGTGAAGTTCCCAAGCTGCTCATCATACACTTCTGAAAAACGTAGAGTAAATCCTATCCACTCGCGACTTCTATACAGTATATATATTCAAAGGTGGAGTGGAGAGACTTTCCCAGAAGTCATTTAGATTCTCGCTGGAGAAGTGAGAAGTCCCGAGTCACTACTATGAAATGAGACAGTAGCTGTACTCTTGTCTCGCGCCGAGCTAGCTGGCCTAGAGCAGGCTGCAGCGGGGAGCTCGTGTTACACGAGGCGCCGCGGCTGACTGAAGCGCTTATCGCATGAACACGATTGGATAGCAACCATGTGAAGAGGGCATGCCCAGAGGCACGTCGCTCGTTTGAACTCCTGTGGGATAAGTTCACGAGTGCAGTTCATTTCAATGCGTGACTCATATTTCATTTCAAGTGAGAAGCGACAAAGTCATTTTATTGAGTAAATTCCATGACATATACATGTATGCATAATAGGTATTAGAAAATGCATAAGTTTTTTATTAATAGGTGAAATAATGATAGTTTTTTATGTTACTTTAAGACTAGGTATCTGAATAATTATAAGTATAAATATAGGTAAAGAAATGTGAGTATAAATTTTGAAGTCATATGTTTATAGAGTTCTTTGAATGACTTAAATTAACATTTTAAGAAATAATAATGCTATCGCACATTCAAATTTCACAAGTAACCCGATGTCATACGTAAATAGAAGGGAAACGGAATCCAATGAAAAAACATAAATTAATTGTAAAATATATGAACACAACCGTAAACGTTTTACGAAAGAATTTGGGAGTAAATAAAATTAAGATAATAATCAGAGACGACATAAATTAACAGAGATGAAAAAAATGTATTGAAAGAAATTCATACAACCTCAAATACAAATAAATAAGAATGAAATAAAAGAGTGTAATTTAAATTGTAAAATTATCACCAAGTCTCTATTTATTTTTTGTCTTTTTGTTATGCTCGCGCTTTTATTTCACACGGCAACAAGAATTGCGTCTCTTTTTGCATGTGTATCTGTACAGCAAAACGGTTATAGAATTTCTTGTAATATCTGTACAGATCGGGTTGCTCTTTTTCCTCGTCGATAAAAGAGGAAACATAGTCCCCCGTTGTTTCGCTGCGGCTTCTCTATTAATACCAAACATATGGCAACCTTGACCGCTCTTTTTACAGTCAATCCTTTCGCTGTTCCCGCCGACGCGACGGGTGATTACCGGTCATACACAAGAGTTCACTGTAGACAGCACACACGTACACTTACGCCCTTCCTCTACAAGCGAAGGCGAATAAACACTATGTATCTCAGATGTCAAGAACGAAGGGTTTCCACGAATGTATAACACAGTGTAACGTGCTCTAAGGGACACGGGATCTGACGAAACTTGCCGCCGGGAGCGGGGTGCTCGAACACAGCACACCGTGTGCCGTCGGATCTTAGGACGGGAGGAAGTACACGCCGGAGCGCGCACAGAGACGGGGGAACAGGAAACGTGCTGCTAACACAGCGTGGGAAGAAGAAAGCGCGGCTGGCCGCTGTGGTCGAACCAAAGTTTAAGTTATAAGGTCCCTTTAGGATACGGAAATTAGGAAAATTTAAATATGAGCCTTATTATACTAATCAAAAAATAAATAAATAAATAAATAGAAAAATTTCATGATGCCAAGAGAAATGCCTAATTTGCGACACAGTTAGAATCTTCCCATGACTTGTAACCAATCTCTTCTCTGCTGCCATTTTAAATATCTCTGAAGTCTTTATGTTTTATCCTCAGTCTCAATGTCACTATCGCCATCGTCGTAGAAGTCAGCGTCTTCACCTGGATGACTGTAAGAATTCGAAATTGTTGACGTTGAAACTTCATCATCTTCAAGCTTGCTTTTTAAGAGTCCATCATTTTAACAAAAGTATGGGCGATCTATTTTAATTCGGATATAATGTATTCTCACTAATCACGGTGATGATACTGAAACTGACGTTACGTCCGTTCGTATTCACGCACGCCATCCTCACCCCCTTCCCTCTCCCTTAGTTTTTCTCCCTGCTTCCCACTCTCCTACCCAACAGTTTTTTTTCAGATAGTATATGGGTGCTAACTTGTGTCGTGCACATTCCTCCCCTACCTTCCCCTCCGCGCATGCGCCATAGCTTTGAGTGAGGCCTATATAAGGGCTGGATTCGCTAATTTGCTTCTTCTTCGATGTCAGTAGGACGTTAACTTACTTAGTTTCATTTGCAGAGGGGCAGTCGTGTCCGTTAACGTATATTCTGTTAGGCAACTTAAGTTCATACTTGTAATCTTATGCTGTAATTATTTAAGTTGAGGTGTTATCCGCTTAGATTCATGCAGCATCGCGTAACCTCTTGGATTAGGATTTGAAATCACGTGTTATTTAAAGGATAATTTAAATTATTTCAGACACCCTAACCTTGCAGACGTGCTTAAGTCTAACCTTTTATTGCGCAGCTGTTCGTTCTTGTAACTCTCATTATTATGGCTTTGGAGTAACGCTTTCTTGCATTTATTTGATTGAACGCGTGCGTGCAAATATGGTTTATTTTATGCTGCGTGATGAAATTAAGTCTTGCTGAATGTCAAACTTTCACCTAATTTTGCATGGTCCAAGGGCCACTAATGTGACCGAGAGAGTTTTACTTGTCTCAAGTTGGGTTTAAATGCGAATCCTCGACGTGAACTGTTTTGTATAGCTTTTTAATGTGGGTGGTGACGAATATTTACGTGAGTACTTAATTGCGTTAAATTGTTTGCGTGTAATTTGTAGGGTTGCCACCCAAGTGCCTGTTTTTGGCCGTAACTTTTGTCTTAGTCAGTTTGCGTTGTTATGATTATTTATTTGAAATTCACGTCTTGAGATTCTAGTGTCGCTACTTGATCGGATTATGTCCCTTTTCGAGGAATGTTGCGTTTGTTTACGTCAGTAAACAATCTATGTCTCCATCTATGCCATACAATCTATGTCTCTAAGTATCATTTGTAAGTATTAACGTGAGCTTTGTATTTAATATTTGTGCGTACTTTAGCGTCAGCTCCGCTAATTGTTTGCGAATTGTTTTATCTTGGCTTCCATGACCTTGAATCAGCGTGACGTTGCGCGCTTTCAAATACCTTAGAGTCTTATAAAACAGCAATATTGATTATCATTTCCGTTTAAAATTGTGTCTCTTGCTAGCTCGCCTTGACGTTGCAATCTTTGTAATATTATTAAATTGTACATGATATTGATACCTCAATTTTCTTATGTTGCCTATTTGAGGGCCGTATCCCATGTCATAAATATATATGAGAAATTATATATATATATATATATATATATAAATCAGGTTTTGCCTGTCGATGATCATTGAATCCTACACTTGTTACATTTGTTACCTACCCAAAACGTTTAATGTAGCTACTCATAAACAATGGTACTTGCATTATCACTTGAAGAAATATATACATACCACTATACCTGCCCCGCCTCTCCGTTCCAGCACGGAGCTCCCTGTGTTGTGTTTTCTGTGCTATTTGCGCACAGGTTTGTATTCCCTAGGGTCGCCTTGGCTCCTAAGTGGCTTTGGTTTCAGTCTTCCTTCAATTTAAGTTACTTGTAGATCAGGAGAACTATGAACACAGTCACGTTCCAGACAAGGAAGGTTATTTACATCAAACAGCACAGTCTTCTCTAGAATAATACCTACATCGTTGTCCTGTATCTTGTTATTTTGCATGGCTTTGCAAGTTCTGCCGTGTCTTTTTAAGCTATCAATTCGTGTAAACAACCTGCTGCACCGATCACAGCTTAATATTTTGCATAGTAGGTTTTTAACACAATTATACTTCTCGTGTTATCTAGCATTCTTTCTTAGTAAAAATTTTGCTGCAGAAATTACACCTCGATACAACTTTAAGCAACGAATCAGTATTAATTTTAGCTTCTGTGACTTATACCAGATGCATACTAAGATTTTTAATTAGAAACAGAAAATAAAACACGCATAGGTATGAGTAATCTATCAGCGAGATTAAATTTTCCATTTGAAAGATTCAAGACCAAGTTATTCGGCTTTTCAACAACAGATGTCGCCACATGTTGCGTGGAGGTAAATATTATTAATTTTTCACGTGGGATGCAGGATGCTCACTCACATTCGTAAGAGAAGGGGGACTTCACTACGCCTTGAGGGAAAGGGGGATAGTCTTGCATGAAAGTTCTTCTCAGCTGTCTCAAGGCAAAGCAATCGACTGAGTAAATATTTTTTTTGTTTTGTTTGAATTCCACCTGACTAAAATATTATTAGTTTTAATTTGGTGACATGAATTCACTAATTAAATTGAACTCTGAAGAAAACTACTTGCTTAATATGAAAAAAATTACATTTTGGGATTGTTTTCTCAAAAATAAACTGAAACACTAGGATAACAGTAGCAGAAGTCTCGAGAGGAATAACCAGGAGCAACAAATAAAGCTCTGTGAATCACAAAAAATTAAATTATGAAAAAAATTCCAAAAAAATTCTGGCTTGTGCTACAACTCTATCCTTGCTGAACAAAAGTTGTTTTGTTATTTTTAATATAATTTTTCGTGTTTCACTGAGCTTGATTTAGCAAGACGTACTTTGATTTTCTCTAAGTGCTTCTAGTTATTCCTGGCGAGACTTATATTGGTTTTCTTCGTGCCCTCCCGGTTATTCCTTTGCGAGACTTCTGCTGTTATTCTCCGATTGTTTCTGGTTATTCCTGAGAAAAACAATCCGTGCATAGGGGTTCTTTTTCGAATTAGACAAGCAATTGTATTCAGAGTTTCTTTGGATTCGTGAATTTCTGTTACCAAATCAGCATTTACAAAAATTTTAATAAGGTAATTCAGATAAAAGTGATTCATTACTCAGGCGATTACATTGTACTGAACAACTGATAAGCAATATCATGTAAGACAATTTTTCTTCCCCTTAACGTCTAGCGAAGCCGTTCTTTCTTGCGATCGTTAGTGAGCATCCCACATCCCACATGAAAGAGCGACTGCCTGTACAACACATCAAATAAAATATTTATTACTCAGTCGTTTACTATGCTTTTAAACAGCTGAGAAACACTATCATTTCTCTTTCCCTTGAGTTCTAGGGAAGCCATCCTCTTGCGATCTTGAGTACGCATCCCGCATCCCACATAAAAAAATAATGTTTACCTCAACACAATATGTGGCGGTATCTGTTGGCAACAATCTGAACTACTTACAACAAGTTCTATTGCATGAGAGAAATCAACTCTCGCTGCTGAATGGGGCTATAAGTAGCCACACAGAAACTTGTAGACTTGTAGCCTCGTAGGCTTATGGCCTCGTAGTCTTGTAACCTTTTTAGACGTGTAGCCTCATAGCCATGTAGCCCTGTAGTCTTGTAGCCAAATGTCGTTAGAGCAGTGGGAGTCAAACACAATTTGAGTCAAATACAGTTAGAGCAGTTGGAGCCTACCGTATATGGGCAGACGTATCCTACTAATAGGATCGCATCCTACTGAATGAATATTCGTGTAAATGTATGCTCTTTTCGTTAAATGCGCGTAGTCGAGACTGTAGTATTGTATCATAATGATGGGATCGTATTCTAACTATTGGATCGTATCCTTTTAATGAGTTCATATCCCTTTGATATCGTATCCCTCTGATCAGATTTTATCCGTCTGATGAGATCGTATCCCTCCGATGAGATTGCATCCCTTTGATGAAATCGTATCCCTTTGATGATACTGTTTTCTTTTGATGAGATCGATCCCCTCTGTTCTAATTGTATCCCTATGATGAGGTCGTATCCTTACTGGTGGGTTCGTATCCTACCAAGTTGAATTTTCGTCCAATTTTCATTGACTGTGCATTGTCAAGTCTGTAGTCATGTCATGATTTAAATGTTCGGCGAGTATCGAAAAAATGTCTCGTGGTTTGGATTCGCTTGGATCATATGAAGATCTTCTTTGGGGATGATCTGTTTATGCCATATGGCCTGGGTTAGACTCTGTGTTAGATCACATGCACTAAAAAAATTTCGGTCGAAGGTTATAAGTAGTACCTATAGAAATGGGTCTCCGAGTTCAGGTTCCAGGTTGAGGAGCCTGAGGTGCCAACAACCATTTTAAATTGTGACATCATTGTTGCCATCTTGAAAGATGATATTAGAATTCACATTTTCGTAATTGTCGTTATCTTGGATTATGACATCATGGTGGCAATTTTTGATGACATCATGCTGGCCATTTTGTATTCCACCATTTTGTTTTATAGAATTTTATACCATATTGGAATCTACTATGTTTAATTATCACATCATTGTTGCACTTTTTATTATTCACACCACCTTGGATGTGTATTATTCTATCGTTACAAATTTCGCAGCTACCACCATATTTATAAAATAGGTAATTTTTAAGCTGGAAAACTAAATATTTTAAAATTTATAAATAATTAATTATTTAAATTTTAAATGAAAAAGTATCAAACGTACTGGTTTTAACATGGCGAGATAATTTTATTGAGCTTGTCGAGGTAATTTGGTTAAAAATGGTGACAGATCCTTTTTCCATGAAAGCCACCAGTAAACTGACCTCCCACCACTAATGCCAAGGTACATATTACATCAGTCAGTATAATATCATGGCAGCCATCTAATGGTCTGCCATGATTTCGTCTACTGGAGGTCACTATCTCATTATCGAATGTTAGAGGGCGCTGCCAAAATATTAGTTTAATTTTTACCTGCTAAGAGTTCAGAATAATTTTTTTACCACGAAATCCTCCATCTTGTCATTCGTCTTGGACACATTTTGGAATTCTGTAATTATTTAGCTATAAATTCGGGGGGGGGGGGGGGGAATCAAAAACCATCAAAAAAATCACTTGTTAAAATAATTGTATACAGTGCTTAGTTTTATCCTTGACTAATTCAAAAGAAAATTAATTCCAAATACCACAAAATTAACAGGTTTAAGGAATAAAACAAAAAATCACAAATAATACATGCATTACATAATTTATACTCTACTAGAAGTACAAAAAAAGAAAGACGGGCATTATTAGCTTTTCTGGATTTATGCATTTGCTACCCACCAATTAAAGTGAGGTGGGAAGCCCCGCCACTTGACTCAGAATGGTCCGTTTCTTCGTTTGAGAATCATCTCCACCAAGTACACATCGGGATACATCATCGTAGGCTGACCCTCTACAGCACAGAAGCCTCCGTGAATAGGCTTGTGGTCAAAATCTTCGAGGGTCCTAGGCTCCGATTCGCGAACGTTGGTCACATGGAAAAGTTCGGGACTACAATTCGCTGTGAAACCTTTCTCGAAGATGCCTTTCTGCTTGGAGAACCGAACATTGTCACCAACTTAGCTTTACGCTTTCGTGGATATTTTATCTTCATGTTGTAAAACACTGTTTGAAGGATGTGATAATCCTTTATGTATTTGGGCTTCATTTTCGGGAATGAATAAACAATGAAATTGTATTCACTTTCTAGTTTGGGCAAAATATCCAAAAACTTGTAATTTAAGTTAACCATGAACTGTCGCCACTTGTTGGTGCGCAAAGTTCTGTTAAACCTTTCGTCAACATAACTAAATGTAGAGCAGTGTTTGATGCCAAAATTCTTAATTAAAGCTTTGAAGTTTGCACTGTATAATTCTTTGCCAAGATGTATGTTCATGTGTCACAGTACTAACCCATCTCGCAAAAGGTCTTCATGGGCTTGATTACGTCGGTCGCATTCTTCGATTTCACAGGTATGGCCCAAGCGAACTTGCAATACACATCGATGGTCATCAATATGTACTTGAAACTTATATTCATTCGGTAATATGGTATCATCTCAACAAAATCCGCATGGATTAAATCATAAAGTCCACGCAATACGATTTTGCGCCTAAGGTATTTTCGTTTTGCAGGAGCGAAAAGTTTGCGAGCGATTCTAATTCGACTTATTTATTTAGCCAGCTTCCCTCTGTTCTTCGAGTATGGAGACTATTTTGTTGTTGTGCGAATAATTTGCTGCATTAAGCTTTGTTCAGCAGCAGACTCAAACGATTAATCAATTCGTTGGGTCGTTCCAAAGCACATAATAAAAGTTCAGACCCCATTCTAGTTTTTTTTTTTAACTTCACCATGTAGCCTACTGTTATTTAATTGAAGAGATTAGCGAGAATGTCAATTTTTTCTTGATATTTGTCGATATATATATATATATATATATATATATAACTTTCTAGAAACCTTTAGTTTCGAACCTCTAGGTTCCCTGCCAAACATCAATTCGTACAGACCTGGAATTCAATGTGTTTTGTACTCTGCTACACTTGTGACATTTCCTGGTAAAAAGTATATTACATTAGCACCGAGGAACCACTTATGTTTTCTGTAAACTCTGTAGGTCGTGTCATTATCCCGGCATGTGAAAGATCTCAGGTATGGCCAGACCTTTACATTAACTTGGATTCCGCATTTCTATAATTTTTTCTTGTGCACAGACTCTGTACTTGCCAAGTCCTTTTCTTCTGGTTCTTTTTTTTTTCCTTTTATTTGCAGTAGACATCTCGTAATCAACTTCTTTATTCACACTGATTGGTGGTTCTTCCTTATTTTTAAGTTCGTTGAGACGAATAGTGATTGGTTAAATATCACTTCATTTTCCATTTCACATGCAAGTCTAGTTCTTCTAGCAAATATATATTTTTCATGAACAGACTGTATAGCGCGATGAAGGTCACTGGCCAAGTCCGACATTGCACTGGCTGAAAAAAATATTGCAAGACATCCTTTCATAATTTTTATTCGTCTGTATAAACTTCTTCCCTATGATTAGCAAGAGCTTTATTTCGTTTCCAATGAGGTTAATGATGATTCAAGCTTCTTTGAAGAGCCCTCAGATCGTTGTGTCTTTGTGCATTCGATACTTCGATCATGTCACGATTTCGAGAATCTGAGGCTTCCACTTGCTGGTCGATGGCTAGCAAGTAATTCATTTTTCGTACTTTCTACTTTTTCAGCCAGTGCCAAAATGTATTTCCGCAAATCGGCATCGTGAAACTCGAGAACAGTATGCTGTTCGGTATTGTGACTGCTACGGCCAAATTTCGAAATGCTATTATTCATGTTAACGATAAATGTGTCGAAACCTTGTCTGTACCTGCCTTTGTATGGAGGTCAGTCTTTGATTATAAGTAGTAATACGTGATTATTTCTCCAGCACAGGGAGCAAATATCATTGAATCCCTTAAACGTTATGTTGGTATTTTCGTGATCGTCATAAGCATTACGTAAATTGCGAAAAAGTACTATAACATTCGCATTGTCACTTAGCAGTTGCTGCGGAATATAACTGTATGTCTGATACAGGTAAATTCAGTCAACTATAGCATGTCTTCCCATGGAAATGTACTCTTGAATATCGTCTTGCTTCTCACACACGAAGTAAGAACCAAAATCACGTTGGTGCAGGACAAGTTATTTCGCTGATAAATAATCTGCCTTTTGAGCTTCACATTTCAGGCTAGAGTCTGTGGCCCACAAATGAAACTAGTATAAAGACTAGATCGAGGTGAAGTTAGCATAAATTCTCTTTATGAGAAGTGCAAAGAGCACAATATTGCCTATTCCCTCAGCGAGGTTTTGGAATCGAGGCATTAAGTTGACGAGGTACTAGCACAGGAAGCCGAAGACATAAGTAAATCGTTGATGAAGACTAGAAGAAAAAATTGCAGTGTGGAACATATTCAAAATCATGAAGGTTAAGACTAAATTAGGATAAGGTATTGGTTGAGCCAGCCCCACAAACCAAGCGTAAGACTGGTACAGGCGTGCAAAAAGCTAAGCCAAAAAGACAGATTCTCAACAAAAAGTTTACTGGTGGATTTATACTGCTAATTTTACCGGCATTGGGCGTCCTCAACGGCCTCATCGAAGCTACGAGTGGTATAGTGCAGGCAGTCAACACTTCTAAGAATAAGTGTTTAGTGATGTGAATTGCCCCACTTTAACATTTTTGGATGTGTCCCCTACTGTGTCACTGTTAGTATTAGCGATACCTAATCCTGTGGTGTAGGCACCGCTCGGCGCTCTGTAAGTCTGAAGCCATATGTATAGGAAACCCGGCACGCAGCTAAGAAAAAAGTGTCACAGTGTAAAAAAATCCTCCAATATCAACATCGGATATAACATCATCGAATTCCACCACTGTCAGGTGCAACCAGAAGTTTATATGAGAATGTTCTAAGCTGTCTTGATAGCTGCTTAAGATGAGTATATAAGGGCCTGATTTCAAAGAGGAAACGGAAGAAGTTCGCGCGGATGCCGCCCCAATGCTCCGACTCGCCATACTACGTCATGCTGCTAGTCATCGCTGTTTGGTGATATAATATTTCGCCGAGTTCTGCGGGTGATAGAAAATATTCACAAGGGATCGCAGCAGGAAGAGTTGAAAATTATTATAAGTCCGGTTTGGATATTAACGTAGATTTTCAAACTTATAATGCTAGTCTGAATGTCTACGAATATAATTGCAAGATCTATTTCCCCAAAAGCGATGAAACCGAATCAAGAAATACAGTTACATGTTGGATCTTACTAAATTGACATTATTGCAAATTACATCAAGGAAAAGTTATCACAGGATGTAGAATTTCAAATGTGTGGAAACCCAAACACTCAAAAAAGAAATTCTAACATGCAGTGAAACTTTTGACTTTACGAAACCTAGGACTATAATTACAATGAACGGATTCGAACCAAAGATTTAAGCTGCAGGAAAAATGTACAAATATACGCATGCACTAAACAAATTTCCCATGAATGGCATACGAATAAACTGAAATTCAGCAAGTGGAATACATCTTAACAGAAGACCAAACAACATTCTTCACGAGTTTTCGCCAATGGTCCCGCCAGGATATAAATTGTTTGAAGTGCCACAGAGTATCATTTACATTCATTCGCTGTGAAAAGCGCAGACGAAGTATATCGTTAGAATCGTTGACCAGCGAGGACGCTTGGTAAATGTTCGTTATGAAGAACTTATATAAGGGCTGTACTTGGATCTATAGGCATAAAGTAGAGTTATAAAAGAAATCGCATTGGCACGCAAAAGACCAATTCTCACCAAACATCGGTGCATTAACACCTGATAGAGTAAGCTTTCTTCTCAGTATTGGACAGTATTAGACAAGTGCCAAATAAATATGGAAGACAACATTCTCAATGTGGAAGTCTTAGTAATATTTGATGACAGCATTACGAAAATGGAATTGCATGAGTACCAGCCTATTCTGCTCGGGCCATACGCCCAACCTTCTGAAGTACGCATTGCTGTACAGCACCAAGATAAATGAACTTTAACTTTGCAGTCCTTTCTAAATATAAGAAGAATGCTGCCAAAGGAAGATGACATACACACAAGCAACGACGACAATTTCCAACAATGGTTTTTCTCATCTAATCAAGCACATTACATAACGTCAAGCTATACCAGAAAAGAGACGTGGGCATAACTCTCGCTATGAAAAATTACCTTTCACTCCCGCCAAAAGAACTGTCTGCTGCAAAGATGACTGGCTGGGCTTGAAAGATACAGCAATGTTAGCATTACAAAATATTCTCACAATTATAACATATCAATATAATATATAAAAATAATCTATAATATAATATTAAACCTCAAACGTTTATGCATCGTTACAAAGAAGCGCCAAGTGATTGCACACAACAGGCCTCTTAACACTACCATTCGACCCATGTACAATCATCACACATCACGACTTCGCGCATCCTATAACGATAAGACTACTCCCAAATATATTGTCACGTGGCACCTAGCCGGTGCCACCACCATTTCTGTCACGATTCACCTTCAGAGGGGGGGGGGGCGAGAATCGTAGCTCTTTACATAGAAACAACTCGCTTGGCATCAACTAGTCTTAACTTCATAAAATACTTTACTGTACCTAGGATCATAGGTTCGTCATCCCGTACAGGATGTCTGGTGAGAGCTGAACTAAGGAGATTTTGCAAAATAACATAATACTTAATTAAAATTATTTTATTCTTAAAGTCAAATACTCAACATCATTTTAAAGAACATTTAAATAGCGGGATTACAATTTAAAACAATAATCTCTTTACTTCCTTAACGATTGAACGACCTTACAAGAGAGAGAATGAGAGAACTTCACTAAACACTTCCCTAGTCCTTCCGAATACCTCAAATCATAATTAATACTTAAAATTAAAACAAAGATAAGTCCATACTCACATTTTCCGAAAAGCCTTTCTTGATCGATTACTTTAAAAAAAATAACGTAGGGGCCTCTCCTGCCCTTGAAATCCCGAACGAACATTACATTTTAAAAACTATGACGCGTGACCCCTGACGAGGGCCATAGCCTCCGCCCGAAAGCTTGAATTCCTACATCACGAACGAACTAACAACTCGTGACCACAGGTGAGACGCATAGCCTCCGCCTGAGTGAGCCTGAATTCCTACATCACGAACGAACTAACAACTCGTGACCACAGGTGAGACGCATAGCCTCCGCCTGAGTGAGCCTGAATTCCTACATCACGAACGAACTAACAACTCGTGACCACAGGTGAGACGCATAGCCTCCGCCTGAGTGAGCCCCGAGTCACCACTCACTTGCGCTTAAATTCGCGCGCCCTGCCGCGCCTACCATAACAAAAGCTCGTTATTGAAGTCAAATTTACTAAACAACTAACTAGAACATCTGGGAAGACTACCCCCCCTCTACCCCAATGTGCAGGCCACACCGCGCGGCTTGTTACGACAGCGCGCCCCAGTAACTGCGGCCCGTGGCTGCGCCAGCGCGCGGCCAAACAAACAAACAAAATTCTGCAAGCCCGCAGCGCGCCGCGCCGCCCCGTGCCCCAATTACATGGTCACGCCACTTGCGCTGACGAGTGAACAGAGCAGCCAGCCCAGAGTCCCGTCAGTAAAGTCCCCAAATTTGATTTCAACAACCCTGCAAAATTTCAACCCGCGACATAACCCTCCCCTCACAGAGCTCGAGCCCCATCGAGCTACCTCAAAATTACAAATTGTCTTTTTCCATTAAACCATAACTATAAATTCCTCATTTCACAAAAATAATAATTTTCTTAGTTCCTTGCTGTCTGAACATACATCTAGATTCTGCATAAGATTTATTTTAAAACAACAAGTATTCATAAAATTAAATGTAAAACTTTTATCTGGTTTGTTCTCACAGGAACCTTCAGAGGCTCGAGTTCTCAATTCTAAAAAAATTGTTCTGTTAGTGAAGCTCTCTTTACAAATTAAATTACTGTTCTTAGTTTCTCAGTATTCGTTAAACAATGTGCAAATTCTTGATAATTATTATTATTTTTTTTTTTCGGTTTCCGTTTATTACCATACTTCTTTCGTTCTTCAAAAAAAATTAAGTGTCCTTACAGTGTTTCAATTAATTAAACTCTTATCTCGTGAAGGTTGGTGCAACTCCTCGAAGTTAGTGTTGTCGAGAAGAGTAGCTCCCTGGGCTGGCCATCAGCAAACACCACTCAACTCCAACAGCTACTGGACTGGCTTCCAGGGCAGCTCACAACTTCTCCCCACATCTGCTTCGGAGTTGTGCCATCCTCATCACGAACAGATTACAATTCTGAAACATCATCAACAGGCATTACCATCACGCCTGACAAATACAAAACTAACTACTAAACTGCAATCGATGGGCAAGGATGCAAACACACAAAAAAATAAAATTAATTAATTCAACTGCTAACATAAAGTATCCCACCCTTAGCATAATCTAATCAGGCAAATAATTTGATAGGAAAAACTTAAGGAAGGGAAACATGACCTCCAATGATTTTCCCTAACTCTTGAGTCTTGATCTTCTCTATACAGCAAATAGTCCCCACGAAGTAACTGGGTTGAAGGTCAGTTCACATGACCCACCCATAACCTCTTCTACTCTTCTTTTCTTCTGGGGGCAACCACAATGCCCACCAATCTCTCTCCATGGTGCCGAACCAGCTATCCCATGAGAGTAAACAACGTAGTCAATAGAAGCGCAGAGGGGAAACACCAATCTCTGGCTTGTCGAGTCATAAAACTGCTTTATCTTCTTCTTCTTCTGAGTAAAAATATCTGACTAACCTTGCTTCTATTCTTCCAAACAGTAAAAGTTCATCAGGTATCTTCATAAAAAAACATTCTAACTAATAATAAGTCTTCTTTTTCTTCTTTTTTTTTTCTGTTAGATGTAATAGAAGGCCATGTTAGGGAGGTTATAGGGAAAAAGAGTGGCCAATTCCCACCCCATCACCCACCTAGATCATGACTAATTAACTTTTAAACTTTCTATTTCAAACAAATAAAAAAAAACATTTTTTTTTATTCAAACTTTTAAACTATAATTACTTTTACTTCATAACCTCAAAAGCTAATCAATAATTCTAAATGAAATTGTGATTTACTGCATCCTTGTTCCATCCGATCTGTTTGTTTATAACCTTTCTTGTAAAGTATAAAATTTTCAAACATTACTAATTCAAAAAAAAGTAAATTCTGGTGTCCTTCGAGTTACAATTAAATTTACTATTTCTTAGCTTGAAATAATTTAAGTTTTCAGAACTATTTCATTGTCTAATTCACAACACCTAAAAATCAACTCAAAACAACAAATCATCAAAATCAATAAGATCATCTGACCTACCTATCAGTACGGTGAACTTGAACTGTTCGTACACATTTATAATAAGCTATTGTATTTAAATTCCAACCTAAATAAGGTTTAAAAAAAACTACTAATCCCTCTGTAAATTAAGAAAATTAACTTTAAAAATTAAACTTAAGGTATTAGTTCTTTTTGACAGCTACCACAACTCACTAGTTCCATTACATTACTATAACCTAAAAAGTTCTGTAAATAATGTTTATAACAAAAAAAAACTCCAGTTACTGTCTTCCATAAAAAAAAATAAAACTTTACATGACCTTATTAATCTCCACTTGTAAGTCCATGGCTGCCAGCTTTCTCTTCTCTTGAATCTTCAGTCTTGGCTCTTGTTTCAGTGATCTTGTATCTTGTCTCTCGAACTCTTGTCATCTTGTAAACTGGACTGCTACTCAGCTCATCTTAAGGAATCTGTAACAGTTTCAAAAATACATGTTAATTTAAATTACATAATTCCTGTTCTTTGGTCCTAAAAAAAAAATTGTATTATTAGTACACATTACCCTGAAACAACATTATTATTCATTGTTTATTACTTAAAAAAAAAATGCTTTACCATAAAATCCTTTTTTGTTCTTTTCATTAGGCCTATTTATTTTCCTTCTTCTTAATTAAATTCTGCTTCAAATGTTAATCCTAACTTAAGACCTACCATCTATTTATTATTCATTACCTACATTATTTATGTTACCCTAAAATTCCCATAAGTTTCTAATACTTCCTATCAAAGACATTCTCTCTAAAAAAAAATTTACTTGTGACTCTTAACTTAACAAACTTAAAAAAAACTTTTACACTAGACTTAACTTATTATTCATTCTTAGTTACTAAATTTCTATATGTAAACTTTAGTACTTACAAACAAAAACTGCCTATTTCTCTCTACCTCTTAATCTCTTTCAATTATTACAATAATAATGTTACCTTGCATCTTTAAACTTTCTTCTTTTCAATTAAATTAGACATCTCATAACAATAAAAATTCTGCCTATACTCTTCTTATGGGTGTACAACCCAACAACAAAATTTCAAATTCTCAAGTTTCCTTATATTTAAATTATGCAATACAAATAACCTCTGTGGTGCCTGTACCCTTTTAGGCCTACCACCTTCTCCTCTCACAGCATAACTCTTATTCCTCGGGGTCTGTATTCACTGTTCCAAATCAAATATCTCAAATAAATTAAAAACAAATTTATTATTTTAAGAAAACAAAAATTTACATTGACTTTACTATGGAGCCTGGAAATCTCAATGTCCCACAGCAGCTAACATGACTAAATCCCATGGAACCCCAGGTTTACATAACCTGTGCCCAAAAATTTAAGCATACCAGGCTTTCTCTGCACTGGTTTTACAGCATCACACACTATTTAGGGCCCCTGATCTGCCATCAGTCCCAAGGAGCTTTCCCACAACCCCTCTCTACACAAGCGCCTACCGCATTCCTCTCAATTGGCTATCGGTTTTACGGCATTCTTTTGGGATCCGACCATCAAGTTAGGGCTAATCGAACACTAAACCTCCATACTTCCAAACTAATGTAAATCAATTAAATTTTCTCTGTAATTTCTTAAAATCCAAATAAAAATTATTCAAACATGCCCAAGAAACTTTCAAAAAAAATTCATAATCTTATCTTCAAACCCTTAAAATAAAAATAAATAGATTACTCTGTTTTCTCCTTAATAACTGTAAACTGTCAACAAATATTATGTCGTAAATTTAACTATGCTTACTGACTCTTAATCAAAAAATCTCATTTGTCCTAATTAATAAACAACCGATTTCCTTAAAATCTCACTGTATCTCTCACACTCAAACTCCACTGGCTGAATATCTCAATAAATTCAAAAACAATTATCTAAACTCTTAAAGAAATTCCTCCCCAATTATTCAAATTACTTCACATTATTTTATTTCATTACTTAAAACACCTTACTCAAAAAAATTAATTAATTCCCTTCCATTATTATTTGACCAGAAAAACTTTCTCATTAATTAATTTATTAAAATTCAATTTCACATTAGGCAAGTACACTAACTCTCTACAGCAATGTTTCTCATTTCCCTCCTTCCTAACTGAATCCAATCTTACTTAACCTCCAGGGAATTTACCTCACAAAATAACCAAAAATTTCACTGTAGTGCCTATCTGCTATAGGCCCACTACACAACAAGGGATTCTAACCCCACCAACAAACTTCATTGAAATGGTACCCTATCCCATACAGGATAGCCACTTCGGTACTACCATGGGGAACTCCTGCCCCAAACTACTCACAACTCTCAGGATTCTCCTGACCCTTAATTCCGTAGTCAGCCCATCTCCTATGGTCTGCGCTACAATTCCCTTTCTTCCCAGGGACACAACACCTCACCTTAGGGTCCCTCGCCTTAAAGAAAACATTAATTTTCTCTGTTCCCTTGGAGTAAATTCCCTCTACACACAAAAACTATCCTTCCCAGTTTTCTCAATGCTTATCGATTTTATAGTGTACCTCCTTAATAATGTTTACAAATCCCAAAAAAATATTTTTAAAACCGAGGTAGAATTTAACTAACAAAAACATAAACAACTTACAACGAAACACTTCTAGCCTATACATCATACACTTCTTAAATTAAATTACTTACATACTGAAAGTTCCTCTTCTTCTAAAACACACTTAAATTTAAATTTATTTAACCAATAGTCTATTTTCTTATCGCTAAGTTACCGTACAGCTGATCAAAACAAGGTCACGGCCTGTCCACGTCTCCGTATGAGCCCGTGACGTCACCGAATTCCATCAGGTGCGCCAACCCTCGCTTGCGGTTCCTCCGTTCTCCGCTAGGTCTCAGCACCTCCCCGTCACGTGTTCATTCTGCCACGTCCACTGACGTGTCGTTCTGAAACAACTCTCAACATTTTTCTAATTAAAACAAAACATCACTATAAATTCTATAACTCTCTTTTACATAAACTCTCGTTTTCTTTTTAATTCCTTTCTAACGTTTATCCTTCCCTCGACTGATTTAATTCGTACGTCTCGTCTCCTACGCGCACGAAAACAAAACAAACTTCACTTGAAAGTAATTCCTATTTACGAAAAAAACTTTATTTTAAATTTTAACTCTCTTAACCTACAATCTTAAAATTAATTTCAATTAAATTAAACCACTTGCATTATCTCTATTAATCATTTAAATTATAACGTATTCTCCTCACGTAAAAATCCCCGATATAAATCTACAATAAATTCAACGACTTAAAACAACTTATCACTATAAACTTTATCCTTACAAGTATCCTCAAATAAACATCTGTTACGTCAAAAAAAAAATCTCAAAGACTTCCTCCACTATAGACTAAAATTCCGTAATCCTCTCCTCAAGTAAACTCTTAATAACCTGCTATCAGAAGCTGAAACTAACTTAATAATAAACATAAAAATCTACCTCTCTCTCTCTCCAGAAATAGAACCTATCCGGCGAACTCTACCATTTCTGTCACGTGGCACCTAGCCGGTGCCACCACCATTTCTGTCACGATTCACCTTCAGAGGGGGGGGGGGGGGCGAGAATCGTAGCTCTTTACATAGAAACAACTCGCTTGGCATCAACTAGTCTTAACTTCATAAAATACTTTACTGTACCTAGGATCATAGGTTCGTCATCCCGTACAGGATGTCTGGTGAGAGCTGAACTAAGGAGATTTTGCAAAATAACATAATACTTAATTAAAATTATTTTATTCTTAAAGTCAAATACTCAACATCATTTTAAAGAACATTTAAATAGCGGGATTACAATTTAAAACAATAATCTCTTTACTTCCTTAACGATTGAACGACCTTACAAGAGAGAGAATGAGAGAACTTCACTAAACACTTCCCTAGTCCTTCCGAATACCTCAAATCATAATTAATACTTAAAATTAAAACAAAGATAAGTCCATACTCACATTTTCCGAAAAGCCTTTCTTGATCGATTACTTTAAAAAAAATAACGTAGGGGCCTCTCCTGCCCTTGAAATCCCGAACGAACATTACATTTTAAAAACTATGACGCGTGACCCCTGACGAGGGCCATAGCCTCCGCCCGAAAGCTTGAATTCCTACATCACGAACGAACTAACAACTCGTGACCACAGGTGAGACGCATAGCCTCCGCCTGAGTGAGCCTGAATTCCTACATCACGAACGAACTAACAACTCGTGACCACAGGTGAGACGCATAGCCTCCGCCTGAGTGAGCCTGAATTCCTACATCACGAACGAACTAACAACTCGTGACCACAGGTGAGACGCATAGCCTCCGCCTGAGTGAGCCCCGAGTCACCACTCACTTGCGCTTAAATTCGCGCGCCCTGCCGCGCCTACCATAACAAAAGCTCGTTATTGAAGTCAAATTTACTAAACAACTAACTAGAACATCTGGGAAGACTACCCCCCCTCTACCCCAATGTGCAGGCCACACCGCGCGGCTTGTTACGACAGCGCGCCCCAGTAACTGCGGCCCGTGGCTGCGCCAGCGCGCGGCCAAACAAACAAACAAAATTCTGCAAGCCCGCAGCGCGCCGCGCCGCCCCGTGCCCCAATTACATGGTCACGCCACTTGCGCTGACGAGTGAACAGAGCAGCCAGCCCAGAGTCCCGTCAGTAAAGTCCCCAAATTTGATTTCAACAACCCTGCAAAATTTCAACCCGCGACAATATCAAACGAGTATATGCCTACAAACATGGGTTAAAATATTAATGTACTACATATACGAAGCATCCTACAATACAGGAGCCGCAGTACGACCCGAAAACAAGCCCACTTCTTCACAAAGATATGCGACGGTACCAACTAAAAACCCTAGACTCAAACATAAAAAAAAGCGAAGGTACAACGCAAATGGTCAAAACGACTCGGCCTAGCATAAACACCAAACAAAACGCGAACAATACAAACCATAAACCAACATGATTTTATACAACCCGCGAGAATTAACAAACCACTTGTGACACCAAGAGTCTTGCCCACAGTCGCTTCACGACACAAGAGTTTCAATAAAAAATAAAAGCAAACCTACGAATGAGCGCGGTTATGCAAGCCAAATGATTGAAAGCTAGCAAAAGAAATTTTCCAGGGCAGGGCCGAATCAGAATTTATAATATATTAACACGTTAATGTCCTTAAATAACCTTACATGACTCGCACCGCCCTCGTGATGACTAAACAGACCGGATCCCACAAATAACAGACAAGCCCACTAAGCTGTCAAGACGAATGGGCACAAAAACCGCAAAGCAGACCACCACCTCCGACACGTACTCACGGCGCTGGTGCAGAGGGGAGGAAAGAACATAAGGGAGGAAAGGGGAAACACACACAAGAGAGTGAGGAGAAAAAACACATGAGCCGGCGCAAGCCGATGCCGTAGGGCGAGCTCTTAAACTGACAGGGACAATCGCCGCGTCGGCTCAATGGCATGCATGTTATCCTGCCTGTACGAAGTTATCATTTCATCCTGCCAACGTGAATGTGAGCGTAAGACCTAGCTTCAGCAGTGTCGAGTACATTTACTGGGATGTCGGATACCTGCGCACATATACGGAAACCTGCAATGGAGGCGCTCAGCACTGGCTGTTTTTGCACTTTCATGTGACCTATGAATCGACTCAGCAGCTGCTAGATAGTTGCGAACCTTGAAACTGTGCCGTCTATCACATGAGACTGCACACTATTCTTCCAGCCAGCATCGAAATTATGGTTCCGCCATCTGCGCACACAACACCCAATTGGGATGTGTTGCAATCTGTTGCGATATGTGATGCATCTACACAGATGTCCCAACAACATACATCTCATCGTAGTTCAGTCATTGATCCTGTGTCAACATGCACTAAGTCAAAGCCAAGTCGCAGCCGTGGTCGCAGAGGTCGTCGTCCATGTCTCACCGAAGCAGTCGTCGCCAAAGAAGATGACCATTGTGATACCTATGTTCCTGAACCCGAGACCAGTGAACCAGTTGGAACTGGAATAAAAGAGACTCCTCAGAGTCGACGAGTCAGTTCATGCAGCGGTAAAGACTTTTCTTACGAATATGCTTAATACTTTAACCCAATATGTGATTGTGTATTTTTTTAATAAATTTGTGGAACTTGAACTTTGTGTGTTTATTTCTAGAGTTTTAAGGTACCTACATTTGAACCTAATAAAAAATTATTTTAAAAGTCTTTTGTTTAACTCACATAGTATTCCAGCAACAATGGGTATATAAGTGAGATCTCGTACCAGTGCAAATACTGTAGTTCATAATTCACTACCACTTCAAGTGCTCGTCAGCTTGAAAGAAGCAGGTAATTGAATAATGTACTCCAAAGAACACTGTTTCGGTGTTTCGAATGCAGTAAACTAATTTCGTGAGTAGATTTTCTAACTCGACTGTATGATATCTGTACTGGGTTAGTTAAGCGCAAGCAAGAACCTGTTGGAAAATTCTATGGTAAAACCTTTATGCTAGCACAGCATGCTAGAATCACAAAAACTGGAAATTTCTAATGAACAAGTCGATTAGTTTGTCACAGTGCGAATAGTGTGGTGTCTTATACTGAGGTCGTGACTCTTTGGTGGTCCATTTGAAATACTGTGAAGGCAGAAACTGAAATTTTATCAGCTCCTCAATGATTGTTGAATATGAATATTCGAGTATAACTAGCTCGCTTTGGTTGTGGCACTCAGTTCGTCTTTGTTTGTGGAAGAAATAGGACAGTTACTCAACAGTGTCTATCCTCACTCGATCTTGAAAATTGAGACCTGAATGGCATCTTTATCAACTTTAACACCGAATTTTATGTAATCTGTACCATCGTCGTCGGGGACCCTGACTGCAGTAATATCGACGACAACGCAGATCCGAATGGAATGTGTATCATCGTCACCGACAGCACTAGAGGAGACTTTAATTCGTTTGGTGTCTTCAGCAGTAGTGAATACAATAACCAAGGAGACAACAACTGACGGAGTTCCATCACATAACTGTCCATACTGTGACCGCATCAAAAACTGAAAATTCGTGATTACAAAATGCATAATGGTAATAATCACTCTGAACACATTAAATATCATTGCAAAGATGTTGCACAGGGTTAATATGCCATGGAAGATTAAAAAGTCACATCAGGAAATGTGGCGTACTGAATGTGCATTCATCGGAACCAAAAGTATTTTTGTTGCAAAATGTGCATATGATCAGTGAAATGCATCAGTAGTATGTAAATGACGGACCGAGCGCAGGCGCCAGGCGCGTGGTGGTGGTGGGGTCAATGACCAACCGACCTCTGACGTCACGGCGGCCATTTTAGACTCAAAAATTCCTCATAATTCCTCAAAACTGACTCAAAATGACTCAAAATTTCTAATAATTTCCCCTTTCGCATGAGAGAAGCGAGTGTATTTTGGGTCCTTGCCAAAAACCATTTTGTTAAAGTCAGTGTCAGAAATCCATTGGTAGAATATATTTCTTGAATAGACATTGCAAGACCAGTACAACTAAGGTAAATAAAGATAACAAATAGTGGGCTACAACATCGCGGAAGAGGAACGAAGGCGAAATAATATACGACCAGAATGGTTACGAAAAATGTTAAAATGCTAATGCTAAAAATACTGCTCTAGACCTCGATAATAATTTAAAATTTAAAACGAAGGAAGAAAGTAACAACCTCATTAGAAATGAAAAGATATTTACACCAATATATATTCATCTCCATGAAAATGTGAACGATGGAGAACCACCTGAAGCTGACAAATATGAAGACTGTGATGAATCATCTGAAGCTGGCATGATTGAAGACTGTGATGACACATCTGAGGCTGGCATGATCGAGGACTGTGATGACACATCTGCGGCTGTGATGATTAAGAACTGTGCTGAAGCACTTATAGCAGGCAAGATCGAGGACTGTGATGGTTTCCTGAGACCAAAACAATGGTTACGACATAATAAAATTAATTATCCTGATTAAGCTTGTGATGATCACTTGCTCGATGACGAAAGTGACTTTGTGTTTGGTGTTAAAATGGAATACACAAGAGATCATAATATTTATTATAAACATGCAAGGAAGATGAATGTAGCAGAAGAGATTGATTATACCTCATGGGAAGATCCTAACATATTGGTTGACTGACTAAGACTTCTACATGCTTCGCTTTGTGCAGGAAACTGTACGAGCATCAAATAAATAACCTTCATACTCAAAGAACTGAGGTAAGCTGGCCACACACAATAATGGCTTATAATTGAATGTATGTGTATAAACTTGAAAAAAAAATATTTTTTTTTTAAATTGATTCTATCATTTCTTGAAACCTGATTTCTAAATAAGACTTATAACTTAACGGTGTCAAAATCATCAGCTTTGACAGACAAAATTTAGACTAATAAAGTCATACAAGTAATCATGCCAAATTTAATTTTAAAAAAATTTAATTGAAATCAGTTGGAGCCAAGTGTAGATGAAGCACATGGAGCACTTCCAGAAATTGGAGCAATTGGAACATTAAAGCTCTTGGAGCAATTAGAACTTTGGTGCTGTTCGAGCTGTTGGAGCTTTGGAGCTGTTGGAGCAGTTGGAGCTGATCGAGCATTGGTGCCAAAGACATTTGAACCTTCCTTGGCGATATTAGGCAGAATATTATAAATCAGCTACTGATGACGTAGCAACAAACGCTCCTTGTAAAATATAATTTGTGGTTGGACTGTATATACTGATTATACAGTGAAGAAGTGTGCATTCAAGACATCGGCTGCAGTAATTTAGTATTCTGACGATGTGAAGAAAACTGTTAAACACTGTTACTCTGTCAAGAAGAGGAGGAGTATGTCAGTAAAGGTTCTAGCTGGTCTGTCTAGTATACACAGGTTGGAGCTAAGAATTAGTTATTTCACGCATATGCAGGCCTAAATGATTATAAGACACTTTTGTGGTATTTTTACATAAAATTAATTTTTTTGCATCGATCAGGGATTGAACCAAGGACAGGAATAGGCCGAATCAATCAGTATATTAATTGCCGATTTATTTAATGAATTTTGGATTTTTTTCCCGAATTTCTAGCTAAGTAATTACACACTTCTAAGATGGCGCCCAAATTTCATGATGGTGGTTGCGTCAGTAATAATAAATTATTACTGCACTCTAGCGGCTTAAATTTTAACTAATATGACGGTAGCGCTTTCTAGTAAACGAAAACAATATGGTGGCATCCAGCAGACATAAACTACATGTCGGATGTGATGTCATACTAGCTTAAGTTATATATATATATATATATATATATATATATATATATATATATATATAAACTTTGGAATTAGTGAAGGGAGGTGCTGGCGGCTTCTGTGGAGGAAGGATCTATCAATTTTTTTTATTTTTGCTCTTACCGAGTTCGAACCAAGGACTACAAGACATATGTTTTGTTTTTAAATACTATTTTATTAAAATTTTATTACTGTTATTAATTATTTTTTTATTAAGATCGGTAATAAATAAAGATTTTCAACATGGCGACCATAACGAAAATTACAATGAACTAGATTCCAATATTATGGCCGTAACGAAACGTGTAACGATGACATCATACTCAACCAAGATGGCGGACGTTACCAAATTTGCAACATTTCTAGAATCCAATATGGTGACCATAACGATATGTGCAACGGTGGTTTTTAAGTAATATTTAATTAAATTTTTTATAAATTTTAAATTTTTATTAATTAACTTTTTTATAAATTTTAAATTTTTTTTTCTAAAATCAGATAATAAATAAAGATTTTCAAGATGGTGGCCGTAACGGAAATTTCAACGGTGGCGACATAATCATAGAGGACGTCCGAGGCTTATCGGAGGCTGTAGTCATGGATGCTTAAGCCTCTTTTAGGGTTTTTTTCCTTTCTAAGGCAAAAGTCTTTTGAGGTTTTTCGAAATCCTAATTTCTGATATTTTTAAGAATAAAGCGAGGATTTTTCCCTCAAAACCGTTATTTTTCCCGCGAAAACGGGAAATTTTTAGAAATTTTGAGTGATTTTGAGTTATTTTGAGGAATTATGAGGAATTTTTGAGTCCAAAATCGCTGCTGTGACGTCATATGTCGGTCGGTCATTGACCCCACCACCACCACGCGCCTGGTACGTGCGCTCGGTCTGTCTTTTACATACTACTGATATCATGTAATTTATCACTATCATTTTAACGAAACCAAGAAATGTGTATTATGTAAAAAAGTATGATAATCAACTGTCATGAGAATATGCTCTTAAATAGCATGCCAATGTATGCAAAGGACTTTCTTCATACTCTATTAAGACTGCAGAAATCGAGAAATTCTAGTAATTCCCTTGTTTTTTGTACTTGTGGTAGAGTAGAAATTATGTAATTATTACTTTATTTTCATTGTATTGTATTATTTTATTATTATATTTATCCTGTCACTTTTATGGAAATTTTAATTAAATTATCTTTTTTTTGCATCAGTCAAGGATTAAATCAAGCACTTTGTGCGTTCGAATCACTCATTATTTTTACAAATTTTTTTTTATCATTATTGGAATTTTTTCCCAATTTCTAGTTCAATAATATAGAATTTCAAGATGGCATAATGTCTGATATCAAGGTTATAAATAATACTGCGCTCTTGTGGGTAAAAATTAAACTTATATGATGGCAGCACCCTCTAGCAGCCTAAAATGTGATGGTGACCTCCAGTAGACGAAAACAACATGGCCAACCCAAGATGTCTGCCATAACATCATACTGACTTATGTAATATCTACCTTGGCATTAGTGGTGGGAGATCAGTCGACTGGTGGCTTCCGTGGGCGAAGGATCTGTCACAATATTACATCGAATGACCTTGCTGGTTTGAACCCAGTACCTTCTTATAAATTATTTTATCAACAATTAATTAAGTAAATTTTTTATAAATTTTCTAGCTTAAAAATTCCGGGTTTATAAGATGTTGGCCATAACGAATATGGAATCATACACATCCAATGTGGCACGCATAATGAAAAGTGCAATGATGATTCCATAATTCAAAATGGCGAATTCCTAGATGGCTGAAAATCCTAAAAATTAAAATGGCATAAAAACAAATTGGCAGAGGGATGACGACCAAAATGGCCGCCGTGATGTCATAATGCAAGTTGACGACCATAACTAAAAGTGCAAAAGTGATGTCATGATAGATGGCCACCATGACATCACAATTCAAGATGACGGTCGTCACCTCAGGCACCTCAACGTGAAACCTGCGCTCGGAGCCCCATTCCTTCTCTACTCGTATACATTCGTAGGTTAGTTTTATATTCTCGTTCCGTTTTTTTATACTTTGAAGCCATTCCAACAAGTAGGTACTTCCATAGTTACGGGGTTATGATTTCGAGGAAGTTTTTTTCGTGTTAGCAGCTGGCTGGGAAGCAGTGCGCCGTGTCTCTTGGACGAGCAACCAGCTGGCCTCCCGCTGTTTCTGCAAACTTACGAATTTAGCCACGCGCGCGAAGTGTGGAAGTCTTCCCGCTCGCAGCGACAGACGAGACTCGATCGTCCAGCCTCGTGACAATGGTGGCTGGTGGATGCGGAATTTAAGCAGCTTTTAAGTTTTTTCACCATGTGTTATTAAATAAGTTACTTTTTCTTAAAATTACTTTTTTGCATCGGGTAGGGATAGAACCAAGGACGGAAATCGATTCAACCTATCACTAAATTAATGAGTTATTTTTCTAATTATTTTTGGATTTTCTTTTTCGAATTTCTAGATAAAAACTACATATTTTCAAAATGGTTATATAAAAATGATGGACTTGGCGTCATCCAAGATGGTCACCTGGGTCCCGATTATAGGCAACAACCAACGGACACGCCTGAACTTGTAAGAATCCTCACGATGAATTATTAAATTTTAACAAAAATTGTGTAAAATTACATAAAGAGTACGGGACGTTCTGTAAATAACACAAATAGATCCATTAATACAGAATTTACGTTTTTAAAAAATATGTTCACAGTGATGTGTTCAATTTTTGAGGCATAACAGAATAAAATGCTAAAATAAAAGGATACATAGTATTATTTGCATGAAAAATAACGCACTGAGTAACAAAAATTGAAATAATTATTATTCGTGTGGTCCTACTTTCTGCGAACCATCTTCTAGCGTTACTTATTAGGCAACAGCTTTACGCAGAAGAAAAATACGCCGTTAATTTGTACAATGTATATGACATGACCATACTGAAAATTATATTTATAAAATAATTTGAAAGATATTTGATTTAAGGAAATCTGTGCTTTATAATTATTCAATACCGTAATTAAAAGAAAAATTATATTAGTACCATCATCTTTACAAAAATGATACTGGTTTTTTATACTTAGTAGGATTTTCCAACCCCAAGAAATGTTTGCTATGTAAATAATTATGGTTTAAAGTCCTTGATTAAGAAAGTGTTCCATGAGTGTTATATTTGTTATGAAACCAACTGTTCGAACAAGAATATTTTTACTTGCTATCAGTGTTGCAGTATTTTATTTATAATCGTATACAATGTCCTTACAGTACATATTCTGCACACCTAAAAACGTTTTCTGAGATACCAAGATCATTTAAAAATATATGTAAATCTTCGTAAGCTACTGTCTACTTGTATGACAAAGCACAATAAGAAGTATGCGCAGGGTTAATTTTGCTACTAAATAAAAATGTCTGTAAATACTGTGAACGACAAATCACATGTATAAATTGCAATCGTAACCCTTTATTTTTCAAAGTTTATTTCGGCGCCATAAAACGGAAGACTGCACGAAGGTCTTCGAAACCTCTGCGCCACAAACCAGGACGCCAAGGACATTTTGAAAATGCTCATGGTACTCCCATTGCTACCTGCAGCAAGCATACAGAATGGTTTGTTGGAAATTCAGGCTTACGCGGTGGAACGAAATATCTCAAGACATTTTGACAGGTTCTTTCATTATGTGCAGAGATATTGGATAGACCATGTGTCACCAGAAGAAATATCAGTATTTGGAGAAGACATGCGTACGAACAATTCTGTGGAATCGTTCTACCACAAACTGAACAGATGGATGTCGGCTCCAAACCCAGCTGTGTACAACTTCTTTGGTAAATATAAAATTTACGCTATTTTATGCCTTCCGAAGAAACTGACTTATGTGAAGTTATGCTATGTGAATCAATTTGCCTGTACTCACTCCCTCCTTTGCCGAATATAAAGTTTAAAATACGAATATTATATTATCTAATTAAATAGTTATGACTGGTTTTTCATGCAGCTTGATTTAACTTTTATGTTTTAAGTCCAAATAGGTTTGTTTTTTGGCCTAAATTACTCATTCCACAATAAGTAGTATGTTTTGGTTCCTCCGGGCACACGGAGTGGCGGTCAGGTGCCTGAGGTGCTGATGTCGGCCATTTTGTTTCCACCATTTTGGAGCGTTTGAATTTTCTTTACGGTATCCATTTTGTATTTGGACGTCACGGCGGCCATATTTGTGTCAAATTTCATCAAATTTCATCAAAATTTCGAAAATATTTCGAAAAAATCCACATTTTCGAAAAAAATTCCCGCAAAAAAATTTTCAAAAAATTACGAAAATTAAAACAAAATTGTAAAATAAGTAATAAGTTAAAAATATGTGCAAAATTAATTTTAAGAATTATGACCAAAAAATAATATTATTACCATAACAATTTCAAGACCCTAGGTGTGTTATACCTCAAGTTCAATAAACACACTAAATAGTCGGACAGATATGTTTTCTTTGACCCAATCACAAAAAAGGGAAAGAACATTCTATAAAGTATAGCCCAATTAACTAAAGACCGTTCTATATATTCCTATTATATACACTAGTAATTCAGTTTCAAAACTGAAAATTCCTGTCGACAAATTAATCACTCTTTCATTTAGCCCCTCTGGGCTCGACTCGACAGTGTCTCTCCCTACTGCTCGTGTCTCACCTCGCACCTCTGTCCCAGCACACTGCCTCGCATTACTCACTCGTCCGTCACACACGACACAGTCCCGATACACCAGTCTCCGCACACGAAGCCTGTCGCTCGTCGTCCGCTTTCGCTCGCCAAGGAGTCACTCTCGCTCTCTTCACTTCGCTGACTCGGAGGTCGGCGTCACTGTTTTTATACCCCTCAGGCCCGTTCTGGAGTGATCTCGCACCCCTTTTAAGTGTCGCGTCATCGGGGTCGACTTGACACCCGAATCTCCCAGAACAATGGCGTTTTAGATACACCACTTCATGTAGGTGGATCTCTGGGGACTTTTAAGCATCCAGAGCCGCAGAGAGTTCAATTATAAAGATATTAAAGCGGGGGAGGGGGTAGCAATGGCGTGCAACGGTAATGCACCGCGCCCCACCGCCAGGGAGCGCGCGAGCTGGCTGGAGAGAGGGCTTCACTGCCTCGCAACTACCATCCTCGTGACAATATTTAGATCATGTATCTGCACACATTTAACTAAAATAATAGTACAAATACCAAACATTTAACTCTTTAGGTAACAAATCATGAAAAAATAATCAAACTTCATCTAGAAAGAGAAGCAAAAGCGAGAAACAAGAAAACATAATTGAAACAATATAAAAAACGAAAGAGCATAAACATTATAAAACCAGAAAAATGGTTTATGCAATATAACAGGCATACAAAGAGGGTCCGAGCATAACTGCAACACATGAGAAGTTTTAAAGGCAATAAAAATAAGATTTGGTTATAATAAATAATAAATTACTGACATACAACAAGGATTAATAGGCCTGAAAGTTAACAGGAATTCTCTTTTATATACAACTTATTTAATACTATTAAATATTACGTAGCAACCCCACATTTCATAAAAAAAACTTAGGTTCGAAAATTCGCCTTTATACGCGTTTATAGTTTATCTTGTTACATGTGCCTCTTTTCCACGGTAGATCTCAACGTTTTTCAAAATAAAAATTAAAATATTTTACAATTTAGAAATAAAAATTATTTATGCAAAAGAGGAAAAGTTTATATGTACATATAAATATAAATTACATTAAGCCAAAAGTTTATACTTGTGAGTGAGGCAGCGTAGTAAATTCTACATACCATGTATATGGTGTGAACATTCGGCCTTTTAACTAGAAGATGCATATTTCACGACTCATCTATCTATATATATAAAAATGAAACCCGTTTTCCTTGGTCACGGCATCACGCGTGAACGGCTGGACCGATTTCACTAATTTTTTTTTGTTGTGTTTGCTATGGTCAGGAGAAGGTTCTTATGAAAGAAAAAATTAAGAAAATTGTGCGGAAAATTAGAAAATTTAAGAATAATGAATTCCTATTTCCCTTGGTCACGCCATCACGCGTAAATGACTGAACCGATTTCACTAATTCTTTTTTTGTTTTGTTTGTTATTGTCACGAGAAGGTTCTTATGAAAGAAAAAATTTCACGGAAAATTAGAAAATTTAAGAATACTGAACCACCATATATAAAATTATTTCCAAACTAACCCAACACTTTGTACAATATAAATATTTTTAAAGTAACCTTATGACGTTTGACATAGAATTGACAGAATGTTTGCTGCAAATATCTTCAAAGAGGATGTAAAGAAACTGTATATCGTTTAGGAAATATTTATCAACATTAACGTTTTACTACATATTGTACCGGTACATTCGGTACAGAGCTGCTGGCGCAGGCTATTCTGGCTGTGTACATTCTGCCTAGGCCATTGTCATGCCATAATTCGTTATTACTGTGTTGCAGTTTAAAAATATAAAAACAAACCAATACATTATGTAAACATTTTCTATGTTTGTTTTTGTGTGATATACTTGCTTATAAAGAAGAATACAACCGTTTTCTTTAATTTACAGTTGAATTTTCATTTTTGAACTTTTTTAATGTAACTTTATGTCGTTTGACATATAATTGTTTTAAAGAGCGGCTTGCATTTGCAATGTCAATAAATAAATCGCAAGGGCAGTCGCTAAGTGTATGTGGCATCAACCTAGAAAATCCATGTTTTTCACATGGCCAATTATATGTCGCCTGTTCCCGTGTCGGAAAACCATCAACATTATTTATTTACGCGCCAGAACATAAAACTAAAAATATAGTTTATCAAAAAGCATTAGAGTAGAGAGAAGCAGTGAGGGGTACAGAGACTATTAGTTGATTTATAGAGCGCGCGTGGTATTGAGCTCATTGTTTACTTAAAAATGCCAAGTTGTTCAATAGCAATTTGTAAAAACATTAGTGGAATTATTGAATCCTATGGAATAAACACTATTTTGACAATATATTTTGTTTTTTATTTAATTAAATTAGTAAGGTCCTTTTCAGTTATAGTGATACCAGGGAATTATGGATTCATTTTTATATGGAGGATATTATAGATTCCAGTTCAAATTGAATAGGTACTCATACCTAAGATAGGTCAGCTATACAAAATAAAGTAGTGCATCATTGCTACGCTAAGGCGGTACGAAGTTCGCCGGGTCAGCTAGTGCTGTATAGAAATTATTTTTTTATCAGGCCTTTTTGTAGTGAAGATATCATAGAGGAATACTTTTTCCTGTGGTAATCCTGTAGGCGACGAAAGATTATTTCCAAAACGCTTATTTTTTAATGCCATTGTCATTCATTGGACACGTCCTTAAATCATTTTCATGGCTAGCAAATCATGTATTTTTAATGTTCCAATTGAACCATTAATAAAACTTAAATTCTTAAAATTTATAAGCAAACATTTTATAAAACTTGTACATAAGTAAGCTAATTAGTTAGAAAGCTTGAAGTTTGTTCTTTCCAATAACACCTTGCAACTGCATCTCGCAATATCTGGCTGTTGTGACACTGCAGCTTGTGTCAGCCCGAGGATATTCCTGCCGGTGTTAGCACGTGATTGGTGTCGGAAACATATCGTAATCCTTAAAAGAAAAATAACATAACTCCAGAAGATTATATTTACGAAACTAGACCTGCTTATAAAATTTATCCTTTAAATTAAAATGTTTAATTATATCTCTCTAAGATATGCTACAATATTTTAAACATGAAATAGTTAAGAAAAAGGACAGAATGCTAGCCATCAACAATTATAGTGGAATTTTTCAAGATATTTTTTTATCACATGAAAACTCAAGCAAGGTACGTGTTATATCGCAAATTACTTAAAGGTCTAGTTTAGTTTTAATCCAATGATATATAATAGTTTTGCCATCATTACTCTAATTATATTTAGTTAATATTATTTTAGAGAGACAGAAAAACAAATTATTTCGTAGTATATTTCCTCTTGATTTAGATCATATCAAGTATTTATTATAACCAATAAGCCTAATTTCCGTGATGCCTAGCATTTTGTTTCAAATAATTTTATAACATTATTTATTCTTTTTAATAACGTTTTTAATTTCGTATTCAGTAACTATGATTTTAAAAGAAATATTAGTAAATACAACTACATTTTTATTATCATTATTTTTTTTTGTCTCTAGTGAATTATTAGTATTAAAAGATAACTTTTACTAATGTCCAAATTATGAGCAATGACAAAAGGATCTCAAAATATACAGTTCAGGAAATAGCTATAAATTGTTAATTATCATTTAGCAACAAAGATTTTTATTGAGATAATATCCAAAACTGAAAGAACTGTTTCAAATTAAAATTAATTCTGCCTAAAGGATAAATTATTAAAATCCATAATAAATATTTTAGGCTACAATGAAAAAGGATTAAAATTATAGTGGTTTTATTGTAATTGTTTTTTCCCAACTCGGTGCAACATTTTGGACGTTTTGTTGGTTAGGTAATTTCCTTGCAAAAAAATGCTAGTAGCCAACATTTGGCAATAATATAACTTTCATTCAGAAAATATTAAAGCATTATTAATAGCTAATTTTATAAAATTAATATTAGTAAGGGTTGGATTATATTTACTCGAAAAAGCCACAAGTAACAATTAATCATACACTAAATATTATTCATTGCTTTAAAAAAATGTCTACTTCCAAAAAATTATATTTTTAATCCCCTTTAAAATAAATTAACTATGAGGGTGTGTTACCATTTTCTTTAATTTGATAATATATTATACAAAACCTTTTTAACTAACAAATATTAGTTAAATTAGATGCTTAGTCACGTTACGTTACGTTTTTAATGAAAATATGTTATGTGAAAAAATGTCGACAACAACTAACGTTTATTTCAGGCATGAATTCCTCAACCAAAAAAAATCCCCTAAAACGCGTAGCAAAAAATATACTGGTAATAAAATTATATCTGATTTTAATCATTTATAAAAATGACTTTAAACTTTTATTATGTGTTTAAAACATTAGCCTATATTTAAATGTAAGCTTTTATAAATAAATTTGGTCGTTATAAATTAAATTTTGGGATTATCTCTCACAAACAATTTATCGTTTAATCATGTTCTTATAAATGTCGAAAAAAATTTTAAAGTTTTCTTAGCTCAAGAATTAGATACTTAGTGAGCCATGCCACAAAATTATGAATGAAGGTAAACAATTTATATTAATACCATTATTTACCCCTGAGTAAAGAAAAGTAATGGATTCAAATCACTGGAAAATGACCTTTCTCTGTATAAAATAAGGTTATTTGTAATTAAAACTTCTTAATTATTTACTTAAGAGAAAAGAATACTTGACTCGACGTGAAAGTATGAAAGTATTTGTTGAAACATGTTCGTATAAACCGGGCCCTAAAAGCTACCGTGTGATCCGGGTGGAGGTGGAAATGCGGCGTGGCAAGTTTATCCGCTCCACCGCCTGCCCACTTCAGACGGTTCTCGTGTTGCCTTCCTCCCACTCCCTGCGCTGCGCTCTTCGGCAAGAAGGCTTGCTCCACGTACTGGAGCTAAGGACTTGGCATTCCCTCACGAGACCTAGGCGTGCCGTTCTTAATAAAGTGGTTATTATGCCCCCATTAGGTCGCACGAGACACTGATTATTATATAAGTGCCTCAACAGTCGGCCAGCTGGTCTTCTTTTATATCTTGTCTTTGCGTTAAGAAAACCTCTGCAAACATTAAATAACCTCGTTTCAAAACGTGACGTGGTGATGAAAGTGAAGGCAACGAGGCGTATTATTTATGGCTACCGATGATGTTAATTTTCTAATGTTCGTAAGTGTTTTAAGTTTATAATTACCGACAACCGAAATCGCTACACTCGCGCAATAGAAAAACCAACATTTAGTCTCAAGTAAAATGCTCCTATGCTTAACCATATTCAAAACATCAAAGCATCAAAACATAAATTCTTTCTGAATACATTTTAATGCGCCTACACAACGAAAACATACATTACAGATTAGGAGCAATATTTGTAAGTCACAGCTCTCCTTTTCCGCAAGCCAAGGAAAAGCAAACAAGCCATACAACTATTTTTTTTTGAAGCAATTGTTAGGAGGTGCGTCTCATTTCAGTTCAGTATTTAATTTCACATGAAACACTTTTAAACTTGTATGCTTACGATTAGCTTAGCTTTCAAAAAATGACATCTATATTAGTAGGAGTGGCAGGCTGTTACTGGACCAATGTAAACATTGAAATGTAAACATTGCCCCAGTACCAGCCTGGGGGCCGCCATCTTGTTTCATGGGGGCCGCCATTGTTGTTGACATTGGCTACCAGGGCGCGCCACCGTCGGAGCCACTGGGGGCCGCCATCTTTTTTCCGTCTGCTGGAGACCGCCATCTTAGTTCAGCCTTTAGTTACCAGAGCGTGCCACCGTCGCTCCGAAGGCGGGAATTGTATACAAAAAACCTGGGCTGCGGGTGGATTCGATCCCTGGGACGCACCGACATCGTGGTTAGGAGGCAGACGCCTTGACCACTAGACCATGGGACCAGATGAAGTATGGAGAATTAAATAACGCACATATGCTTTAAAAAAGCTATGCTTTAAAAAAGCTATGTCTTTAAATTTAAAAAATGCCCCGCCATACTAGCTATGCTTAAATTTCGAAAAGCAATGCCTCCATACTAGCTATGCCTATAGACCCTACCACTCCACAATCGCCGCTATGTTTTAATTTCGAAAAATAAAATATCGCTTTGCCTATAGACCCCCCACCACTCCACAACCGCCATATCTTTAAATTAAAAAAAAGCCCCGCCATACTAGCTATGCTTAAATTCGAAAAAAAAAATATGTCTATAAACCCCCACCACTCCACAACCGCCATGTCTTTAAATTAAAAAAAAATATACTTATAAACCCCCACCACTCCACAACCGCCATGTCTTTAAATTTAAAAAAAAGCCCCGCCATACTAGCTATGTCTATAAAACCCCACCCCCATATTAGCTATGTCTAAACCCCTCCACTACAAGTATTCTTAACCGCAGTGTTTTTTTTTAATTTCAAAAAAATATGCTAAAATCAACTACCGCCATATTAGCTATGACTAAAGAAACATAACCTCAAAAATCCCGCGCAGAGAGAGCGAGATGTTGTCCGCTGGAGCGTCACTCATAAACTGCGTAATTATAATCCCCAAATTATATTATAAGCATAATAATGTCTTTAAAAACAACACTGTGTGTGTGCAACATGCCAAGTAATAAGCATAGTTAAATTATATAATACTGTGCAAACAATGTGTTAAGCATAGTTACTATTACTTTACATCGAGTAAAAATAAATATTATAAATATAGAAAATAATCATAGTTAAAATTTATAATATTATAAATATATAAAATAAGCATAGTTAAAATATATAATATCGTGCAAACAATGTGTTAAGCATAGTTACTATTACTTTATGTCGAGTAAAATAAATATTATAAATATAGAAAATAAGCAAAGTTAAAATTTATAATAATAAGCAAAGTTAAATTTTATAATATTGTACAAACACTGTGTAGTAATTAGCTCTCGGCCAATGTGTTAAGGATAGTGACTATTACTTTACGTCGAGTTACAAACGCCGTGCTGGAAACCTCGCTCGTGCGCCGGCGACCAGGAATGTGTTTACCTGCTGGGTGACAGTGAAAGTGTTTACCACAGAGAAACAAGGTCAGGCCATCGCTGCGTACAGGAAAGGAGCAAGCACAAGGAATATACAGAGGTGGAAAAAGAAATAATGTAGACAACGCACGGGTAAAAAAAGAATGTTGGTTTTATTTAACTTTAGGTATAAAACATGTGTGGCGGACAACTCCAACCCCGAAGGCCCTGCCAACTCTTCAACTCCCTCGGCGCGCAGTCGAGCCATCACTACGGTCAACTTCAGGCTCACGTTCCCGCGGTGGCTGTGGCCCACCCTCCAACACCTCCTCCATAAAGAACAGCTCGGCTATCTCTTTCGGTATAAGGGCTGACATATCATCACATGTTGATACAGCCATCTCGTGTTGGGGAGATCTGCAGAACAATACATACGCAGTAGCTACAGCATAACCCAAGTGTGTAAAACAATTACATTAAGAATTGTAAAAAGAAAATAAATATGGGGAAAAGTAATTACGTTAAGATTTGTAAATAGAAAATACGTTAACGTTTGTATAAATTATGTTAACATTTCTTTTTATAAAAATAAATTAGTTGTGTAAAAGAAATTACGTTAAGATTTGTAAAGAAAAAAAAATTACGTGTGTAGAAAATACGTTAACGTTTGTATAAATTACTTGTGTAAAAGAAATAATTGTAAAATTCATGAAAATAAATTACATGTTTAAAATAAATTACGTTAAGATTTGTAAATAGAAAATACGTTAACGTTTGTATAAATTACGTGTGTAAAAGAAATTAAATTACATGTTTAAATAGAAAAGGAATATATGTAAAAGTATGAAAATTACATTAAGACCATTCTAACTTTAAAATTAAAATAAATTACGTATGTATAAATTACGTTAAAATCACTCTAACTTTAAATTAAAATAAATTATTTGTGTATAAATTACGTTAAAATCATTCTAGCTTTAATTTAAAAAAAAAAATGTAAACATTTCTTTTTTTTTTAAAGAGAAAAATAAATTACTTGTGTAAAAGAAATTAAATTACATTAGCCTTTGTAAAAGAGATAACTTTTTTTTAAAAGAGAAAAATAAATTACTCTTTCACTAGCGTCAGGTGTTTTGTCAACGGGTCCCCGCAGACGCATCGCGGCCACCGGTGTGAGACCGTGCTTGCAGCTCCCTACACAACATTTAATTTATATTTATTTTGTTACATGTCGCCGGGGTGGGTGGGGGTGCGTTCCGGTGAGTTTTTATTTTATGTATGCTTATTTGCTATTTTTTATTATTACCTCGGTAACTTATGTCGATCGTGCCGCATCTACATTTTATTTTTAATTACTTAACGCTTCGTGTTACATGCAGGGGTCCTAACTATGCTTAATACATTCCTGGTCGCCGGCGCACGAGCAAGGTTTCCAGCACGGCGTTTGTAACTCGACGTAAAGTAATAGTCACTATGCTTAACACATTGGCCGAGAGCCAATTATTACACAGTGTTTGTACAATATTATAAAATTTAACTTTGCTTAATATTATAAATTTTAACTATGCTTAATATTATAAAATTTTAAATATGCTTAACACATTGTTTGCGCAATATTATATATTTTAACTATGCTTATTTATTTTACTCGACGTAAAGTAATAGTAACTATGCTTAACACATTGTTTGCACTATATTATATATTTTAACTATGCTTATTACTTGGCATGTTGCACACACACAGTGTTGTTTTTAAAGACATTATTATGCTTATAATATGATGTGGGGATTATAATTGCGCAGTTTATGAGTGACGCTCCAGCGGACAACATCTCGATCTCTCTGCGCGGGATTTTTGAGGTTATGTTTATTTAGTCATAGCTAGTATGGCGGGTGGGGGCTTTTAAGCATACTGAAACATGGTGGGTTATTTTCGAAATTTACATATGGCTGTTGGATATTTTAAAATATGGTGGTTTGCTTTTCGAAGTTTAACATTGGCGGCTTAAGCATACTTTTCCAAATTTAAGCATAGCGATATTTTATTTATTTTCGAAAGTTAAATATGGGTGTTTAGGCGTAGCTAGTATGGCGGGGATTTTATTTATTTTCGAAATTTAATAAACATGATGGTATTTTTTTTTAAATTTAAGCATAGCGATATTTTATTTCTTTTCGAAATTTAAATATGACTGTTTAGGCATAACTAGTGTGGGGATGTGTGTTTTAAGGATACTTGTAGTGGGGGGTTGGGGACGTTTCTTTTCGAATACAACATGGTGGTTGCTTCTTTTAAGCATATTTTTTAAAGACATGGCGGTTATGGAGTGGTGGGGGTTTATAGACATGTATTTTTTTTAATTAAAAGACATGGCGGTTAAGCATAATGGCAGGGGTTTTAGGCATACTTGGGGTGTGGGGTTTATAGACATTTTTTTTCTTCGAAGTTTATGCATAGCTAGTATTGCTTTTCGAAATTTAAACATAGCTTCTTTTAAGCATAGCTTCTTTAAAGCATATGTGCATTATTTAATTACCCATACTTCATCTGGTCCCGTGGTCTAGTGGTCAAGGCATCTGCCTCCTAACCACGGCGTTGGTGCATCCCAGGGATCGAATCCACCCACCGCCCGGGATTTTTTGTATACAATTCCCGCCTTCGGTGGCGCGCTCCTGTAACTAACGGCTGAACTAAGATGGCGGCCCCAGTGGCTGCGACGGTGGCGCGCCCTGGTAACCAATGTCAACAACAATGGTGGCCTCCGTGAAACAAGATGGCGGCCCCCATGAAACAAGATAGCAGCGCCCATGGGGGGGTACTGGCGCTGTGTTTACATTTCAATGTTTATATTGAGCCAGTACTCCTTCGTTGCCCCTACTTATATTAATAATAAAATTGTTCAAGTAATAAAGTCTGTACATTGGATGAAATATGGAAAATAACTATCGTAAATGGCTACTAATATCATTTAGTACTCAAAAACCTAATTTTGAAGTGAAACGTCTTTGGGCGTGATGGGAGTAAAATTTCAAGGCCGATTTTTAATGCAACATTTTTGTGAAACACAAAAACTAAGTGAATTTGGGAGGGGTCGTGGTTAGGGAGGAACCTAAGTTCGTCTCAGGCCGAAGCCTATACGCCTTAGACATGTTGGGATTAGCCATGCAGGAGAGGTCGCACGCATCGTGTGCTTGGAGGGGATTGGCCAACCATGGCAACAATCGGCACCATGGCTTACTCCCATCACTGACTATTCTAGACTAAAACTAGATAAGTTGAGCCCATGTAAAACCTGCATAGACACAGGGAAAACCCTGGCCATTTTCATGCGGGATGAAAAATATCATGCATTAAAATCAAGCGGGTTAGTTATGGGAAACAGAGGGATGGTTCAGGAAGAAGAGTTGGACAGAGAAGAAAAAAAACTACTCAGCAAGGGGGCGGGAACTTGGATATTTCTGTACGCATTAGTTTAGGCGGAGCTGGTTTGTTCGGGGGTGACGTTTGTCGTTTCCCACCAGGCTGTCAGCCAGGCCGCGTGACATGACTTTTGACGCTAAAATGACGGAAAATCAATTGACGACAGTGCAAAGAACTAGTTCCCTTGAGTGGGCTCCACGTGGTGGCGTGCGGCTGAGGTGAAACACTGCCATGCTGCAGGGATAGGCGGGTCACGACAGTAGGGATCCGCTTGCGCCTGACGCTACCCGACTTGCTGGCATCTAGTAAGGGAGTATTTGGGCAGAGGCTGGATGCCACCATCTTGGATCCACCTATTTTTTGTTTGCTAGATAGTGCTGCCACCATATTTGTTTAATTTTTACCCGCTAGAGTGCAGGAATCATTTATTTCTAGGGCACCCTCCATCGTGTTGGTAGTCTTAGCCACCATCTTGAATATCTGTAATTTGTAAGATAGAAAATAGAGAAAAATTCCAAATATCATCAAAAATGTCTGTTAAAATTATTATTGATTCGATCGGCTCCCATCAGCTATTTTTCTATGATGATCAGCGAACACTTTAAACAGCTCGTGTTCAATGTCAGGCGAATAGACCAGGCATCTCCGAACTACGAGACCAATCATGACCTGACTACAGTATTGAGTACGCACATTAAAACAAATTACATAGGCCTACATTCAATAAAAGAAAAGGACACATTGGACGCACAATACACAAAAACATGAAATGTAATCAACATGCAAATACACATACTGAACATTCAAAGGACACACAGCACATACAGTCACGAGAACTCAGTATTAGATAGAAATCATATTTCAACAACAAAATTACAAAAAAAAAAAAAAATATTACATGATTTTTTCAAGTACTAAATCAGTTTCTACCTTCACAGTATTTCAAATGAACCGTCAAAATGTTAGGGCGTCGGTATTGCACACCACACTTACCGCACTGAGTCAAATGTAACAACATTTTCATTGGACAGTTTCAATTTTCATGATGTCTAGCATGCTGTGCTAACATAAAGGTGTTGTCCCAGTATTTGCAAATAGGTTTTTGCTTGTGCTTAACTGACTCAGTACAGGTTTTATAATTTCGATATAAGTTATCTTGATGGTTAAATAGTTGATTATGTTAAATTCAATTAAACAGCGTTCTTTGCAGTGCACTGTTCAAGCACTCGCTTCTTTCATGTCTGCGAGTGTTTTCTGGTGTAATAGATGACGCACCACAGTATTTTCAATGGTGCGATAAACTTCCGTCGTCCGTTGAAGCCTCCAAAGTTGCTGGCAATACTTCAACTGAAGAAAGAGCACATAACAATGCCTCGTCTGCAGCCGGTATCTCTACAGCTGGTATTACAAATGCCAACGGGATCTGCATCGCCTTCAGCGTCGCTACCATCGAGGTCTCCGCTGCCGTCAACGAAGCAGCAATCTGTGTCCCCAACGACGATACTAGACCTTCCACCAAGATCTCTGCAGTTGGTATCCCCGCCATCGAGGTTTGCAATGTTGATGGTAGACAGTTGATCAGAGTCATCTTTCGAAAACCAACTAAATATAAGTGAACTTACTGAAGAGAGCCGATCCGCACTGCTTCACGGTCAGAGATGGACTGAGGGTCCCAGTCGTCTGGGACTCGCTTATACGCCCATGGTTGGTAGTAAAAAATGTGAGTCAAAACCACAACTTTTAAAAAAAATATATATATTAGTAGGTTAAAATGCAGGTGCCTTAAAACTCTAAAAATAAAAATACACTCGGTTCAAGTTTTACTAATTTATTTTAAAAATAAACAAATACAAATTAGGTCAATGCATTAGGCATTTTCGTAAGCAAAGTCTTAAATGCTGCAAAAACTGCCACATCAAATGTGGGTGCCTTCTCATATATTCTGATTCAAACTGGTTCACTAGTCTAAGGCTCAGGATCACAGGTATACGACTGGACATCTTCGATGAGGACTGCTTCGGTGAGACATGGACGACGACGACGTTTGCGGCCATGGCTGCAACTTAGCTTTGACTGGGTGCTTGTTGGGACCTGTTCACTGAAGAAGCTACGACGAGATGCACGTCGTTTGGGCTCTGCGTAGATTCATCGCAGGAAGCAACAGGTTTCAACACGTCCAAGTTTGGTGTTTCATGTAAAAATTAAGTGACTTCTTCTTCAATGGTAGCTCGAAGGATCGTGTGTGGTCTTTTGTGATAGACGGCACAGTTTTTAGGTTCGCAGCAATCTAGCAGCTGCTGAATCAGTTCGTAGGACACAGGAGAGTGCGAAAACCGCCAGTGCTGAGCGCCTCTATCTCTGGTTTCCATACATATGCGCAGATACCCAGCATCCCAGTAGCTGTACTCGACACTACTGCAGCTAGGTCTTACGCTCACGTACACGTTGGCAGAATGAAACGAAAACATCTTCTTGCAGATCGGACGACAACTGAAGGCACAAACTATTGCACACTCCTACTAACACTGTGTGTGCCATTTTTGCATTAGCTGCGAGTTTTTACAGGCACATACTCGATACAACTGGTCTTGTGGCTTCTCACCATACATTGCATTAAGCTTTTTTCAGGGAAGGGCAGCCGTAGTCGGTCTGCAGATCTACAATTTCGGTGGCTCCATCGCAAAACTTGCTCAGACATTTATTCTGCTCAGGTCCAGTGACATAAATAATGCTATTGATATAAAAAATGCTACATAGATTTTGCAGTAGTAAATCATCAAGAGTGTTTTTTACTTGGTGGTACAGAATTTTCTCTTCGACCCACTCCAGGCCTTGTTAATATTTGCACAGTCATTCATTCGAGCATTTACTTTTTTCGTACAGTAGTTTTAAAGGGTACGGAGGCCAAAAGTGTGGGTTTGTAAGTGATGACAATCTCCTTGACCACAAATCCGTTTTGGCTCTGGAAACCTGGCAGGTTGCTGTACTCTTAAAGCTAGTAAAGCTCGGCTGTAGCTAAATTAATCTCTCAAAAAGCATCCTGATTTATGAGAGAATTTTCACAAGCTTGTCTCCTTAGTTGTAGGATGAAATTGTAAGTGTTTGGTGGATTATTTCCGCTTATCGATATCTATATCCTGCAGTCTATGATGTTGGACTTTATTCACTCGTTCTGTTTGGAAATGTCAAACACCATTAACGTAGCTTTATTCTTGAAACTGTTGGAACTCAGTGTCGGAGATTATCGGCGACCATAGCATGCGTTCTGAAACTTGGCATACATTTAATATGCAAGAATAAATCTTCTGTTTTCAAAGTCCATGTTCGTGTCAATGTATGGGTAGCTTTTACTATTTTTACATTATGTATTTCCCAGTAAACAAACACAGAGCGGCTCACTCTTGCATTGAACTGTTTTCCAGTCTGATGCCCGACGATGATGTATATAGGTTTTTTCTGTATAGAATTAAGACTTTACTATTCAATTGTATGCTGACTTCGAGGCAAGCCAGAATACGTTTCCAGGCTCCAGGATCAAAATGTTACTTCAATATTCTTGCTATTTTCTACTTCATGAGCATCTTGATACTTTCGTTCGTGCTCATCACTTGGATGTGAGGCAGCATCCATTCGATAGACTGTAGTGTAAGAGAAACATCCTGTGGGTTTTCTTCAGCGGTGACAATTTCATTAATATGCTTTTTGGATAAAAGTAGTATGAGCTCTTGTGTCGGATTAATGATTATAAGCTTGTAGTCTTCAGCGAATCTAAGAAGCATAGACAGCGGAACACAAACTTATATTTTCCTTCGACATAAATAGATAGCTTGTAATCATCATCTAGACCCCAACATACCTCATTTGCAGCAGACAGTTTGTTCAGCATAAGCAAAAGGTAATTTTTCATTTCAGATGTAATGCTCACATCTCTCGTCTGGTGTACCTCGACGCCATTGCGTATATACGTAATGCGCTCTATTAGGTGAAGAATACCGTTACAGGATATTGTCGTCATTGTCGGATGTATGCCATCTGCCTTTGTTTTCAAACCTCTTATATGTAGTCGCTGCATATGCGGGAACAGCAACATGAAACACGAAGAACGCCGCCATTGCGTATATACGTAATGCGCTCTATTAGGTGAAGAATACCGTTACAGGATATTGTCGTCATTGTCGGATGCATGCCATCTGCCTTTGTTTTCAAACCTCTTATATGTAGTCGCTGCATATGCGGGAACAGCAACATGAAACACGAAGAACGCCTAAGGTGGTTGTCAAAATAAGAGACGCAACTAGGATTGCACTGATAGACACAGGTAGCCTAGTACGCGTAGTTGCATCGCATCCACTATAATCACGAGCCATAAAATGGAACCATTGAAAGAAAACATTACACTCGTAGGAGCTACAAAATCACTTCCGACCCCCACACACCAGGTTAAATTAACATTTAATATACAAGAACATTCATACAAACATACATTTATAGTAATCGAAAACCTAAGTTTAGATATAATCCTTGGGTGTGTATTGGAAATGGAAACGGCAAAATCCCAGAAAATGGTTCAAATACAGATGGTAAATGAAGACCCACAAACATATGTGGGTTCGATCGAAGAATGCATTCGTAGAGCAGAATAAATTCATGTAGAACAAGCGAAGTCACCATACGAAGGTATCAATACAAAGTTATCGCAGCAGGAACAAGTGAAATTAAGGCGGATCATAAAAGAAAATGAAGAACGCTTCGCATTCAAAATACACAAACAGAACAAAACAAAATATTATCAAATAAAAATTGATTTAATAACAGACAAACCAATCCACACAAGACCATATAGAATTGCGCCAAAAGTTAGAGATGCGTTACTAATACAGGTACAGCAAATGGAGGCGGCCGGTATTATTGAGCGGTCGGACAGTGCTTATGCAACACCATCATTAGTGATACAGAAGAAAGGCGGAGGAATACGCTTTCTCACAGATTTTTGCCTTCTAAATAACTACGTCAACAAAATGTCGTACCCTACACCACGAACAGACGATATACTTCAGGCATTACAAAATTCGCGATGCATCACATCGCTTGACCTATTTTCAGGATTTTACGCCATACCTGTACGAAAGGAAGATAGGCATAAGTTAGCCTTAACTATTGACAAAATAGGGCTTTATTACTATAACAGAATGCCAATGGGGCTTTTGAATTCACTAGGTTATTTCCAAGAGTTTATTGATATTATATTGGGACCAATGAAATGGCACTCCGTGATAGCATATGCGGACGATATTTTTGTAATGGGAGACACGTTCGATGAACACCTACAAAATTTGCAGGATATATTCAAAAAACTACGACAGTTTCAAGTAAAAATTAATCCTGCCAAATGCAAGTTCGCGCAGGATGAAATATAAAAATGTTGGGACATTGTATAACACCGTACGGAATCAAACCAGATACGGATAAGGTGGAAGCCATAAAGCATATGACACAGCCAAAAAACATTAAACATCTGCGGTCATTTCTGGGTATGACTTCGTATTTGAGGAGATATATAAAAAAACTATGCAACTGTAGCAGAGCCACTGATAGAGCTTACAAAAAAGCAAGTGAAAATTCAATGGGGGGTAAAGCAGCAAACTACCTTCGAACAATTAAAACAGGCAGTCTCAGCCGTACCACTTCTAGAAAAATTTATTGAAACCAGAGAAACTATTTTAGCATGTGACGCATGACAAATGGCGATAGAAGCAAAAGGATGAACACGGCAAACGTCGCATTATTGCATTTGCGTCTAAGAAATTCACACCAAACGAAACTCGCTCGTCAACAACAGAACGCGAACTAGGCGCAATAAAATATTTCTGCATCTGTCTAAGCAATATTTATATGGCAGACATTTTATTGTTGAGACAGACCATGCTAGTCTGCGATACTTAAGAAGCATGGCGGAACATAATATGCGGATACAAAAATTCGCTACATCAGTTGCGGAGTTAGATTTCGAAGCAAAAATAGTGAAAGGCGTGAATAATAAAATTCCAGACGCACTATCACATGTGCCAACGACGGACAAACAGTATGTATATTACGAGGTGTGTCGGAGATAAGGAATATATAGTAAGAGCTGGCGACGGACAATTAAAATCAATTTTTCATTCTCTTGCAGACGCATTATTCTCGGAAGAAAACAAAGAAAGTGAGATACATACCACTATTGCTAAATATATTCACAGAAACTGGGATGACTACAAAACGTTTTATGAAAGTCTAAGTAACACCACCTTCAACAAAGAAAAAGTTCTACAAACAAACATGAGTAAAGACTATGTATTAACGGAAACTATATTACAGGCAGCTAAGGAAATTTATCAAACCAATATTAAGGTAATCGATATCAAAACTGGCCAGGAAGATAAATTTGAAACAACAAAGCCCATTCATAACATTGTTTTACTGAAACACAACAAAACAGTAAATACATATAGCTACGATACAGTCGTGTTGAAGACTAGGTATGCTATGAGTATTGAACGGGATGAAGAGTTACTATTTTCTATGAACTACAATGTAAACACATCACCTTTTCAAGGGGACTATAGTGAGGACCCCCACATTCAAAAGTTAAAATTGGCCCTCACGGACCCGGATCGTGCGGAGGAGAAGTATAAAAAGCTAGCACGGCGTTATGGTATGAAAAAGAATAGGGAAATATTCTATAAATTGAATTCACAGGGGGGAGAAATTCATTTGACACTAGTACCAAAGAATTTTCAACGGGAATGCTCTATTAGGAGGCAGCCATTTTAGCATATTTAAGCACTTACGAAAATCCGCCAAGCTTACTATTGGGATACCATGAGTAAGGATGTAACAAACTATGTCAAATCATGTGAAGTTTGTCAACGAGCTAAACTAGGGCGCGAAAAACCGTCAGGCCATTTACAACCGATTGAGCCACCGCCGATATTTAGACAATGGGCACTGGATGCTAAAGGCCCACTACCGAGTACAAGAAATAGGAACAAATATATTCTTGTCATGACGGAATATGCTTCGAGATTCGTATTTGCTAAGGCTGTACCAAGAATCGACGCCGAGACTAGAGCATAATTTATCAAAGACGTCATTGTACGTTTTGGATGTCTAGACAGGCTGTGACGGACAGAGGAACGTCATTTAATAGCGAGTTAGTAACAAAACTCTTACAAAAACTGCAGATCAAGAAGCTCCAGACAACAAGTTTTAATCCGTGTTGTAATGGATTGGTGGAACCTATTAACCGTGTAATTGGAGAGCAATTAACGATATGGGCTGCGGAAGACCCCCGCGGATGGGATGAATATCTCCAATACATAATATTTAACTATAACACGACAGTTAATTCCAGCAGTAAATTTACACCCTTTTTCCTTGTACACGGGGTTGAGGCCATGCAACCGTCACATGCCGTTCTTGGGAAATTTCCACATAGGGCAGCGGATTGGGAAAAACACTTACGCTGTGATAGGAATCAGGCCAAAATAAATATTATGCACAGTCAGAAAACACAGGAAACGAGGTTCAATAAGAAATTTAAAGCAAGCACATACAAGGAAGGAGACTTGGTTTGGCTTAAACGCAAGCCTCAACATAAGTTATAATCATTTAAATATGTAGGTCCTTATAAGGTAAGTAAGGTTTTAGGTCCAGCAACAGTCGTGCTGCGAATGAAAAAAGGAAAGAAAATGATCATTGACTCGGTGTCAACACGTCATCTGAAACGAGCATATATATAAATAATTCAATATTAAGGTAAATAACCGTATAAACGTAATTTCTAGTGATAAAAATGATAGTAATTAGTATAACATATGTAAGAAACATGATGGAGAGCGAAAAAAAAAAGATAGAATCTGATAGGACATTTCCAAGTGGCCTTTATATTGTATATTATAGCATAACTAAAGTCAATGTGTGTATGGAGAAGCTAATGACCTGCCTTGTATTACAGGTAGAAGCCAATGATGGAGATTCACAAGATTTTGCACCTTGTAATACCTCAGCATACTCCATTTCAGTTACAGGTATCACAACCTTTCTAATTTGCAGCACTGTTTTCCTATACATTTGGGTCGTTCAAATCTCGACAATCTTGAGGGAGTTACGTCGACGTTCGGCCTGACTGCAACAGCATCTTAGACACCAATACACGACTGCAACATATAGTAGTATTAATAAGGGCTCTAACAAGTATTGGTGCAAACGCATCTAGAAACACAATTAGCCACCGTTCGCTGCAGCCGGACAACCTGCAATGGCTGTCTTGGCATCTGGTGCGCAAGCATATTCACCTATTGTAGTTTGAGAGCTGTGGGTCCCAACCTGATCCTATGCAATTTCCTCGCCATGGTACCAATCCTCACTCCCGGGAGTATAAAACACGTAGCGCTACAGTGGCCTAGTGTTAACACAATATAGTTTATTAAGGGTCGACCTGTCTCTGTGTAATTATGTGAACTGTCTGAGATAACTTACATGACTTAAGCGGTAAATTAATATTGTAATAAAATAACATAAATACTGTAATTCAATGTAAATTTTAATGGTAATTGTAATTCATAAAGTCAGTAAGGGCGATTAATGGTATTCGGCATGTATGTAGAGAATAAGAACTGTCCTAGTTAACTGTTATCAAGTAAAACCTTTAAGATTATAATGGTAAAGTGTTTATGTTCATGTTTTCTGGAATGATTTTTGAAATTTTGTACTTGTCCGTGTCAAGTCGTCACCTAAATAATATCAATGCGTTGTTCATATTACTATATTCATGTAACAGTTGTAAACAGCTAATTGTTTAACATTTCGATGTTAAAGAAAGACCTAGCAATAATGTATTGTAGATTATATCCCTGGCTATCACACCACGCCAAGACAGTGTCCGCTGCGAGTCGTTCCGCGTTATCAACGGCGGGGGAAGAAAGAGAACAGGGCGGCGCTGCGGCGCCAACACGACACCAATCCTCGAGGTTCCTACCCCATGTCCATACTGCGGGCATCCCCTTGGCCCACGTGGCAACACAGTCCAGAGTTCGGCTGAGGACAGCCGTCTGATTCGACCAGGGGGAGAGTGTTACGACACACCTGCAGCGACCTGCTGGCCGGCCTCGTTGCGGCAACAGCGGCGTCAGCGAGGAATACTGGGACAGCGCTTCGGAAAGAGGCTGGCCACTGTTGCGGAAAGCGAACAAGGTCGAGAGGGGGTGGGAATGATGCCGCGGACCCAAGGTCCCAAACACGGCAGCCACGCCCGGTGGGGGTGGCCGCGCCGAGACAGAGCCAGGGGCGCGTCGCCGCTTCCCGCCTCGCAGAGAGGTCTGCCGCGAGCGCGAGACAATAGAGCGGAGGTAAGAGACTCACAGGTGTGATAGCGAGGCACGTAGATTGACTTAAGTATATTTTATATATTTAACTCAACGGGTGACAGCATTGACAATTGTAATAGTTAGTAGTAAATTTAAGTGTAACTGAAGTTAATGTCGAGACCTTATTTTATAACCCCTTATTCCCTTCAAGCCCCATTAGAGATAGAAGGCAATATGGCTTTCCTTAGGAGAGAACGCGTCATAACATAATGACAGCGAATTCTCAAGAATAGTCAAGTATTGGTCTATTAAGTTAGACAAGTATAACTGTCCGATCCGCATAGCACCTCAGCCAGAGGCGGGCTGAAGTTCTCATGGTCTGGGTTTCACTTATATACTTCCATTAGCTGGAACAATAATGAGTCAAAACAACAACAATTTTCAATATGCTTGAGTAGTATAGTAAAGTATGTCCGAGATCAGGCATCAGGCTGTGGTGGTGGTATCGGAGCCCGACATCTTGGATTGTGACGTCACGGCGGCCATCTTGGATGAGCGTAACGGGACACAATGTAACTGGACATAACGTAACGGGACAAGTAGATCACGGCGGCCATCTTGGATCCGCCATTTTGGATGACGTCATTTTGTTTTCTCGAACATTCCGACATTGTGTTTTCCGCCATATTGGATCCTATTAATGTTGCAATTTTCGTTATGGTCGCCATCTTGAAATTTGGACGCCCTCTTGAAAATCTTTAATTATTATCCGATTTTAAAGAAAAAAATTCCAAAATTCATCAAAAAATTAACTTATTCGAATTCTGATTGATTATATCGATCACGTCCTCGGTTCGAACCCAAAGAGTGCAAAAAAACTAAAAATGGCGACAGGCTCCTTCCTCAATGGTGGATGCAGGCAGACTTACTCCTACCACTTTTTTCAAAGCATATATATCGGCAGCTGGTATGACGTCATGTCCGCCATCTTGTCTTCGTCCGCTGGAGATCACCATCTTGTTTTCGTCCGCAAGAGTGTGCTGATACCATGTTAGTATAATTATCTGGTCACCACACCTTTGACCTTGACCTTTAACTTTGACCTTGACCTTTAACTTTGACCTTGACCTTGAAATTTGACCTCAACCTTGAACATTGACCTTGACCTTAAACTTTGACCTTGAACTTGAACTTTGACCTTGACCTTAAACTTTGACCTTGGCCTTGAACTTTGACCTTGAACTTTGACCTTGACCTTTAACTTTGAAATTGACCTTGAAATTTGACCTTGAATTTGAACTTTGACATTGACCTTCAAATATGACCTTGACCTTGAACTTTGACCTTGAAATTTGACCTTGACCTTGAAATTTGACTTTGTCCTTGAAATTTGACTTTGTCCTTGTCGACCATCATGGATCCGACATTTTATGTTCAGTACATGCTACCAGGAGCCACCACCTGCCGGAGTACGCCATCTTGTGTGTGTGTACTTGTATTATAGAGTACATTTCCATCTAAATAATTTTATTCTAACCCGCTACAGTGCAAAAATCATTTATTATGGAGGTGCCCCCCGCCATCTTTAAATTCGGCCGCCATCTTGAAATCATGTAATAATGTAGCTAGAAAAGCGGGAAAAAATCCAAAATTCATTAAATAAATCACTCATTAACTTACATATTGATTAGATCGATTCCTGTCCTCGGTTCGATACCCGATCGATGCAATAATGTTTAATTTTATGTAAAAAATAATAATTTCAATAAACCATGTTCAAAATTCGTGAAGATACTCTAAATCCTCTACTACCATCATCCTATCAGACATCAAGACCACCATATTGGAAATTCGTAATTATAATGCTAGAGATTCGGGAAAAAGTTCAAAATTCATTAAATAAATTTGTAATCTATATACTGATTGATTAGATCGACTAAGGTCCTTAGTTCGATCCCTGGCCGATACAAAACAACTTTAATTTTAAAAAAGTACCAGAAAAGGGTAAGGTTCAGGAAATAAAACACCATAAAGTCTTTTACAAACATAATATTTATTACACAATTTCTATCCTACTACAGAATCACTTGCGAAAGCCAGCAATCTTATAAACATTTAGCCCTGCATAGACGTGCAACGACTACTTCTTAGCTCCAACAGCTCCAAATGCTCCAAATGGCTCCAACAGCTCCAAATGGCTCCAAATTCTCCAAACGGCCTCCAAATGGCTCCAACAGCTCCAAATGGCTCCAAATGGCTCCAACAGCTCCAAATGCTACAAAAGGCTCCAATTGCTACAACAGCCTCCAAATGCTCCAAAAGGCTCCAAATGCTCCAAAAGGCTCCAAATGCTCCAAATGGCTCCAACAGCTCCAAATGGCTCCAAATGCTCCAAACGGCCTCAAAATGCTTGACAGCTCCAAATGTCTCCAGCAGCTCCAAATGCTCCAACAGCCTCCAAATGCTTAAGACAGCTCCAAATGCTTCAAATGGCTCCAACAGCTCCAAATGCTACAAAAGGCTCCAAATGCTTCAACAGCCTCCAAATGCTCCAACAGCCTCCAAATGCTTAAGCCAGCTCCAAATGCTCCAAATGGCTACAACAGCTCCAAATGCTCCAAAAGGCTCCAAATGCTACAACAGCCTCAAAATGCTCCAAAGGCTCCAAATGCTCCAAATGGCTCCAACAGCTCCAAAAGGCTCCAAATGCTTCAAAAGGCTCCAATTTCTCCAACAGCTCCATCTTCAATTGGTTCCAACTGATTCGAATTACTTTTCTTATCGAACTTGGCATGATTACTAACATGTCTTTATTAGTATACATTTTGACTGGCAGTGGTAACGTATTTTGCACCTTTAAGTTATAAGTTTTATTTAGAAATCAGATTTCGATAAATGGTAGATACCATTTGGAAAGAAAATATATTAATTTATCTTCAAGTTTATACACATACATTTAATATAAGCCATTATTGTATGTAGCCAGCTTCCTTCAGTTCTTTGAGTATGAAGGATATTTCTTTAATGTTCGAATAGTTTCCTGCACAAAGCGATCCATGTAGTAGTCGTAGCCTGTTAACCAATATGTTAGGATCTTCCCATGAGGTATAATCAATCTCTTCTGCTGCGTTCATCATCCTTGCATGTTTATAATAAGTATTATTATCTCTGGTGTCTATCGTTTTAACACCAACCACAAGGTCACTTTCGTCATCGTGCCAGTGATTATCACAAGCTTGATCAGGATAATTTATTTTATTACGACGTTTCCATCGTTTTGGTCTCAAACCACCATCACAGTCTTCGCTCTTGCATGCTTTTGGTGCTTCAGCACAGTACTCAATCATGTCAGCCTTAGATGTGCCAGCACAGTCTTCGTTCATGCCAGCTTCTGATGTGTCACCACAGTCCTCAATCATGTCAGCATCACAAACTTGATCAGGATAAATTATTTTATTACGTCGTTTCCATCGTTTTTGTCTCAGACCGCCATCACAGTCTTCGATCTTGCCTGCTTTAGGTGCTTCAGTACAGTACTCAATCATATCAGCCTCAGATGTGTCACCACAATCTTCAATCCTGCCATCTTCAGATGATTCATCAAAGTCTTCGACATTGTAAGCTTCAGGTGGTTCTTCATCTTTCACATTTTCATGGAGACGACTAGATATTGGAGTAAATATATTTTCATTTCTAATGTGGTTACAACTTCCTTCGTTTGTTTTAAATTTTAAATTGTTATCTTGCTCTAGATCAGTAATTTTAGCATTAGCCTTTTCGCCTTCGTTCCTCCTCCGCGATGTTGTAGCCCAGTCTTCGTTTTCTTTATTCATCTTAATTGTACAGGTCTTGTAATGTCTATCCAAGTAATATCTTCTACCAAAGGATTTCTGACACTGACTGCAATTAAATGGTTTTTGACAAGGACCCAAAGTACACTCGCTTCTCTCATGTCGTTTAGCATTCTTTCTCAAGGTAAACACCTTGCTTTAGTATCTACAGTGATGTCGTTTTGATACAGCAACCAATCCCGAATCTGGATTCATATTAGTTACTGAGACTAATGCCAGACACATACTAAGAATTTTAATTAGATATATTACTTAAATAGAATTTTTTAATTATTCATCAGCGAGAATTAATTTATCTCATTCACAGGTCCTTGTTGCAAGCAGTTCTGGTTTTCAACAACAGATGTCGCCACATGTTACTTGCAGGTAAATAATATTAAGTTCTTTTATGTGGGATGCGGGATGCTCACTAACGATCGCAAAAGAAGGATGGCTTCGCTAGACACCAAGGAGAAGGAATTTCGTCTTGTACGTTAAAGCTTCACAGAAGTCTCATGATATATTATTTGACCGAGTAATGATTTTTTTTTTTCCACCTGATAAAATCCTTCATGCACAGATCAACTTCTCATCTGTAACCAGAAGCACTCGGAGAATACCATCAGATGTCTAGTAAGGAATAATCAGAAGCACTAAGAGAAAACCATAAAAAAATATTGTCAAGAATAATAAGGAGCACGCGGAGAAAACCACCATAATATTGACAAGAATAATCAGGAGCACACGGAGAAAACCACCATAATATTGACAAGAATAATCGGGAGCACACGGAGAAAACCACCGCAAGTTTTCTTTGATATAAAATTACAAAAAAAATTTAATAAAAAATTTAAAATAAAAACAAAAAAATACAAAATTAAATTCTGGCTTGTACTAGAAATCTAACTTTGCACGTCAATGATAAGTTCACAAGCTAGTAGAATTTAATTTTGTATTTTTTTGTTTTTATTTTAAATTTTTTATTAAATTTTTTTTTGTAATTTTATGATATCAAAGAAAACTTGTGGTGGTTTTCTCCGTGTGCTCCCGATTATTCTTGTCAATATTATGGTGGTTTTCTCCGTGTGCTCCTGATTATTCTTGTCAATATTATGGTGGTTTTCTCCGCGTGCTTCTTATTATTCTTGACAATATTTTTTTATGGTTTTCTCTTAGTGCTTCTGATTATTCCTTACTAGACATCTGATGGTATTCTCCGAGTGCTTCTGGTTACAGATGAGAAGTTGATCTGTGCATGAAGGATTTTATCAGGTGGAAAAAAAAAATCATTACTCGGTCAAATAATATATCATGAGACTTCTGTGAAGCTTTAACGTACAAGACGAAATTCCTTCTCCTTGGTGTCTAGCGAAGCCATCCTTCTTTTGCGATCGTTAGTGAGCATCCCGCATCCCGCATAAAAGAACTTAATATTATTTACCTGCAAGTAACATGTGGCGACATCTGTTGTTGAAAAGCAGAACTGCTTGCAACAAGTACCTTTGAATGAGATAAATAAATTCTCGCTGATGAAATAATTAAAAAATTCTATTAAAGTAATATATCTAATTTAAAACTCTTAGTTTGCGTCTGGCATTAGTCTCAGTAACTAATATGAATCCTGATTCGGGATTAGTTGCTGTATCAAAACGTCATCACTGTAGATGCTGTAGCAAGGTGTTTACCTTGAGAAAGAATGCTAAACGACATGAGAGAAGCGAGTGTAATTTGGGTCCTTGTCAAAAGCCATTTAATTGCAGTCAGTGTCAGAAATCCTTTGGTAGAAGATATTACTTGAATAGACATTACAAGACCTGTACAATTAAGATGAATAAAGCTAACGAAGACTGGGCTACAACATCGCGGAGGAGGAACGAAGGCGAAAAGGCTAATGCTAAAATTACTGATCTAGAGCAAGATAATAATTTAAAATTTAAAACAAAAGAAGGAAGTTGTAACCACATTAGAAATGAAAATATATTTACTCCAATATCTAGTCGTCTCCATGAAAATGTGAAAGATGAAGAACCACCTGAAGCTTACAAGGACGAAGACTTTGATGAATCATCTGAAGCGGGCATGATTGAAGATTGTGGTGACACATCTGAGGCTGACATGATTGAGTACTGTACTGAAGCACCTAAAGCAGGCAAGATCGAAGACTGTGATGGCGGTCTGAGACAAAAACGATGGAAACGACGTAATAAAATAATTTATCCTGATCAAGTTTGTGATGCTGACATGATTGAGGACTGTGGTGACACATCAGAAGCTGGCATGAACGAAGACTGTGCTGGCACATCTAAGGCTGACATGATTGAGTACTGTGCTGAAGCACCAAAAGCATGCAAGAGCGAAGACTGTGATGGTGGTTTGAGACCAAAACGATGGAAACGTCGTAATAAAATAAATTATCCTGATCAAGCTTGTGATAATCACTGGCACGATGACGAAAGTGACCTTGTGGTTGGTGTTAAAACGATAGACACCAGAGATAATAATATTTATTATAAACATGCAAGGATGATGAACGCAGCAGAAGAGATTGATTATACCTCATGGGAAGATCCTAACATATTGGTTGACAGGCTACGACTACTACATGGATCGCTTTGTGCAGGAAACTATTCGAACATTAAAGAAATATCCTTCATACTAAAAGAACTGAAGGAAGCTGGCTACATACAATAATGGCTTATATTAAATGTATGTGTATAAACTTGAAGATAAATTAATATATTTTCTTTCCAAATGGTATCTACCATTTATCGAAATCTGATTTCTAAATAAAACTTATAACTTAAAGGTGCAAAATACGTTACCACTGCCAGTCAAAATGTATACTAATAAAGACATGTTAGTAATCATGCCAAGTTCGATAAGAAAAGTAATTCGAATCAGTTGGAACCAATTTAAGATGGAGCTGTTGGAGAAATTGGAGCCTTTTGAAGCATTTGGAGCCTTTTGGAGCTGTTGGAGCCATTTGGAGCATTTGGAGCCTTTGGAGCATTTGGAGGCTGTTGTAGCATTTGGAGCCTTTTGGAGCATTTGGAGCTGTTGTAGCCATTTGGAGCATTTGGTGCTGGCTTAAGCATTTGGTGGCTGTTGGAGCATTTGGGGGCTGTTGAAGCATTTGGAGCCTTTTGGAGCATTTGGAGCTGTTGGAGCCATTTGTAGCATTTGGAGCTGTCTTAAGCATTTGGAGGCTGTTGGAGCATTTGGAGCTGCTGGAGACATTTGGAGCTGTCAAGCATTTGGAGGCCGTTTGGAGTTTTTGGAGCCATTTGGAGCTGTTGGAGCCATTTGGAGGCCGTTTGGAGCATTTGGAGCCATTTGGAGCTGTTGGAGCCATTTGGAGCATTTGGAGCTGTTGGAGCTAAGAAGTAGTCGTTGCACGTCTATGCAGGGCTAAATGTTTATAAGATTGCTGGCTTTCGCAAGTGATTCTGTAGTAGGATAGAAATTGTGTAATAAATATTATGTTTGTAAAAGACTTTATGGTGTTTTATTTCCTGAACCTTACCCTTTTCTGGTACTTTTTTTAAAATTAAAGTTGTTTTGTATCGGCCAGGGATCGAACTAAGGACCTTAGTCGATCTAATCAATCAGTATATAGATTACAAATTTATTTAATGAATTTTGAACTTTTTCCCGAATCTCTAGCATTATAATTACGAATTTCCAATATGGTGGTCTTGATGTCTGATAGGATGATGGTAGTAGAGGATTTAGAGTATCTTCACGAATTTTGAACATGGTTTATTGAAATTATTATTTTTTACATAAAATTAAACATTATTGCATCGATCGGGTATCGAACCGAGGACAGGAATCGATCTAATCAATATGTAAGTTAATGAGTGATTTATTTAATGAATTTTGGATTTTTTCCCGCTTTTCTAGCTACATTATTACATGATTTCAAGATGGCGGCCGAATTTAAAGATGGCGGGGGGCACCTCCATAATAAATGATTTTTGCACTGTAGCGGGTTAGAATAAAATTATTTAGATGGAAATGTACTCTATAATACAAGTACACACACACAAGATGGCGTACTCCGGCAGGTGGTGGCTCCTGGTAGCATGTACTGAACATAAAATGTCGGATCCATGATGGTCGACAAGGACAAAGTCAAATTTCAAGGACAAAGTCAAATTTCAAGGTCAAGGTCAAATTTCAAGGTCAAAGTTCAAGGTCAAGGTCATATTTGAAGGTCAATGTCAAAGTTCAAGTTCAAGGTCAAATTTCAAGGTCAATTTCAAAGTTCAAGGTCAAGGTCAAAGTTCAAGGCCAAGGTCAAAGTTTAAGGTCAAGGTCAAAGTTCAAGTTCAAGGTCAAATTTCAAGGTCAAGGTCAAAGTTCAAGGTCAAGGTCAATGTTCAAGGTTGAGGTCAAATTTCAAGATCATAGTCAAAGTTAAAGGTCAAGGTCAAAGGTGTGGTGACCAGATAATTATACTAACATGGTATCAGTACACTCTTGCGGACGAAAACAAGATGGTGATCTCCAGCGGACATGACGTCACACCAGCTGCCGATATATATGCTTTGAAAAAAAGTGGTAGGAGTCAGTCTGCCTGCATCCACCATTGAGGAAGGAGCCTGTCGCCATGTTTAGTTTTTTTTGCACTCGTCGGGTTCGAACCGAGGACGGTGATCGATATAATCAATCAGAATTCGAATAAGTTAATTTTTTGATGAATTTTGGAATTTTTTTCATCAAAATCGGATAATAATTAAAGATTTTCAAGATGGCATCCAAATTTCAAGATGGCGACCATAACGAAAATTGCAACATTAATAGGATCCAATATGGCGGAAAACACAATGTCGGAATGTTCGAGAAAACAAAATGACATCATCCAAAATGGCGGAACCAAGATGTCCGCCGTGATCTACTTGTCCCGTTACGTTATGTCCAGTTACGCTGTGTCCCGTTACGATGTGTCCCGTTACGCTCATCCAAGATGGCCGCCATGACATCACAATCCAAGATGTCGGGCTCCGACACCACCACCACAGCCTGAAGCCTGATCTCGGACATACTTTACTATACTACTTGCTTGCACTTTACTTTCCCTGAGCATTTTTCATAATATCGATGTTAACTACCGTGACGTGATATTAGATTTTAAAACTTGATGCACTGAAACAGTATTCTTTGAGCATTATTAGGACACCCGCTTCTTTCATGTCTGCGCGCACTTTAAGTGATAGTGAATGACGCACCACAGTATTTTCACTGACGCGATGAAAGTCCACCATCAATTGAAGTCTGAAATGTTGCTGGCGAAACTTCAACCAATAGAACAGCACAAGTCGATGCTGGTATCGTAGATTGCATCGTAATGTCTGCAGTTGATGTTACCGATGTCTTTGGCATCTCCGCGACTGACGGCACCACAGCCATTGAGCTCTCCACTGTTGCCGTCGTCGCTGTCGTCATCGTCACAGACGTCAGGGTTCCCGTAGTCGATGGTACAACCTCCATCGAGTTCGACGTTAAAGATAGTAAAGATGTCATTGAGTTCATAATAACAGGTAATTACGCGACTTAGGCGACATATGAGACAAACAAGGTGATCCTTACACAGTCGCAGCCAGTAACAAACTGAAAGTCCCATCGGATGAGAACTATCCTATATACATGCAACAGGTCGAATAATATGTTATAAAAAACAATAACCTGTTACTATAATACACGAGTCAAAACAACATATTAAAAAGCACTCTAAAAAAAGGGTAGCAAATTTGGAAGCAAATTCGACCAAATAAATGAACAACCAATGTACACACTGAACACATAATGAACCTGCAATGTAAACATAATGACCACGCATTATACACACCGAACACATAATGAATACACAATGTACACGCAATGTACACGCAATACACGCAATGGCCACGCAATGTACAAACCGAACACGTAACGTACACTTTGAATACATAATGCACACGCAATTAACACAATGCACACGCAATGGACATGCAACGTACACTGAATGGACACACAATGTACATGCAAAGACCACACAATGTAGATGCAATGACCATGCAATGTACACACTGAACACGAAATGAACACGCAATGTACATACTGAATATGTAATGATCACGCAATGTACACACCGAATAAAAAATAGTATTAAAAAACTAAAAAACATACTTTATATAGAAAATCAAACTAAAAAATAGAAAAAAAAAATTTCCCTGAATTGTGCTGGGGCATAATCAGTTCGAACATACTCTGGCGAAGCGGCAATGTGCCATAGAGGTCTATGGGGACTAAGGGACCACCGATGGTTAGCATCAAATGCTGCTGAAGCTTCTATGGTCATTGATGCTCCTGTTACATGCACTGCCACATCGCCCTGTGTGGTGCACTGGCTAGATGGTTTTGGGTTAAGGGTTAGCTTATATTGTGTGCTTCTGGTACTAACAATATTCGTGTTGGGAAAATTTGGGAAAGGAGTGATATTACACTGAGTTGGGGTATTACATATATGTAATAGCCTGGACGAAGTCATTTGTTCCACTAAGGGAGATGATAGTTACTTCCCCCTTGCGATATTCGCAACACCACCTCACTGGGGCTCGTCATGCCCTACAGGAGTGTCTGTGGGGTGATCCGACTTTGGATTGTTCGGGCTCTTCCATTGAGAAGGAGGAATCATTTTTTCTCATGTCCAGGACCCAACGAACTTGGTCCCAGTCCAAAGTGCCGGTTCAAGGAGTGTTGGATTCGTTGTTGGGGAACATGACCTCTGGGCCTGGCACAGAATCATACATAGTCAGTTATTCAGCACTGGGAGACTCATGGTGCATCATCTGGGTCTAGCCTATCCACATGGTACTCTAGTTTGTGCAGTGATGTGCTAGCCTGAGTAGGGTGCAAGTCAACTGAAGTTGAGGTGGAGGATGGTATGAGTTATGGTGGGCTGGTGATTGGTTGGTGATGTGGATGGTGATGTAGTATGAGGACTGGTGGGTGGCACCCCTTGTGGGCTCATAGACTCGGGTCAGGTTGTTCAGCATATCCATCGTCCCTTGGTGGGGTATTCAGGTTGCCAGTAAAAGGAATGAGATGTAAGTCATCCTAATGGATTTTCGTTTATCTGCTGTTTGGAAGTCGGACTAAGTAGGTGGTGGATCCCAGTTGTTACAGTACCTCTTAGGAGGCAGCCCAAATTGGATTCAAGCCTTCACATAGCCCTTACTGTCAGACAACAAGTGTTGTCACCAGGCATACAGTATCTGTCCTAGCTCCAGTGGTGTTTGTGAATTTGGTGGCTGTGGGGTACAGGTAGATATAATTAGGGCTTATTATTAATTCCCTTCTCCCCAATGTTGATAATGGGAGGATGGTTCACCAAACCTGCTGCCTCGGCGAAGGGTAAAAGTAATGACAGTACACAAGAAAAATCATTACACAAAAACAATAATCACAAGAACAAGGAACCCAGGAATAATGGTAACAAGCGAGGTCACAAACGTAAACAAAGGAAGTACAATAGCAGCAGAAACAGCAAAAATAAGGGAAATGATAATTCAACGCACACGTACTCATGTAAGACGTATGTTGATCCTACAAATAAGGGCAAGAGAAAGAGCCACCAAATTTTTGGCAATATTCCCACAGTGATTCCATATGCAGTAACCATGATTGGCGAACACACTGTACCTGGACTAATTGATTCGGGATCAGCGCGCAGTCTGATTTCTGGGCAGTTGTTTAACAAGTTAAAACAAAGCAAATTAATTCTAAGAACTGAGACCACTAAGTTACAATGCTTCACAGCTTCAGAGCAGCCATTAAAAATTAAGTTAGCAGTTATGATCAAGGTGAAAATTGATTTATATTCATGGAATTTCCCATTTTTAGTGTCTGATCAGCTGGCCAAAGACCTAATCTACGGGTCTGATTTCATTGCCAAGACAGGTCTACTCATTAATTTTCAGGCTAAGAATTTTGTTTTCAAATTCAATATGGGTAATCCTATTCATTGTGGGGCCCCTGAGGAAGTAGTTTCGGGTACTGCCGACACAACGGCAGCCATCTTGGATCAGGGAAACACCATTTCATACGAGTATCTTAATACACAGCAACGGGCCGCCATTGATAAACTACGCAGCAGTTTTCCAGATGTCTTTATTAGTATACTAGGTCACACGAATTTAATCGAGTACCAAATTGAGTTAGCGGATAAAATACCAGTGAGATCTCACCCTTATCAATTTTTAGGTCCTAAGATGCCAACGATGCGCAATCATGTTCAGGAGCTTTTGGACAAAGGTGTAATCGAACCCTCGACCTCCGCCTACAGTTCCCCAGCCTTCCTGGTGCCTAAGGGCAAGGATCAACACCGATGTGTAATTGATTACAGAAAAGTTAATGAGAAAATAGTCATACAAATCATACCTTTGACAGACCTAAACACTGCTTTTCATTGGTTCAGTAAGGCCAGATATTTTTGTGTGTTTGATCTAAATTCTGCTTACCACCAAATTCCCCTTACTGCGGATTCAAAACCCGTCACGGCCTTCTGTGTCCCTTGGAACTTGTACCAATACACAGCCAATAACTTTTGGACTGGCCACTGGAGCCCAATTACTAACCCGACTACTGGATCAGATACTAGGAGATCTAAAATTCAAAACTGTGTATAACTATCTAGATGATGTCGTCGTATATTCAGAAACATTTGAAGAACACATCAAACATTTAGAGGAAGTCCTAAGCATATTTCGTAAAGCAGGGTTGACAGTCAACACAAAAAAGGTTAAGTTTACAGTCCAAGAACTGTCTTTTCTAGGACACTTAGTTTCTAGCAAGGGAGTCACCATTGACCTTTCACGTAGATGCAATGACCATGCAATGTACACAGGCGCGTAGGAAGAAAATATTTAATGGGGGGGCAAAGGAGAGTATCATTATAAGTGGTGGATTTAACAAAGGGGGTGTCCGGGGGCTCTCCCCCGGTAGAAAAAAAATTGTATTCTAAGGAGCAAAATGGTGCTATTTAAGCATCTTTCGTACATAAAAATAGAATGTACTACTAGCAGAATTTTTTTTATAACTTTTAGAACTTTATTTATAACAAATTTACTTAAGGCTCGGCATCACAAAACAGTGTTCACTTTTCAGTTTTCGCCTCGTAGAATTCATTTTAAAGGCAATTTGTTGAATTTTCCCACTGCACAGTGTACATAAATTACAAGCACCTTCAAATTTAGTCCCCAGATATCATCAAGTTATCTAGAGCTGTAGAAAAGGCAAACATGTATTTATAATTAAAAATATGTTTGACTAATTGCATCATAATTACATGAGGGTGGTTGAAGGTTAATATTTGTAGTGTGAGATAATATATTTTGCCAACTATCTATAGTTATATTTACATTTTCTTAATATGTGCTAACAAACAACTGCAATAATCAAAACAAGCTATAATCAAATATTTAAGTGAGGCTGAGCCTTGAGTAACCAATTTAACAAAGACGTCAGTCTCCCACTCATTGCCCACTCTTAAGTAAATTCATTTTAATATCAGGATAGGAGAACTCTTAATGTTACACACCTTTAATTAAATATTCTTAGATGATGCCAATATTCAGAATGTATTGATTCAAGCATATGGTGTACCTAGTGTCCACTGAATATTAATTTAAAATGTGACAGAAAAACTGCTTTACCATTAATAAATCTGAAAATCTAAATATCTTATGATAAGTTATATGACAAAATAACACATTCAAATTGAATAAGTCAAATCACAATATAAAACTCGGAATAGTGGGCCGTTCGACATATTACTATCATAGCATTTTTTTGTTCCTCATAATTTAATTTACAATACATAAAAACATTTTCAAAATTCTCAGAATTATTTGTATGAACAATCCGTATTTTTTCATTGACAACTACACAACTACTAGAAATTAAAATAAAATTTAAAGATGGAAAAGAGCTTTTCGCAATAACACTCATATCATTTTATTCAGGAAAGTAAAAATTTTATTTTGGTATTAAAAATTAAAAAAGTCAATATTTTAATTTTTTTACTGTCAGGCTCCCCTTAAGAATAAGTTTAAAATGCGAACCCCACAGAATTGGCTAGTGAATATGCTTAAAAATAACTGCAAATCTGCTTGATAATTTCTTGTTCAATGAGTTGTAGATTCAAAGAAATTTTTTTATTACTCGATGGAATAATCACGAGCGACGAGCGGAAAAAAAATATACCGACATACTAAACTTTAATGTTAAATAGATATATTACATATGGTTTTCAGGATCATGTAAAAATTCGTCTCAATTTAAACTGCTCAAAAATAATACCTGAGTTAAAGGAATCCAACTCTTCTTTAGGATCTTTGTCTTCACAGGCATTACAGCCTAATGCGCACTGCTTTTTAGGCGGTGATTGTGATGAACTGCAGGACTGTGCAGAACGGCTGTTGAAGAAAAGGTTGATGCTTTTCTGAGTCATTGTACGCAACAAAAATTAAAATACTGTTATAGATTTTCTCCTTAAACCCTAAATGTTTTTCATCACTGCCATTCCGCACTACTCACTCACGAAGGGTCTGAAGGTCAGGTAGACAAGGGTGGACAAACACGGAGCGTAAGCTACTGCAACGAGCGGAAACATTTACTGGTCTTATATCCCACAATAATATATTCCGCTATCAGCACTGTGAAACGTGAATATTTAGAAGAAAACAAGAACAGTTGCCGTATTTACTGTATATTTTAAGAATAAAGTAACGCACAGACAAGAAAATCCCACAAAACCACTTAGCATTGCAATGAAGACAATGCCTCTTGTTCATATGATGCAATGGCCGGGCAAAACCATCACTTTGCCCGGCCATGAAATGTTATGGCCGGGCAGTCGCCTGGGTCGCCCCCCCCCCCCCACCCCCCTGGTTCCTACGCGCCTGAATGTACACACTGAACACGTAATGAACACGCAATGTACATACTGAATATATATGACAGTCAACACAAAAAAGGTTAAGTTTTCAGTCCAAGAACTGTCTTTTCTAGGACACTTGGTTTCTAGCAAGGGAGTCACCATTTACCTTTCACGTACACAAGCTATTCGTGATTTTCCACCTCCTACAAACCCTAAGGGTATTTCGCGTTTTATTGGTATGGCAAATTTTTACTCAAAATATATTCCTAATTTCGCTGAGCACGCAGCACCACTAAATACGTTGCGTAAGAAAAACTCACCTTTCACATGGGTTCCGGAACAAGAAAAAGCTTTTAATTTCCTGAAACAGGCGATTTCTTCCCCGCCTGTACTCCGCATGGCGACTTTACCAAACCTTTCATTTTACAGACTGATGCGTCCAGTGTGGCTATTGGCGCAGTACTGTTACAGGAAGTCGAAGGCTGCAGACAGCCCGTTGCGTTTTCATCGCGGACACTTACCCACGCAGAGAGGAAAGCCTCCTCGATCTACGAATTAGAATGCCTCGCGGTGGTATTTGGCATTGACAAATTCCGGCAATCTATAGAACACAGGGAATTCCTGTTAGAGACAGATAACCAGGCATTAGCCTGGCTTTTGGCACACCCGAAACAATTAGGGAAACTCGGGCGGTTGATTGCAAAAATTTCCTCTTTTAAGTTCAAAATCCAGCACATTCGTGGTACACAGAACATAGTAGCGGACACACTGTCCCGCATGTTCAAAAACCCAACTCAGACTCCGCCCGAAGGATCACCACTCTTATGTCAAGCCCTAATGACAGATTTTCCGTTGGCATTTCCGGATTTACAGAGCCAGCAGGAAGCTGATCCCCACATCTCCAGCATTATTAACCTTTTTAGTTCAGGAACGGCGCCAAAATACTTTAGGATATCTAAGGGGCTGTTGCAAAAACGCACCCCCCAATCAAAAACATACAAAATTGTGCTCCCACAAAATCTGCATAATATGATATTCCACTATTATCACACTTCGCCGGTAGGCGCACACCTTGGCATATATAAGACCATTCAGGCTATCCGACGTCACTTCGTGTGGGACGGCATGCACAAGGACATCACCGAGCAGGTAAAACTATGCAAAATCTGTGCGCTGAGTAAGCCAGCTCAGAACACTCGTTTCGGTTATTTAACCTCAGATGTGGCCGAGCGCCCCATGCAAAAGATGTTTATAGACTTTGTCGGGCCTTTCCCGCGCTCAAGGACAGGAAACACTATGTTGCTGGTGAGTATCGACGCTTTCACAAAATTTGTCTGGCTCATCCCGATGCGAAAAGCCACCGCAGAAAACACTGTATCCGCGCTACGTAATCAGGTCTTCAAGACGTCGGGAGTTCCTTCTATAGTAGTGTCAGACAATGCAACCCTGTTCACGGCTAGGATTTTCAAGAATATGTGCTTCTCACATGGCATTCTGCATGTCACAACCTCGCCTTATTATCCACAGCCCTCGCATGCTGAGAGATTCAACCGCAATCTCCGGTCTGCTCGAATAGCTTACCATGCGCAGGAGCAGGATAAATGGGATTCAAATTTGGTGTGGCTGCAAATGGCCTTTAATTATGCACATCATGAAGGACACAAAAGTACTCCTTTCGAACTCATGTTCACTTACCGACCTAATACCCCTTTTTCAAATCTTTGGTCTTTGAATGACCTGTTGCCCGATGATCCGAGAGACATCAGGGAGATTTGGAGAAGAGCTCGTAAAAATCTCAATCTGGCTCATGAGAGCAGAAAAAGGAATTACAACGAAAACCGATCCCCCAACCCCAACTAAAAAACACACTTTATATAGAAAATCGAACTAAAAAATAGAAAATAAATTTTAATAAATTTGAATTAAGAATAGTGTAAAAATTTTAATAAATCTTAATTAATGATAGTGTATATAAGAAAAAAATGTATTTTATTTTAAAAAAAGTGTGGGGTGCTTTTTAAGATATTATCGAAATGATAATCCTTCTACTCACATATGTCAATAAAATATATATAACTATTGACACCATGCACCCCACGATTTTTTTTAATAAAATACATTTTTTTCTTATATACACTATTATTAATTTATATTTATTAATTTTTTTACACTATTCTTAATTCAGATTTATTCACATTTATTTTCTATTTTTAGTTTGGTTTTCTTTATAAAGCAATTTTTTTTAGTTTTTTTAAACTATTATTTATTTTCTACTTTTTAGTTTAGTTTATTTATGAAAGAAATTTTATAACAATGTAAAAGAACTTGATAGTTATTACATCAATTTACTTTTAAAGTAGATTTTGAATAGATATTGGCTGCAGTTAAAATAAAATCGATAAATATTGTTTTATCTCAGAAGTGTCTCTAGATGTGGCTCATTTTTTTATTAATTACATGACTTTACTATTAAAGTGAATTTGAGTAGATATTGGCTGATTCTAAAATATATATCCAATATAACGTGTTGAAGAACTACAGTACTCAATAATTTCAATATCCTGCTATGAAAATCAATATATTCGGGAAGTCATTGATGTTTATTCTAAGTCAGCATATCTGATGGGTAACCATCCTTTGTTTGCAAATGTCTCACAAATCATTTTCTCCCATTTGTTCCAGTCCGATTCTACTGTAAGTTTCATTTGCATGCAGTTGTACCAAACTACACTGGAGTATTCTAAGATTTTTTTAAAATTTCTATTTTATTTTTGTCTTCATTGATTAGGAAACGTTCACATTCTTTGTTGAAATCTTTAATACACTGATAAGCATTTGAGTTTCTGCCCGTGAATTTCTCAATCATGAAATCTTTTGCAATTTTCCCTAAATTTTGAGTTTCAGATATAGTTTTTTTTTTTTTTCAATATATTTTTCTAACAGTTTTTCCAATTTTTTATTTGATCCACTAGGTATAGATTCAGCACTTTTTGTGTTTTCCTCAATTTCTTCCAGGTAAAAATCCTTAAACTGAAAGTTTTGCTCTCTATCCAAATATGTTTTTGATATATCATCTGTCAAACTTATACATATTTTCCGTTTTTTATGTCTTTTATTTAATGATATACTGACCTTGGCATAGTTTGGAGTATTTGTAGCTGCTTGGTGTTCGAGTGGAATTTCAAAAATCTGCCCATCAGGTGTAGTTATTAAGGTTATGCATATGGTGTTTGATTTCCTATCTGCTGTTGGTTTTACAGCAAAATCAAACCTCAATTTTTCCATGTTTCGTGAAATATTTGCAGAAAATGTTGTTTTATAATAATGTTTCACTCTTGGTTAATTGATAAAATGAAACAAAGACGTAATTGTGTTTCTCTATTTAACGAAAGAAACAACATTTTAAGCCCTTATTTCGGGTTTTTTTTTCTTCATATTTTTACAAATATAGATAATATTCTCTTCAAGAAAGTAGGCTATATTGTTCGCACATGAGCGAAATGGTTTTCTTTACAAGTGCGAACTCTTTTCTTTCAGTTTGTCTTTGGCGCGATATAAATAAAGCCTACTAATTTTATGAAATTATGTAAATTGACAAAAATCTTATTTTGCAAATTGAATAATGGAATAATCTTATCAAATTAGTGTATTGTCATCGGTCCTCGATAAATCTACAAAGTTTGAATGAAATCTGGCCGTTTAAAGTGGGTCAAAATCACACCCAAAGAGTCGGTTACAAACATACAGGTGAAACTAATATATAGCATGTAAAAATGTAATGTATATGCAAGTCAAACATTTAACGAAAATAATGCATATTTGAACGCAAATCCGCGCAAAAGGAAGCGGATTTAACGAAAAGGAGGTACATTTTCAAGTACATATAACTCAGTAATATTCGATCGCCAATGTACGATAGAATTTAATACCTCAGTAGTAAAGAATAGGGGCACCAGCGCCTGGGTCTTGGTGTGGTGGTGGTGCCGACCAACCTCTGACATCACGACCATCTGTGAAATCATGGCGGCCATCTTGAATTAAATTGACCTTTTCCTTTGACCTTGACCCCGGCGGCCATCTTGGATACGCCATCTTGGAGCCACAAATTTGGATCTGCCATATTTAAATCGAGCGCCACACTTACTAATGCTGCACTTTTCATTACATATTCCATCTTGGATTATAGAATGTTGCAATTTTCGTTATGGTCTCCATATTGAATCTAATAGCATGTCCGCCATGTGGGATTTGATATCACAGTTTTTTTTCGATTCTAAAATCATTAACGCCATTTTGTTTTCGTCTGTAGGAGACTCCCATCTTGGATGACGATTCATCAGCCATCTTGGTTTTTTGTTCCAATGGAGGCCGCCATCTTGGATACCTACATGATTGTTTCCTCTGTTTACTCTTAGAGAGCGCCAGCGCGCTCTGTCTACCACATAAGGTCGATGTTTCATTACCTACCAGAGTTATTATGGTTCTTATCGCCATATTAATTTTTTTTTTTTTTTACAAAATACAGCGGAAGTACTGTGATTCGAACCATCGCAGGTCTGACCTCTAGTTTGGGAAACATACGCCTTTAACCGCACGGCCACCTTTTTTTTCTTAATTTCTTTTTTTTTTCTTTTTAAAGATGGGTGGCACACAGGCAAGTCTTGACAGTCACCAGTGTGCCAATCATCTCCCCCCTTTAACGTCGTATTGTTATGTCACCCCGAGTCATTGTGAAATTGGAGTTGTGATTTTTGGCATATTAAGACAACACAAATTACATCCAAGTCTTACCCGGGATACGAACCCACAGCCCCCGCACCGTAGCCCGGTGCGTTATCGACTGTGCCACGGAGGCCAACTATCGAAACAATTACTAGACTGTGAATTAAATAAGGTATATAAAGATAACACATAGTCAGACCTGTAAGTTTTTTTTTTTAATTTGAAAGCATAATAGCATCTACTGTTCAAAACCGAACCACCATAGTTTTTTCATACTCGCTATCAGGAACGCCAGTGGCAAGTAGAACACATGGAATCTGCTAGAGAGTACTGTCGCCATCTTGTTTTCAGTAATCGATGCAAGGAGAGCTAATGTCATGTAGTACACATGCCATTTGCTAGAGTGCATTACCATAATATTAATTTAATTCTTGTCCGCTGGAGTGTAGTAATTATTTATTATTATTGTGGTGTCCGTCATCCTGAAATTTGGATACCGTCTTGTAAATTCGTAATTATTTACCCAGAAATTAGGGGAAAAATCCAAAATTAATTAAATAAATTTGCAATTAATATAATGATTCATTAGATTTGTTTCTGTCCATAGTTCAATCCCTTGGTGATGCAAAAAATATAATGCAATTGTTAAAAAATACTTGTTCAATAAATCATGTTCAAAATCCTAAAAGAGGCTTAAATTCCTCATATACCAGCCTCCAGTAAGCCATTATGACCGCTATCTGGAAAATTCATAATAATAAACATAGAAATTCGGGAAAAATCACTAAATTCATTACAAAAATTACTTATTAAAATAATTATTGATGCGATTCGTCTTCTAGAGTGCATTACCGCCATTTTAGTTCAATTTTTGTCCACTATACCTTTGACTTTGACTGTATGTCTTGACCTTGACTTTGGCTTTGATCTTTGACCTTTAACTTTGACCATCACCTTTGAAATTGAACTTTGACCATGAACTTTGACTATGACCTTGATCTTTAACCTTGAACATTGAACATTGTGACAATCTTTGATCCACCATCTTGTCTTCAGTATTCGCTACCAAGAGCGCTAGTTAACATACATCGCCTGCTAGAGGACATTGTCATCATCTTGTTTTCAGTAATGGCTACAAGAGCACCAGTGTCAAATAGTACACATGCTACCTGCTAGAGTGTATTACCGTCATGTTAGTTTAATTCTTAGCCACTATAGAGCAGTCTTATTTATTAACAGCTAGTTATCTCTCACAGTATCCGCCATCTTGAAAATTGGACATCTTAGAAATTCGTAATTATTGACCTATAAATTCGGAAAAAATTTCAAAAATTCATTAAAAAAAACACTTATTAAAATCATAAATTTCGCGATAGATTTACTTCTTTGGTTTCATTTTCAGTCAGTGATAAGAATAACTAAAGCTTTGATAAAAAAAATTTAAATTCGGTTTCCCTCTACCATTCATGGAGATTATAAATCATTCACTTCGTGAAAAACAACTATGGACGATATACCTGTCATTATTCATCACTGCCGATCAAGAACGGATCAGCGTCACCAATGAAAACGCCATTCACAACATAAAATGGTAAGAATCCTTAACCTGCCAATAGAAATAGAAAATCATAAACAGGGTGACTGCCGCTCATATATTGAAGAGCCTAAGAAACGCTTGTTACTGTCGTATAAGCCATGCCTGAAGACTCAACTGCCTCAATCAAAAATATGTATCACATTTCGTAAAATCCCGAGAGACAATACCAGTCATAGTCACCAAGTATCCATTGGATCTGGACTTGGAAAATTATTGCGGACATAAATATATCTTCAGATTTACAATTGGCAGCGTACAATTTCTACAATATCTAACAGGCACTGCAATGAGAAAGTACAGGATTCATCTAACAGACGACCCTACATGCGCGCCATGCGGTAGTATTGTTACAGCCTTGCCCAGAATAAGTGACTGCACGTATGCGGTGCCGATATGGCTCTGGTGTCGCGTAAGAGTGCGACGACTAATCAACGATGGTCAAGGTGGACAGTGAAGAGAAGAGTGGCGGCGTGGTTCATCCTGCAAGTTGTCCACTTCCTGAAGGACGTCACAGCGCCGGTGACTCTGCGGGACTTCGTGAGAGTCCTGCGACAGGAGCTATGGCCCGCCGGGGCATGCTCCGAACATGGTTTGGAACATTCTTATTTTCGTTTTGAAAATACATAGTTAAATCTGGCGTGACTAAATAATGAACTGAAAAATAAAAGTTTATTTGTATACGTATTTCTGTGCATCTATTTTATTTTCTTATATTTTATTTTTTACTAAGTAACACAGATGAATTGGCATTTATTTTATTTACCCACTGTATAAACTTTTTGTTCTGAAAGTATATAATTTTTTGATGTATTTGTTTGTTTTTTTAACTTTTTGACGTGACAACGTCTAATAAATCGATGAACGCCGGCTGTACGCACGAAAAAGTGTCCCACTACGGATGTCCCACTACGGATGTGTCCTATTTGCTCATTGTACGCATGCGTGGCATCTCTCTTCATGCTCATTGTAGGGCCTACGCATGCGTAGCATCTCTCTTCCACTCGATTGGAACGACCATCGATTTGACTTTTCAATCATATTTTCGTCGTTTGAATTATTAATATTATGTAATTTAACGATTGTCCACCGATTTTCAGCACAATCGGTACGGTTATTTAAAAGTAATGTTGAATATTCAAATACGTTTTGAACCAACAATGGTGTTTTACAGTTACACATAATAATTCAATTTACAACCGGGATCTTTTGCACAATGTTTTAAAAAATATTGTAACAAATTATAAATAAGTTTGGTGTATTTGGGATGCGTATTTGTTATAAAATCGAGTTATAAAAACGAAATAATATTTTTCCCCTACCGTGAACAAAATTGTTATAAATGTATACAAACATCTGAAACTATTAACTATCAAATATGGCCTCGTGGGTGAGCGATCAGCGGCGCTAGGTTGTAGGTTCAAACCCCGTCAGGTGCAAAAATTTTTTTTGTACTTGTAAAAATAAATACGGCGCACGTAACATTTCAAAAGTAATAAATATATTTGAATTATGACTGCAAATAAAAGTAAATTTATTAATTAAATTGTACATTTCATTTCACTCCTTTGTATCCATACAAAATAGTGATAATTCAATAAAAATGATTCAATTTTATTCATAAAAGTATTCAGAGGTAGATTTTATTATACAAAAGATAGAAAATTTTAAAAAAAAATTCTTCCTCAAAGAATATAATATTTTTAATGCCTAAATGGTTTGGTTGCAAAAACCTATTACGGCTCAGTCTCAGGCCGAATATGATATTTCCTTTTCTTCTGGATCAATCATTTCATCAATGTTTTGTTATGACGTTGTCACGTTAAACTATCGTCCGTAAACCGACTTTACAGACAACCAATTTTTTTTTAAACAATAATTATTTTAGCACACATGAAAAGCATTTAGTATTTAGTCAAACATGTAATGAACATTTATGTATGTTTACATTTGATTTGTATGCATTATTAGTAAATACAAAAATGTTAGAACACGCTTCTCACCAAGGCGACCGGGGTTCGAATCCTGTCCTGGTCGAACCCTAATTTTCTCATGTTAGAAACGTGGCGGACGTTTTTGTGGCCTGTGGGTTTTCTTCGGGTGCTCCGGTTTTCCACACCAATTCATTCCGTCACTGCTCCACACCCCATCTCTTCTCACACGCACTCTCCAGGCAGGCCGGAACGACATGTCTGTCCCTCGGGTAGGGCAGCCGGCTCCTGTGAGTGTCAGCCCCATTTCATTCATGTAGATCCTGACCCTGGCAGGAAACTACATTTTTTTTTTTTTCACTTTCAAAAAATGCAACAAAAATATTTTTTCCAGTATTCCTGTTAAGATAATTTTAAAATACAAGGTATTTAATAATAGGAAGTTGGGATTGAGTTTATGTTTTCTTATGATATAACTATAAAATTACATTTAACGAATTGAATTCACAACATTAATTGTAATTATTTAACACTACGAGTTCAAACTATTTAATGTTAAGTTTACTCCTTCCTATGACTATTTAAGTTTACAATATGAATTAAAGTATTGTTTTGCTACTATAAATTTTAATTTGGTACACCAATACGATTAGTGTGACCCCCGGTATTCACGAATTGGAATATAGGCATATGCTGCAACACGTGGGTCCGCCATGTTGACGACATCAGTTCGGCGGTAGCGATGACGGGTTCTCCCGCCTGAGGGCCTCACTGTTGTATTATCAAATACAAAGACAAACCACAGGTGGGAGTTCGACCGCACCTCGTTTCTCATGATGATATATCGTCACTTTCAATGCTCCTGTGCACGTGGCTACAACCACTGGCCAAATGAATGAACTCATAAAATGGAACCATCCGCAGGCACTATCATTAATGGGCATAGCCTCACATCTGGGGAGCTTGCAAAATGACGATATGGTTGTAAAGAGCGCCCGTGGCTTGTGGTTGTTGTTTGAGAATACCACGACGCCCCGCAGGCGGGAAGCCTACCGCCTACTCGCTGTGTGCATTTCAGAACCGAGCCTAAGGGCGCTTGAGGCCAGTGTTGACTAGCCTGCTCCGAGAACAAGTATCCGTAGCATAAACAAACAAACTGTTTTTCAGTCTTTTTGTGAAGAAACGGGTCTTCGAGGAGCTCTCATTAGAGCGGAGGCCACTCCCATCCCCCAACCACTCCGCCCAATCAACAGGGCCAACACAACTCCTAGGCCGGTGAGACCGGTATGCGGAAGATAAACCTCTTCTCAACACAACAGCTCTGCGGTTCTTGGTCCCCTCCACGCTCGCAGCACCTCCAAGAAGTAATGTGGTCTTTAGGTGGAAATAACGTGACTGTGATACAAATAACTTTTTTATAGCGAGCAGTGCATCACCATCGTTTTGATAGAGAATTATCCTACTAATATTATAAACGCGAAAGTTTGTAAGTATGGATGGATGTTTGTGACTATTTCACGTAAACTCTACTGAATGTATTTGAATGAAATTTGGCCTACAGCTAGCTAATAACCTGGATTAACACATAGACCCCATATTAATATGAAATTCCATCCCTAAGGGAGTGAAAAAGTGATAATTTCATTTTATAACAGAAAAAATCATAGGTTATAGACATACAAATAGTGAGTGTCATTTCTCTATGTCGGACACACGATCATACACATAGTAAGGTCTCCTTGGTGCTAGCAAAATAAAGGCACTAATAACAGTTTTGTTCTTAACTTCGTCAATAGATAGAGTTGCCTTGAATTTTAAACGCACCATCGTTTGATGCGTTTGTCATGTCTTTAATTTTCGTTTGTTTGTGCCGTATGCGTTCCTATACCATTCATCCGATTGCGATGAAATTTTGGTGATTTGTTATGTGCATGCCCATGAAGGTTACTGAGACGGTATAACTATTTTCCAATAGTTGGAGCACGAATCGTGTCAGAAAATGTGTTTATTTCATTTTATATAGCGGCACTTCGTCTGTTTTTGTTGTATAAGTGCGCACGCATGACGCAATTTATTTAAATATAAAAGAGAGACAGAGATAGAGTGATATATATATAGAGTGAGATAGAGACGGAGAGATAAGTTGAGATAGAGTGAGGTATGGTATAGATAATGAAATGGGTTAGATAAATAGATATACCTATACATGTAAGTAGTATAGGATAGCCGGTTCTGAAACTGGCTTCTGGCTGTGGAGCCTGAGCCGGTGTCCGCCATCTTGGATTGTGACGTCACGGCGGCCATCTTGGATGACCTTGACCTTGACCTTTGACCTTGACCTTAACCACGGCGGCCATCTTGGATGAGTGTAACGGGACACAGCGTAACGGGACAAAATGTAACGGGACATAACGTAACGGGTCAAGTAGATCACGGCGGCCATCTTGGATCCGCCATTTTGGATGACGTCATTGTGTTCTCGAACATTCCGGCGATGTGTTTTCCACCATATTGGTTGATGACGTCACCGTTGCAATTTTCGTTATGGTCGACATCTTTAACTTTTTTATTTATTATCCGATTTTAATAAAAAAAATTCTAAAATTTATAAAAAAAAATAATAAAATTTAATAAAGATTTTATAAAAAACAAAAATTTACGACACGGAGCTCGGAGTCCGCGGTTCGAACCCAGTGAGGGCAAAAAAAATAAAAATGGCGACCGATCCTTCCCCATGGTGGATGCTGGCAGACTGACTCCCACCACTTTTTTCATAGCACATATATCCTCAGGTAACATGACGTCAATTCCGCCATCTTGTCTTCGTCTGCTGGAAGCCATCATCTTGTTATCGTCTGCTAGAGTGCGCTGACGCCATGTTAGTTGAATTCTTATCCGCTAGAGTGCAGTAATCATTTATTGCTGTGACACCCGCCATCTTGAAATTTGGACGCCATCTTGAAAATACGTAATTATTTAGCTAGAAATTCGGGAAAAGTTCCAAAATTCATTAAATAAATCACTCATTAATTTACATATTGATTCGATCGATTCCATTCCCGGTTCGATACCCGATCGATGCAATAATGTTTAATTTTATGTAAAAAATAATAATTTCAGTAAACCATGTTCAACATTCTTAAAGAGACTTTAAATCCTCTACTACCATCATCCTATCAGACATCAAGACCAACATTTTGGTAATTCATAATTTTAATGCTAGGGATGCGGGAAAAAGTTCAAAATTCACTAAATAAATTTGTAATCTATATACTGATTGATTAGATCGACTAAGGTCCTAGGTTCGATCCCTAGCCGATACAAAACAACTTTAAATTTAAAAAAATACCACTAAAGTGTCAGGTTTGAGAAAATAAAAAACACCGCAAGTTCTTTTAAAAAAACTTTTATTACATAAGTACTACACTACTACAAGTACAAAAAAAATAAACAGACAAATTACTAAAGTTTTGTGGATCTCTCGATTCAAACAGTCTTCTTATTATACGGACTAAGTCCTTTACATGACTTTAAATGTCTATTCAGTTTATCAGGTCGACATATTGATGCACCACAATTTTCACACAAAGACGAATTATCGACTTCATTAAAAGGACAGTGATACATTTCGTGTCGTTGTGCACTTTGAATATTTGCTAATGTTTTGTTACAAAATATACAGCTTGATTCCGATGAATGTACAGCCAGTCTATCACAATTCCTGAGATGCCGTTTTTATCTTCCATAGAGTATAAACTTGCTTAAACACCCGTTGCACTGATATTTAATGCGTTCAGAGTTATTTCTACAATTGTGTATTACATAATCCCGTAATTTCAAGTTTTTGATCTTCTCACAGTACGTGCAGTCGGGTGATGGAACACCGCTGGATGCTCCTTCCTTCATCAATGCCACTGGAACTGTTGACAACCATTGTAACACTGCTGACATGTTAACTTCTGAAGCCTTTGAGGTCTCCTCTGAGGAAGATGATGCACGCGTCGAAATCTCCTGCTGTGCTGAGAGAACAGGTGTAGCTGTAGACGTCGTTGTCATCGTGCTCTGCACTGATGATGGTAGACCTTCGATCCAGGTTGGTGTAGATAGTGGTAATGATGCCATAGAGTTCTCAAGAAAAGCTAGATACAGGTCTATTATGTTATACAAGTCTAACTATCCGATCCGTTCATCACCGCAGCCAGAGACGGACTGAAGTCCATATCACCAGGGTCTCACTTATATAGACTCATCAGCCGGTACAACACAAGAGTCAAAACAATAACCATGTTCATTATACTCACACTTAACTTTCTCGGAGAATTTTTTATAATGAAGATGTAAGCTATCAAGACGTGAAATTAGTTTTTTGCACTTATTGCACTGAAATTGTATTCTTTTAACATTATTAGAACAACTGCTTCTTTCATGTCTGCGAGCATTTGAGGTGATAGTAAATGATACGTCACAGTATTTGCACTGACGCAATGTACGCTCTTCATTAGTTGAAGAATCCTTTGCTGATGATGAAACTTCGGATGATGGTGGTATCACATCTGTTGAAATCTCCTCCAAGGTTGACGTCGTCGTTGTCAACGGGATCTGCACCTTCTCCATCGTAGCTGTCGTCAAGGTTCCCGTAGTCGATGGTACAACCTCCATCGAGTTCGACGTTAAAGACGGTAAAGATGCCATCGAGGTCTCAAGAACAGCAAATTGACACGACTTATGCACCATAAGAAACAAACTAGACGATCCTTACACCGCCGACGTCAGTAACAAACTGAGCGACCTGCTGTCTAGGACTCGCTTATATACATGCACCGGTTGGAATAATACGCTAGTCAAATCAAGAACCATTTACAATAATACTAGAGTCAATTCTACAAATTAAAAAAAAAATTCGATCTCTCCAATATACGCCAGGCTCCAAGAGCTACAATTCACGTCATCAGATCCATCCACATTTTGCTCCTATGCTTCAATTGACCATTAGCTTCAAGTGCTCCAACAGCTCCATCAGCTCCAACACGTAATGTGCGTAATGTACGCACAATACATGAAATTTACGTGCAATAAATGTAATGATCACACAGTACACACAGGAAACGGAACGTACACACAGTACACACAGGAAACGGAACATACACACAGTACACACAGGAAACGGAACGTACACACAGTACACACAGGAAACGGAACGTACACACAGTACACACACACAGGAAACGGAACGTATACACAGTACACACAGGAAACGGAACGTACACACAGTACACACAGGAAACGAAACGTACACACAGTACACACAGGAAACGAAACGTATACACACATTACACACAGGAAACGGAACGTACACACAGTACACACAGGAAACAGAACGTACACACAGTACACGCAGGAAACGGAACGTACACACAGTACACACAGGAAACGAAACGTATACACACAGTACACACAGGAAACGGAACGTACACACAGTACACACAGGAAATAGAACGTACACACAGTACACACAGGAAACGAAACGTATACACACAGTACACACAGGAAACGGAATGATCACACATACAGTAGCGGAAACACACAGGCTTAGTTGGAAATTAGAATACAATAAATAATAACATTACATTTTTATTTCAATATTTAATTACTTCTCATCATTACACAAATACAAGTAAAAGAAGCCATTATTGTATGTAGCCAGCTTTCCTCAGTTCTTTGAGTATGAAGGATATTTCTTTGATGCACGAATAGTTTCCTGCACAAAGCGAGCCATGTAGAAGTCTTAGCCGGTCAACCAATATGTTTGGATCTTTCCATGATGTGTAATCATTCTCTTCTACCACCATCTTACTTGCTTGTTTATTATAAATACTGTTAATATCACAATCGTCCCAGTGATCATAATAAGCATTATCGGATTTATTTATTATAACACGACGTTTCCAACGTTTCGGTCTCAGGACATCGCCACATTCTTCGATCTTGTCAGCTCTAGATGCTTCATCACAGTCTATGCCTTTGTCAACAGCCTCAGAGTCACTGTAACAATCACTGTAGAAGACATCCTCTTCACCCAGATTACCGTATGAATTCACTATCGATGATGTCGAAGTGTCTTGATCGTCTTCATGCTTCCTTTTTAGGAGTCCATCATTTTTACAAAGAATGGAGGATCTACTGAATATAGGCTTGAATGTATTCTCACCTTTCACGGTGTTGATACTTCCATTAGTTTCAGTCTTACCGAAGCCATTAGCGTCCTTCAATTTATGTTCTTACTCACGATCGGGTGAGCTAATACCATCACGCTCAGGACAATTTCTAGCTAAATAATTACGTATTTTCAAGATGGCGTCCAAATTTCAAGATGGCGGGTGTCACAGCAATAAATGATTACTGCACTCTAGCGGATAAGAATTCAACTAACATGGCGTCAGCGCACTCTAGCAGACGATAACAAGATGATGGCTTCCAGCAGACGAAGACAAGATGGCGGTCATGACGTCATGTTACCTGACGATATATGTGCTATGAAAAAAGTGGTGGGAGTCAGTCTGCCAGCATCCACCATGGGGGAAGGATCGGGTGCTATTTTTTTTTTTTTTGCCCTCACTGGGTTCGAACCGCGGACTCCGAGCTCCGTGTCGTAAATGTTTGTTTTTTATAAAAACTTTATTAAATTTTATTTTTTAATTTTTTTTTATAAATTTAAAAAAAATTTCATTAAAATCGGATAATAAATAAAAAAGTTAAAGATGTCGACCGTAACGAAAATTGCAACGGTGACGTAATCAACCAATATGGTGGAAAACACATCGCCGGAATGTTCGAGAACACAATGACGTCATCCAAAATGGCGGATCCAAGATGGCCGCCGTGATCTACTTGACCCGTTACGTTATGTCCCATTACATTTTGTCCCGTTACGCTGTGTCCCGTTACACTCATCCAAGATGGCCGCCGTGGTTAAGTTCAAGGTCAAAGGTCAAGGTCAAGGTCATCCAAGATGGCCGCCGTGACGTCACAATCCAAGATGGCGGACACCGGCTCCGGCTCCACAGCCAGAAGCCAGTTTCAGAATCGGCTATCCTATACTACTCATGTATAGAGATATATAGAGACTTATATATAGAAGATATAGAGATAGTGGGAAGTATATATGTAGATATAAAGAGATAAATAGAGATAGAGAGACACATCGATTTATAAAGATGTAGACAGAGATAAATATATATAGAGAGAGATGGATAGATGATTTGTATATGTGGAACTACTTCAAACATATTACAAAACAAAACTGAATGAGGCATTGCAATGCAGGCCGAGCATTAGCTATAGATAATGGAATCTTTTCAATATAAGTAATCTCTTATTTTTCAGCTTTTTTCTATATTGCTTTATAAAGTCTAAATTACATACAGACCAGGTAAATAACTATAAACTGGCAGAACAACGTCTGTCGGGATCTGAAAGTGAAATAAATTAATTTTCACACTTGACATTCAAATTAAGAATACATACAGACCAGGTAAATAACTATAAACTGGCAGAACAACGTCTGTCGGGATCTGAAAGTGAAATAAATTAATTTTCACACTTGACATTCAAATTAAGAAGACAATTACTAACTACACCCTGTGTTCAGCCCGGGCAACGCCGGGTATTGCAGCTAGTTTCATATGAAACATTGTTTTATTTTACAACGGGAAAATTTCCCACTTATTTATATAGGACTTTTTGTTTCTAAATAAATAAAATATATAAAAATATTTCGAAGGTTATCGAAAATACTTATTAAATTACCTGATAAAGTGTCTTTGCACGTGTTCACAAGTACTTTTGTTTTTATCTAAGGTATGTTAATTAAAAATGTTTGCATATAAAACGGCACATGAACCAATTAAATACAAATGAAGCAAAAACGTACATAAAGAACTAGTATAAGTGAGGTATCAATTTTAAAGATGTGTCTAATCTATATATAGAATAATAAAACTTGAATTGCTGGAAGCTTTGTTTGTTTGATAATGTTTTACGCTGCACGGTTAACCACAAGGCTTAAAGTTGCAAGACTTTAAAACACTCAGCGCTCACTAGTCAGAGCCACGCTGGAAAACCCTTTAAGAGTCACGGCCACCTAAAACTATATTGTAAATTATCATGCCATGAAAAAAAAGAATTAACTAGTATTGTTAACTTTGTCTAATTAAAAGATGATTTTAAACCACAGAATATTCTTATTTTATTTTAATAAGTAAACAAGTATAACGTAATTATTTAAAAGGGATATTTTAATTTTCACTACAAATAAAAATCTTAATTTGGTTTTAACTTTATATTACAGCCAGACCAAGGCCGCTAATGGCTTGCCGCCCACTCTGTGCCACCATCTTGCCTGTTAGCGAGCCCTCGGCATGTGTCCATGCTTCTAGCAGATGCATAGTGACGCGCTTGTGCTGTTAGCAAGGCCTCGGCCAGTATTCATAGTACCACAAGCCACTCAGTGTCCTCCTTCTTGCACTGTTAGGAAGTCCACGGGCAGTGCACCTGGTACTAGCAGCTGTAAGTGTGCTCCTTATTGCACGTATCGTGGGCCTTCAGCCAGTGTGAGTGGTACTACCCTTTTTGGCCGATGCCTGTGGTAAAACCAACTACACTTGCATTGTTAGTAAGCCCTAGACTGGTTCACGTGGTACAAGCAGCCACAAATTGTCATTCATGCGGAGCTAGCAAACCTTTGGCTGTTGCGCGTGGTACATGCAGACGGCAGTGCTCTCACTCTTACACTTTGTAAAAGCCCTCGGCCAGAGCACGTGGTTCTAGCAACAGACCATTAACCTCTCTCTTCTGCTGTTAGCAAATTCTCAACCAGTGATTGTTTTCCTATTATACACCCAGTTTCATCCATATTGCTCAGTTGGCAAGCTTTTGGCTGGTGAGCATGGTGTAGGCAGATGCCCAGTGTCCTCCCTCTTGCACTGATAGCGCTCCCTCGGCCTCTGTGTGTGTGGAGCTACCAGCCAGCCTGCACTGTTATCAAGCCCTTAGCCAGTTCACATGATACTAGAAACCAACCAGTGACCTCCCTCTTGCACTGATAGCGCTCCCTCGGCCTCTGTGTGTGTGGAGCTACCAGCCAGCCTGCACTGTTATCAAGCCCTTAGCCAGTTCACATGATACTAGAAACCAACCAGTGACCTCCCTCTTGCACTGATAGCGCTCCCTCGGCCTCTGTGTGTGTGGAGCTACCAGCCAGCCTGCACTGTTATCAAGCCCTTAGCCAGTTCACATGATACTAGAAACCAACCAGTGTCCTCCCTCTTGCACTGATAGCGCTCCCTCGGCCTCTGTGTGTGTGGAGCTACCAGCCAGCCTGCACTGTTATCAAGCCCTTAGCCAGTTCACATGATACTAGAAACCAACCAGTGACCTCCCTCTTGCACTGATAGCGCTCCCTCGGCCTCTGTGTGTGTGGAGCTACCAGCCAGCCTGCACTGTTATCAAGCCCTTAGCCAGTTCACATGATACTAGAAACCAACCAGTGACCTCCCTCTTGCACTGATAGCGCTCCCTCGGCCTCTGTGTGTGTGGAGCTACCAGCCAGCCTGCACTGTTATCAAGCCCTTAGCCAGTTCACATGATACTAGAAACCAACCAGTGTCCTCCCTCTTGCACTGATAGCGCTCCCTCGGCCTCTGTGTGTGTGGAGCTACCAGCCAGCCTGCACTGTTATCAAGCCCTTAGCCAGTTCACATGATACTAGAAACCAACCAGTGACCTCCCTCTTGCACTGATAGCGCTCCCTCGGCCTCTGTGTGTGTGGAGCTACCAGCCAGCCTGCACTGTTATCAAGCCCTTAGCCAGTTCACATGATACTAGAAACCAACCAGTGACCTCCCTCTTGCACTGATAGCGCTCCCTCGGCCTCTGTGTGTGTGGAGCTACCAGCCAGCCTGCACTGTTATCAAGCCCTTAGCCAGTTCACATGATACTAGAAACCAACCAGTGTCCTCCCTCTTGCACTGATAGCGCTCCCTCGGCCTCTGTGTGTGTGGAGCTACCAGCCAGCCTGCACTGTTATCAAGCCCTTAGCCAGTTCACATGATACTAGAAACCAACCAGTGACCTCCCTCTTGCACTGATAGCGCTCCCTCGGCCTCTGTGTGTGTGGAGCTACCAGCCAGCCTGCACTGTTATCAAGCCCTTAGCCAGTTCACATGATACTAGAAACCAACCAGTGACCTCCCTCTTGCACTGATAGCGCTCCCTCGGCCTCTGTGTGTGTGGAGCTACCAGCCAGCCTGCACTGTTATCAAGCCCTTAGCCAGTTCACATGATACTAGAAACCAACCAGTGTCCTCCCTCTTGCACTGATAGCGCTCCCTCGGCCTCTGTGTGTGTGGAGCTACCAGCCAGCCTGCACTGTTATCAAGCCCTTAGCCAGTTCACATGATACTAGAAACCAACCAGTGACCTCCCTCTTGCACTGATAGCGCTCCCTCGGCCTCTGTGTGTGTGGAGCTACCAGCCAGCCTGCACTGTTATCAAGCCCTTAGCCAGTTCACATGATACTAGAAACCAACCAGTGACCTCCCTCTTGCACTGATAGCGCTCCCTCGGCCTCTGTGTGTGTGGAGCTACCAGCCAGCCTGCACTGTTATCAAGCCCTTAGCCAGTTCACATGATACTAGAAACCAACCAGTGACCTCCCTCTTGCACTGATAGCGCTCCCTCGGCCTCTGTGTGTGTGGAGCTACCAGCCAGCCTGCACTGTTATCAAGCCCTTAGCCAGTTCACATGATACTAGAAACCAACCAGTGACCTCCCTCTTGCACTGATAGCGCTCCCTCGGCCTCTGTGTGTGGGGAGCTACCAGCCAGCCTGCACTGTTATCAAGCCCTTAGCCAGTTCACATGATACTAGAAACCAACCAGTGACCTCCCTCTTGCACTGATAGCGCTCCCTCGGCCTCTGTGTGTGTGGAGCTACCAGCCAGCCTGCACTGTTATCAAGCCCTTAGCCAGTTCACATGATACTAGAAACCAACCAGTGACCTCCCTCTTGCACTGATAGCGCTCCCTCGGCCTCTGTGTGTGTGGAGCTACCAGCCAGCCTGCACTGTTATCAAGCCCTTAGCCAGTTCACATGATACTAGAAACCAACCAGTGTCCTCCCTCTTGCACTGATAGCGCTCCCTCGGCCTCTGTGTGTGTGGAGCTACCAGCCAGCCTGCACTGTTATCAAGCCCTTAGCCAGTTCACATGATACTAGAAACCAACCAGTGACCTCCCTCTTGCACTGATAGCGCTCCCTCGGCCTCTGTGTGTGTGGAGCTACCAGCCAGCCTGCACTGTTATCAAGCCCTTAGCCAGTTCACATGATACTAGAAACCAACCAGTGACCTCCCTCTTGCACTGATAGCGCTCCCTCGGCCTCTGTGTGTGTGGAGCTACCAGCCAGCCTGCACTGTTATCAAGCCCTTAGCCAGTTCACATGATACTAGAAACCAACCAGTGTCCTCCCTCTTGCACTGATAGCGCTCCCTCGGCCTCTGTGTGTGTGGAGCTACCAGCCAGCCTGCACTGTTATCAAGCCCTTAGCCAGTTCACATGATACTAGAAACCAACCAGTGACCTCCCTCTTGCACTGATAGCGCTCCCTCGGCCTCTGTGTGTGTGGAGCTACCAGCCAGCCTGCACTGTTATCAAGCCCTTAGCCAGTTCACATGATACTAGAAACCAACCAGTGACCTCCCTCTTGCACTGATAGCGCTCCCTCGGCCTCTGTGTGTGTGGAGCTACCAGCCAGCCTGCACTGTTATCAAGCCCTTAGCCAGTTCACATGATACTAGAAACCAACCAGTGACCTCCCTCTTGTGTTGTTTTAGAGCTCTCGGCTGATGTGTGTGATACTAGCCACTGCACTGTCATTCATCTTTTCTGTAAGCGAGCCCTCAGCCAGTATGGGTAGAATCACCAATAAGTGTCCTAATTCACTGTTAGCGAGCCCTTGGCCTATGTGCATGATACCAGTAGATGCATAGTGTTCTCCCACTTGCGATAATAGCCAACCCTTGTCCAATGCACATAGCACTAGCAGCCGCTCAGTTTACTCACTCTTGCTATGAAAGCGAGCCCTCGGAAATGCGCATACTAACAGTCACCTAGTGTATTCCAACTAGTGTACTCCAACCGGTATTAGTAGCCACTTTGCATCCTCCCTCTTGCTCCCTTGGCCAATCCTTTACCTGTGCACACTCTCCTTTACTGTTAGCAAGAGTTTTATTTGTGCGCACGGTACAAGCACATACAGTGTCTCCCCTGTTACGTTTTTTTTTTTTCAAATTTATAGCTAAATAAATACAGATTTCCTAGATGATGCCCAAATTTCAAGATGGCGGGCGCCACAGTAATAATAAATTATTACTGCACTCTGGTGGGTAAAAATAAAACTTACATAATGGTAGCGTACTCTAGCAGACGAGGAAAAGTCGGTGGCATCCAACAGACGAAAACAAGATTGCGGACATTACATCATACTAGCTGGCGGTATAATATACCTTGGCCTAAGTGGTGGGAGGTCAGTCTGCCGATGGCTTCCGTGGAGGAAGTATCTGTCACCATTTATATTATTGTCCTCACCGGGCTCGAACCGAGGAAATAAGTGCATTTTAAATTTAATATTTCATTGCAATTTCATAAAAGATTTTTTAATTTTTTAATTTTGTTCCCATTAAAATATGATAATAAATATGGATTTTCAAGATAACAACGTAACGTTATAATCCAAGATGGCAAAGTGTTTTTATTTAAAAATTATTATTTTTAATAAATTTTAAAAATCTCCCGATTTTCTATTATAAAAAATACATATTTTCGAGATGACAGGCGTAACGAAAATTGCAAAAGTAATGTTATAATTTAAAAAAGGCGGGTGTGATGTAAGAATTTGTTTAAGTTTAGTACATAACACAGCATATATGTAAGTTAACTTCTGTATAGAATTTAAATATAACTTTAAAAATTGTGATTTCTAAAGTTATGATACTTATAAGCTGGAGAAAAAATGCTGCACATTTTGTTATTATATATATAAACTCATGTAGTATAGTTCAATGGTGAATACAGGAAAAAAATTCCGTTTGGGAATGGGGAGATGAAAGGGTATCAATAAATAGAAAAATATTTAAAATTATAACACTTTTTTTTAAATCTTATATTACTATTGACACTATCACACTCATATTTTGGCTTACAGTAGTAGCTGTATGCGATGTGGCTTCTCACACGGTAACAAACTGTCTTCAATGATATTTTTGCCAATTTATTCATGACTTAAGGGGGAAGTTATATCCCCTCATTCACCCCTAGCATCTTCCATTGTAGGTACATATAAATCTATGATATGTTTATATGGGTTGAAACAGAACTGTGTATGTAAGTCAAGACCAGTTGATTGAAGTTCAAAACAACAAAGATTGAATTTAATATTGACTTTGCAAAACAAGTTTGAATAAAAGTAAATGAACTTACATACAGAAATATCTAGGTTCGAAACCTGTTGACCCTTGTTTCCATTTTCTATGGATATCTGAAATCGCTCCAGAAAAATCTGGAGCTGTATCTTATTATAGGCCATTGCTGATTACTACCCCAAATTAACTGTCCAGAATATTATAGAAATGTATTGAACTTAATGTTTCGTTGATGTTAAAGTCAATATGGTTAAAATGGATTGAGCTGCTAATGGAGCATAAATGGAATGAATAGCTGTGGTAATTGAAGAACTCCAAGAAAACCTACTGAGCAGGGCAGTGTTCGTCAAATATACTACTTGTAAATAATCAGGGTTAGACCCTGCAGGTAATCAAACCCGAAACACCTTGGTAAGAGGCAAATTATCTGACCACTCTGCCACCATGGTTCCAAGTCTGTCTGTTAATGACTACATTTTCGGTGAGACAATACCAAATATCCCTAGGTACCTACTGTTCATTTGTCCATCATTAAATAAAATTAATTTTACAAAATATGGACAGGTAGTGTCTGTATAGAGTAGCCGGTAACCAATAAGATTAAGCAGGGGCGAATTCAGTAGAAGGATGGGTACATATCCCCCAACTCCTAAAAAGAACTATAAAATTCTAGCATATCCAGAAAAAAAGGAAAGAATTTGCAAAAAAAATATATATATACGTTCTGCGTATGCTCATGAGATTAAGGGGTTCTTCCAACATAATTTTTTAGTTCTATGTTACTTAGTTATTGTAATAATATCTGTAGTTTTTTCTTCTTCTCGTGGATACAATATAATATAAATTTTATTTTACTATTGTCGACCTACAGCCTTCTGCCGCTGAAATGATGATCGAGATGACATTGGTTGCCGTAGGTGCCAACTAACACTTATGCCTTTGTACTAGTTCACAGCGAGTTCGAGACTACTTTTCAAGGCATGTCACAACATGGCCAATGGTCAGCAGATGGCTGTTGTAACAACCAGGGACGCTATGCTAAATGGTGGTCTTGTCCATTACAAAATCAGACACTTGACATACTGGTAAGATTGTCTTTACTGAACAGAGGCACTCATATATGCACTCAGTGCATGGCCTGGTTACTTCGAGAGCCGGAGCTTGATGGGACATGCTTGTTATGTTCATGTTAATGTGACTACATGGAGTTATGTGTTAAACGGTGAATGTTTATTTACGAGCTCTCCAACCTTCGCCTACAAATTGATAAAATTTATGCTCTCACCATCAGGTATTGACTTGAAATTTAAAATGTCCACACATTTGGTGCATCTCCCCAATAATACACATAACTAACAAGGCAATTTCAAAATACTCTATAAAATACAATGCTCATATTACAACAAATACAAAAACCCTAAAAACTAATGAGATATAAAACCACTTGACACGTAAGCTACTAGTATTACGTATTAAGCAGAAAGATTGCTCTGGCATGACACCATTAGCTAAAAACTATACCTTGTGGGCGAAACAAATTGTGGGCCCCGTAAGTCCTTGGGACATACTAATCGAAAAGAGTCAATGCTATGTTTCGCCTAACCAGCGACCCTGCATGGACGAAACTGAGAATGTCTCGATGATTGAGTCCTAATCGTCGAAGTCTGGGTCACAACGTACACCTAGACAAAATGTAATAAAAAAACTATGTAAAATATAAAACGTCCCATGCGATGGCACACGTATTTAATTTACACATGACCAGTTAGTTCCTGCTGGCTGTGCAGACTGCCCGCGGGGTCAGAGGCAGAAGGATTCAAAACTTATGTATTTGCAGTGGTGAATTCAGAGAACCAAGTTTGATGAGCCCTGAGGGGCGATATGCGCTTGGTCTGCTTCAAAGGTGATGGTCCACTCCCGAGGATGTGGATTCCATGCGGCTCCCCAGGTCTGTTCCAGCGAAAACGTGCAGTGTGCAAAAGAGTAATGCAGGCCATGCTCTCTGCCTTTTCATGCTAAGTGGTCAATGTTTTTACATAATTATTGCAATAGTAATATTGTCTAATAATTGCCAAGTTTAATTTTGAATAGTATTAATGAGAAGCAAAGTTACCGAAACAACATTGTTCTATTGCTGCCTGGGTGACAATTGATATGCCAGTGACAGCTGGCGCTCGTAGCATTACACTCGCTTGCCCTGAATTGTGCTGGGGCATAATCAGTTCACACATGCTCTGGCGAAGCGGCAATGTGCCATAGAGGTCAGTGGGGACTAAGGGACCACCGATGGTTAGCATCAAATGCTGCTGAAGCTTCTATGGTCACTGATGCTCCTGTTACATGCACTGCCACATCGCCCTGTGTGGTGAACTGGCTAGATGGTTTTGGGTTAAGGGTTAGCTTATATTGTGTGCTTCTGGTACTGACAATATTCGTGTTGGGGAAATTTGGGAGAGGAGTGATATTACACAGAGTTGGGGTATTACATATATGTAATAGCCTGGACGAAGTCATTTGTTCCACTAAGGGAGATGATAGTTACTCCCCCCTTGCGATCTTCGCAACACCACCTCACTGGGGCTTGTCATGCCCTACAGGAGTGTCTGTGGGGTGATCCGACTTTGGGTTGTTCGGGCTCTTCCATGGAGAAGGAGGAATCATTTAGTCTCATGCCAAGGACCCAACGAACTTGGTCCCAGTCTAAAGTGCCAGTTCAAGGAGTGTTGGATTCGTTGTTGGGGAACATGACCTCTGGGCCTGGCACAGAATCATACATAGTCAGTTATTCAGCACTGGGAGACTTATGGTGCATCATCTGGGTCTAGCCTATCCACATGGTACTCTAGTTTGTGCAGTGATGTGCTAGCCTGGGTAGGGTGCAAGTCAACTGGAGTTGAGGTGGAGGATGGTATGAGTAATGGTGGGCTGGTGATTGGTTGGTGATATGGATGGTGATGTAGTATGAGGACTGGTGGGTGGCACCCTTTGTGAGCTCAATAGACTCGGGTCAGGTTGTTCAGCATATCAATCATCCCCTGGTGGGGTATTCAGTTTGCCAGTAAAAGGAATGAGATGTAAGTCATCCTAATGGATTTTCGTTTATCTGCTGTTTGGAAGTCGGACTAAGTAGGTGGTGGATCCCAGTTGTTAAAGAACCTCTTAGAAGGCAGCCCAAATTGGACTCAAGCCTTCACATAGCCCTTACTGTCAGACAACAGGTGTTGGCACCGGGCATACAGTATCTGTCCTAGCTCCAGTAGTGTTTGTGAATTTGGTGTTTGTGAATTTTGTAGATAGCAACTGGGCTTATTATTGATTGCCTTCTCCCCAATGTTTATGATGGGAGGACGGTTGACCAAACCTGCTGCCTCAGCGAAGGGTAACTCGCTCGGTAAAGTGAGGTTTTGGCCATGACGTAGCTCCATGGAAGAGTGACCTGTAATAATATTGGTCACTGCTGCAATAATATATACTACTATAATACTGCTGTATATAATACTGCTGTAATAATATTGGTCACAGCTTGGGAAGGTGGACATCCCATTTTGAATGATCTTCCCCTAGGTGGACGTGCAACTTGTCCATTATATCCTGGTTGCTGCACTCTGTCAGATTTCCCCTGGGTTAGTACATCGGGGTGGTGTAATTCTCTATGTCCCAATGGTGGAACTTTGCATTCCAGCACCCTTCCATTATCAGCATTCCATTGTCGATGAGCAACATCCTCAGATACCCATACCAGGAAAAGACATCATCGAGGAGGGAGGCTATTGTCTCCAGAAACACCTCCGACCATCGCATGAACATGTCCTTAATCAAGATGGGAACCCACATGCCATGAGAAATGTGAGGGAAGGGACCCATGATGTCTAGGGCCACTGTAAGCTGTTGCTGTTTGTCCCCATCTGTTCGGTGGGCCTTTCACTGCTGGCAGGGTTGGAAATTTTGCCTTTAGTCACGAATGTCACATGCTATACTCGGACAGTAGAACAGCTCTCTGATATCCCTCTGGTGGGAGTGGGCCTGACCCTGTGGGAAAGGTGATTTTCCCTTGAAGTGTCGAAGCCTTTCGGGCTCTAGTATCCGAGACATGATCCAACAGGTTCACGGAATGGGTGTAAGAATGCGAATACATAGACTCTCCCCACCAAGTGGCAAACATCTGCCTCCACGTGGGCACCGCTGTTGGGGGAATCGTGGTGACTATGTGGGGATGGGTAGCCTCAACCTCTAGTCATAGCATCGCCTCAACTAAATAGGACAATGCAAGGTGTAACCCTTCCTCAGTTGCATCCTCAATCGCATGTATGGGACCAGAAATGGTGAATTGGCTGAATCTGCAGGCAAAAGCCGATGTGTTTGAAACCTTTCTGGAGGGTTCGACTGCCAAGCCTCGAAGTCTTGGTACCAAAGGGCATCATAGTGAATGGATCAACCCTATGGTAATGGAATAATTGAGAATGGCGCAGGTGTGTTTGGGGACACCTGGGTTTTAAAAAAAAAGCTGTAAAATGCTCAACTAGGTGTGACACATTCCCCTAGTCCAGTGGTCGGAGGATATACCGAGGTAACCCAGAGTCCCACCAGTCCATGCACAACTTGGCTGTCAGGTCTAGCCAGGGCTTTCTATGGTCGCCGGCGGATGAGTTCAAGCACATCCGGGACTTAATGTTGGGCTAGTCTCAGCACGAACGAGTCTCCCATGGATCTCCGTTCCCAGCCATCTCTGCGCTTTTCTGTCCACCCTCCCCTCTCTCTCCACCCCCCGGGTTCGCAGAATTTATTCCAAGAGCATTGCCCTGGCTTGAACCCCGACAAGGCGATGGCCTACTCCAAGGACATTTTCCCTTGCTCTACAGAGACCTACACGACACCTGCAGGCTGATTACGAACACCATCGACGACTAGCGTTATTCTTCACGCGGTAACGAAACACGTATCGCATTTGGTGATTACGACCCACCTTGCGATATGCGTTTCGTTATTTTCCACGGTAACGCTAAGGTTAATTCTACTACAGGTTAGGAAGAAAACTGGTTTTCTTATGGGCGAGTTTGGCACAGGGAAAATTTCTGCCGCTAGGTGCGCTGGCGTAGCGAAAGGGTGCACAACACTGCCATTTTATGAGGGTGAACGTGAGAAACCGCATTGAAGTCAAATAAAATAGTCGGTATGGTATTTAGTTATGTGCTTTTTGTTTGCAAGAATTATATTGAACAAGTCTTCCGTTAAGAATGTGTGGATTTCACAACTTTATGAATACGTAAATAAAAGCTATACTTCGTTTTTGTTTCGCTGCGAGCAATCTGCATATGAAGGTAAGCAAATATTTGAGGTAAGTTATGTCTGGATGAAAAGAGATGTGTTTGTTTGTCTTTTTATCTGTTTGATATCACAGTAACTATACTATTGTGATGAACGTTTTTTTAGTTTTTGAACGTTGTTGATTCGCGGATTAATGGAAATTAGGCGAATAATAACCAAAGTGAAGTTGAGGTCAGGTAAGCTTTGTACTTCAATTACAGATTTACTTGTTAATATAGCAAGCGTAACATAAACAACCTTTCACTTGGTTACTATTCGACTGATTTCTTGGGATATGCGACAGTCTTTCCAAGCTTAACGTAATTTTTATTCATGCCACTAATACAATTTACATCCCATATTCCATTATCAGTTACAGCAAGTCCGAATTTAAAATTTACGGACACAAAACATTGGTGATTTACTAAGATATTTAAGAGAAAAATATTTTTTTTTTCAACTTTGCATTGCTTCACTGTGAAATTTGGTTTTTAAAACTATGAGTGTAGTGAGCTTGTATGGTGCACCCATCTACTTGCAGCATTTGTGCTTGTTTAGAAATTTGAAATAGGGATACAATGTGGTAGGTAAATGGTTGTTCCTTTTGTGCTTAATCTTCTAGCACTATGTGTAGCAGGATGGAAAATATATTCAATTAAAAAAATTAAATAATTAAATCAATGCCATTGGATGTGTAGTTTAAAGGGGCGGTTCTTAACTAAACGATTTTACTATTTTTTTTTTTGTAGCTAGCCTAACTCAACTGACCATTTTAATATCTCAATCGTTGTAATGTAACTAACCTAACCGTCACACCCACTATTTAAGTATTTTAAACATAGCTTACTAAATATAACCTAACCAACCATTTTCACAGTATCAAAATTCTTGACATATTTTTTAAAAATTATGTTATTGTAGTATACTGTTTTAACAAGTAGAAACGTTAGGTTAGCTACATTAAAATTACTGTGAAATGGAGTGAATGATTGGTTAGGTTAGTTTTATGTGTATGTTGCAGAACTATTAGGTATTAAAATGGAAAAGGGACAAAACAAAACAATTCAAATTTTCAACCACATGGCTGCCTTCATAAGAGTGGAGAATACACCATGTAGATATGTGTAAAGGTTTTAAGTTGGATTTGTTATATTTAATTTAGGTACTTATTTATTATGCTGTAAGTGATTGCCTCCATTTAATTATTTGTTTTTTAAACTGAAATCTCATTGCAAAGTACCACACTTAATTGAAACATATAATTTTATATGCATGTAATATGTTTTAAAATTGTGAACTTTTATAATGAAGTACCAAAGCTGTATTTTTTATGTTTCAATGAAATTTCACTGAAGTCAAAACACATGTTTTAGAGAAGTAATATAAGCAATTGTAACTATCACGTTTTAAAATTACTAGCTGATTGTTTTTAAATATATCAAATTGTGCTGGAAAAATCAATTAAATAATATGTGTATTTGTATTACTAAGCCTGCACTAGGATTAATTTGTCCCTTGGCATGTAGTGTCTCTTGCTCCTGCCCTCTCTGTCGTCACCAGGTGCTCAGAGGCAGGGAATGCCACAATTGATAGGTCCATAAATTTGTCCCTATTTTTCATTTTCAACACTGATTACTTTCCTGCATTTCATAACATTTTTTCTGAGGTCTCAAATATAGTTATTGAAAATTTTATAAGGCCAAAAAATTAAATTCCAATTGCAATATTGAACTTTTCCTATAGACATCACATAAGGATTAGTTAATTAGCTATTATTTGCTTTAAAAAATCAGCAACGAATGTTTTTTAAATAATACATACCTCCAATATGTTTTGGTTGACCTTTGATGTGAGAAGGTAACGAAAGCCAATAGAATTAAGTATATGTGACAACTCAATGATTGATGTTATCGTTACTCTTATTCCACAGGCTGTTGATGGTGAAAGAAACAATTCTGGCTGATATTTGGTGGATAATTCCCATGTGTCAATATACTCCAAGGAACCAAGAAGTGTCTACATAAGAAATAAAGAATTTTCCATGTTCCAATACGGGAAAATCTTTATTTTTGTTAAGTGCAGTTTATGAATAGAAGCAAATATTTCTTTTAATGTTAAATTATTACTGTATTTTTTTTATATCAGTTATTATAAAAATCAACTAAACAAATAATTCTGAGTAGCCTATTTGTTATGTACAGACATAATATTGAAATATTTCAAAATTTAGAGTTTTACCTTTTCATCATCTGATCCAACAGTCAGGCCTTTCCATGGTTTGTTGTTGTCTAGTATGGAATAAACTTGTGCAACTTTTTCTATGTAATTTACGGTGCCAGAAATATTTTCTAGACCAGGCTTGTTACTGTAAAACTTCAAAGCTGCAGCTGTTTCCATTGTGAAAAGCTAAAAGAATGAAAATTTCATTACAATTTTTACAGCAATAAGAAATTATTTTTTTTAAGGTGGGTTTCATGTAAGTTTCTAACCAGTTTTAATCATGTAATTACCCTCAATGTATTGTGTTTTTTGTGATATGTAAATTAAATTATTAAGCTAGGTTGTTTGTATAAAAAAATGTTAAATATAAAACTATACTGGTGACATACAATTTATTAATTTTTTTAGTTCTTAAATATAATGTTTTCATCGGTGATTATTAGATTATTTCATTTCATGCATATGCCCAATACAAATAACTTAATAATTTAACATCTGGTGTAGCCTAGTAAGTTGAATTTTAATTTGTAGTAGTATCAAAATAATTTAGTAAAACTTTTGTTGTCTCCCCATGTTACAAATAATTAATGGTAAAAAATAAACTGTCTATAAAATTATTTTTGTGTGCTTATTTAATAAAAAAAAGTATATATATAATTTACAAAATAATTTTTAATGTGTTGTGTGCACAGGATGTGAATAAATTGGCCGAGTCCATATTTCCCATATCATTCCCAAAAATGCTCTTGGAAGCAAAAGAAAATTGTGTTCATAAATTCATTAGTGCCACTGGTAGTTATTCGGTAAATAAAACAATGACAAGTACCATTATCGCTTAAATTTTGATGTGTGGAACTTTTATTATGAATAACTGCATTATGGAAATTACATAATTTGTACAGCAATTTGTAGTTACCTGCTACATGAGAGTAACACTCATTTTCTGGAAATTATTTGGCTGTACATGTCTATATGTTTAATTTGGGGCCATTCTTTGTAAACCATTGTGTGATAAAATAGGATTTTCTAAGCCCAGTGTAAATGAATTTTTCAGATTGAAATTATAATTCCCTTAAAGCTTTACTTAACAGTGATTAAATTAACTCACATAGGTTTTGTTTTATAGAAAAGCAAATACTTTGAAAATTATTATTCCTATTGTAATGCACTCAAAATATTTAAAAGAATTTATCTGTAATGTGTTAAATTTCATCTTTTTTTTTTTAATTTTTTCTTCTGAATGGTGCTGGTGCCCAAGTTTTAATAAACATTGCAAATTATACTGCAATTAGGTAATTTTAAACATACAATTATAGTCAAGTCTTTAAGTGAACATAGATTAACTGAATTTCATGTTACGATTCTCAATTCTATACCTTTAATAATAAAACTTAAATGTATTTCTTAATTTTATGTTTTACTTAACAGATATGAAATAAAATATCATGTGATGCCTGCCCTACAAATAGAGCACTTTGCTGCCATAATCGTTTTACAGCAGATCCAATGTTCCTGAAGAGCCAAAAAATTGCGGAGAAAAAAAAGGCAAGTTAATTTCCCCTGCCATGAAGAAAAAAAAATATTTTGTAGGACTTAATGCAAAAAAACTATCATAATGCACACACAAAATTCACAGCTATGCTATGCTGTAGCATAAAATCAAGTAATTATCTTATAAACCACTTTACTACTGTGTGGTAAAAAATTTTCGTTAAAAGTAAAAATGCCATTAGCAACTGTAAATGGTTTTAAGTGAGATTTTGGTTACTTTGAAATTTTAAATTTAAATGGTCGTAACTGCAGCAAGTATTGTATTTGATTCAAAAATGAACTTACACTAATCTCTAGTTTTCTTCTGTATGGCTTGCACTGTGTCAAGTATGAAGGAAAGTTTGGATAAATAGTTGGCACTGCAGATTTTGTTAAAGTTACTTTACCTCTTGGTATCTTGATGGTTTCACCTTGAACTTCGTGAACATAATTTCTTAATATCATTTGTTCCTGAAATGTGTATACATAGTTGCTAATTACTTGACAGATTACCGCTGTAATAACAGCTGTGTTCAACATGTATGCCACATGCCACTTCATGTCCTGTAACAATTTGTGCTATTTAAAAACTGTGCATCTTTGAATTTGAGCACATTATTGTTCGAGCTAAGTGGTTGTTAATGGATTTTCTCATTTTCAACCCAATCCACAATAATAAGCCCTCATTTGTTGTATTCAAATACAAGTATAAAAATAAAAATGTTGAGTAACATTACAGTCAACCCTAACAAAAATTAAATAGTTATCTCATTTTGTATTGTAAGTTTGGAACTATTAAATCACTTCATTCATTCACACACACGTGTTTTTTTTTAAATCAAATGTCCTTTTTGTTCATCAATATTTTTTGCATGAATTTATTTAAACCAAAATAATATTTAAAATCAAAATGCAATTAAGGTAATAAAGGGATTTTGAATGACCTTCAAATAGTCATTGACTTCAAATGAATTTAAATATTAAATAATGTACCTACAGCACACATTGATATATTTTTCAGTTGGTTGGAGCAAACTCAGGGCAGTTGGATATTAAATTATTATCTTTATACACTTGTGGTTGGGCTTTCACCCGTTGGCAAGGAGCTCCCCTCTAGCTCACTCTACCAATTTCTGAAGTCCGTCCCTCCTCTCCCATTCAGTACCCTTCCCTCAAGCCCATTCCACTCTCGCCCTGTCCTCACCAGAAACACCTGCTTTCTTGGTTCAGTTCGTCTCCACTCCCTCTGGATCTTGCACTGGTGATCCCTCCTCCCTCTGTACACCCCTCGGGTCAGCCTATCTCCCGGATTTCCCCAGCCCCTCTACCCTTCAATTACTGTATATAACCTAACTCGTTAAATATATTTTTCCTACTTTATATTATACTGAGGATCTTGTGTACTAAGTCACGTGCATTTAGATTTTCCTAGTTGTGAAAGGAAATTGTACAGGTCTATAAATATATCATCTTGGGACATCTGGCTTCCACAATGTGATTTTTTACGTTCCTTAATGCACAGTGTGTGTTCTCTGTGTTGTGTCTACTGGAAGATTGAGCAACAATTAAGACTGAATTATTATTAATGCCAACAAAGTTTCAAAGTGTTGTTAACTTTCTCTGGTAAGCGCAATTGCATTTAAATTTAAATTAACACACATGTAGTTCTGGTGAAAACGTTTTCAATTAGAATATTTTGATTTAATTGGTTATCTAAAAAAATGTGTTAAATATAGTCAACAGATTGGAATCCTTGAGCAAAATGATAACCTGAATGAAAATTGCAACAAAAGAAATATTACTTAGTGGTAAGTAGTATTATGGCAAACTAGAAGGCTATTTGAAAAAATTACCCTACTTAAATGATTTTTGATAAAATATATATAATTTTATTTAAATTTTCCAAGAGCAAATTTGATATTTAAAGTACCTATTACAATCATCAACAGCCCAAAACGTACTGAAAATATGAATGCCAATATATTTTTTTAAATTTTGGGGTTATTGGCATACAAAAGATGTAACCTGAAGTTTTTTTTAATTATACAAAAACGAACACGAACCTTAACATAAACAAAAAGATCATAATGCATGTTGTACTACCATTTTTATATCTGGGTTTTATACCAACGAACTCATCCTACTACAGAGCCTAACGTGACTATCAAGCTGGAAGTCGGGATGGAATTGGTTAGGATATACAATTTATTTTCACGAACCTCGAAATTTATTTCACATACATTATCAGTTTTCCTCAAATCTCTATCACTCCTTGGGATCTTTCTGTTCCATAATTCTCTTTTTTTTCGTCTGCAGGCGCCTAAATACGTTAATGCTTGCGTCGTACTTTCTCTACTACATCCAGTTTTGCAACCGGGCACAAAACAACACTTAGGCATATTGAAAAACTAAATTAAAAACTACTTAAAGATGAAAGTTAAGCTATCCTAATTTTAAATTCAAAACGAACTGAGAAGTTTTACACATATTGTTATTTCACTTTGAAAAATGCAAACGGCCCATTTAAATGCATTGAAACAGATGAAAATGACCACCTCATAGAACACTACTGCTACCTGGCGGAGAAACCAAATAGTGTGCCAAACTTATAACATTGATCTTCCTAACCTGTAGTAGAATTAACCTTAGTAACGCTAACCGGGGCGACTGAATTGTTTCGACCCGGCGTAGTGACTATTCCGGATTTCCTAAGTAGAAGAACGGATTTTCATCGAACGGAATAGTGACTATTCCGTCTACGAAATAAATTCTGAAAGGTGGCCCGGATTTGTACCGACACGGAATAGTATATATTCCGCACAATCGTAGGAATGACGGAATTGTGTCGAAACGGCGTAGTGACTATTCTGTTTGTTATTAGCATCTACAAATAGCACACGGAAAAGTGTCGAAATATTTTAGGTGAAATTCCAGTGACTAACCTGTACGCCAGAACCATACCGATCCGGAATTCTGTCGAATCTGATATTTTAAAACTAGTTCATATAAAATGACGGTAGATTGCAGGCTTATCCTGTTTGAGCAATGCTGCCACCTGGCAGTGAAGCTAAAAGCTATGAGTTTGACTTGAAGTTGAAATACTATCCACGGAGTTTCGCAAGGATCGCAGAGATCATCAAAATCAACGTTTTCATAATAGGATTATAAATGCCATTAACAGAATCTTAGTATCAGGTTTATTTCCACGTAATTTAAATACAAAAAAAGTCACATACCTATAGATGAAAGTATGCTTACATCAAAGAAATTGGGCTTAAATATTGACTGTACTTTATTTAAATCTATAGCTGTATCCGAATACTGGCCTAATGGATCCCTTAGCTAAGGGATCCACTAAAAGTGCATCGTAGTGGACGCGGCCATCTTTGTGTTGAATCCGAATTCTCACAAGGGATGCCGATGCATCCCTTTACGCATCCACTAATTCGAGATTTCTGGGGATGCGAGTGTCGCATCCACTAACGCGTCCCTACATCCATTAGCTTCGGAATTGGGTTTTATTTTGTTTGTGTATAATATTACTTCAGATTTTCAGCAAAACATTTGTTTAAAACATTATAAGCGAAAGTGATAACTTAAACAGAGACAAATGAAGACGTTAATAAATATAATAAAAATACGAATTTAAACTTAAATGATAATTCAAAACTCATAAGTATTTTTAAAGTTTACAATTTATAAAATGTATTTTATTTGGATCGCTAACATATATAACATACACGTTACATTATTTTTTAATTGGTAGGTATTTATTATTTACGTTTTGCTGAATATTCGTAGATATCCCTACACAAAATGGCTGCGTGAACATTAGTACGACTGACAGTTAACAGGTGGTGCTAGTAGTAAAAGTATTCGGATACTATCCATCCATTAGAAATGCGTCCTCTACATTGTGGCTGCATTTGCTAAGGGATGTAGGGATGTGTGTGCTAAGGACGCATCCCTATGTATTCGGATACAGCCATGGTTCTGTACATGTTGTATACAAAAATCTAAAATAGTCCCTGTACCCGTACTTATATTTTAAAACAAATATATATTTTTTTTTAGTTAAATTCATATTTTTTTTAATTTTGAAATGCACTTTCATTGGTTGACATTTGTAACGTTTCCGTTCATTGTGGAAGCAGCAGATGCGACAATGAAATGTCAGGGAGATCCTTCTCCGTTTACGTTTTCGATGTCTCCGTTTCCGTGCCATTGTAGAACGGGCCTTAGAGTGCATTTCAAGATTAATAAATAATAATAAAAAAATATTATTTTTTAAAATCTAATTACGGGCAGAATTTGCAAATATATAAAATTAACGACAAATTAATAAAGACACTAAAAATGTTAGTTTTTCAAACAAATGTTAACGTATTTAGAACATAAACAAACATGACTACCACCAAATCCAAACACTCGGCGTCTATTGGTCGCACGGAGCAACGTAAACGGAAGAGCTCAGCATTGCCGAGCTAATCCGTGCGGGTCCGTCTCCATCTGCGTGCCATTGTGGAAACTCTGTTCCGTGAGATCCGTCTCCGTTTACGTGATCCGTCTCCGTTTCCGTGCCATTGTAGAACGGGCCTTAAAAAGAACCGTATCATTATGTTTTTTACAACTGACTTTCTGAATTATGAACATGACTTTGGTAGCCTTATTTTGGATGTCAGGTGCCACAGGAATGAAATTTATTAGGAAATGAGAATTGCAATCGTTAGAGTTAATACATTTTTCGCAGTTGGAGCTTTGTTTGCATTAACATTATTTCTTAAATCACGCCTTATTTGAGCCGTGAGCCGGCTGGTGTAAGCAATTTAGCCTTGCGTACATCTTGGATACAACTGTTTCTTAGAACATGCTAGGATTCAAAAACTGTATTTGACTCTTCATCGTCGCGTTTAATAGCTCCCTTATATTTTCTGAAAGCAAGTATCCCCTCGAGCCATCAATAACAAGATGCCGGTGTCATCTGTGCAGACGGAGGACGCACCACACGCCGGGTTTATAAGAATAACTAGACCACTTTGTTAAGCAAATCAGTTTGAAAAAATTTTTATATTTCTGTAGCTATAAACTTAGGTGCGCGAATGGAAAAGCATGGTAAATAAATTGTGGCGTGATAGACCCGGTGCAGGGAGATATCCATGGCACACAACTTTGTTAGAATTATAGAGGTGATGATTAGGTCAAGCCACTAACTACCCAGATAGTAAAATAGACTTGAATCGAGCTTGAATCAAGCTTGCCGTGAGTCATGACAAGCCTACAAGCTTGAATCAAGCTTGCCATGGCAAGTGTGTTAGCTTGAATCAAGCTTGATTCAAGCTAACTAGTTTACATTTGACAAGCTTGCAGCAGCAAGCCTGCCATGATAAGCTTGCAGCAAGCTTGCCATAATGTGATTGAATCAAGCTTGCAGCAGGCTTGCCGCGACAAGCTTGCAGCTGGTTGCCATGACAAGCTTGCAGCAGGCTTGCCTTGACAAAATTGCAGCTGGCTTATCGTGACAAGCTTGCAGCAAGCTTGCCGCGACAAGCTTGTAGCTGGTTTGCCATTACATTTTTGGTGCTGGTTTGCCATGACAAGCTTGCAGCTGGTTTGCCGTGACAAGCTTGCATTAGGTTTGCCATGACAAGCTTGCAGCTGGTTTGCCGTGACAAGCTTGCATTAGGTTTGCCATGACAAGCTTGCAGCTGGCTTGCCGCGACAAGCTTGCAGCTGGTTTGCCATGACATGTTTGCTGTTGGTTTGCCATGAAAAGCTTGCAGCAGGCTTGCCTTGACAAGCTTGCAGCTGGTTTGCCATGACAAGCTTGCAGCAGGCTTATTGCCTTGACAAGCTCGCAGCTGGTTTGCCATGACCAGCTTGCAGCAAACTTACCATGCCAAGCTGTCAGTGGCTTGCCACTAGATGTCATGAGATGCTTGCTATGCAGCAAGCTAGTAGTGAAGTGCTTGCAACAAGCTTATAACAAGTGTGCTTTCATATGCTTGTAGTAAGTCTGATTGAAATTATTATACTATCAAATTGGTTTTGCTGCAAATTTGCAGAAAATTTCAAGACTGCCATTAGTTGTCTGAAGAGTAAAATAAATTTTGTACAATCGGTGCAACACTGCTGCTGATACAGGCGGAAGAACATGTAATGCTTATATTGTTCTGTCAATAATCATTATTGTACATCATTCTACAAAAAGCCAGCTACAAGTAGGTAGAGTTGACTATGCTTAATAAAATAACATACCGAAAGTTTACCGCTGTATACCTTGTGCGTATCACCGAAAATTTGCATTTAAGTCCTTGATGACAGCGACTTACATCAGTCCATTAAAATGCTACCCATTTGTACAGTTTTTAATTTAGACTGTCCATAAAATTACCAAAATAATCTTGAGACTCTAATGCAGCAATTAATGTTGTAAAAAGCATATATTATTAATATTAAAGATATGATATTAAGCGATTAATTCATGACTTTTTTATCTTTGCCACCCAGATAAAAATACGATATACACCAATTTGAAGAGCCCAATGCGAAAAATGTCCAAATAAATGTTTATGGTTATACCTTTAGCTTTAAGACAGTATATTTATAAAGAGTCTAACGTAATTAGTTAGCTTATTAAAGCGGCCCGAGCGTTGCAGTGTACTGCGGCCGTACTGATCTCTCACGGCCACCGCCGTTTCAGCGCGGCATTGCGACACACTGCGTACTGCGACACTCATTCAACTTGGTCTTACTTAGGGTTTACTTTAAACATAGCTAATTCATATGATAGGGTGTATTTATGTTACATGTATTGAGATTATGCATTTTTTTCTTATATGAATTGTTTTGATACAATAAAATTAACAATAAACGATTTCTGCTTGGAACTTGTAAATGAAAAACTCTAGAGGACCTCTGGTTTTATATCTGCATGGATTTATTCTGTTACAACAATTTTATTATTAAAATTTATTTTTGTAGCAACTATTTTTTTATTTTTTTATTTCTGATATATCGTTTTATTTTCGATCAGAACAATGCAAAATTTTAAAGTAGTCTGTATTCGAAAATATTAAAAATTATATATTTACTTCTTTAAAATCAGTTTGCTACATAAAAATTTAATAAAACGATACATCGTAAATGTACTCTGAGTTTTTTTTTTCATTTTATAACATAATTCATATAATAATAGGTATTACTTTTTTTTTTCAGAAAATAAATAAAACACGAGTTGTGTTGTAAAATGTATAGGTAGCATTACATATTTAGTTTTTTTTTATAAGTTAATGTATATGAGTGCTGCGCCTAGCTGACGTCGTTGGATTGCTAGTGGCAAAGAGCGGTGGTGGATGTTTTTGCAAGAGTTTGACCTTATTTTATGACCCTAGCTGTGAGAGGGTGTTCGTCCCAGAAATCCTAACGGTTAAGGAAACTAGTCATTCTCTGTCACGTACGGGTGTGCTACTCGCGCAATATAGTCAAATATCGTCAAATATCACAACTTTCCGGGACGCTCAGTCATTTCTCGGTTAGCTCTGGTTTCACCACAGTAAACGGAACAAAATCTTGTCTGTAGTGATTTCATATTCCTATTACCGTAGAAGTATGGCGTTTGAAGAAAAACCAAGTTTTCTGTATACTGAGAGCCTACTTAAAAAAAAGTATTTATGGAGTTATTAAATTATTTACGAAACACAATTTTGTGGATCGTTTAGGAAATTATCATTTAGGACTTAAATGCTCGTTATTGGTGTGATCACAGGGGTTACATCGGTAAACTTTTTACATGTTACTAAGAAACGGTCATTCTACAACTGTACAAAGTTTCTTCTTTGGGATAATTTTCCATGTATTAAAAACCTTTGTTTCTTAACAGCGAAATTCGTCCCGACCTGAGCCATCTTCGGCAACCTCGCAGTAGTACACACTACGCGGCTCGGATCGCTTCGGCGGTCAGACAAATTGTACCAGACTCTCAACAAATAAACTAATGTAAAGCTTAAGAACTTTGCAACTACTTTTATTTAATGTTTTCACATCGGGCTTTTCATGCGTATTTCCATTTGTGCCATTTTTTTTGCATAACACCTCTCTCCTAATATTATTGAATTCATAGCATATTTAGTCAAACGTAGTGAAAGGTTTTTAAATTTAATCATAGAGATTAATGTTTTGAGTTAGTTTTGGTTTGCTTTTATGAAGGTATACTATAGTAATTACGTTTAAGGAGTGCTATATTGTTAAATTGCCAATAAAGTATTATTTAGTACTTAATTACATGTTTTCGGTGTTACGCGCAAGGTTTGCGGATGTAAACATTTCACATGTTGCTAGAAAACGTGTATGTTACTACTAATTTCAGTTTGGAACAAATTTTACAAAGATTAAAACTCTTCTATTTCGTGGGAGTGGAAGTGGCCCCAGCGCTTGCGGATGTGGCTCTGTCGCAGTGCGTAGACGACATTGATACGCTCGGAAGGCTCTAGTGATCCAATAAATTAAGCTAGACCTTTAAGAGATATGTCGCTGTTAAGCTTAAGAATTATGCAACAACTTTTGTTCAAGAAATATTTTCGTAAAACCCTTTATTTTTAAGTGAATAATATTTTTATTTCCTTGACTGATGTAAAAAAACTTATTTCATTAATGAAACAATTTTTTTCTTACCTTTTATATTAACACTTAGAACTTTATTCATTATAAATGTGTGTAGTAGTGTTTTAAGATTATTTTCATAAAGCTATCGAGAGTCTACGGTAAAGAGTGCGTAAATGGAAAGCATTTTAATGAACTGCTGTCAGTCGCTGTCATCTAGGGCTTAACTGCAAATTTTCGGTGATACGCACAAGGTCTACAGCGGCAAACTTTCGGTATGTTATTAAGCATAGTCGACTCTACCACTGTGCTATCATATTATTTATCTTGTTTGGTATCCTTCCGCCCAGCGGTCAAATTAACGTTGTCAAGGGCCTAAAACTCGTGCCCAAGCGTCTATTACGGGAAATGTGAACATATTACAACTTTTAAAAATTATCTACACACCAATTCTTACGCAAACTTCACTGTACGCAGTCACATACACCTTTACCTGTAACTATTTTTAAATGGAGTTTAAATATAATATAATTAATGTCCATATGGTTTATATATAATACTAGCTGCAGTACCCAACGTTTGCCAGGCTGAACCCAGGGTGATATATTGTCCGCGAGTAAGGCCGGGCTTCAACCAAATTCACTCCGGCCGCGGGATAGGCATTTACATGCAAAACAAATTATTGCGCGATTTCCACAATTTTTGTGATAATAGCGTCAAACAAAAACATTGTTGTAGATTTTGAAGACCTTTAACAGTGCTATGGCTTCAAAAGTTTAATTTTTTATTTCAAGATGGTGATATCATGTGATATAATATTCAAAGTATCATAGTTTTCAGGCTATTAATTAAATCGCTTAAACAGCTGTACTGCACCCTTGATTGAGTTGAATTCTTTAAAAAAAAAGTCAGCGGGACTGATACTCTATCTCTAAAAACAAAGACACAGCATGCAGGGGCGCAACAACTAAATTTCCAAAGGGTGGGCAATATACCTTTTTATAAAGAATCATCTATCCCCCCTAATGAAGCAGAGGGAGGGGGGGGTCCGGAGGTCCTCCCCCGGGAAAAATTTTTATTTGAAGGTGGAAAATGGTGCTATTTAAGCAGTTTTATTATCTAAAAATTGATTACACAGCACTTTCTTTGCCCCCATTTGCCCCCACTTCAAGATTTCAGAAGGGGGGGGGGGGCAAAATACCCTTCCCCCCCCCCTGTTGTTGCGCCCCTGACAGCATGGTTATTTGTAATGGAAACATTGAGGCCGAGAGGCCCAGCCAACACCCTCTGGACACAAGGCCTGCTTTCAAGCGCGTGACGTCATCAAGAGTGGTCCCTCACTCCGCTCTACGGCGCGCCTGTTTCACAGCGTTTTAGCTGCTTTTCGCTGTTATTTTATTACTTTTATATTCTTATAATTCTGTCTCACTGTATGGACATCACATATAACATTAATTAAAAGTAATTGTGGATTAAAATTTAACTAGTTAAGTCATGCGATTTAAATCCGGAGTACAAAATCAGTAATTTCTCGAAGAGGAAATCGACACACATAATCTTAGCTTGTCTAATATAGTATTAGACACATTTCATTAAAGCGTATTCGTCAATCATTTAAAATTTAATCGTATAATGTTGTTAAAACTGATATTTTTAAGAATGAAAATGCGTGGCTAAGATAACCATTACAAAAATGTATCAGAGTGTTATAATACGGTTTTAAGAAATTGACTTAAAGTTTATAGACATAGTCTTTTATTTATTACATTTTCTAACGTGCGCTTTTAAAATATACTTTAGATGTTTTGTAAAAACGTTTCTACTCACAGCAGTGCTAGTTTCGTTAATAAACACAGTTATAGACTGTTTTATCACGACAGCAGGCCACCGAAGCAAACTATATTTTCTTTATTTTAATGAATTTTAGGTTGCTTGTCAAGAAGCTAGTTCAGTTAGACTAAGCTCATCGAAACAAAGGAACTCTGCTGAAGTAATTAAAAAAAAATTCTGTCATTCCATTTATTATCCATAAACTGTTTTGGCTGTTTTTAAACTTATGTTGACAATATGTTTATAAAGCAAAATAATTACCACTGGAATTATTTTAGAACGCACTTATAGTCTTACCTAACCCAGACGCCTCCCAAACAAATACGCTTAGTTTTAGTTAGGTTACGAAAAAAAGATCCAAATGGACTTTCAGTTTATGACTGAATATAGCTACATAACATAAAAACATACCTACACATAATAAACGATATTATAACAAGACGTAACTTTATTACATTTCATAATTGCTGAAGACAGTTTTGCTGTTACAGAACAAACTTTGAACATATTTCACAGTAAGTATATTGTTACAATACCAGCAGAGTATATAGTGATTAGTATATTTTAGCAGTAATTTGTTTTAATGGTTAAATGTAAACATCATCTTCATCCGACGATAAAAGGCTATAATGACCATAAAAACAAGTGCACTTTGTAGTCATAATACGGTTTCAAGTGAATTTAGTCAACCAGAGAAAAAGTACTCTTCTCTCGTATGTAACTGATACTTACTTTGTAGTGTTTCAAGAAATTAAAATTTTATTTGTTATTATTGTTGAACGGGCAATTTTTTTTGTGTAAAAATGAGGCAAAAATATTTCTTCCTGGGTTCATAAAAGAATCTTATGGGCATGAGGTGTAATGGAATACACAAATTGAGAATTTCAAGTTACAGGGAAATAATTAAAATGTATGTTTTCAAATTCCAGGTGGACAGACTGTTCAAAAAATGAAATAACAAAAATTTGAGTTTAATTGAACATGTGCTAACTCCTGTTGCAAATTATTATTTTTATTTCAGGGCTTTCTCGACTATGACTAGGTGCTGACAAATAAGAAGGGCAGTTGGGAAATATTTCTGGAACGGCATCATCACATAATCTTGGGTGTGCCAGTGGAGCAGTCAGATGTTTCCCAGTTCTAGAATCATAACAGCTTGTTTCCTTCAGTATGTAGTCTGACTAGAAATGCAACTCGCACACCTTAAAATAAAGAAAATAATTATTTGAAACAATGCATTCATTTTAACAAGACCAGTTGAGCAAATACAAATTTGGTTTATAGTGTATAATATTTTTCATTTATTGGTGTAGGTTTGACCTTTATTAAGATTTCAGGGTCAGTTAATTGCGTTTACATAGAAAATATAGTTATTTAGCAATCTTTCTTATCCTACGTTTATTATGAAGTTTAACAGTAAACATTTTTCTGCCAATATAAAGAGGAAGTGTAAGTAATTTTCTGACGTTTGAATAGTGTTTTATAAGATTATTCAGTATTAAACCACGCAATTGAAATATACATCCGAGAAACCTATTAATCAGTAAGTATAAAATACTATAAATTTTTATTTGATACCAAGCAGTGGTATCATTGACTAAGCATGCTCGTTTATTTTACTGGCATTGTGGGGAAAGAGCAAGTTAAATTTGACAGTCTTAGCGATAGTTTTATGCATTTGAAACCACTTAAATCCAATGTTATTAAGAAATCAAAACAATTTCTGGGCATATAATTTTAGTAATGAGAATTAATATTCGTTAATTTTGTTTCAAAATAATACGAAAAAATAATACTACGAAACTTTTAGTAATGTTTATAAAGCTATAACTAAAAATTATGTACCAACGTAATTAGTTCATGGTCTCACGAATAAATAGACATATTAATTTTGAACCAAAATGAGCTTTAGTTATCAGAGTTACCGAAAAAATGTAAATTTAAATGCAATTTATGTTAACCTGTATTAATTTGTAAAGTTAACAAACAAATAAAAAATCGTTTTCTCTTACACTATGCATCAGAATTCTCATGTTTATCTACAAAAAGGCCCATACAGAAGATATGACCATCTAACATTCTATACACGAAACAAAGATGTAATCGAATTAAAAATGTTTTTTTTCCTCTAAATTCCTTAAATGATGATTTTTAAAATCAGGCATTTTTATTTTTTAAGAGAAAATTGCCCCTTGAAATGTTTTCAAGTATTTTTAAAGAATTCATAATTTAACATTCATGCATAACACATTTAAATATTACCTTCTCCAATATATATGGTAGTTTAAATATCAATAGCATTATAAATTTGAAAGTGGATGTATATGTATGTAAGTATACATGTTTATATATAGCGTGAGTATTAGTGACTTGTAAATTTAATGCTTCTTGCAGGAAATTTCAAATATAATTCTAATAGGCCTTTGCTTTACTGTATTATATTTATTTTTTCTCTTTGGTTATAAATGCTTTTGTTTTATAGTTCGTTACATTCCGTAACACAACAGCGATACGGCATGTTAACTGATCTCTCAGTTCCAAATCACATAAGAAACCCACATCCCGACACAACGGCTATACGGAATGTTAAGTGATAGCTCGGTTCGAATTGCAGCAAAAACCGACATCGAGTAACAAATCAGTGAACCAGCATGTGAACTGACCGCTCAGCACGAAATCTGTACAAAAACTGACCTCTGGCAAGCTACAGAAGGGAAGGAACACGTGCGCGCGCTAGGCTCGACCCTTGCCCGCCGGGGCAGGCTAGGACCACTCCTGCTGACGTCACACGCCTCCCTCCGTTTAGAAAGCAGGCCGAGGGTGTTGGCCCAGCACATGGTTGTTTACGAGGGGTGACAGGGGGGAGAGATTGACGCGCGAGGTGGCGGAGACAGGCTGCCGTGTTGCCAGCTCCTTCCTGGAAGGTCACCCACCCCTCGCGACTTGAGCCAGGGAGACGGACACGCCTTGCGCGCGGGGTAGTGACAGTTCTGCATTTACAACTTCAGTGGTTAGTGTTTAACTCTTTACAGGACAGCTAATAAATACAAAAACTGATAGCATGATGGTCATGCATTAAAAATAATAAAAATTGTGATTACGCAGTTCGTCTTCACAAATTAAATTTGTACATTACTTTAAATAGTTTTTTCTGTGGTCGTTTTTTCATATATAATTTAGGATGATTTTATGTCACACTGTTATGCACACCGAGGCTTCTTCGAAACAATCCTGTCTAAACCAAGTGCTTATTAATTTTTTTAACTTCACATTTATTATGACAAGAGATCTCAAATTCCTATCTGAATATCTACACACACTTGATAAAATTTTATTTTAATAGCGAGTTTTAAAAATAACACAGAATAGTTTTTGCTATCTATAGATTTAGGCTGCTCCTGAAAATTCAAATGTTTCTGAAGACGCACAAACGATTACATTTGTTTCAAACTTTGATATTTTTGGTAGAGCCGTGTAGATAAAAAAATCTAGCGACACTCACATTCTGTCAATTAGACTTTTTTTTAAGAAAAAGATTTGATGGCGTCGAGGTCCGTGGCTATAGCCCGTCCCACTCTTAGATTGCAGTACACGGCTTATGGCGCGCGCTGTTGCCAAATCTCTAACACATTACGAATTTCAGGAGATGCGTGTCTTTGTAATTTGGATAGAACAAGAAGCATTTTAAGAAATCATATCGTAATTTATAATATTTTATACTATTACACATATAAATTTGTAATAATGCCACTTTTATGTAAATTTCAAATAAAAACTACCTATTGTAGACGAAATTTTCTTATAGTTTTCTTTTCTGTTCTAAAAATCCCATATATATACCTATATAATTATATATATATATAAATATATATATCACATTTTCATGGGCCCGATAAATGCCATATTTTTGGACAAGTCATGTCCAAAATGATAAATAAAATACGGTAATGGAAATTCTCGGTCGAGTAAGTTATGGGAAAAATCCGAACAATTGGTTCGAAATGGGGAAGATTTTTTTGAAAAACAGAAAAATCGCAACAACTCCCATAATATGAATAATATCGAATCCGTTTTAACGTATGATAACTCGGATTACCTAATGCCGAAAAATGTTTTCTAAATACATTTTTGATACGACCAGCCATAACTGCATGGGTTCGAAAAAAATTTTCACCGGACAAAAAAACGTAACTGCCTTAGTAGACACATTATCAAATCTGTTTAAATTGTTTGTAATAATATCATAATTATTTTCCAAAACTTTGTCTAAAACAATGTTTGATAAGATGCTTGGTGAGAAGGATAGAAAAATAATTCAAAATTGTGTACCATGATCGCTATTAAATTCCTTCGTATTTATTTCATACATTTTAAATATTATGTTCAAGAATCGATTTTAATATTTTTTGTTGACTAAGGAAGCCATGTATTTGAAATTGCTTGTAGGACAGAACCCCACTTATCTAAACACACGGCCCTGTTTCCTCTTACGACTGCAGCGCGCGCTCTTGTACTGATAAGACACATCTTTAACAGCTATTTCCACGGAAACTGTAGAAGCAATTGAGATGGCGCTGCTTTTAAAAACTAATTCAATTCATTGTGAACATTTTTCTCACTTTCGTCCCCCATCTATCTTTAATAGAAAAAAAAATTTTCCGCGGGTCAACTTTTTGATGTGTCAGTTTGTGAGAAAATGCATTTCAATATATTAAAAAAAATTATTTAAGTGAAACCTGTACATTTTTTGTCTTAACATTTGTTCGGTGGCGTCCTAAGGCATTAATTTACTAATAAAAAAAATCTGAATGAAATACACATGTAGGTTTTTTTTTTGATGTGAAACATATCGGAATACTTCAAAACAGTTCGCAGCGAATAAGTTATGTTTTTTAATTTTTTCGGACACTTAAAATATTGTTAAGTATTCAAAATAAGCATTGCCTGATGCGTATTTTGATTCTATACAATATGAAAAAAAGCTTGGTCCAAAAATTAAAATTTTAAATTTCGTTTGATATTTAGCAACAACGCACGAAGAAACAAGGACAGTGCTAACGGCAATCGGCGTGTGTTAGAGAGAGAGAGAGAATGCGCCCATTTACTTCCATACTGCAATCTAAGAGTGGGATGCTCAGCTGCGCCCTCGGCTACCGAGCATGATGGGAAGGGATGGGGAAAGGTGTGTAACGCCAGCGTCTCACCGAGGTCACTCATTCTCTCTTGTGTAGTATTAGTGTTCGGAACACTCGACTACGTGTGACTTATTCAACGAAGTTTTATCAAGTCTTGGTACGCAGTGTGCGATTATGGGCAGCACAAAATTCCTCAAGAAACGGCCACAATAAATTGTCAAAGCGAAAGAAATCCGCAAAAAAGAAAATGCTTCTGGCACGTATGCTAAAAATAAAAAAGGTACCTATGTACATTGAGTGTTATATTTATTTTTATGCATACATGGATATGAGACATTTATGCGTGACCTACTGTAAAACTTTTAAAATAAGGTTGAAAACTGACTGTTCTGGAAATTCATTTTTAACATTATTAACAGTTGAAAAAAATATATATTTGCTCTAAACACATTTCAAACGGATTTAAGGTTTTCTTTTATGCTTAAAAATAATTTCTATATGCCTATATATTGAAAATTTATTAATGATACATTACACTTGTGTGCTAGTGACAATGTTAACCGTAAAAGTGCGGATGCATACGGGACAATTTTGATTTTTATATGCAGCTATAAATACCATTTTTATTAGGATGCAATTTTATGTCTATAAAAATTTTTGTAATCTTTACTGTCAATTTCACGTGCTGGCACTTATTTGCCAGTGACAATAGATTATAAAACTGAAACTGAGAAAACAATCCAGAAATATTTCTGTAAAATATTCTTTATGTTATTCCATTTTAAAATTTTACCATGTGTATATATTTTTTTAGACGTATACGTAAAACAAACTTTTTATTAAAAATTCACTTAATGTAAGAATCTATTTACATTAAAAGTAGTACTATATTAGATTTTCTGAGTTTTGGGGACGACTTTGCCTACTGCCATTGTGATTATACACACGTCTTATATTTGCTACAATGTGACTGAAAAACGTTATATAATTAACGTTTATATAGTTTTATTTAACAGTAATGAATAGTATCAAAATGTTTAGAATAATGTCATGTTATAATTGCATGTCTAACATCTAACAGGTGCACAATGTTAGTATATTTAGGAGTATCATTTCTGTGACAAAACAACTTATGTAATTAATGTTGATTGCATCCCATCACTGCAAGTCACTTTGGAAGAAAGAAATAATATCGTAGAACGAACAAAAATGCAAGCTGATTGGAGGTATGGCACAAAATGAGACGTGTGCGCTTAAAAGCCAGTCATTTTTGCGTTGTTTGTCGCCGGAAAGAATCTACGTCCTGTTCAAATCTTGTTAAACAGTTACCTACTCAACAATCCCCCGTTTTCGACACTGGCAATGTAATACGGTCGTCGCAATGAGCTTTTTGCCATTCAGAGGTTTCAAGCACAAACCGGATTAGTTGTACAGAAATGTGATTTATTTTTGGATCTATAATAGGGAGATTTGAGTGCTAGAAGGGATAAATGAATGTAAATATAATTGAAGTAAGATATTTTTGTTCTTTGAAACTCTGGACGATTAGCCATAAAATGTTCTGTTGTGTTCAAATTTGTTCTAACATCGAAAACATTAAGTTAAACGAGAGAAAAAAATATTTTTGGAAGTAACTGTTCATGAGTTTTATATAAGGTTCTAATTTTATTTGAAGTTTATATTTTATGTTCTGTGGAGACATACCTTTTAAAATATTGTTTACAGTGAATTTCGAAAAACTGTTATATGTAGTTGTTTATTTTGTGTATACTATGATGTAAAAAAAAACTAAAATTGATTTATTTATTGAAATGGATGTTCTAGTAATATACATGTCTTTTGGTCTCTATGTTGATGTAAACTGCGTTTCTACTATCAGTGATATGGCTTTTCTTTTCAATATTAGTATGTTTCTTATATTTCAGCTTTTTGTCTATAGTGCTTTATAGAGTCTAGATTACATACAGACTACCAATTTTGAGATATATACAGGTAAATATCTATGCACTGGCAAAACGTCTGTCGGGATCTGAAAGTAATATAAATTATTTTGCACACTTGACATTGAAATTAAGAAGACAATTACTATCTACGTCTTTTTTCGAAAAAGGTCCCTGTGAACACCCTGTGTTCAGCCCGGGCAACGTCGGGTACTGCAGCCGGCGTTCATCGATTTATTAGATGTTGTCACGTCAAAAGTGTCCCGTAACGCACGTTGTCCCGTTACACTGTGTCCCGTTACGCTCATTGTATGCTTCCACTCGATTGGAACAACCATCGATTTGACTTTTTCGAGGCACATTAAACTTGAAACACTCCCATTCGTTTCCTACTTTTCCTATCACTGTCGTATCCTTAACAGAATAAAACAGTTTGGAAGAAGTTAAATAGCAAACATGTATAAAAGTTATAGTTAAAATAATCTCTTCGCTAAAGTAATAAACATATTTGAATTAATGAGTGCAAATAAAAGTAAATTTATCAGTTAAATTGTAGATTTCATTTCCCTCCTTCTTTGTATATCCATACAAAATAGTGATAATTCAATAAAAATGATTCAATTTTATTTATAAAAGTATGCAATCATTTCATCAATGTTTTGTTATGACGTTGCCACGTTAAACTATCGTCCGTAAACCGACCTTACAGACAACCAATTTTTTTTCTGAGATGGTGTATTTGTATTTGTTGTAGCTTAAGAATTTACTAAATTATTAGAGTTTTTTAAGAAAATTTTTTTTCAAATAACTTTAGATAAAGGCAGTTAACACACATTGAGCCTACCCCACACAAAACCATCAAATAGGCCTATACATCAGGAGAAACCTGAATGTTAGACACTGCAACTGAAACAAATGTTTTCATCACATTAACATAGTAGGCTATTTTTTTGTACTATTTTCGAGTCCCCCAAAATTGAGAAAATCTTCTCTTCCAACGATGGTCTTTGTAAAAAAAAAAAAAAATTAAAAAAAAATCTCGCTTTATATTATTAGACAGAAAATAAATAACTATAAACACACATATACCTAACTATAATTTTATCATGTTGCAAAAATAATGTTTTGAATTGATAGTAATTAAGTAAGCATCAAACAAATAACAATAAAAATTTCTCCTAAAAACCGACTTTCCACCTTATTTGCAACTCATTAAAACATCAAGAAACGAACGAAAAAGATTAACAAAACTTGCTGCCTACTCTTGCAAATTAGTTTTAAAATCTGCGTTTTTCAATCAAAAAGTGTATATTGGCAACTTCAAAATTACACAATTATTTTAAAATCGTACTTAAAAAATTAATTAAATAAATGTGTGGCAACATCAAAATTGCATACATTTAAATATCTTTATTAAAATTGTTTAAAAAGAAGTTGAATTATAAAATATTTATGCTATATAAGATGCAAGAGAATCGGCAAATTAATTTAAATTTTAAATATAAATCTATCAACATAAATTTCACATAAGTTAGCTAACTTTTGAATTCGTTAAAATTTCAGTAATGATGTGGTAACACGTTTTATATATTTTTTTTTTTTTTGCAGAATTCAAAAAAGCTGAACCTGCAATCGGCTTAATGTTACAATAATAGCATTACTGTATGAATTCTACTCAACTTGTTAGTAAATATAATACAATATATTTAATGAAACAGGGCTCACGCGTCTACCACTAAGTCAGTTTTATAATTATCACATCACCATGTGCGGGACACTACAAATATGTACAACATATTATTATACAACATAATACATGCCGTACGTGATCTAGAACTCCTGTCGAGCTGTGTCAACCGATTATAATTCAAGTTTTTGGTCTGGTATTGTGGAACAGGAGATTGGCAGTTTTGATGTTTCAGAGACATTTATTTTTTATATTTAAAAGTAAAAATTTATTCTGTATTGCACAGAAAATAAAGAAACATAGTCAGTGTATGAATTGACAACTTATGCACTTAAAAAGTACAGGCATAAAATAAATCATGTGTGCAAATAGAAACCGAGATACATAATAAATTATAAAATTATAAATGGAAAAGAGTATACTGGCGCACCCTGCTCAGTGATAATTCGCAATGAGCTTCAACAATTAGTTATGAGTAACTTGACAGATAGCGTTGCTAAACCACGCGAACACTGCACTCTAACGTCGTTATGTAGGTACTACTTGAAAAATTCATATTCGAATAAAATCCGGATCGGACCATGTTTGACCAAACTACATGAATTCCAACGAAAAAAATTCGAAACTTTTCCGCATACAACTAACCCGACTTCCACCATACCCGGAATCTTCACTACACGGAAATGTGTCGAACCGGAATAGTGACTATTCCGGGTCGGCACAAGTCCGTGGCAACTTGTGAGATTTAAATCTTGTATGGAATAGTGACTATTCCGATTCGACACAAATCCGTTTTTTGCCATTGCTTAGACGGAATAGTCACTATTCTTTTCGACACAAATCCGCGTCCCCACGCTGACCTGCGATACGAATCCATGACGTCAGAGGACAAGCAACAATTGAACAATTAATATGTTCATCGAACAGACTATTTTGTAAGTGAATCATGAATACTTAGTGTTACTGAGAACAAAATAATCTTTTTTAATGCACTAATTTCTTAAATAAAGTCTTTAAAGCTTTTTTGCTGCCTTTTTCGTAGAAGTTTATATTAAAAATGCAGTTAAAGATTTCGCGTCGTCATTGTGGCTAACTGCGTCTTGCCATGTAAACATAAACATCGAACGAGAAGCATGTTTAAACTTCAATAGAATGAAAATGAGGCCACTCTACAGGTTACAAAATTAAAGAAACAACTAATTACCACGAACCCGTGATTGTTTTTATTTTACCTATTATTTATATAATATGAAGAATGCAATTTAAAAAATATTTAGTCAAGTTTGGTGTGCTTGTATAAAAACATAACTTTATACTTCAAAGTTTATATATGTGTGTGTGTGTGTGTGTGTGTGTGGTTAATGATATATTTAAGTGATTATTAGCATACCTAATAAAAACAACACTTTTTAACATATTTCCAGCGGTGAGCTTTCTAGATTATGTAATCTAATCAGTTGAAATGTTATAAATATCTTTTAATACTCATGCGCTTTTGTAGATTTTTTATACAAGTGTTTTGAAACAATTTTTACAAGATATTTGTACCATTCGTAAATAAAAATAATTTTGCTAATATTTATATCATTGGTCACTCAAACATTGTTTACTCCCTTCGTACACTTGGTAAAGTTTAATTACAGTAAATTATTTAAATTTGTTGTTTTCTTGATTAGAGTGCACATGCCGCTATTAAAGAAGACACTGTGTTGAATATTTGTGTTCTCAGTTAAAATAAGCCTTAGAGTGGCACTGGTAAAGTTATTGCTGCCCGACAGAAATCATTGTATGGTTTATTAAGAGCCACAGAGAGTTTGCAGCCAATTTTTCTTCAAATAATGAAAGTGAAGCTTGCATGTATATGTGGATTTAACTGGCAAAGAGGCTTAACAAACGTTTAGGGACATTAAAAACCATTGACCATTGACAAAATATTAGTTTTCTTATTTTTTTCTTTAGTGAATATAGCCTTACAATTTTTATGTAAGCAGCAGCCTTCTATTACAATGGAGAAGATATAGGCTACTTTTTGTATTTTCATTTTTTGAAGTCTGTTTTTAACTCTTCAGTGTGTTGGGTTGCATATTCTAAGGATAAAATTAGGCCCATAATGTTTCAATTTAAAAAGATTGACATTTTAAACAGTTATTATGGAACAGTTCTTGAAAATTTTCAGTGTAAGAAGTTTTTTTATAATGTGAGGATATGAAAGTTCATTGCTATGTTTTTTTTTTTTAATTGCTGTTTAATTTAATCTCACCAATGACTTAAACAAGTGAAAGTAAGTACGTACTGAGTAATTAGAATGTATGCAGTGTTGAACTATATTGTAAACAACTTTGTTTTCAAGATGGCATTCAAGTTGGTTAATGATCCAACATGTATGTAAATTATTAATATGCTGCAATTATTTTAAAAACTGTCTTGAAATATTCAATAATTTTAATTATCTCCCCCCCCCCCCTTTTTTTTCATTAAGATAAATTAATAGATTACTTTTCTCAGCAAGTTTAGAAATTGATACTTTTTCTGAGCAAGTTTAGAAATTGATGGTTTAATATGTAAAATAATATTCAGTTTGAACAATTTCTGATGTACATGCATACCAATTATTTAATCCATTTTTTTTTTTAAATTCAGTAATGGATCAACATGATATATGCTGCAATAAAAAGAGCAGCTTAAGCAATAGCTGCTAAGAGGCAATATTATCCAAGTTATATTTCTGAGCAGCCTTGACCAAAGAATTATCCAAATCTTCGGTACAGCATCATCATTGGGAATGATGTAGATTCTAGAATGTGGTTTTGTCCCTCAACCTCTGGTAGACATTATATTGTGGTAGTCATGCATTTTGTTTATCCTATACTTTTCCAAATATTTATTTGAAAATTAAATATATATTTATTTCAATACTGGTATGCTTATAATTTTGTTGTTTGAGATTGGTGTAGTGGGTTTAAAATAAGAGATGTGAAAATTAAGTAGTCAAGATACCTGAAAGTTGACAGAGAAATTGGAGGTGTGCTACATTTAAAATGAAACACAAAAAAATGACTTGCATGAACATGGAAGTGTTAATAGTTCATATTAAAAAAAATTAAAGTTGTTCTACTCAGAAGTGTATGCACAATTTTGTTATGAGGGAGGAAGGGGGATGGGGAGGAGGAAAGTGGTATAGAAGCACTTAGCCTGCTGTTGGCTTTTGTTTTTTTGGGTGGGGGGGGGGGGAATATAGATTTTTCTTTTAGGATTTTGGGGGAGGCATATATTCCTCTTGCCCCTGCATATACCCCTGGTAGGTTCATTATTAAAACAAGACCTCTTACAATCCTTGTGTTTTCAGAAGATAGCCAAGAAACCTAAGAGTTTTTTTATGCATATTTGTTATTATGGCCATCAGTCACAATCAGTTACATATTAATTTACTGTATTGAGTCTTTTATTTAAGTTAAATTTTACTTAATATAGTTAAATAACCTGTTCAAAGGCTTCATCACATATTTTCAGAAACATTTGATTTGCCGTCGTCCGGGTTCTCGGGCTCGAGTCCCGGTGTGGCTCCTAGTGGGAAAAGGCGGCTCTTCATACGTATTGTCCGGGTGGGCGCCAGACTAGCTCGGCTCTAGTCGTGAATTTGGGGTCGTGGATGTATGTGCCCCTGCGTGGCCCACTAGGGCCGGCGGCGGTGTTGCGTGAGATGATGTTTAAATAAGAGACGTGGAGTGTGAGGTGGCGGTGTCGTACCTTTTATTCATAGGAGCGAGTCGTACACAATACAACACTCTACAGAGGTCCCCGGGGGGGGGGGGGGTTTACTCGTTATTCCGTGGCGCCGTATTGTTTGTGTTCCGCGTTACGTGGGCCTCGGCCGCTGTTACGTCTCATACGTCTCACTGGTTACGCGGGTAACGTAATTTCGTAACACAAAGGCGGGACACAAAAGTACACTGAATTAAGGGGGTGCGCACAAGTTACGTGGCACTCGTTACTCGGGTAACGTAAGTTAGTAATACAAAATACGGGACACAAAAACACACTGAATTAAGGGGGTGCGCACAAGTTACGTGGCACTCGTTACTCGGGTAACGTAAGTTAGTAATACAAAATACGGGACACAAAAATACACTGAATTAAGGGGGCGCGCACAAGTTACGTGGCACTCGTTACTCGGGTAACGTAAGTTAGTAATACAAAATCCGGGAAACAAATTACACTGAATTAAGGGGTGGACGGTTGGAGACGGCCAATCCCGTATACGAATGTCTCTGCGCGGGTGTTGTGCCCACTGTGGTGAAACACGCACCGCAATTAAGTTTGTCCAAGCTCCCTTGCGGGCTTGTGGTCAGCGCCGTGCGCGTGACCTTAAGTAAAGTTCTGTGAGTTGCGGGGGGCGGCCCGTGCCGTATACTGAAGATCAACCCCGCTGACCAAGTGTGGTGCGGGGTGTCTTTAAACTGATGCGGTCGGACTAGGTCCTGGACCGAAAAGGGGGACCGGGTACTCACGGAGAGGTTAAGTAAAAAAAAAAAGGGGTTCTGTTAATTAGTGACTATATTTACCGGACGTTACTTTCGATGAAGACAAAGGCTGTTGCCCCTCCGTGGGACGTAGGTCCGCCCCGGTCCGTGAGCTGTGCTGAACTGCCGAACTGGCATGGCGTCCGAGGGAGGCTCGGCCTCTCTTGCGCCAGGTTTGACCTCATTACGCTAGACTCTAAATGGGTGTGTCTGGAAGAGACTTTATTGTCGCTAAAATCCTAATTTAATGTTCCAGGAGGAATGGGTACGGTTGTTCTCTTGTCTACTCAGGTTTTCGCGGGTTTGCCTTTAATCGCTGTTCGGCTCGCCTGACTCGGGTGGGCCATGGCCAGGGGTGTGTTCCGTTAGCGGGAGCGTATACGGCGGGTGCAGGTCGGGCTCTGGGGTGGTCGTCGGCCGGACGACGTCAAACGCCCCCCCCCCCCTCCCCCGAAGCCCGACCTTGCGCCGCTTATGGTCCCGCTAACATGGGGCCACCCCTAGCTCCGGCCGCTCCATCCCGGCGTGGTTCGCGTCTCAGCAGCTGGTCGGCTCCGCGTACCGGACCCGGTGACCATGGCTGACTGGGCCAGCGTGCGCGCCGCCCCAGTTGCCGTCGTTGCAGGTGTGCCGGGGGCGGCGTCGTGGTGCCGGTGTGGGGTCAGCGGCTGGTAGGGCCAGCGCACTGGACCTGGTGATCGTGGCTGACTGGGCCAGCGTGTGCGCCGCCCCGGTTGCCGTCGTGGCAGGTGTGCCGGGGGCAGCGTCGTGGCGCCTCCTAGCTCCGGCAACAGCTCCACCCGGGTGGTGCTCGCGGAGGCCGCAGTTGGTAGGGCCCGAGCACCTGTCCCGGGTCGTCCCACGCCGAACATCCGGGGGTCGACTCGTCGAGGTGGCCTTGCGGCTGACAGGCTCTGCGCCCTGGCCCCAGGTCGTAGTCGGCTAGGTGAACTGGAGGTCTGTGGGACCGTCGGGGTCATTCCGCAAGCTCGCTGGCGGGTTCGCTTGTCCCCGGTCGATGTCCCGGTCCGCGGAGGTCCTCCTTCGGCGGCAGGTGACAGTTCGTGGACTGGTACGGACTCCGTTCCCGTTCGGGTATGGCGGCTGATGCTGAGGCGGCGATCTCCGGGTCAGTCTCTCCGGGTTGCGTGATGATCGGCGTTGGCCCGTCGTCGTTGCCCGCGTCGGATTGACCTATGCTTTGCGACAGCTCGGCGATCTCCATGGTCTCTCCGGGTTGCGTGACGATCGGCGTTGGCCCGTCGTTGCCCGCGTCGGATTGACCTATGCTGTGCGACAGCTCGGAGATCTCCACGGTCTCTGCTTCATCGCCCCGTGGGTAGTATTGCGGTGGGGGGCTCTCGTACACCCCGCTCCCCTCCCAGGGTACCACTGCCGTCTCCGGTGCATCCTCGTGGACCTCTTCCGGTTCGTCTGGCACGTCGTGGGCGGGGTCGCCCCCGGTGTCCCCCGTGGTCATGCTAAGGGCGTAATCGTCTAGGTACGTGGGCGGGCGCCGCCACCGCCGTGGTCGTGGCCCCGCCTTGTCGTCTGATGCGGTCTCCGCGGGTGATGTCCCGGGCGTGTCCGCGGGTTCGTTTCGGGGCCTGTTGGACGTGGTGTTCGTGAACACCAGGGTGCGGTATGGGCGTGGTTCGGGTCGGCTTCTAGCGGGGGTCGCTTCTGGCAAGTCGTCTTCTTCGTGGACGGCGTCGCTCTCCGGCGTACGGCGTCCGTTTTCGTCCGGAGTGGGGGGTCCTGCGTCTCCGTCTGGGTTCCTATCCCCAGGTAGGGCGGTGAGTCGGATGTCGTCCCTGTGTACTTTCTTCAGGCGCCGTCCCTCCGTGCGGACTAAGTACGTCGTCCTGCCTAGTCGTCGCCGTACCGTGTATGGCCCGCCCCAGCGCAGGGCCAGTCCCGCGCAATAGTTGCGGGGTGCGGCTGAAAGCGGGTGTAGTCGCGCGAACACCTGATCGCCGACCTGCACGGCGGGTGGAGGATGGTCTGTGGTTGGGGTGATCCGGTTGGCGTATCTCTCCTGCCTGCATCTTGCCTCGTCGTGCAGAGTCACCCGTCATTGGTCGCGTTCCTCCGTCGTCTCGTCGGGGTGTGGAGTGCCGTGTGTGGCCCATTCTCCCGGTAAGGGCAGGTTGTGGCCCTGTATCATCTCGGCCGGTGTGCGGCCGGTTGCGGCGTTGGTGCGGCGCCGTACACAGAAGAGGGTGTCAGCCACGTGTAGATCCCACTGCGTGTGGTCCGCCCCCAGCCGGATCCGGAGCTGTGCCTTCAGTTCCTGGTTCCGGCGCTCTGTCAGGTTTGCTCTCGGATGGTAGGCGGGCGTCGTGTGGTGCTCGATCTGGTGTTCGTCGCACCAGCCCTTCCAATGTCGCCCCAGGAACTGACTGGCGTTGTCCGTCAACACCGACTGGGGGTATCCCCAACGTGACAGGAATTCCCTGGTCAGCAGGCTGATGATGGTAGTTGTGCGCACGTTCCCGCATGGATACGCCTCTGTCCACCACGTGAAGAGGTCCGTTACAACGAGGAGGAAGCGTTTACCGCGCGGCATGCGGGGGTAGGGGCCCATCACGTCCAAGGCTATCGTTTGGAAGGCGGTGGTGGGTTCCCTGGGTTGTTGTTGCTCCTCGCCGTCACGCCGCCTCGCTTTCCTCGCCTGACAGATCTCGCATTCGCGCACGTACGTACGTACGTCGTACGTGATGCAGGGCCAGTGGTAGTGTTGGGTGACTTCTCGTCGTGTCTGATCGGTCCCCGGGTGTCCAGCGAGGTCGTGGTCGTGGAAGAACCGAAGGACCGCTTCTCGGGCTTCCGTCGGGACGTAGGTCCTCCAGTCCTCCTGGTATCCGGGCGTGTGAGTCTGAATCAGGCCGTCTCGCACGCGCCACGCCTCATGTCCGGCGGTTGCTTGCTGGCGGCGTTTTGCCGCGTCTATTGACGTTTCCTGTGCTCGACGTACCCGGTCCTGGACGTCGGCCACGGTGTTGGGTGGGTCTTTGTCCCCGTCCGCGTCGACCGTGATGCGCGCGCATGCCGAGTCGTGCGATGCATGTCCGTGTGGTGTGTCCGGGGGTAGAATCTCCTCCCAGTCGTCCTCGTCCGTCAGCTCTGTTCGGGCGTCGGGTTCCCGCGACAGTAAGTCGGGGAGCTGGTTCTCTGTGCCGGGAACGTGCTCGACATCGAAGTCGAACGACTGGAGGAATAGCGCCCATCGTATGAGTTTGCCCTTCCGCCCCTGCATCGTACGCAGCCAGGTGAGGCAGCGGTTGTCTGTCCTCAGTGTGAAGCACTTCCCCTCCAGGTGGGGCCGGTACTTTTTCATGGCCCAGACTACGGCTAGGCACTCCTGCTCGTTGCTGTGATACCGGCGTTCGGCCGGTCCGAGCTTTGCGCTAGCGTAGTCGACGACCTCGCGGTGCCCGTTCGGGTCCGTGTGGAAAAGCACCGCGCCCACACCGAGTGCGCTGGCGTCGGTCTGGAGGTAGAGGCGGCGTTCGGGGTCTACTCGTGTGAGGGTGTGACAGCGAGTGAAGGCGGCTTTTATTTCTTCAAAGGCGCGTTGCGCGGGTTCGCCCAAATGGTACCGTGCCCGTGGTGACAGGAGGTCGGTCAGCGGTGCGATGGTACGGGAGAAGTCGGGAATGTACCCCCTGAGCCAGTTCACTAGGCCGATGAACCGTTGGAGTTGCTTCCTCGTCCGCAGTGGTGCCACTTCAGCGATCTTGCGCAAGTGAATGGGTTGGGGTCGGTTGCCAGCCGTGCTTACTAGGTGGCCCAGGAATTCAACCTCCTAGGTCCCTATATGACACTTGTGGTGTGCGGCCATTAGATGGTGTGTGGCTAAGCGTTCCAGGACCAGCGCCAGGTGTCTGGCGTGGTCCTCCCACATCTCGGAGAAGACGATCACGTCGTCGAGGTACGCGATCGCGAACTGGCCCAGGTACCCCTCCAACACTCAGGTCATCATTCCCTGGAACGTGGCCGGTGCGCACTTTAGCCCAAAAGGCATGGCGCGAAATTGAAACTTCCGCCCGTCAGGTATCGTGAACGCGGTTTTTCCCTGGTCTTCCGCTCGTATGGGCACTTGCCAATACCCAGCCTTCAGGTCGAGCGTACTGAAGACTTTCGCGCGGCCGAGTCCGGCTACGGCGGCGTTGACGCTGATTTAAGGTGGGGGTGAGCTAATCGTGATTGCGTTTAATGGCCGAAAATCGACGCAGAAGCGTAGCGAACCGTCTTTCTTTGGGGCTAACACGACGCAAGCGTTGTAATGACTGTTGGACAGTTCGACTACCCCGTCGCGGAGCATGTCCGCCACCTGCTCTTGGATGGCCCTCTGCTCCCGAAACCCGTAGCCTCTCGGGGGCTCGTGTACTGGGTTGTCGTGGGTGGTCGGGATGTGGTGTTCTGTGATGGTGGTGCGCTTCAGTGGGTCGGCTACCGCGAAGACGTCCTGTCTTTCTGCCAACACGCGTTCAACTGCTGTTCGGTGTTCGTGGGGGACATTGTGGCGGAACTGATCTAAGGTTACCTTCTCCCCCTGACTCTCGGGGGTAGTGCCTATGGCGTACACCGTGAGTCGCTCGCGGGTGCCAATGTAAACTCGTCTGGGTTTCATTTCGATTACCGCATCTTGTCTCGCTAACCATGGTTGGCCTAGTACTAACCCTTCGTGTAAGTCCTCTACCACCAGGGCGGTTACTGTGGTGACGTCGTCCCGAAGGCGTACCTCGAGTTCGGCTTGCCCCACTGTCGTTCCCGGTTGTGTGCTGGTTGCCAACTGCAATTCGGCTTGGTGGGGCTGCAGCGCGCCGGGAGGTACCAGGTGGGGGGCTACGAACACGTGGCTCGCGCCCGTGTCTACTAGGGCTGCCGTGGGTCGTCCGTTGACTTCCGCTGGGATGCGGAGTAGGCCGTCGCGTGGGCGGACTAGCTGGTTTAGCTGCGGTGTGGCTGCCTCCGCGGCGGGTGTGTGTTGGCTCGGGTTGCTCGGAGGCGCGGGTTTTACCGCCGCGCCCCCAGGTGGGCGTTTCCCGACGTGTTGGTGACGGGTGGTGTTTGCCGGCGTGAAGGGCAGTCGGCATGCCAGTGGCGTGTACCTGCGGGGCAGCCCAACTGGCATCGCGGTAGTGGGGGTTCCTGTTGCGTCGATGTCCCATCGAGCCTACCGGGTGGTGGTGCGTCCTCGATGGCTCGTCGCGGGTAGTCGGGTGGGTAGCCCCCTGCTTCCAAGTTCTGGACACTGGCTATTCTCGGACCCATTGGGCGTCTGACCAGGCCCCGATCGGTGTTCGTGGGGTCGTAGTGCCGCAGTCCCCGGATGTTCCGTTCCGTGTCTATGGCTTGTCGGACGTAGTCCTCGACTTCCTCCGCGCGGTAACACCGCATGAACGGTTGCAGTTCATTGTGTAGGAGGGTGGTTATGGTTGCGAGCGCGGCGGTTGGTGCGGCGCCGGGTGCTACTCGGTTGAACAGCTGCATTTTCTTGGCCAGAAACTGTTCAACGGGTTCGCCGTCGCGTTGGCGTTCGCCATAGAACTGCGTAGTGCATTGGACCAGTGCGTGGTCCGTGTCAAATCGGCGGTTGAATGACGTTGCAAACTCCTCCCAGGGCATGCCGAAGCGTCCCCAGAGGCTCCACCATTGGCGGGCGGTCCCCTTCAGCTGTTCGCTCGCTCGCCCCGACCATTCGTCGGTCGGTATTCCGGACCGCGCCAGTCTGACCTCGCAGTGCGTTAGGAAGTCTCTGGGTACTTCGTGCCCTATTCCGCTGAACTCGGGTAGTGCTAACTTCCCTGTGTAGCACGGGTTGCGTGTGTGCATCCCCGTGTTTGGTCCGGTGATTGCGCTTGGTGGTTGGATTTATTTGGGTGCCAGATTGGTCCGGGCACTCGTGAGGCACGTAGTCGGTAGTATGCCTCCTAGTGTGACGTTAGCTGGTGCCTCCGTCTTGAGCGGTGCCCATGACCACGGTAATTGGGTGTGCTGCTCGCCGTGTAACGTCTCGCTCCAGGGCTTGCCCAAGGTATGGTCGGTGACGTCGTCCCGGGTGTTCGCACATTGGCATGTCCTATACCACGGCAGTGATCCCATCAATAGGTCTATTTTCCTTGGTAATAGGCAACGCGTGCACACGAGGTCTGTAGGTGGTGCCTGCATGTTGAGCTGTATGTTCTACGTTCAAGTTCGCAGTTTGTGACGGGCTGTTTGTAGTCTGGGCGCGTGTTGTAGCGCGCGGGTTTGAGATCGGCGGCGGGCAGGTGCCCGGATAGCCGCACAAAAAGGAGCGCGAAGAATCCGTGCCGAGTGGGGGTATCAGGATGGTTGCCCGAAGCGGAGAGCGTGAAGAGGGGTGACAAGGTGGGGGCAGGTGCCCGGACAGCCGCACAAAGAGGAGGCGAAAACGGTCCGCGTGGGGTGGGGGTGGTGACGTCGCTCCGTTGCTCGCCTCGCCGTGATGACGTGCGGGGGTGGGGGGTTGGAGTGTCCTTTGTCCGCTCGCCTCGTCGCGCCGGTCTGTCTGGCCGTCGACCCTTCCTGTGTCCAAAATGGCCGTTTCGTGTCTCCGCTGTCGCCTGTTGGTGAAGGGGGGAAAAAAATTTTCACGTTATTTTCTGCCCCACACAGCGGGCGCCAAATGCCGTCGTCCGGGTTCTCGGGCTCGAGTCCCGGTGTGGCTCCTAGTGGGAAAAGGCGGCTCTTCATACGTATTGTCCGGGTGGGCGCCAGACTAGCACGGCTCTAGTCGTGAATTTGGGGTCGTGGATGTATGTGCCCCTGCGTGGCCCACTAGGGCCGGCGGCGGTGTTGCGTGAGATGATGTTTAAATAAGAGACGTGGAGTTGAGGTGGCGGTGTCGTACCTTTTATTCATAGGAGCGAGTCGTACACAATACAACACTCTACAGAGGTCCCGGGGGGGGGGGGGTTTACTCGTTATTCCGTGGCGCCGTATTGTTTGTGTTCCGCGTTACGTGGGCCTCGGCCACTGTTACGTCTCATACGTCTCACTGGTTACGCGGGTAACGTAATTTCGTAACACAAAGGCGGGACACAAAAGTACACTGAATTAAGGGGGTGCGCACAAGTTACGTGGCACTCGTTACTCGGGTAACGTAAGTTAGTAATACAAAATACGGGACACAAAAACACACTGAATTAAGGGGGTGCGCACAAGTTACGTGGCACTCGTTACTCGGGTAACGTAAGTTAGTAATACAAAATACGGGACACAAAAACACACTGAATTAAGGGGGTGCGCACAAGTTACGTGGCACTCGTTACTCGGGTAACGTAAGTTACTAATACAAAATACGGGACACAAAAATACACTGAATTAAGGGGGCGCGCACAAGTTACGTGGCACTCGTTACTCGGGTAATGTAAGTTAGTAATACAAAATCTGGGAAACAAATTACACTGAATTAAGGGGTGGACGGTTGGAGACGGCCAATCCCGTATACGAATGTCTCTGCGCGGGTGTTGTGCCCACTGTGGTGAAACACGCACCGCAATTAAGTTTGTCCAAGCTCCCTTGCGGGCTTGTGGTCAGCGCCGTGCGCGTGACCTTAAGTAAAGTTCTGTGAGTTGCGGGGGGCGGCCCGTGCCGTATACTGAAGATCAACCCCGCTGACCAAGTGTGGTGCGGGGTGTCTTTAAACTGATGCGGTCGGACTAGGTCCTGGACCGAAAAGGGGGACCGGGTACTCACGGAGAGGTTAAGTAAAAAAAAAAGGGGTTCTGTTAATTAGTGACTATATTTACCGGACGTTACTTTCGATGAAGACAAAGGCTGTTGCCCCTCCGTGGGACGTAGGTCCGCCCCGGTCCGTGAGCTGTGCTGAACTGCCGAACTGGCATGGCGTCCGAGGGAGGCTCGGCCTCTCTTGCGCCAGGTTTGACCTCATTACGCTAGACTCTAAATGGGTGTGTCTGGAAGAGACTTTATTGTCGCTAAAATCCTAATTTAATGTTCCAGGAGGAATGGGTACGGTTCTTCTCTTGTCTACTCAGGTTTTCGCGGGTTTGCCTTTAATCGCTGTTCAGCTCGCCTGACTCGGGTGGGCCATGGGCAGGGGTTGTTCCGTTAGCGGGAGCGTATACTGGCGGGTGCAGGTCGGGCTCTGGGGTGGTCGTCGGCCGGACGACGTCAGATTTGATCTCTAAATACTAGCTCAAAAATTGCTTCTGGTTAAACTTTTATTAAAATTGCTTATTTTAATATTTACACACATCTAAGCACAGATTTAATGGTGATTGGTTATTCTGATGATAAATAGAAAGATAAGAACAGTGAGTGATGATAATTCATAAGATGAAGTGTTGACTGGGGAGGTGCAAGGAACGGAGCTGTACCAAACTTTATCGCAAGATGAATCTTACTAAGTCAATATTTGTTCCTGAATTATCTAGCTAAATGCAATGTGTGTCATTTAATTTGTTTGTAAATGTCTCAGTCTCAATAAACATACCTACATTGATTCTATATTTACAATAATAAAAATTAGTTCAAAATATTTTTTTAATATTCGTCCACATTAACATTGTCTATACTGTATACAAATGGGCTAACTGGCAACAACAAGCAGTTGTACCTGCTGGAACTTGCATTGATAGTCAGCTAGTCTGATGAAATTCTTCCATGTTATATCTTGTTTACACAAAAAAGTAAAGAATGCTTATATACAAGCATTGTAAAATCTTTGACTAGAAAAACCTTGATAATACTTTTATTCAGCATACTTTATAGAATGTGTATTTTGTTATTAGCACCTCCTTTATTATAACTCTGCCTCTATGATACCTAGTGTAACCTATACAATTCATACTGGTAATGATCTGAGGGCTGCGCGTACGTTCCCGGTGACTTTAAGGTGTTATGAATGGGCGCCACCACGTGTAAGGGCACGTGGACCCAGCTGAGTTTCGCTCTCAGGGCGTGACGTAGCCCAGGTGGGGATGAGTTACCAGCCCTTTCTACCCTATATAGATCCAGACCTGGCCCGCTCTAGGCGTCGGGCACGCCACACTCCTAGGCTAAGTAGGCTCACTCACCACGTGGTTAAATAAAGTACTCAGGTTTTACTTATATCCAGATTTAATTCCACGAACACGCCTCCCTCTACGCACGTTACACTTTAAACGGTTAAAAATCCTGAGGCACGAACCGACTTAAGTGAATGCATGGTCCACCCACGTGGCCATGCGATAAAGTATGCTTAGTAAACAATGTATAAAAACTCGAATGAGATAATTAATTATTAATACAGTCCGCCGACAGAGAGCTGCCCCGAGGATTGACGGACGAAAAGGTTTAAGAATATTTAAAGATGCAGAAATACTTGATCAGTGGTTTACAACGGTTGAGATCCCCGGGGTGCTGGCGCGTCTGCTCTCGGTCGGTGATGAAGATGAACTGCCCGAGAGCTGGCTCGTCTCGACTAACATGGCGCCTCCGCGCCAACACAATTACCGTTATTACATTCTGCGATTCCGTGCCCCGGCGAAAGTTAAGTAAATCTTAGATTAACATTAAAAAATATATAAAAATTACTGGCAATTTAAAGTACATTAATATTTACGTAGTTATTGAGAATTTATATAAAAACATTCCTACCCTCGTCCAAGTCCGTGCCTATTCGGGTCCGCCCGGGCAACGTCTGTAGTTTTTTTTAAGTAATGTAATATTTAAATTAAAGAAATACATGAATAAACTGCAACAAAACACTGGGGCAATAAAAATGAATGAAAAGGGGTTTACAATTCACATTAAAACTTAACACTTTAGGGGGTCGCCGCACTGCTTCTAAGCGCCCTCTTGCCGGGCTAGAAACACACGCACACACGCACGCACGAGCGGGAGGTTTGAATAGAGGGTGGTGGTGGGAGGAGAGGGGTGGTGACAGCGTGAGGCACATCGGGCTTAGGAAGGGCGTAGCCCCGGCCGACGTCAATTGCCTCCCCCTGAAGGAGCCTGATGTGACGGTTCTATGGCGTCCGGCGTCATGCAGCATCGGGGCGGCGCCACGGCTCGCCTCGGTCGTAGGAAGTAGCGTGGCGCGGGGGTGGGGGCCTCCGCCTCCCCCGCCGCACTCTCCAGCCTCGTCTCGGACGTGTCGGGCTCCGCTGGCTCTTCTACGGTGACACGGAAGTCGGCCTCGGCCAGTGACAGGTGCAAAGGCCACCTGGGTGTGTCCTCGTCGGGTGTCTCCGGGCGGGGCGGGGCGTCATCCGTCTCCCACACCACGGGGTCCGGTGTTGGTGACTGAGTCGTTGCTCCTTCCGTATTTTTTTTTTTTTTGGCTCGCGGAGTTCCGTCGGCTCGCGCTCCTCGCCAGTGAACAACCGCCGTGGCGCCATGCATGATCGCCGTCGGACGTTGTGGTTCGGGGAATCCTCGGAAGTCTCCTCCTGCCTCACTCGTCGGTGTCTCTGGGGTCGACGTGGTTTGGGCACTTTCCCCCTCTGGTCTTTGGTACGCCGGAGTCCCCGGTTTGGTGTCTGTTTCGTCTGGCCCCTCATCCGCTATCCTTATGGTGTCTCTATGATACTTCGCCGCTCGCCCCGACGGGAGTCTCACTACCACGGCGGTGGTGCCTATGGTCTTGACTACCGGCATGGGTCCGACCCATTTAGGTGCCAAGCCAGCGCAGTAGTTGCGATTCCCTGCTGAGAGCGGGTGAAGGCGTCCGTAAACCAGCTGGCCGGGGTTCAATGGAGGGGGCGGGCGTGTCCTAACCGGGGTGATTTTCGCCTGGTACACGGTTTGGTGTCGCCGGGCGGCTTCGTGCGCCTCCGCCAGTTCCCGTGTCCTGCGCTCGGGGCTATCCTCCGCGGCTTCCGGACTTATGTCGTCAATGCGATACTGTCCGGGTAAGAGGAGATTACGCCCTTGTACCAGTTTAGCAGGCATTTCACCCGTGGCCGCATTGACCCGTCGGCGCACACAGAACATAATTTCAGGTATGTGCGTGTCTGACTGGGAGTGATCCTCGGCTAACCGGAGGCGGAGTTGGGCCTTAATTTCTTGGTTCCGAGGCTCGGTCGGATTGGCCCTTGGGTGGTATACCGGCATCGTGTGTGCGATCACCCGCCATTTTCCACACAGCCCTGCCCAACATCGCCCCACAAATTGCTTGGTGTTGTCAGACAACAGCACCCTCGGGTAGCCCCAGCGTGGGAAGAACTCAGTTTCGAGTGCGTGAGCAATGGTGCCCGCACGGGCGTTAGGTAGCGGGTAGGCCTCTACCCACCCGGTGAAGCAGTCGGTCACCACCAGAAGGAACCTTTTTCCCCTTGGGGAGCGAGGGTACGGTCCCATTAGGTCCAAGGCAACCGTGTGAAATGGCTCAGCGGGCCGCCGCGGCAGCTGTTGTTCCGCGCCGTCGGAGCGTCGTGTTTTGTGTCGCTGGCAGTGACGGCAGCGACGCACGCTATTTCGCACATACTGGCTCAGACCTGGCCAATAAAACGTCTCGCGAATGGCCCTCGTATTCTCGTCCGTGCCTGGGTGTCCGGCCAGCCGATTAACGTGCAACATCTGTAATACCTGACTGCGGGTTTCGATTGGTGCAAATGTCCGCCACGGCATTTCGCTCCCTGCGGGCCGCGCTTGTAAACAGCCGTCCACGACGCGGTACCCCTCGCGCAGACCCTCGTGACAGCTGCGTATTACTGCCTGCGTGTGTTCGTCCGTTAGTTGCACGGCGCGCAATGTCATCTATCTCGGCCCCTGGTGGGATGGTAGGGGGCTTCCCTGAGCAATGACGCAGATCATTGCATGTTCCAGTGTGTGGGGTTCGCAGGCGCGCCGGCCTCTTGCTGGCGGTAAGAGCTCGTCCCACAAGGCATCGTCCCGAACTCTGACCGTATGATCGGGGTTTCTAGACAACTCGTCCGCAAGTTCGTTAGTTTTTCCGGGTATGTGTTCAACCGTGAAGTCCAGAGATTGTAGCAACATTGCCCACCGTGTTAACTTGGAACGGCGGCCTTGCATCGTTGCTAACCACTTAAGACACTGGCTGTCAGTGCGTAGCAAAAAGTGCTGTCCTTCTAGGTGCGGCCGGTATCGCCGTAGCGCCCATACTACGCCGAGGCATTCCCGCTCGTTCACACTGTAACGCCGCTCCACGTCGCCGAACTTTGCGCTGGCGTATTCTATGATTCGCGGCTCGCCCTCGTCGCCGATCTGTAGCAAGATGGCACCGATGCCCTCCTGACTCGCGTCGGTTTGTACGATGATCTGTCTGTCCGGGTCGAGTCGGGCCAGCAGGTGACACTGGCTGAACCTGTTCTTAAGCTCGTCAAAGGCGACTTGTGCGGCTTCGGTCCACTTAAAGGGGCGCTTAGGCGACAACAGGTCTGAGAGCGGCGCGGCTACGAGTGAAAACCCCGGTACAAACACTCTGAGCCAGTTAGCCAGCCCTAGGAAACGCTGTAGCTGTTTGCGCGTGTGAGGTGGCGGTTTGTTCGCGATCACTTCCAGCTGTTTCTCTGTAGGTCGGTTACCCTTATCATTCACGACAAGTCCCAGGAAGTCGAGCTCGGTGGTACCCAGGTGACACTTCGCAGTGTTACATGTCAGATTGTGTGTGGCGAGCCGTTCCAACACAAGTGCCAGATGGTGGGCGTGTTCCTCCCATGTTTGCGACCAGACGATGATGTCATCTAAATACGCAGCGGCGAATTTACCAGCATAATCATCGAGCATGCGCATCATCAACGTTTGGAACGTGGCAGGGGCGTCCTGTAAACGAAATGGCATGGCGCAAAATTGGAAACGCCTTCCGTCCGGAATGGTAAAGGCCGTCTTCGGACGGTCCGCGGGTCTGATTGGCACTTGCCAGTAACCTGACTTTAAGTCCAGCAATGAAAAAATCTTGGCATTCCCCAACCCAGCTATAGTGTCGGCAATGTTCAGGAGAGGGGGCAGGGCGTTGATGGTTACCTTATTTAACGGCTTGAAATTTACACAGAAGCGTAAAGTACCATATTTCTTTTCTGCTAGAACTATCTGTGAATTATAAGGACTCTCGCTGGGCTCGATTATACCGTCGCTCAGCATCTCCTGCACCTGGGTAAGGATGGTCTGCCTGCCCACATGTCCGTAACTCCCCGGGGGAATGAATATTGGTTCGTGCGGGACAGTCGGTATGGCGTGTTCTGCCATCGTCGTGCGTCTGAGTGGGTCGGCTGTCGCGAACACTTGGCTCTGGTGGTCGAGTACACTCTGAATTCTCGCCCGGTGACAGGGTGGTACACTATGCTGCAAATCGTCGAGACTGACCTTGTGATCCGGTGGCGGTAGGGGGCGTCCGATGCCGTGGACGGTGCGCCGCCCCTGGACGCCGACGTGTAGTCTCAATGCCCACGTGGCCCAGACTGGGCCCCCCCGTGGATGTCGCTCGGGTCTCGTCCTTCCAGGGCAGTGCGGGGGGGAGGTATTTGTTTACTCCGCCGCCCCCTGCCGGCCGTTTCCCAGCCGCTCGTCCCGGACCTGCCCCGCGCGCGATGCATTCCGCACTGGGCAGTCGGGGTGCCAGTGACGTTCGCCGATCGGGCAGGAGTGGCATTGAGGGGGTGGTCCCTCACCGAGGGCGCGTCCCCTCCAGGTGGCCGGCTGTCGGTCGTGGTTCCGGCTGTTGTTCTGCGGCGCGTTGTACGGCACCACGGCCGTGGTGTCCGCGGAGTGGTTCGCGCGTTGTCCCTGCGTGGCTTCCGGTCGTGCCGTCCTCACCGCCTTTAGATCTTGTTTGACAGCTCGTGCGCATTGGATGAAGCTCTCTGCCGTCCTCTGCATTGCGTGACGTAGGTGCGGGCGTAGTTCGGGGCGCATCAGCTCCACAGCCGTCTCGATCACTTCGTCAGGATTGCCCGTCGGGAACAGTCTTTTGAAGAGACGGATTTTCTTGATTAGGAAAGTCTCTGCCGTCTCCGTCGGGCCCTGCTCCGCACAGTATAGCTCTGAGCGCACCTTCATCTCGGCCCGCGCGTCGGCGAAGCGCGCCTCGAAGCGACGGTTGAACTCCTCCCATGGCACGTCGTACTCTCCCACTACTGTCCATCAGGTCTTGGCGTCTCCCTTCAGCGCTTGTCCGACGCGGCCCGCCCATTCTGCATCCGGTACGCCGTAGCGGCTTAGTCGGTCGCGGCAGCTCTTTAGGAATTTCCCCGGGTCATCGCTGGTCCTCCCGGCGAACTCGGGTAGCTCCACGTGTCCCACCGGTGTCGTTCGGGCATGTGACGTCACAGCTACTGTCGTGGCTGTGGTGCCCGCGAGACTACGGCCTTGTGCCCTGGGTCTGAAGTCACTGCATCTGGTACAGAGGTACCACCCGTCCTTGAAGGTTGCGTGTTCCGCGTCGCCGGCACACTGTATATGTTTGAACGCCCGGCAGTTCGTGCACCATCCACCTTCTTGTGCCTTTCCCGTGCAGTTAGGTTCCGTACATCTTAAAAACTCGACCGGGACTGTTCTGGGTGCGAGAGTGTCCGTGCGTAGTTCGTATGATCCCAGGCAAACGCAAGTGTCTGACCACGTGGCGCCTGTAAGCCCGCCCACGTGGCGTGGCCGTGTGCACTTCACGCAGTACATCTCGCTTAAGTCCAGAAGGGGTTTCGCCCCGGTGGTAAATCCCTTGAACTCTGACATGGTTGCAAGTGCAGATGTAACGCACAGTACCTGTATGAAGTGACCAGTCGTCTCGCGGTAGGATTCCCGGAACCGTGCCCGCTTGGCTGCTCACGTGGCCGGCGCGCCAGAGTCCCGCTATGCGCTCCGCGCGAACAATAGTTCCAGCGTGAACTTTAGTTCCGCGCGCTCCGCGTAACAACCGCCTATCTCACACGCTCGTACAGGTCTGGTTTTCGCGGAAGATGTAACTCGCCCCACTCTCTTGGGCGCCAATTGAGGGCTGCGTGTACGTTCCCGGTGACTTTAAGGTGTTATGAATGGGCGCCACCATGTGTAAGGGCACGTGGACCCAGCTGAGTCTCGCTCTCAGGGCGTGACGTAGCCCAGGTGGGGACGAGTTACCAGCCCTTTCTACCCTATATAGATCCAGACCTGGCCCGCTCTAGGCGTCGGGCACGCCACACTCCTAGGTTAGTAGACTCACTCACCACGTGGTTAAATAAAGTACTCAGGTTTTACTTATATCCAGATTTAATTCCACGAACACGCCTCCCTCTACGCACGTTACACTTTAAACGGTTAAAAATCCTGAGGCACGAACCGACTTAAGTGAATGCATGGTCCACCCACGTGGCCATGCGATAAAGTATGCTTAGTAAACAATGTATAAAAACTCGAATGAGATAATTAATTATTAATACAGTCTGCCGACCGAGAGCTGCCCCGAAGATTGACGGACGAAAAGGTTTAAGAATATTTAAAGATGCAGAATTACTTGATCGGTGGTTTACAACGGTTAAGATCCCCGGGGTGCTGGCGCGTCTGCTCTCGGTCGGTGATGAAGATGAACTGCCCGAGAGCTGGCTCGTCTCGACTAACATGGCGCCTCAGCACCAACACAATTACCGTTATTACATTCTGCGATTCCGTGCCCCGGCGAAAGTTAAGTAAATCTTAGATTAACATTAAAAAATATATAAAAATTACTGGCAATTTAAAGTACATTAATATTTACGTAGTTATTGAGAATTTATATAAAAACATTCCTACCCTCGTCCAAGTCCGCGCCTATTCGGGTCCGCCCGGGCAACGTCTGTAGTTTTTTTTAAGTAATGTAATATTTAAATTAAAGAAATACATGAATAAACTGCAACAAAACACTGGGGCAAAAAAAATGAATGAAAAGGGGTTTACAATTCACATTAAAACTTAACACTTTAGGGGGTCGCCGCACTGCTTCTAAGCACCCTCTTGCCGGGCTAGAAACACACGCACACACGCACGCACGAGCGGGAGGTTTGAATAGAGAGTGGCGGTGGGAGGAGAGGGGTGGTGACGGCGTGAGGCACATCGGGCTTAGGGAGGGCGTAGCCCTGGCCGACGTTAGATCAATAGTACAATTTAAAAATAATAAAAAAAATATTTGTACAGTTGAGCAGCATTCAAGAAAGATAGCTGGCAGCTGATAAACAACATTCAAGAAAGACAGCTGGCAGCTGATGAGAAGCATTGGGAATATGTGCTTCTGAAATGGTAACCAGCAATTTTATTAAAAATGCATCAAAGAACTTAAAGAAAAGTTAAAAGGCATGCTGGAGGCACGTGCTAAAATTGCCAATTATGAGAAAATATTGTGTTAAGAAATCATTTTTTGTATACAAGATTCCTTACAGACATGTGCATTGATTTTTTTTATTGGACAGGCTATTAATATTTAATATTAATAATTGTTTAATTATAACCATTCATGGAAATAATTGAGATATTAAATAATACACTCTTATAACCATCCATGGAAATAATTGAGATATTAAATAATACACTCTTATAACCATCAATGGAAATAATTGAGATATTAAATAATACACTCTTTGTAAATATTTTTCGTTTAAAACCAAAACAAAGTCTGAAATTGCAAAATTTTAAAATAATAAACTTGTAAACATGAAGCAGCACACAAGCATTTTCCCATGTATGAGATTTACTTTAAATAACAACCTATCATTAAATGATTCATACCGTAGTATCTATTTTTTACACACAAAAAAAAATGGTTCAAAAAAGCCACTGCCAACTCTCTCAGGACAATGAGATCATCTGCTGAAACCAGAAAACAAAAAGTTAACATGTGTTTAATATAATATCCAAGTTATACTCAAAAGTAACATGGAAATGAGTGAACACTATTTACATTTCACAATTTCTTTAATAAATGCAACAAACTTGATAACAAAGTATTTATTAAATTGCATAGCTTGTTTCTTCATGTTTCTTCATTTTCTAAGGTTTTCCAACTGCTATGAGGGTGCAATCTGGCAATTCGAAGGGATTTTGATGGTTTCTTAACAATCTTCTCTGCCTTCTCCTCCAGTTCGATATTTAGCAGAAAGGCAGCAAAGGCCATTGTGTAGAACCTTAAATATTTTCAAACATTAACTAAATTAGTGTAATATAGTTTGGTAGGCTACTAATTGTTAACAAGAGGGCCTGATTAATAAAAATAATTTTTAAGATGGTATCATTGAGCTAATATTCCTCGATGTAACGCATAACTGCATTCATTTTTCTTTAATTTCTAAAAACAATTTTAACTTTTTGACTTCTTTTCCAACAATTCTCCATGAGTGTGTTGTAATTATTCAAGCAGTTAAACTAGAAATATGCCATTTTAATAGCTTGTTAGGTTAGGTAAATCAAAAAATTTAATACATGAGAATGATTGGTTGGCTTAAGTAAGCTACATTAAAAATACTGTGTGATTTTGTGAACTGTTTCTTAAGTTATGTTACCAACAAAAATAATAGGTATAAACTGTAGTGTGGTTGGTTAGGTTAGAGTTAGCTGTGTTACAATATATAATTCTTAAAAACTGTTAAAATGAGTTCACAGTATATTTAATATAACTACCATAACCTAATAAACTGTCTACACTACTTTCAAGTATTTGTAGTTAACCTAATCAAACCAGTCATTCCCACCATTAAGTTTGTTAGATGAATTAAAAATAACAAAAAATAGTGTGGATCTGTGTGAATGGTTAGTTAAGTTAGGTTAGTTACATTAATTGTACTACAAAATATGTGTGGATGGTTGGTTAGGTGAGGTAAGCTTAATTTTCTATTAGTAAAACAATGTTACAGTATTGATAGCCTATGTTAATTATTGGAATTAATGTCTGAAAACTAATAAATAAATTTTAAAAAAACATATGGACAAGTAGCTTTTCACCAGATTTACCTCATTATACAATATTTAAAATGTAGCTAACCAAACCAACTGTAGACATGAATAGATTTGCAGTATTTGAAGTGTAGCTAACCACACATAACCAACAATTTAAACAGTAAACAACTTGAAATATCTCAACAGAAATAAGTATCAAGGTTAATAATAGGAACTCAAAATTACCGTTTTCATAAACTTATTTTTATAATACAGCCTCGCCTCCCCTACATAAAAGCTCGAAATAATATTTAATAGAATCATCCTGTTTAAGGAGGGGAATTCCTAAATAAATTATTCATCAAGTTATTTGTTTTATGATCAGCCCCACTTGTTAACAATTACCAATGTTAACACACTTAGGTAATAGAGCCAATATGTAAATGAATGAGCACAAATTAAAAATGTCTTGCACAATTAAACACACAAGGAGGCCGGAAATAGCTTTCTGAAACTAAATAGAGAAATATACCATTTACTGTCTGAAGTCTAAAAGCACACAGATTAAACAAAAATGCATGTTGAGCAAATACCCAAACACAAAATATACATAAGCAGCCTATTTGAACTATTTATAGCTATGTTAAGTTCATAGTGTGCGTGTAAATAATATCGCTCTTTAGGTTAGGATTAATTTGATAAGCTATGACACGGCATTTATTTATTCTTCTTACCTACACTGATCGTATTTAAACCACTTCATAATTACTACACACAAACTATGCATTGAAAACAATGATTTCATGGTACAATTAATAAACAGAAATAGCATGTTAAGAACAATGTTCGCGTATTAAATATACACACGCTAAACTGAAACAATTGTTTTCGTTTAACTTCATCGCTTTACATCGTACTCGACTATATTTAAAACAATAATGTGCGATTATAATGCCGTTTTTAGGACGGGAGGACATTATTTTAAAGAGTAATTATATCACTTACCTCACATTCGCTTCGTATCACCACTTGAAATGCTCGTGATATATAACGTAGCTCCGGTGCGATAAATATCACTTGAAAAGTGTGCTCGTAATCAAAGTTTGCGATATATACCGCCACAACGTCATCAATATTCGAAGTTTAACGAAACAGGATGTGTTCGTAATCACTTTGCTGGTTCCTGCGATATTCTTCGCAAACCTTCGTTATTTATCGCAACTTATAACGCAAAGTGTGTGCTCGTAATCAGCCCGCTGGTGACAGGAAAAGTAACTCTTCGGCCCTGGTGGCCAGCGAGCAGAGACAACGCCAGTGACACCTGGCGGCGAGTCAGCTCACCGCCTCCATTAGTTCCCCTTTACGCCGCTAGAGAGCTACTTCACGGCCCTGTTAGCCCCTATGCTTTCTATTCACGTCCAGTTAAAGTCGATTATTTGTAGCTTCCTGTTACCGCCGGTAGAGAGCGCGCATGTCATGTTGTTGTCACGACCGCCTCGGACTCCATCGGAAATTTTCGGCCTACAACCGAACCTTCCCCCTCCTTTGCCCTAGGGCCTTAGCACCCATTTTAATTAGGAGCGTGGTCCTCCGTCAAAGGATTTTGACATTGGCTACTAACCGCGCTGCAGGTCGGGCAGAACTTCTCGCCGTCTCTTGTCGCAGCTACGATGGAAACGCCTTCTATTAATGATGTAGTCAGCTGTCTTGGGGGATGTGATCCCAGTTGTTCAGTAGCCAGTCAGAAGTAGGGATTAGAAAAAAGTCATGTTTAGTTAAATTTTATTAATTTTTTTTATTTTACTAAATATCGATGAGTTCTGTCGCGTCATCCACACTATTCTCGGTCCGCGCCATTTGTATGTCGGCGCGAGACATCTCCTGAGCCCTGGAGCTACACCCTGTTTGACAGGGTCCAAGTGTTGGGGGACAAATTTGCTCCCAGCATGTTATTCGGGACCCCGAGCTCCGAGTTCCCTTAAGAAGAGAATTTTTCCCAGCGTGACTTCATACTTTGAAGACCCGGGTGATATGAGAAATATATTTTCCCCTTACATATAATGAACTAAATTAATTAAATGCATACCAACGAACAGAGCCTTAAGATTTGTATCGACGAGAATATGTAAAATAAATGAGACTGTTATTTATGTAATCATCGCAATAATCTAATAAGGAAGAATATTTCAATATTTTTGTTCTGTGATGATGTTTAATTAATATAAATTGTTTGAAATAATTTCGGGCCGGCCCCTTATTTTTGTTACTTGTTAATATCTTTTATTGCAATTCCAAAACAAAACCTATTTAAATAAATCAGTGAACATATAGACCAAGCTACTTATGAAGTGTTTATTTATTTTTCCATATTCCTTAATCCAAACGATCCACTAGCTCCCAAGTTTCTTGTGTGTAGGGAGTATAAATTTGTCTTGTTCACCATCTCATGCCCCCTCTGGTAACACTTGTAATTTTTTTTTCTCTATAATTTTGCCCAGCTGTTTCCTAGGTTTTTATTAGTAAATTAAAATGATATAATTTTAGGGCACGAGGGGTGTATCAGGGTAGGACTTGTACTTGGTAGTGGTGCTCCGATCGCTTGGAGCAGGCTCCAAGGGTTCTCTAGCCCGATGCAGAGTCGACATTGTGAGTGAAGACACAGCTCCGGTACTAGCCTGGACAGGTAGGAGAGGTTTGGATAGAACCTCCACCAGACCACAGGTTCACTGTGTGATTGAGGTGTCCCAGTGTGATGTGGGAGAACAGGGTAGGTGCCAGCAATGCTGATAATGTCTCAGAGCTTAGGACACAGCCAATTGTCTAATTAGCTGAGTGGGGCAGGGTATAAAGGTGGTGTCTATGCTGAGATGGGTAGCCTCGGCCTCTAGACATAGCTATATCTCTAACACCACTCCTGTATCGCCGATACAGCGTATCTGTATCCACACCTGTGGGGGCCCCAGGCTGATAGGGCTCATGCTAAGAGGGCTGGGTTACCAAAACAAAAGGGGGAGTAATCCCTTAAACAATTTACTTTCTGATCTCCCTCTGAGTATGATACACCCCTGGATAACCTGCCAGGTCATTGTTGTGGAAATACCACAGCACCATCTGCTGTATGGTGGGGGAATGTGGGTTTTGCAGGTCTCCATGTCTCCAGGTGCCCTAATCTGTAGGACCCGGACTGGGCTGCATTTTTGTGGTAAGGTATACTCACCACTTTTGGTTAGTTCATGCTGCGTGTTGTGATCGCCCAGCTAGGCCTGTTGAATGTGTTCTACTAAGTTGGTAAAAATTAGCAGGACCTCTACTCGAACAGCAGGATCCACATGTTTTGGGGTGTAGAGCACAGCATAGGTTGTATTATGGGCTCATTGATTATCAGGTGAGATGGGGACAGGAAGTCATCCCAATCTTGAGTGTCCTGGAAGATGATAGCTGGGTCCAGGTGATGGGACAGCTCATCCACCGGCTGTTCCTCTCACCCAGGGATGTGTTCGGCATGGAAAGTGAGCTCTGTAGTATTAATTCCTAGCAAGTGAACTTTGATTTCCGACCCAGGTGGATTCTAGTCACTGCAGACACTGGCTATCGGTACACAGTGTAAATGGTCTCCCTTCAAAGTGGTGCTGGTAGCATTTGAGGGCCCACATAACTGCGAGACACTCCTGCTCATTCACATTATACTGCTAGTTTACAGGGCTAAACTTTGTGCTGGTTTATTGTGCCACCTGCTGTTCCCCATCACTCCTTACCTGGTAGAGCACCTCACCGATGGACGAAGATGGGCTTGTCTGGAACCAAGAATAACAGGTGTGGCACTTGCGGAACTGCTGCTTCACCATAGTGAGTGACTGTTCTGCAGCCTCCATCCACCGGAACTTTTGTTTTGGGAAGAGTAGGTCCATCATAGGCATTGTTATAGTGGTGAAATTAGGAATAAATAAACACAGCCACTTCAGCAGGCCCATCCGCTTCTGAAGCTGCTTCCTAGCGTGGGGTGTCTGTTTGCCATAAATGTGTATCAACTGTTTGGAGAGGGGTCGACATACCTCGGTGTTAATAATGGTCCCCTAAGAATTCCAACTCACTTAAATGTGGCCCTTGTGCAGTGTGCACTTGAGTCAGTTCTTGGCGAGCCATTTGAGAACCAGCGAGATATCATGGAAGTGATTGTACCATGTCTGAGATCAAATGATCTCGTCGTCCAGGTAGGAGGCCGAAAACTTGCCGATGTACCCATTCAGGCCATGGACCATTATGATCTGTAATGTTACAGGGGTGTCCATTAGTCCAAACATCATAGTGCAGAACTGGAAAAGCCACCCATCATGTGTCATGAATGTGGTCTTGGGGCGATCCTCAGAGCACACTGGGACCTCCCAATACCATGACTTAATGTCGAGCATTGAGAAAATACGAGCATCCCCTAGCCTGGTGAGGGCCTCAGTGCTGATGAGGGGTGGTGGTGCATAAATGGTGATCTTAATGGGTTTTAAATTGATATTGAACCTAAGGGAACCATCTTTCTTGCGAGCCATGATGATCATGTAATTGTACGGGGACTTTCTCAGCTCTATGACACCATCTTCCAGAATATAAGTGATATCTGTTCCATGATGGCGAGTACTTGGCAGGGACTGAATCCGAATGGCTTTTTAAAAGCCACGCTGTGAGTTATTGCAGTGTTTAACACCTAGAGCTGCTGATCCAGGACTGCAAATAATTATGCAACATATTCTGGTAAAACATCATGGCAGAAGTTATTTATGCTAGGGGCTTCGTCCTGGGCAGGGTGTATGGCATGGTTAAGCCCTAGGTGCCTACAATGATCCTCCCCTCGAGTCCTCCATGGTAGTGTCCTCCTGCGCCATCAAGAGAAGTCTCAAGATGAGGTCATAGCAAACAACAAGGGCACTGGTCGTGCTCAAAAAAATTCCTGATGTCAATAATTACCTTGGTATGCCTGGTCGTAAGTGTGCTGGTTCCAGTAGTGACCAGCTGAATGGTGCCAACCTCTAACAGAAAGGCTGCACCGAACAGAAATGCCTGGCGGGTGTAGGGTAGCGAGATGCCTGGCGACGAGCGAGGTAGAGATATTACCTTTGTTGACGGGTGAAAGTGGCCGCACCGGAAACATCCACCCTCGACCCTCCAATCTCAACCGCCTGGCGGGTCGCCTGGTGGGTATCCACCCGAACAATCCTGTTTGTTCTTCCAGCCAGCCATCCAGGCATTTTACCGCTGCACTACGACTGTGCTACAGCATGGAGGATTTTATTATAGCAGCTGTGTACAAGCGTAAAGCTATTTGGGATCCTACCGACGGTCTCAGGAAGAATTCAAAGATTTTGAATGCATTGTGGGCTGAAGTAGCTCAATAAGTTGGAGTAGATGGTAAGTTATTAATCTACAGTATTCGGGATGTATGAGTCTGGAAAGTCCACAGTTCTATTTGCGTCATGCAATTTATTTTCTGTTACAGAAAGCTATTAAAATGTAATTATATTGACACACAAGTAATGAAATAATATTAAGTTGATTTGATTACTTTACTCTTTACTTTCCTATTTCATTAAGATAATTTCTTAAAGTATCTTTTACAAAACGTCAGTAGTAAAATATATATTGGAGCCGAACGTTAACGTTTGTATAACTACCATTTATTTAATGATAATACAGTATCATCTTTATTCATATTTTAATTTACAGTGTCAAGTACAATATTCTTTGAACATATTTTGCTCCATATGTCTGTTCTGCAATGTTTATTAAATTGTAATGCCTTATTTATTGTTGACTTTGTTTTTAACTTACCCAGGCCATTGTTATCACTTCAGCCATTAAATTTCAAAACAAATATTACATAAAATAACTTTAGCCCTAATTGAAACTTACAAACACAACAAATTATGTAACTGAAAAGTTGAGTTAAGATTTTGGTTTCTGTTGTGGCGGCGCACAATGTTCTGTGGGAGAGCATAATCTTCCTGCCATGGGACTGAACCCACGCCATTGAAGTAATCCTTTAAGTGATCTCTGGTTTTAATGCTGTTGTGGTGAATCGGTGATGCACAGGCTGAAAGTTAGGGACACCGCAGGATACATTTTTTGGTACACATGCAACATTTACATCATCTCTTTCGTGTGTCAGAACGAAGTTATGTAGGATGCAAATAGCTTTAACTATTTGTACAGCATTAGAAACATTCAATTCAATTGCCTTATTTAACAGTCTCCACTTTGCATCCATGATGCCAAATGTACATTCAACAATGTTTCGCGCACGACTTAACCTGTAGTTAAACACTCTCTTCCGGTCATCTAAATCTCTTTGCGGATAAGGTTGCATCAGGTATGACAATAAGGGGTAGCATTCATTTCCTAACAAGACAAATGGAACTGTCGTATTTGTAGATGGAAGAGGTCTGCATTCTGGCACGTTCAGTTCTCCAGCTTCAAGTAAACGGAAAAAATTCGACGATCTAAAATTTCCTCCATCACTTTGTCTCCCCAGAGTGCCAATGTCGACAGCAGTAAGCCTTCCATCTGCATCGACTACAGCCTGAAGTAAAATTGAAAAGAACTGTTTATAACAGTGGTACTGCGATCCAATGTTGGCAGGACACTTTATTCTTACGTGTTTGCCATCCATGCGCCAGAAACAGTTGGGGAAATTTCATTTCTTTTCCAATTTTTCAGCCACAGAAAGCCACATTTCTTTCTTTTGGGCGGCATGTGTCATGGACGATCTCAGCAATAGTTGTCTTGCCCATCTTAAATCCCAATGCCAACGAACTGAAGGACGCCCCGGAAGCCAGATATTTGCAACACATAAAACAAATAATGTGATAAAATAAAAATCTAATATAATAAAAACATAGGCAAAACTTAATGCATTCTAGCTGGTTTGAATGTTATTCCGAATATTTTATGTTGTATTATTGTTGCTTATTTAATGTTGTTTTGACATTTTATATTTGACTTATTACGGAATTTTCCTGAACTATTTGTAGGTACTTTCCATTAGAATAACATGAAATTATATTACTTGTATTGTTTGAATTCACCCCACTGAGCCATAAATTGTCATATTCTCCTGGCTCAACTTTAGGCTTATAATTTAAATAAATATTTTTTTGCATTTTTTTCTGTAGCCTGTTACAGCCTATCAAAATTTTATCCCAGTATTGTACTCTCCTACTTAATTTTGTCTCCGGTCGTTTTATCCACGGGCTCCCACACCACTCAAGTCCTGATTAAGCATCGTCTCATGTCTCCCCGCTCCTCGGCACATACGCGAGTGAAATTTCGCACCCCTTCAGTGCTCTCGGCACGTCCTGCCACACGCTATCTGTGCTTCCGTCAGCCCTCCTAGGCACACCCGTAGCTCAAGCTACAGTTGACCGAAGCAACTTTGGTCAGGTTCGCCGGCACAGGTTACAGTCGGTCCCGGCACGCCTCGGGAGTCCTGTAGGCGGCCGTTCCCACTACGCAGCACTAACCCCCCCCCCTTCTCTTTTCCTCACTATCCATTCCAGACCCTTCCATCTGGATAAACTCCCTCCCTCCCTCCTGGTCTCTATAACAGACCCCAGGCCGGCGAATGGACAGCTTGCGCCATCTCCCGACGGCACGGCGAACTAAATTACCTTCTCTTAGGCGTCGGAGCGAGCGCTCTGGCGGCCGCGACCATACCTAATCTAAGTTCCTTTCCTCCCCGACAGAGCTCGCACCAAGAGGGCTCCATATGGTACTACCTTTCGCTAGTTCCCCCCCCCCCCCCCGCCGCCCCGAGACTCTCGCGTACCAACACAGAATCAGTTCCTGTTGTACCCAACAGAGCGCTCTGCTTTGCACCTCTTAGGCCCTTTTAAGTTAGTCAATGAGCCCTCTTCATATCTTTTTTTTTTAGAGGGCGGAGCAAGTACTCCGCCGGGGTTATTCTAGCCAATCAGCGACCACTTCTCCCATTCCCTAAGACTCCGGGCATCTCGCTCGAACTTAACTTCATGTCACCCGGAAGAGCGAGAGATTCTTCCTTCGGCGGTCACCACGTTAGCATCTCGCGCCGGACTCGCATCGACCGCGCCCTTCATGTATATTCAGCCGCCGCAATCTAGTTAAGAGATGTGATCTCTCAAGTTCGGGAGTGTTCCCTAACATTTTTTTTATTCTTTATTCTTCTGGTTGGCTTTTGCCATTAGTAGCCAAGTAGTAATTTCGCATTATGTTTCGCGACGGTTCATCGCGACTACTCGCGCCGCCTCCCTTCGGGGAGTGACTTAACTTCACTTCACTTCACTTCAACCCCAGATCGGTAAGTGGAAAAGTCAACGTCCTGTTTGACAATTGTTGCCTCCCCGTTATCCTTTTGCCCTAACTTAATTAGTTTACTATTCTTGACCACTGGATTCCCTTTTGGTTCCAGTGGGATTCAAGACTTGAGTCAAGAAATGTTTCAAGACGCGAGTGAAGTTTCCTTTCAAGACTTAGTCTGCCAAATTTACGCCGATCATTCGGAGATTGCAGCCCTGCCCAGAACCTCCTAATTATGCTCCGCCAGTGAACAGTCCGCTATGCAACATTATGAATATGTACTCCAGCACCAATCAGAGCAATTAATATTTTTTTTATAACTATCAATTGTATTAATGTTAAAACTATTATTGTTATTTTCTTAGTCTCATTTATGAAATGTATCATAAAATTGTAACTAATGACTTCAAATGGCCCGGGCCCCCTTTAAAATAATTAATTATTGATTCCAATAATGGTAAATTTGTAATTTCAAAGAACATCAAAATAATATAAGGCAGAGTTTAATTAACAATAAAAAGGGTAAATTTTAAGCAAACATATTTGTTTTTCACTTCAAATACGATCCTCCTTCCTAGTTCCCATTGTGAGAACTAACTAATATTTTTGGTTGCTCCCTTGTGTCCTCTGAGTATTCAGTAGTTACTGTTTCGCCCACTTGATGCAGCTTCCAGTATTTTCATAACTATAGATAAAGTTTCCTTAACTACACAAGGGGTACAGATGGTAGCAGAGCATTGGTTAAATGCATTTGGATTGGTTTGCTTATAAGTCTACCCTAAGTGTTGAAGTACTACAAAAAATTTAATAATAATTTCAAATCCAGATTTTTTTTTAATCTTTTAATTTTTGTAATTGTAAACTGTGACTGGCGGATAGCATTTTCCTTGGTGATACTAGATTTAACTCCCATACATAAAAATAGAATATAAAAAGAAAAGTTTCTAGTTATAAAAAAATCGTCACTTGGCTTCAAATTTTTGCGGATTTTCTTCCTATTTAGTAGGCCTTCTAAATATTTACGCTATCAACTCCCAACTAATGAGAAAGAGTTGACATTTTTAATTCAGTAGACGAACTATATTTTCATTTCCCGCTGGCCGCCTCTCTGTCTACGGCGCAGTCCAGCCACCTAGCTGCTTGACCCCCCCCCCCCCCCCCGCTATTTATATAGCGCGTCCAGACGGACCGCCCGTGACTGCCTTATCACGCTGTAGCACCCTCCCCCTCCCCCTCGCAACTTGCCGCTCAGCGACCTCGCCAGGCTGACGCCCTTGTGACGTCAACCAACCTTGTCCCGGCAGAACAAGCCCCCCCCCCCCCCCCCCCAACCCCTCACGCAGCTCCTAGCGGAGTACATCCGCCTGCAGTGATAACACACGTCGCAGACCCGCTATCTCGGGCACGCGACTCGAGGCCTGCTAAGGGTCTCACTACAATAGATACATCGGCGCAGATAATTACGATCGCCCATCGTTACAGGTACCCAATGGTTCCCGCCTTTAGGAGCAAATTTTGTTAAGAAAATTTTCCATTTGCTATATGAGCTACGAATAAAATCAAAACCTTTTTAACCTTGGTATACCACCCAAACATACCCGTTAATCCCCTTACTCCTGGCAGAGTTCAGGGTAATCAACAAGAGCCTTCTGTTATAAATTAGTGTAAGACTTAAAGTAAGTATTTTATTAGTCTAAGAGTGTCCTTAGGTTTAAGTCTAGGTTAAGTATATGTTATGAGTGGTGTTTCTACACCTTAATTTTTTTATATCAAGTTGTACCAGATGTAAGAAGATTACACCAGATTATCTCTTGAAGGACGAGGCAGCATATGAGCTAGCCCTCCAGGGGCTATCTTCATTACGTGATGCCCAAATGTTAAGAAAACGACTTAGGGCCGCTTGTCATGATCAAATACAGCCATCGGTGACGAATTTGACACTGGACGCCCTAGACGAATTTAATACGTCGGTTAGCAAGTTCCAAGACATTGCTAGTTATACCAATACCTTGGATGCGGAAACAAACAAAAATAACATACAGCGTGTTCTTACACGACTTTCATATGTCTCCACCAGACTCACAAATTTAGTGATTTTGTCGCCGGGTAAATTGAATGAAGTTTACCGCAAGGAAGTAGAGAAGTGTCGGCAACAAATTCCAAAGCTCACCTATAGGTTAAAAACCAAGCTTCTCTTATTAGAACAGAAATTTCCCGAGCCTGAAAATCCAATTTCCAGTCCCCAGCTGCAAACGCCTGGAAGTAATACAATCACAGAACCCAATCCAAGGACAACACCCCTCCACGACCCAAGAACAGGGCCACAGGTGTTGCAGCCTATCCCCTCTCTGGCTTCACCCTTACCAGCATCACCACCCGAGCACTCTCCACCCCCACTACCAGTTTCCTTTCCCTCCCTTCCACTCATGAGCCATCCCTCTTTCACCACCATCACCTACCCTCCCGGTCGTACGCTGTTCCCTTCCGCAACAGTCATGGCGCCTGCATCCCACCCAGTTACAAAGGTAACCTACACTCACCCCATTCCAGGCTTTGCCTTTCATCCCTCCCAACAGATGCACCTCCCCCCCACCATCCACACCATCAGTTTCCTTCTGCCTTCTCTTCGATCCAAACTACCCCTGAACATCATCCTTCCCCCTTGGCTCTCGGCACTCAAGTCTCACCCCTACCCCAGCCTTTCCCATGCACCTTGGGAGCCACTGTCACTCAACCAGTAATTGTACCACCCGTTCCTAGGGCAGACCAGCAGCTGCCACAGATCAGTCCTTCCACAACCTACCTTCCCTTAGCCCCAGGAGCCTCCTTCACCCAAAACAACCCCCATCCCTCACAGACACAGAATATTAATCCCACCCCTGTACAAACACAGGTCCAAACACCCGCAACCCCAGGACACGAATACCAGGTCTATGGTAAAATTTCCCACCCAGTGGAAAGGTTGTTAACAGGCTTCCCGGAAACCAACGGGTTAGAGCCGACAAAACTTATCGAATTTCTATGTCACCTGCTCAAATTGCACCAAAAGGGTAACATACCAGATAAACAACTGTTTGAGGTAATATTCCCATTGATTCAACCACCACTGAGTGAGCGAACTTCTATGGCTATAGAAAATAATTGGAACTTTGACCAGTATCATGCTGATGTACTGAGTTTTTTTTATTCCAGCTCGTATGATCACGAACCTGAGATTAGAGTGGTACAATAGATTGCAACACAAAAACGAAGCATTACCCCACTACATATCAGACATTAGGCTGGCCGCACAAGTCCTTCGTTTAGGAGTTTCAGAATGCGAGATTGTTACTAACATTATTGATGGAATTAATCCAGCGGAGCGTTCACGATCGGTATTCCATACTCAACCACAGAATTTTTCCGAGCTAGACCGATGGTGTATTCAGTCAATAAATGTTGAGTATGCTGACTACCAAAGGAATCGGCAAGTAATTCACACGGAGCCGCAAGGGCCCAGGAACGAAAACATGAATACTAATTTCAAATCCAAACAGTCTTCTCAAAACAACCAACAGGCTAGATACAACTACCCCCAAATGCAAACCCCATTCTGCAAATTCTGCAAACGACAGGGGCATGTAGTTGAGGAATGTCGCACGAAAAACAGAATCCAAAATTACCAGAATTCAAAAACATCAAAAAACCTGTAACTCGGTGACCAGAGAACAAGTACTCTGCGCCACCAAAGCTATATGCCCAGGAAAATCGCCTTTCCAACATTACCTACACTTCAGTGACAGAGAAGCCCCTAAGGGGTAACAAAGATTTTAACAAGAATAAAGGTAATTATTCAGGAACATTCAATCAGAAAAGAGGTAGAACAGGAAAAATTTTCCAAAAAAGAAAAAGGGTTTTAAATCAGCAACAAAATTATCAAAACATTGCTCAACCAAGAAGCACAAAGAGCACTTTCCCTAACCTAACTCAGTGCAAAACTTGTATTTGTCCGAAGGTTCCAGGAAAACGTACTTGTCATAACATTTTTTGGTAAAATCCCTACTGCGCCTCCTTATGCCAGCACCTTGATTGGCACACATAAAATACCTGGATTAATTGACACAGGTTCTGTTCGCAGCCTTATTTCAGGAACTCTTTTTCGAAAATTGCAGGAAAACCATTTAATTAAGAAAGTTGAATCAACAAATGTGAGATGTTTTACAGCCTCTGAGCAGCCCTTACACATTGACACCGCTGTGGTAATCAAAGTCAAAATTGAGTTGTTTTCATGGACATTCCCATTCTTAGTGTGTAATGATTTAGCAACAGAACTTATTTTTGGCTCGGATTTTATTGCTAAAACAGGATTGGTGATTGACCTACATGCACAAAATATTAAATTTAAATTTAATAAAAATGTTGTCATCCCTTTGGTTAGGCAAGAATCTGTACTCCTAGGCCACACCAACAATATAACAACAAGCATTGAGCATGCAGATAATTTAGTTCTGGAACATCTCAGCCATGAAAAGCAATCAGCGATTAAAAATCTGTGCGACAAATTTTCAGATGTTCTAACAAAAAATTTAGGACGCACCCACTTAATGGAATACGATATAAAACTTTTGGACCCAACTCCTGTAAGATGCCACCCATATCAGTTGCTTGGTCCCAAAATGCTAATCATGCATGACCACATTCAGGACCTTTTGGATAAGGGGGTGATCGAGCCCTCAACCTCCAGTTTCTCTTCGCCCACATTTCTGGTACCGAAAGGTCAAGGTCACCGTTTGGTGGTCGACTACCGAAAGCTGAATCAGCAAATAAATTTAGAGGCCGTTCCTCTCCCAGACCTCAACACAGCCTGCCATTGGTTCAGCAAGGCAAAATATTTCAGTATTTTCGACCTTAATTCAGCCTATCACCAAATTCCACTGACCCAAAATTCCAAACCTATCACTGGTTTTTGTGTCCCCTGGAATCTCTACCAATATACAGTAGTTCCCTTTGGCCTGGCTACCGGAGCACAAGTGCTGACACGACTGCTTGACCACGTACTTGGGGATTTAAAATTTAAGTTCGTCTTCAACTATTTGGATGATGTAGTGGTATATTCGGAATCATTTGAGGAGCATCTTAACCACCTGACAGAAGTACTCAACAGGTTACGTGGAGCAGGTTTGACAGTAAATACCAAAAAAGTAAAATTTGCAGTTCAGGAAATTTCCTTCTTAGGACATTTAATCTCAAACAAAGGAGTTACAGTAGATCCCAACCGTACACAGGCCATCATGGATTTTCAGCCTCCTAAAGACCCCAAGGGCATTGCTCGTTTCATTGGCATGGCCAATTTCTACTCCAAGTATATCCCAAATTTTGCCGAGCATGCAGCCCCATTAAATGTGCTACGCAAAAAGAACATACAATTCCACTGGGGACCGGAACAGGAAAAAACTTTCCAGTTTTTGAAACAGGCGATAGCTAGTCCTCCTGTATTGCGAATGGCTGATTTCAGCAAGCCATTCATTCTACAGACAGACGCATCCAGCCTAGCGATTGGAGCAGTTTTATCGCCAGAAATTGATGGTTGCCGACAGCCTATAGCATTCGCATCTCGAACACTTACACATCAGGAAAGAAAATCATCCTCGGTTTACGAATTGGAATGTCTTGCAGTTGTCTATGGCATTGATAAATTTAGACAATTTTTAGAACACCGCGAATTTCTTTTGGAAACAGACAATCAAGCTCTTGCATGGCTATTGGCACATCCGAAACAACTGGGGAAACTTGGACGCTGGATTGCCAAGATTTTATCTCTTAAATTTCAAATCCAACACATAAGAGGTTCGCAGAACATTGTGGCAGATACACTTTCTCGCATGTTCGAGAAAACCTCTGACGAAATTACCCCAGAGGCCCCCCCAAATAGGTGTCAGGCTCTTCTTACAGACTTTCCCTTAGCTTTTAAAGACATACAGTCTTATCAGCAATCGGACCAATATATTGCCAATATCATTGATCAAGTTAAGGCCGGTACATCCCCAAAATTTTACAAGTTTTCAAAAGGACTTTTGTATCGACGAACACAACAGTCGAAACCTTTCAAAATTGTTCTACCGCTAAATTTAAGGGATATGATTTTCCAGTATTACCATTCTTCACCTCTAGGTGCGCATTTGGGTACATATAAAACAATTCAGAGCATACGCCGACATTTCATTTGGGATGGCATGCATCGCGACATTGCCGAGCGTGTAAAACTGTGCAAGCTGTGCGAACTCAGTAAACCCGCCCAAAATACCAAATATGGATTCCTGTCATCCGAAGTAGCAGACCGACCTATGCAGAAAATGTTCATTGACTTCGTAGGGCCATTCCCACACTCTAAAAGTGGTCACACCATGCTTCTGGTGTGCATCGATGCATTTTCCAAATTCGTCTGGCTTATTCCCTTTAGGAAAACCACGGCTACAACCACAATTACCGCTCTGCGAAACCAGATATTAAAACTTGCTGGACTCCCAAGCATAATCGTCTCTGACAATGCCTCTCAGTTTACTTCCAAGCTTTTTAAGAACATGTGTTTTTCTCACGGCATCCAACATGTCACCACATCCCCATATTATCCTAAACCATCGCATGCGGAAAGATTCAACAGGAATCTCCGTTCTGCGCTTATAGCGTATCATGCGAATGCACAGGACAATTGGGACAGTAACCTAATGTGGTTACAGATGGCATTCAATTATGCCCATCATGAGGGTCATAAAACAAACCCATTCCAACTCATGTTCACTTACCAGCCAAACACTCCCCTTTCCAATCTGTGGTCCTTAACGGAACTTTTGCCCGATGATCCAGCAGACATCCGGGAGATTTGGAAGAGAGTCTACAAGAACCTTAATCTAGCACATGAGTTAAACCGAAACAAATACAATAAGAAACGTTCCCCTAATCCCTACTTGGTAGGAGATGTTGTGATGTGCCGGGCACATCCTCAGAGCAAGGCCATTGACAAGAAGTCAGCCAAGCTTATGTATCGCTGGACTGGTCCTCTACAGATCCAGCGATTCCTGACACCTGTAACAGTGTCACTAGTAGACCCAAGTTCGGGGCAGTATGTGACTAGGGCTCACATCTCCCACTTGAAAAAGGCACACCCTAAAATGAAATAAGTGTGTTATTGTGCTTTCCCTGCTCCTACCATAGGAGTCTCCACTAAATATCGGCATGCCATTCTTCACATCTACAAGATGTACAAAAAATCCCTAGGTCCTAGTTCGTAAGTACACCAAAAACCATGGTACTAGTTTTAAGTTGAGCTCAAGATGTATTAGTTTTAAGTGGCGCCACTTTAGTTATAAATTGTGTATAATGACTTGAAACTCATCTAAGTTAGGTCAAATGTTAGTTATCTATTACTAGGGTAACAAAGAATCCTGTGTGTTTGTATGTATGATGATTACCCTGGGCTCCGCCTTTGAGCGGGGGAGTATGAGCCATAAATTGTCATATTCTCCTGGCTCAACTTTAGGCTTATAATTTAAATAAATATTTTTTTGTATTTTTTTCTGTAGTCTGTTACAGCCTATCAAAATTTTATCCCAGTATTGTACTCTCCTACTTAATTTTGTCTCCGGTCGTTTTATCCACGGGCTCCCACACCACTCAAGTCCTGATTAAGCATCGTCTCATGTCTCCCCGCTCCTCGGCACGTACGCGAGTGAAATTTCGCACCCCTTCAGTGCTCTGGGCACGTCCTGCCACACGCTATCTGTGCTTCCGTCAGCCCTCCTAGGCACACCCGTAGCTCAAGCTACAGTTGACCGAAGCAACTTTGGTCAGGTTCGCCGGCACAGGTTACAGTCGGTCCCGACACGCCTCGGGAGTCCTGTAGGCGGCCTTTCCAAATACGCAGCCCTACACCCCTTCTCTTTTCCCCTCTATCCATTCCAGATCCTTTCCTCTGGATAAACCCCATCCCGGTCTCTATAACAGACCCCAGGCTTGCGAAATGACAGCTTGTGCCATCTCCCGACGGATAGGCGAACTAAATTACCTTCTCTTAGGCGTCAGCGCGAGCGCTCTGGCGGCCGCGACCACACTTAATCTAAGTTCCTTTCCTCCCCGACAGAGCTCGCACCAAGAGGGCTCCATATGGTACTACCTTTCGCTAGTTCCCCCCCCCCCCCCGCCGCCCCGAGACTCTCGCGTACCAACACAGAATCAGTTCCTGTTGTACCCAACAGAGCGCTCTGCTTTGCACCTCTTAGGCCCTTTTAAGTTAGTCAATGAACCCTCTTCATATCTTTTTTTTTAGAGGGCGGAGCAAGTACTCCGCCGGGGTTATTCTAGCCAATCAGCGACCACTTCTCCCATTCCCTAAGACTCCGGGCATCTCGCTCGAACTTAACTTCATGTCACCCGGAAGAGCGAGAGATTCTTCCTTCGGCGGTCACCACGTTAGCATCTCGCGCCGGACTCGCATCGACCGCGCCCTTTACGTATATTCAGCCGCCGCAATCTAGTTAAGAGATGTGATCTCTCAAGTTCGGGAGTGTTCCCTAACATTTTTTTTATTCTTTATTCTTCTGGTTGGCTTTTGCCATTAGTAGCCAAGTAGTAATTTCGCATTATGTTTCGCGACGGTTCATCGCGACTACTCGCGCCGCCTCCCTTCGGGGAGTGACTTAACTTCACTTCACTTCAACCCCAGATCGGTAAGTGGAAAAGTCAACGTCCTGTTTGACAATTGTTGCCTCCCCGTTATCCTTTTGCCCTAACTTAATTAGTTTACTATTCTTGACCACTGGATTCCCTTTTGGTTCCAGTGGGGTTCAAGACTTGAGTCAAGAAATGTTTCAAGACGCGAGTGAAGTTTCCTTTCAAGACTTAGTCTGCCAAATTTACGCCGATCATTCGGAGATTGCAGCCCTGCCCAGAACCTCCTAATTATGCTCCGCCAGTGAACAGTCCGCTATGCAACATTATGAATATGTACTCCAGCACCAATCAGTGCAATTAATATTTTTTTTATAACTATCAATTGTATTAATGTTAAAACTATTATGGTTATTTTCTTAGTCTCATTTATGAAATGTATCATAAAATTGTAACTAATGACTTCAAATGGCCCGGGCCCCCTTTAAAATAATTAATTATTGATTCCAATAATGGTAAATTTGTAATTTCAAAGAACATCAAAATAATATAAGGCAGAGTTTAATTAACAATAAAAAGGGTAAATTTTAAGCAAACATATTTGTTTTTCACTTCAAATACGATCCTCCTTCCTAGTTCCCATTGTGAGAACTAACTAATATTTTTGGTTGCTCCCTTGTGTCGTCTGAGTATTCAGTAGTTACTGTTTCGCCCACTTGATGAAGCTTCCAGTATTTTCATAACTATAGATAAAGTTTCCTTAACTACACAAGGGGTACACCACATTCGTATAGCAATTTAAACGTCCATGTAGCAAGGAAATTTTCATATGTTTACATATGTTTTCTTAAATCTTTCTTAAATATAATAAATAATACTAATGATAATGGAGATTTTGAACATAGATAGCACCTGAGAATGGCAAAGGCTTAGTAGCCGTAACAGTTTGACCAAAATACGTTTCTGTTTATATATCGCGGGTGCGCGAGTAAAAGGTGTTAAGTCAATGCAACTAAACTTTGGGAAAAATGAAAAACAATGTGACGTCGACCCAAGTGTCTCCTCGGCTCCTTCAGGCCGTTATGCCTCGTCAACGTCCTCCCTTGTTTCCCCAGTGCAACATCGGTGAAGTGCGACGGCCAGGGACGCACCCGCGTGAGCCCTAGCATGCCAGTGAGCCCTTGTTGTGTAATAGATAATAATGTGTTTGTATATTTTTCCCAAATGGTCACGGGCCTCAACAAGTATGTAAATAATGTAATCGTAATTTATTAATTCTGTAAATTTGCTTCTGCTTAATGTTTCGTTTAGTTGTGTAAATATTCTATGATTTTCTCAAGTGTTTCGCCGTGCTAGTATGTAATTGCAGCCTGGCGCGCCGCTGGGTGGGACCTCTCCCACGGCGGCCGATTTCTCCTCCCCTCCCCCGCAGCCCGCGGGCTCCGGCCCGCTGGCGGGCGGGGAAGGGCAGTCGTGTTCAGGACTCGAGCAGAGACAGACGTGTACGCCGCTCCGTGCTGCTCGCGAGGCGCGTATCCTGAGCTCGTGGCCAGTCGTACGTTTAAGTTCACAGATTGTCGCGGCAGCCGAGCTGCCTCCGCGAGTCGTTTATCTAACTGAGTTTACGAGTCTTTCGAGTTACATTACCAGTCGAGAGTTCCAGAACTCGGACGCGCAATTACGGGTGTCTGAACCTTTCTCGTCTTTACGAAACATTACGTAACGGACCGCGCACGTGTTGCGCTTCTTCGCGGAGTAACCTTAATCGGGGTCAGTATTACGTGATAAAATTCCCAATCCGTGTCGGGACGTGTTAACGGACAGTACGGTCTTACGGGAGTCCGGGTCGCCGCGGGAAGGGCGCTTGTTCCGCGACGGTTCCGCCAGGCTGCGGCAGGCTCTAAAACGACAATAAAAGAGGCTCGTGAAATCGTCAACGCCGAGTTATCCTTGGAACAGCCTACCACTATCCCTCCTCACCTAACTCTCCCTCCAGGTCCCGCATTACCCGGTCCCGGCCACGTTGGCCTGGACCCACACCTCACCGACGAGAGCAGTACGGGCTTAACTGGACAATCACGTAAAAGGGGAATCAGGGACCTAAAGCCGAGGGACGTCAAATGTTTCAGACACCATAAATAAGTAAAAGTAGAAGGTTAGTATTGCTATTGTCTTTTTAACAAATCGGTGACCAAGTAAATGTTGTTTATTGTTAACATTTAACAGGCATTTTAACTGAAGAATGTGTGCAACATATTGACATATCCCCTTTGACATATGATGTTCCAATGACTTGTCCCATGTGGCACAGCTTACTGGAAAGTTAACACAAACATTGTCTGCTAATCTATACAGCTTTTTAAGGGACATAAAAAGCAGTTTGTATTCCCTAGTTCCCTTTGAAGATGGAGCATAACGGCCAGTCACATACTACCTAAAGAATCAAACCATTTTCGACGGTTGTGTGTTCAGTTGTGTTACCTTCATCTGATATGGTAGAATCTAAAACAACGTCATTGCTTTCCAAGTAAAAAGCTATTTAAACAAAAACAAATGAAAAGTTTAGCTTTTACAAAACCGTCTGCTTTATACATTAACATTATCATAAAGAAACAATTAAAATGTAAAAAATATTATTTATACATCTTCACCTTCTGTGTCACACTCATAACTAGGATAACATTCTTTGTTGTTACAGCTGTACTTAATGCCTGGAGACAAATATTTTTAATTTACTCATCTTCACCTTCTGTGTCATACTCATTAACGATGATATCATTCTTCGCTGTTCCAGATTTTCTCATATTTCTGTAGAAATTTCTGAAAACATCAGAAATAAAACGAAGAAGTTCCATTAAATCTTTCTCAATGGAAATGGGCAGTGGCTCTTGATGGCAATTTTTGGCACAAGATTCGCATGTCCTTTACCTCTTCTTCTGAAATTTACAGTTCGAAAGGGTTCTGCCTCATCAAGTGTAGTTTTTATTTTGAAGCGACCTCCATTGTCTTTCGAGAAGTTCAACCATTTTATGTCCCACCAGTTTATTTTCTCACTGTCTTCATCCACCTTCCTGACTTGTAGTGGTCCTTTAAACAAGTTTGAAAATGCAAGAAATTCTTTTTGGGTCATTTCATGGACAATGAAAGGCTTCATTTTTGCTGCATTTTTGACAAGTTGTACCCAATCATGTGGGTGTTCGATGGGAGCATTGTATTTCCTTTTCATTTTTTCTATTATGCTGTGATCGCTATCACATTCCATGTGTGTGAGGCCTGACAAAAGAAATTTGTGGTCTATTTCTTTCATACCTACTAAGATTTGCACAACGGCAAGGCACATAGCTGTGAAATGTGTATTACGGTTTTGGCCGCCACATGTGTCACTGTACATAGTTATGTGATTCACTGATTGTGGAAGACTCAGAAGATAGCTGTATACACATGATGCTATGTCGTTTGCACCTCTACCTGCAATAGTTTCGTCCCACATATAACAGTATGCTTGACCATCATCACAATCATGAATTGTAAGGTTATAAACCCATAGTTGTCGTTTGTAAAATGCGAAAGAGTTCTTGAGGAGAGGAGTGGGAAGACATTGTTGAAGATCAAACACAATAGTCTTCTTTGTTGGATCATCCTTCGAAAGAGAACGGTCTTTGGATTTTGCTTCATATGCACTGTCTGCTAGAGTATGGTGTTCAAATAACTCAATTTCTAATTTTCTCCTCATTAGTTTTGCTCATAGCTATTGACATTTTCAGACCGTCACAATGCTGGCATGTGTTTTTGTTGGGTCTTTTAATGGATAGCTTCAAATCGTGAAACACTTTCTCATACACTTTTCTTGATACTGATTCATTGTCATGTATGTTCTTATATTAATCATACATGGTAGCTAGTGTTAAATGAGGTGGTAAATATTTCTTTTTTGAGTCTCTTCGAGAGTAATGACTCTCATAAGCTGGAAAATATAATAAATGGTTTTGTACCAGTTGCATTCGTTCCTCAGATATTTTATTTGGAGGAACTGAAGTTGCTCTTCTGTCTCCTTCAAACAAACCACTAACTGAGGCTCGTTTCTTGACCAATACCATTTCAATGAATTTCTTGGTCTCTCCAAACACACTTAGAAAGCATTTCTTACCAATTGCTGTGTTTTGACCATTAATTTGTACACTGTATTTAACTGTGATCTGTCGATAATGACACTTGTCTGGATATTCAGATCTTGGTCTATGAGCTGTTGTTCTTTGTAATTCAGGCAGACCTGCAATGTACATTGCCCTGTCACGAGTATTACCTAATGCCCAGTAATCATCTTTAAAGAGTTTCTTAACATCATTTGATGATATTCTCTCATCACACTTCATCCTACAAGAACCTATATAACATTACTTTCTTTGTATCACAATTCTTCCTGTTTTGGTCGTGTATTCCTCTCCCTTGTTCCGAGCTTCACTTCTGAATCTTCTGGTTTCTCGAGTATCTCCTTTTACAATACGCTTACTCTCCCTGCCATGCCTTGATCGTTTTGGAACTTCACAATGCAAATACTCTTCAGTAGTTGCTGAAGAATGAGTTGTGTCAGACCCAGCCACATCATCTTGAGAAGTTTAATTTGGACTACTTAAGTTATTGTTCCCAGGCACTCTATTTTCAACATTTCTCTTCCCTTTATTAGTTTTGGGTGAATAACACAATGCAGAATCAGTATTTTCATTGACAACTTCATAGCCAACTGTCATAGCCAACTATGTCTTCTACATCAGATGAGTTACTCATTGCAACTGTGTCTATCTCATTTTGTACATTTAAAACAGCACTCTTACCTACAGACAAATTGTCAAGCACAGACTCATTTGTAGCACTTGAGATAACATCAAAATTCCTTCCAATATTCTCATAGAGCACACAGGTACTTTGACCATTATCTAATTCATTGACAACATCAAAAACAGCACACTCACCGACAGCCAAATTTTCAAGCATACGCTCATTTGTACCACTTGACATAACATCAAAATTTCTTCCAAAATTCTCATAGAATACACAGGTACTATTGCCATTATCTTATTCGTTTACATCAAAAACAGCACTCTCACCTATAGCAAAATTGCCAAACACAGATTCAATTATATTATTTGACATAACAACAAAATTGCCTACAATATTCTTATTAAGTAAGCTTACACAGTTATTTTTGTCAGTTACATTTGCAACGTCCAAAAAAGCACTTTCACCTACAGGCGTACTGTCAAGTACAGGTGCAGATGTAACACGCGTTATAACATCATCACTTACAATATTCTCATATATCACACGGGTACTTTTACCATTATCAGGTTCATTGACATCAACAACACTCTCGCCCACAGCCAAAGTTTGTGGTTTAGGAATTGTTGTATGTTTACTACTTGACATATCATCAGTCATGAAAATAGTTTTTTCTGCGTCTTCATTTTTTTCACAAGCACTCATGACTGCAGTCACCCCAATCTCACTGCATCCTGCTACTGTTTCATCATTAACTGTAGCCGTGATATTTTTATTGTTGGAATCATCAAAAGAGGGTATTGAACTGTAATTTTTCTTATGTTTGCTGCATTTATATGTATCTGGAATCAATACATGCCTTACCATTAACTTACATACTATAATGACCAATCAGGTGTGCATCAGGTGACCAAATGTTCAACTGATCGAAACCTTTTCAAGAAAATACTTCCATTACTTCTAATGTAAGAAACTTATGGTAAACATTCCGGGATCCAGAACCATTAATATGCGATAATTTATTGTTAGCTGAAATAATAAGGATCGAAACGAACTACTGCACAACAATGGAATTCTGAACAATTTACTTTAGCATTTTACCAGAAATGTTTCTATTTCTAGAATATTTTTTTAAAAAATTTATTTCCTTACCATTTCGAATCCTGGGCGTTTATCTTAATAGGTTATAGAATTACAGGAGTATTAAACCATTAAGTAAATTTTTTCGATATCAAGGGTAGCCCATTTGTAGTAAAAATTACACTTTACAATAACTTATATTTAGTTCGTGATTCTGGTAAGCACATGGCCACCAGTTTTGCGCTTCTAGAATTCATCTTCACATTATTTTTCATAATACTTCACTAAAATGTTTTCAATATACCATTCTCAGCAACAGCATTACTATAAAATGAAACTTTCTTCGTGTCTTTTGAAACGATGGAAGACAAAAACAAAATAAAACATTCTCCATAGAGATAAAACTTTTAAAGGAGAAAACGCTGAGCATAAAGAGTGAGTTAGCCATAGAGCAATCGACAGCTCACTATATAAGAATGCAATGCTCAAGTGTTAAATAGAGGCCTTGTCAAAGAAAGTAATAGTGCGATTATCGCCTTTTACACACATAGCACAAAGTATTTTGTGCAATAGGGAATTAAAATAATTTATTTTCAGACTTAATTCACTTTGCATGCCTTAAAACTGACGTCTACCGAAGTGTATCCTCGGCTCCTTTAGGCCGTTATGCCTCGTCAGCGTCCTCTCTTGCATAAGTGAAGTGGTTACGATCAGAAACGCACCCGCGTGCGCCCTAGCACGTCAGTAGACGTCATTGTGTTGTAAAAAGTAATACTTCTTATGTACGCATTTTTTAAGTGATCACGAGCCTCCACGATTGTATATATTTGTAACGTAACAGAACTCTCATGCCTTAAATAGTGTGACTACATATTGTACAAATACTTCACCTGTCAGTAATTCGTAACTAATTAAATAATTAGTGTTTTCGTTTTGCCAGTTACCGTTTGAATACTTATAATGTCGTTTCGTTATAATTATGTGATTTCTTTCGAGTGCTATGTTTAGTAATGTAATAGCAGCCTGGCCCGCCGCGAGACGAGCCTCTCCCACGCCGGCCTATTTCCCCTTCCCCTTCTCCAAGGCCCGCGCGCCCGGCGCGCGGACGGGCGGAGGAGAGCAGTGGCTAGTCAGACTCGGAGCGGACCAGACGTGGGCTCGCTCTGCTCCGCTCGGGACGCGTGTAGCACGGCAACGTTGTTCGCTCTCAGTACGGGATTGCCTCCGCAGTCGAGTTGCATTGTGTCGGGATTCGTTGCACCGCTGTACTATCTGAGTCAGTACGTTACATTACAGAGCTATTTCCGCATACGTAACAAGCCGCGTATGTGCTACTTCGAACTGCCGAACTTTCTGAGTCAGTACGTTACGTTACAGAACTATCTCCACATACGTAACAGGCCGCGTATGTGCTACTTCGAACTGCCGAACTTTCTGAGTCAGTACGTTACGTTACAGAGCTATCTCTGCATACGTAACAAGCCGTGTATGTGCTGCTTCGAACTGCCGAACTTTCTGAGTCAGTACGTTACGTTACAGAACTATCTCTGCATACGTAACAAGCCGCGTATGTGCTACTTCGAACTTCCGAACTTTCTGAGTCAGTACGTTACGTTACAGAACTATCTCCGCATAAGTAACAGGTCGTGTACATGCTATGTAACACTGCTGAACTTTCGTAATCGGTACGATTCACTACGGGACTGCATTCACTGTCAAGCTTGGTCGTATTTTGTTTCCCTCTAGTTTATTTCCGGGAGTCCGGGTTGCGGCAGGGAGGACGCCCATTCCGCGACGTGCCGGCCAGGCTGCAACAGGATTATTCACGGATTAAAGGAGCTCGTGAAAATGGACAGCATCATCTTCTCCTTGTTACCACCTACCATTCCTTCTACCTATGTAAATTTCCCTCCTGGTCCCATATTCCCTGGTCCCGGTCACGTTGGCCTGAACTCCACTCTCTCTCCGACTGGAGCTATGCGGGCAAACCAGAGCGAGTCTCAGGACAATTCACAACCGGGACTTAGGGACTATAGGCCGAGGCACGTCAAAACATTGCTGTGCAATAAGGGATATGTCAGATATTATGTGACATAATTCTTTTTGCATGCCTAACATAGTGTAATATTGTCGTGCAATAAGAGATATGTCTGATATTGTGTGACTTAACTCTTTTTTCACGCATAACACTGGCGTCGTCCGGCCGAAGGCCACCCTAAAGCCCGACCTGCAACCGCCAGTATCCAATCCCACTAACGGAACGCACCCCTAGCCATGGCCCACCCGAGTTAGGTAAGCACCGCGGAGCAAAGTTAGAATTAAAGCACATGCCCTAATCAACCAGACAACACGATTCCAGTACATTATAAATTCAACGTACATTAATGATCACATCACTTTTAATTAACAAACCCGTGCAAAGGAAGTGCGACGTAGGAGTGCCCGGGTCACTCATGTGTGGATTTATATTAAAACATTTGTGAGTGCTCCCCTTGCGATCTTCAGCCTATTTTAAATAAAGTAGTGTGTGACTTAATTAAAACCGCCCCAAATTTTCATCTATCATTAGCCACTGGAGCAGTCATTAAGTGACGAACAGTCTCCAGTGTGACTCACATTATTCAAATTTAATTAATGTAAACTTGTTAAATCCAATTTCCAAAATGTATCTATGTATTAGGTTATTTGTTATTTTTTAATGTGTGAATTTAGAGCCACGTACAATCTTTTATTAATATAATATTTTACGAATAACGGAACTTTAGAAACTTTTGCGCGAGAGGACGCTGAGCCCTCCCCTCGCACCCGGGGCCAGACGCAAGTACCGAGCGACACGCGGACCGGGACGGACGTGCGTACCACGGGGAGCCTTCAACCATTGTCTTCACCGATTTCATTCCTGGTAATTATAGTCACTCTCCAAAACCTTTTTATAATTAACTCCCCATGTGCGCCCGGTCCTTTTACGGTGTAGGGCCTATCCCAGCCGCTTTAACGTAAACTCCCCACACAACGCATTATGCGGGGCAGTGCAGCATACAGCGCGGGCTGACTCCCGCAGTCACAGACATTTGGTTAATTGCCGTAGTGCACAGGCACCGGCCACATCGCGTTAAAGACTTGTAACGAATTTCATAGCGAGCTGCGGTCCACACAGGTGGGCCCGAGCGTCGCCGTTCGCCACTTACGGGATTGGCCGACTCCAATCGAACTCTCCCCCTCAACCTCGACTGGCATGAGGGCTTAATAATAGTGACGGCGCATCAGAGCACCCAACGTCAACATAGTGTAATTTGTGTAGGGAAAAATAGTATAACTGTAACTGCAAGCGTAACTACCAATTTCAATTAAACGTCCACTCCGCACACTCCGTGCGCGACGTGTATACAACAGTGCAAACCAGACTCGTGTGTGTTATTTGTGAATTTCCCCAACCCAGTTAGGGATCAGCATGCTATGCTGTGTAGGGCCAGTAGTTATCAGTAACCAGGGATCCCTAACACCACGACCGCCGCCGCCGTTCCTAGTGGGCCACGCAGGGGCATACGTACCCACCGACCTACCTCGTGGTTAACCATAGAGTTAGCCTGGCGCCCTCCCTGACATGTTTTCCGTAAAACACCAGCCTTCTCACTAGGAACTACGCCGGATCTTGAACACGAGAACCCGGGCGACGGCAACACAGTAAAACTTTGTTGCGAGATAAGGGATATGTCACATGTTGTGTGACTTAACACCCTTTGCACGCCATTGTATTTCAACATTCAATGTGTAGTAAGGGGTAGGTTACTAATATTTGACATAACCCTTTTTACATTAACTTTATTTCAGTAAAAGGAACATAGCTCATATTTCACATGTTTCCTATTCTGAAAATATCACGAATTCAGTTATCCCCTTTTGCACAGTTGAAGAATATTTAATATTGTATTTTTAGCGCATATAACTCATTTTCCACCAAAACATGACTTAACCCCTTTTACTCGCGCACCCGCGATATATATAAAGTAAACAACTAATATTTATTTTATTCATTACCCGTTTTCTTTCTCTTTCAGTGAAGACAGTGAGAGCAAACTGGAAGAACCTTCGCGCTTATTTCGCCAAAGAATTGCAAGAGTTAGAAATCCCAAAAAGTGGAAGTGGTGACAATACAAAAACTGTTAGTACATGGAGCTTTTTTTCTCAACTGATGTTTTTAAAAGATGTCATTGTTAGCTCTAGTTGTCCTAGTGACGATAACCTTCATGTTTCTAAAGAAGCAATAACACAAGACAGCAATGATGCTTCACAATCTTCTGAGACAAATGTGACCAACAATTATGAAACATTCGAACAGCAAAGTGAGTCTCTTGCCATTCCAGCAGATGTCATATCCGAAACGTCAACTTTGAGTGTTTCACAGGAAACTGAGTACAATTTTTTAAAGAAAAGAGGTGAAGTTAGAAAACGGAAACAAACTTAATCACAGCAAAGATGTAAGGAAAATGAGTTAATTGAAATAGAAAAAAAGAAGATGCCTCTTCTCGAAAAAGAGATCAACACCACAGAAGATCCGGATCTGAACTTCTTCAACAGTTTATTGCCATACATGCACTGTTTCAATGGCTTACAAAAGCTTCGAGTATGTGCGGCAATACAAGAAATCGTTACCCGAGAGTTTGAGGCAACACAGAGCCTAGGTCCTTTACCACTTCGTCAACTTGCAGGAAGCTACTTGTCTTCTCCCGCCACGCAGGATTCATCCGAAAATCACCATGTACTACATCCTGCGTCATTTAATGCTCCATCAACGGAATCTTTGGATACATCAACAGGAACATTTTACGTTTCTCACTACTCGTAATTTTTTGAAAGTGTAAAAGATACATCTATGAAAATACCATTGAATGTATGTAATTGTATGATAATATTGTTAGTGAAAATTAGGCAAGGCTAGTGTATATCATTTGTACTGTTTCAATATTAATAACACTAAAATTACTTATGAAAACCCTGTGAAAAGGCTCATTAAAACCAATATCATCGTATTTATAACAGCAATATTAGAAATTATAGTAGTTACAATAAAATTGGTCTTACCTGCATGTAATTACTAGTCGTTCAGCAGAAATTGTTTCTCTGAAGTTTGTTGTCACATGTTGCAGAAACTTTTGCACTTTGAAAAAAAGTAAATCAAACAATTCTTTGCTCATCCGCAAGTAATTATAAAACTTGTCACTGTGGTTCCTAAGCTCCTTATACACTCTAACAAATTCACTGTCCGTTGTTCTTTGTACATTATAATCATGAATCCACGCCCCATGGTTCCTATTTAGTAGCTTAGCTTTCAAAACAGAATTTTCTGACAGCAAAATTCTGCGAGATGCTTTTGAAAGTGACATTTTGATGTGCACCTTTTCAGTTTTCACACCAGACTGGAGGAGGATGCAAGCTGTAAACAGCCTGCAGTGCGGTCAGGCTGCATCCAACCACTACCCGCCAACCTCCACCCTCTACCCTCCTATCTAACCTCCTGCTGTGTTCGGTGCGGCCTCTCCTTAACATCCCACCTCAGGGATTAGATGGGCTGCGATGTATGTGTGGGTAACTGCATTGTACACTAGTGTGGCCATGGGTCACTCATTTAGCTACAAAAGGATCTGAATAATTGCCCTGGCCTATGGTCCCATTTGGCTCAGACAGGGCAGTGCCCACTCGGGTTCTACTTATGGGGGCACTGATGCCTGGTGGGTGGTACTGCTCACCAATGAAAAGGGGTGGTCATGAATGGGTGAAATGGTGTGCCCCCTAATGTCCCAGGTGAACAGGTGGCAGCTGGTTCGGTCCTGTAACTCTGGGCAGGGGTGGTGCCGATGCCTGGTAGGTGGCATCATTCGATGGCGACCTGGGGCAGGTAATGAGTAGGTGAGATAGGCCACCCCCACTGGCCCTAGTTGAATGAGATGTCAACTGGTCGTGTCTCATACAGTTTGCAATTTAGCTGTCATCCATTTCATTCTATCATGCACATGCTGGCAAGAGTCACCAAGGTAGTTCATGAAATATTCTTCAAAAGACAGAGAAAGGGGCTTCTCCTTATGGATCTGCAATGTTCTTTCAGCTCTACCATCACACAAATTGTTGGTGGTGCTTATGTAAGCAGAAATCCCATGCACTTTTCTGAGACTTTTACTGTCCTTTCTCACTCGACGGACTTTCAGGGTTCATGTAGATTCTACCCTCTATGAGTGCTTCTGAATATGGGTGAGAGTCACACAAGGCTCGATACTGAGTCCTGTACTATTCGCCTTGTTCCTTTGTCACTTACTGATACCTCACCACATGAAACTCACAATGTACGCCAATAATACCATGATCATCGCCCGCAGTGCTACCGACGACGATCTATGTCATACATTATGAACAGCATACTATGTTCTTCAACGATTTTTCAACTCCATGGGCATCAGTGTTAATAGTCATAAGACCACTACCTGACACTTCTCTCACCTTCGGGATGAGCACATCACCTGCCAACTGGCAACCACCTAGGTTGTATGGTAATCAAGGTGGAAGTATCTTGATGTATTGCTCGACAACTAACTCAGCTTTCACGACCACATTCAGACTTCTATCGTCAAGGCCAAAGTGATGCTCAGACAACTGGCTCCCATCCTTAAACTGCAAACTCCCTTCCCTCTGGAGAGATGTATATGGATATGCAAAACATATTTTTGCACTACTTACTTATGCTGCTCCCACCTGGATAACAGCAAGGAAATCCACTTTTAGGTCACTGTTCATGGTATACCATCAGCTGCTCCGAATAATTCTTGTCTGGCCCCAACTGACTCCTCGGGGCATTCTACTTCAGGAGATGGGAACATGCGCCCTCTTTGAATGTCTCTGAAGACAAATAGAGAAATTCATCAAATGACTGAAAAAGCACTTCAACCTATTGATTCAGCTATTACATGCACTGGTCTTGTACTATTTTCTTTAAACATTTCAATTTCACTATATTACCGACTTCCAACCTGAAAGACTGTAAATAGGGACACTTATGTCTTTGAACTGCTTTCTACAGCATTTTCAGGAAGCAAAATCTTTAAAGATTTAAAGAGAAGATACTGAGTTTTTCCACAGGGCTTTCCCATTTTTCCCACATCCATGAGTATAACTCAAAGATGAATGGGCAGTCAATGACTACAAAGAATAGTCCACCAAACCAATGAACACTTACCTCATAGGATAATAAAAAAAGTGAAATAAAGAACCTAATCCAGAAACACCAACAGGTGTGCTTGCCTCATATTTTCCTTACTATACTTTTCCTTCCCTGATAGCAACCTTTTCAAGACCTCGACTAATCTCCCTTGCCTGGTAGAGACACTTCAGGGATTGCGACCAACCTTCCTTCTCTGGTAACCACCCTTTGGGGACTGTGGCCGAAAATCCTTTCTACCTTTACCTACACTCCTGATTTACACCTAGGACAAGTCTCAAAGTTCTAACAGCATGTATGTCAGTCCGACATTTTTGGTCAGAAAAAAAATCAGTCTGGTAAATCTCGTCTTGTTGTTGACCATAATGAGGTCGGAAAGCAATTGTTAGTGGACCGATTTCCGGTCAGTCAAGTGGGAATAGTCTTCGAGAACTTAGTTAAAGATGAATTTTTCTGTGTTAGACCTTAACCATACATATAACAAGTGCGAATCAAATGAAAAAAAACAACATGTATTAACCTTTGTCACTTCATGGGGTTTATATGAATGGAACGGAATCCCTTTTCTCCTTCTGCCTGTGGACGGCAGAACAGCTGGCCTTACGCCTCCGCACGTGCCCTCGGTCCATCAAATGGTCGCTCCACTGTGGTGGCAAACTCATCCCAGCCTGCGTAAATGTCCCCCGTTACGGCCCACCAGGCCTGGGCTCTGCCCCGGAGCTGACCACTGACCCGCTCCACCCAACACTCCACTGACACTTTCAAGAGATGTTCGCGACATGCCTGAATGAAGATTCGCGGATTTTCGTGGGTTTATCCCGCAAACTCTGGTAGTGCCGCCGGTGCCCCTACTGCTCGGACTATCGGTTGTGCCTGTACGTATCCTTGTTGCACCACCTCGTACTCGCACATTTGACACATAAAAAGTCAGTCTCGGAACTGGAGAAATTCACCCCGATCGGTGCACGCGCGATGCTTCACTATTCCGTATCCGTGGCACTTAGCTGTTTCTCCAGGCTGCCCCCGACAGCCGGCCGCACTGCAATTTTCCAGTTGCCCGCGCCTCTCTCTGCTGATCTGACTCTGGTTTAATGTTCAGTGAACATGAACATATTTCTCCCGTGTGACCTCCCGCGATATCATTCGTAGCTTGCGGCAATGAACACCACCCGCACCTGTCCTCCATGTTCACAGCAACTTCCCGTATGTCCTGCATGACATCACCCGACTCACACTGTCCTAACAATGTCACAATAATGTTTTTACAATGTTCGGTAGTTATCTCGATGCTATCGCGCATGGCTGACCGGCCGACTTGGGTTGGGTTACATGCAGAGCGGAGTTGCGATAAGGCGCAGAGCGGAGTCGAGTTGCGATAAGGCGCGTAGATGCGAGCGTGAGATGCATAACTAAGAACTTCTCACTTAATCCCTTATCTGTAACTTCGCCGCGCCATTTTCCTGTTCCCCCGTTCGTACTGTCGCGTCACTGGGTTTTACCGACTTGAAAAATTTGAGTTTCTAATTTGAGGATATTTGAAAGTTTGTAAGTCGTGGCCACACGAGAAGGGCGCCATTTGACAAAGCCGCAGCTAGTCCCTGTTACTAGTGGCGCGTCTCCGGCTGCTCAGGGGCGGTAGAGTAGGGTTCGTGCCTCATAGTCTAAGGGATCTAGCCTGCCCAGAATTATTTCAGGAAATAATAGTCAGCATGAAGTTTCCGGGTTTTATGTATGATAAAACACACCTTTTACATGGGGCTACCGCAGTCCCGCCTGTGACAATCTCAATAAGAGCGATGCCTGGTTCCGCGCGCTTTAGTTTCCCCGCACACTGCAAGGGGCGTCCCACCCGTACTGTAATCGCGACCCCCCCCCCCCCCCCCCCCATAGTTAGGATGTAGCGTCTGTGTGACGTCTCTTGCGGTATGATACCAAGAAAGGCGGCGCTGTAGCTGTGCATCCGAAACCTATGGCTTTCATAATAACCCTGACACTGACACAATACGACTAACTAATAACTAGAGACACGGAAATTTCGCGAATCGCGATATCGCGAAATAACACCGCAATTTACCTTAATTCGCGACAAAACACCGAAATCGCACAGCATCGAGAAATAAAACTGATAATAATGAATTAGACCACCCATGCAAGACATCGCGAAAAACAAGTAAACACGACGTTGATGGCACATCGCCATTTTTCTAAGTTTCAACATGGCCGCTTTGTAGTAATGAAAGTAAATAATGATTTACAGTATTCCCGTCACGTAATCATTACAATTTGAAACGAAAGCAGTAATTGCAATCATAAACTAATTAAAAAGAGAAAAATGTACCTGAGCATCAACACAAAGTTAATAAAAAATACCGGCGATGTTTTCAACACAATATAGCTGCCATGATTTTCAACCCGCTGTATTTACACATTAATCTTGTAGAGAAATATAAAATTTTAATTCTTCCTTTCATGTTGAACAGTTAACAACCTCATGCTTTCAACTACGTTTGACTGGCTTGGCAACCTACTCGTTAGAGCTGTAGGTGTAGTAGGGATGGGTAGTTCGCGAACTACCAGTTCATTTGGAACTGTTCTGACGAGCGAACTAGGTGACTAGTTCGTTGTTACAAAAAACAATCGTTCTTTCGTTCTTTGCGTGTTTCTCTTCTCCTACTATGTTTGGTCCTTACTGCGCATGCGCGAAAGATCCCTAAGTGACTAGTTCATCCTGGGACCGCTACTGCTCTGATACAAAAGTATCGGATACTTGTAACTAGGTTCATTACTGTATCAGTATTAGGTTGGAACAGTTACCGAAAATTGCTGTAACAACCCACCTCTATTCCTGTGACCGCTACTGCTCTGATACAAAATTATCAGATACTTGTAACTAGGTACATTACTGTATCAGTTTCAGGTTGGAACAGAAACCGAAAATAGCTGTAACAACCCACCTCTACTAGTTCGCTGTTACCAAAAACAATCGTTCTTTCGTTCTTTGCGTGTTTCTCGTCTCCTACTCTGTTTGGTCCTTACTGCGCATGCGCGAAAGATAACCCCGCCCCCCTCACAATCATACCACTGTCACCCAAAATGCCACGTCTTTCTTTCTTGCTTTCTACCCTCTTTTACGTTTGTTCTTTATTTGGTCTCGCTTCGTCAGTTCCAAGCAGAGACGTTCCAAGTACGGATCTGAACTACGAAGACCGAAGAGAAAGGGAGTACATATACACACTGAACTAGCTAGTTCAAAGACATAGATAGTTCACACAGTAAGTTTATTTAATTGTGTAGTTAGGCTGTCGGTCATTATTTTCGTTTCGTTCTTTCTTGCGCAATGATGTATCGTTTGACGATCTTGAACTCTTAATTTTTATCTAATATTCTTTAGACATTTACATTACATATATTGGCATTAAAAAACGTGTCACGTAAATAAGTGTAATTACGTTAAATTTCAGATAGCCTATACAATCTGAAATTAAACTTTAATTACACATAGACCACACATTACAAAACTACACTAAAATTTAAAGAAACATAATAAAACTTACCTAATACGAAAAAAATCAGCTTAGGTTGTCACAGATGAGAAAACACTATACTATTATTTTGTTTTGTACACATGTGAAAATAAGCACTTTACTTGCAGAAAATAAATTAATACACATTCAAAAATGTAAGAAGTGTGTGAAAGAAAAACAATATGATAGTCGCTCATTTGTAATGGGAGATATTGTTTACAAGCATCGAATTACTGTGTGCCTCTTTTATTTATAGAAAAAGAATGCCCTTAAAACAAAAAGTCTGTAACGAATGTGTTGGTGTCATGTATGGAATATTTTGTTTAAACATTGGAAACCGCGATACAGTCTGCGACCGATGTAGTTCAATAGAACGGTTCCTAAAGAACTAGTCTTTGAAGTGACTAGTTCCGAACGAACTAGTTCTTTCCAAAGAACTATATTTCCCATCCCTAAGGTGTAGCAAACCGTATGTATTCGGTACTGACTGAGTAACGGGTGCGCCATCTAGTATCGAGTAACGAAACGTTACACACGGCTGGATTTCGTTACTCGCATTTTTCGTATGTTTTACGCATGCGCGCGCATATTCGATGAATTTACGTTACAAAGAACGATGTTTGTTTATTAAGTATAATATGGAAATTTGTCGTCCAAGTTTTTTACTGTTTATAAGAAAGTATTTTTTACAAATTAGAAATATGTATGTTTTTGTTATTTATTATCGCGTATTTTCACGTTTTTTGTTGTTTTTATCTTAAAAGAGATAATATAATAAAACCGCTCTAATGAGATTTAATTGTTTCTTGGTTAACAAAAACTGTTAATTATCAAATATTGTTAATTGTTTATATTCTATTTATTATTATTTACGTGACGTCATACTGTACGCGTACGCAATACGACTCGATTCGTTGCTGCAACATAACATTGCATGTTATGCGGTATCAGAAGTAACGAGTAACGTAGCGACACGATAGTAACGAGTACTAATTGTTATTGTAACGAATACATACGGGTACACTTTTTTTCGTTACTTTTACACCTCTACTACTCGTAAACATGAACACATGGCACTACGCCGATTGATAAGCAAAATCAGTGACCTTTAACTGCCGTAACTACACTTCTCAGCAAATGCAATACGACCGCAGAGCAAGTGAATACGGCGTCAACGGGACAAAGAACAGCAGCAAGAAATATTAAAAGAATACTAAGTTGAGACATGCCGTGCCGAGGCAGCGCGCTAGGCGACACCGGGCCGTGCCGAGGCAGCGCGCTAGGCGACACCGGGCCGTGCCGAGGCAGCGCGCTAGGCGGCACCGGGCCGTGCCGAGCTGTTTCAAGCCTACAATTTTTATTTGCCAATAGTGTTGACTTTAGAGTGCAGTATACGAGTATACGCCGTGCCACTATTATTTAGCCAAGCAAAACTTGTAGGTCATAAAACCATTCTCAAAAGTTAAAGTAAACATGAAAAACCAAAATAGCGAAATAAAACCGAAATTTAATTTTTTCAAAACGAAATTTAAGGAAAAATAAAACCATTTTTACGGGACTCTACTAATAACTAACACATGATGACTAGCGTCAGGCACGATGGCTCACATGTAATTGCGACTAAAAATGGCTAAAAAATACAATAAGAGCTATTATTAATATCCAGGAAGCACTCCTAAACCGCAACCCGCGACCGACACAGATTGGATGGCGACTTGCTGCGTGGCCGATGCTGGCCGCACCCAAGCTGTGGAGCGATGTCTTCCGCGTCCACCACCCAGCGTCTCCCGAGCGCGACTGCCTCCCCTATGTGCCGCGACAGCGACTCCCCTCCTACGCGAGCCCGTGAAACGCGCGGATTGGCCACAGGCGCAGAACCACGGCCTAGGCGCCCGGTGAATAATATGAATAAAATAAATAAAAAATAATATGAACTATAAAAACAAATAAAATATAAAATGAAATACAATACAAAATAAGTACCTGCAAAAGAAAACACAAGTCTACACTGCACCCTCGGCGAGTAGAACCACTTCCCCGAAGCACCACTTGGCATGAGAAGGCATTGGCGTGACATATAGACCTGTAAGAGTTAAGGAGGCATTTGGGCCGACGTCCAAGTCAAACTAAATTCTTTAACTTACATTCATTTTTTCCTTCGCTAATTTTTCCAATTTTCTGAACACCTTATCTTCTTATGACAGTATGTCTTCACTTCAACATTGTTTAAAGAAAATGCTCCATCATCCATGTAATTTTTAATCAATATAACAGAACACTGTATGTTTCACATGAGTACAATAAAAAAAACTCGTAACGGTTTGTGATAAAAAAAATAATTCAGTATTGCCAATGTATGTAAACAGGCCAAAACCAAAATAAATTTCTCTCTCCTGCAGTCTAAAAAATTATAAGTTTAAAATTTTGTCTGTTTATATAGTAGCTAGTTCAGGAAACATACTGTGATATGCACCCAAAGAGAAATCGATAAGGCGCAATTTGTTTTTAATTTCAGACATGGATATGAACTCATTTGGAACATACGCAAGTATGTATAAGACAAGTTCTGGGAAAAACACTGATGTTTTCAATGGAGTTTTCTAATGGATTATGACTAAATTGAAATCAAAATTTTGCTCAGAAAGATGAGAATATAAAAGGAGAACTTCAAATAGTAGATAGCTCATTTTTCATAGATTTTGGATAAGGCAACTGCACTCCTCAGGATTTTTAGTGGCCATATTCTGCCTATTTAGTTGCGCTTCCTTGACTACGTGAGATGTAGGCTTCCCGGTTGCGGGTAATTCTTAGGCATGATCACATAGAGGGGTCCGTCAACTTCCTATCCGTTGCCTTGGCATGTCTTGTCTGATTAGTGATGCTCACGATGGCCTGGGTACTAACGGCGCTAGTAGTAGTTCAGCCCATTATTAAGAGCATGTTCAATTGGAATTTCGTATACTATATTACAAAATCGTTTCTAAATCTGACTCAATTTTTGACATGACAACGTCTAATAAATCGATGAACGCTGGCAACACGCACGAAAAATTGTCCCACTATGGATGTCCCTCTACGGATGTCCCACTACGGATGTGTTTACGCATATGTGGCATCTCTCTGGTATGTTGCGGACGGTACAGAGAACTCGGCCGGCACATGGCGGCGTACTTGTTCGAGGTTGTCGCGGCCTCGTCTCTGGTGAAGATGTGGAGACGGGGTGGACGTCGCTTGGTCGTTTGGTAGTCGTGATGTTTGCCCGGCGCCAGCTCTTGGGTAGAGCAGCCTCACACTCTGAGGCGGAAGTGGACCGTTCGGCCCAGTGCAGCTGACCGAGAACGTGCTGACAAGGAAGGTGCCCGCGGTTTCACAAGGAGTCGCTAGCGGAAGGCAGGAGAGAGGAATGCCCGCGGTCTCACAAAGAGTCACTAGCGGAAAGGTTGGTAGTGGGAGAGAAGGATGCTGGCGGTCTCACAAAGAGTCGCTAGCGGATGGGTAGGCAGAGAGAGGTAGGATGAGAGAGAGAAGGAAGCCCGCGGTCTCACTAGGAGTCACTAGCTGAGGAGAAGGAGAGAGAGGGAGAGAGAGGTATTCCAATAATTCCACAATTACTTGTATTGGAGTTTAATCTCCCAGATTGGATGGGAGAGGAGAGCTCTCTAGGCTTGTTAACCCGCACAATTTATACACGTTTCCTCTACAATCATTTGTGTTAGAATTTTACATATTCCTATCCATTTGGATCTTTTGTATTTACAATATTATTTACAAGTCTACAAAACATACTTACAATACACACTTAATAATCTTCCTAAATATTTACAATAATAACATATATAACATAACTATAATACATTGTCTCTTTATATTCACAACTGCCATCTGGTGACGAGTGGTGGCACTACCAGGGCCTTGGCTGGAATATTGTGCCGCGGACAGGGCTGTGAACCGGGTTTTTTGTTTAAATAAAGAGGAGGTACGATGTCAGACGCGCCCCCCCCCCCCCCCCCCTGGAAGAGCCCTGGTCTAGGCCGTCCGCGCGCCCTCCAGCAGGCACATGATGCCTTCTCCCCTCGTAGTTGCGAGCGTCAGGGCGGGCCTGCCGGTTCCGGACTCCCTGGGTCGCCATTCACCAGTGTGTCCAGTTCGCGGCCGGTGACGTAATATGCCAGGTACAGTGAGGGCTGGCGTCGTCGTCGGCAGTGTCTCTGGTTGTCCTCAGCTGGTTCCTCCACCTTGACCCGAAATTCGGCATCGGCGAGGGAGGCACCATGCCCCCATCCGCCTCGGGTAGGGGAAGGTGGTTCTGTTGTCTCAATTTCATCCTGATCTGTCACCAGGGGCTGCTCCTTCGTGCTGCCTATGCCCACCTCTGGTGTCCCAGTGACATCAAGGATCTGAATTCGTGCTGGGTGCCTCTGGTGCTGTCGCCTCGGGTTCGTGGCAGGGGCTTCTGCAGGCCTCTCCATTCTTGTCATTGGGCTCGGTGTTCCCTGGAATAGATGCTGCATTACTTGGGGTGTGACAGATTGATGGTTGTCCGGCATCGGTCCTGTCACATCAGGAGTAGGGTCCTCCATGGCATTGCCCCCTTCCGGGAGTGCTGTTTCCCGGATGTGGTCCCGTTGTACTTTTCGCATTTGTCTACCCCGGTACACCAAATAAGTGCTTTGACTCAGCTGCTTCAGGATGCGGTGTGGTCCTGACCACCTGGGGCTCAGTCCAGCGCAGTAGTTCCTAATTGCGTTGGACAGGGGATGTGTGCGGACATACACGTGGTCACCTGGCTGTAGCTCTAGTGGTTGTCGTGTGGTCAGCGGGGTTATCTTCTGAGTGTAGGCCCTCTAGTGTTCTCGCGCTGTTGTCAGCTCAATCTCTTGCCGCCGACAGCGATCCTCGGGGTCTTCCCCTTCATCTGTCACTCCGTGGGCCGTCCATTCGCCGGGCATGGGCAGATTGTGGCCTTGGACCATTTGTGCCGGGAACATCCCTGTGGCTGCATTGGTCCTGCGGCAGATGCTAACTGGGCCTCCGCTATGTGTTCATCCCATGCGGTATGGTCGTCCCCCAGACGTATGCGCATTTGGACTTTCAGCTCCTGGTTACGTCTCTCCGTTGGGTTGGCTCGTGGATGGTAAGCTGGCGTAGTCCGGTGTTCCACTTGCCATGCCCGACATAATTCTTGCCACTGCCTTCCGATGAACTGGCTGGCATTGTCCGTCAGGAGGTTCCTGGGGTATCTCCATCGTGGAAAGAATTCCGTCTGCAGTATTCTTGCAATGGTTTTGGCTCGGATGTTACTGGTAGGATATGCTTCTACCCATCGTGTGAAGAGGTCCGTGACCACCACCATGAACCTCTTCCCTCGGGCAGTATGGGGATACGGCCCCATAACATCCAGCACGATGGACTGGAATGGGGTAGTGGGGAGGCGCGGCTGCTGCTGCTCGGTCCCATCACTCCGCCGTGCCTTTCGCTCCTGGCACTTCTCGCAGGTCCTTACATACTTCCGTATGTCCCGGGCTATGCCTTGGCCAGTGGTAGTGCTGGCTGGTTGCCCGTCGGGTTTGGTCTGCTCCTGGATGTCCTGCCAGATCATGATCGTGCATGAAGCGCAGAATGGCTTCCCGTGCTTCTGGTGGTACATAGATGCGACACTCCAGGTTGGTTCCTATCCCCTTTGTACACAACACGCCCTCTCTCATGGTCCATATCTCATCCGGTCCTTCTGCTCGCTTTGCTCGTCGACGCTCAGCATCTGGGGATGTGTGTTGGGCGTCGAGAACTCGTTGCTTGAGTTCGATCAGGTCCGCTGGAGGTGGGTCATCATCTTCTCCCACAGTGAGCAGGCGACAGGTCATGTCTCTTGGCCTGTGGTCGTGTGCTCTGTGGAAAGGTGGCAGTATTTCCTCCCATGACACGTCATCTTCCAGGTGGGAGCCCTCATCGGGGTCTCGGAACAGGGCGTCCAGCAGCTGGTTTTCCACCCCGGGGATGTGTTCGACAAGGAAGTCGAAGGATTGTAGGAACAGAGCCCACCTTACGAGCTTGCTCTTACGTCCCTGAAGCATTCGTAACCACATGAGACATTGGTTATCTGTGCGTAGCACAAATGGCCTTCCCTCCAGGTGGGGCCGGTACTTCTTAAGTGCCCATACCACAGCTAGGCACTCCTGCTCATTGCTGTGGTAGTTCCTTTGTCCAAACTTGGCACTAACATAATCGATGATGCACCTGTCTCCCTTTTGGTCCAATTGGTATAGCACTGCCCCCACACCGTAAGTGCTTGCATCTGTCTGGACATTCAGCACCCTCTCGGGGTTTACTCGGGACAGTGTGTGACATCTGGTGAAGGCTGTTTTTAGTTTGTCCAGTGCTTCCTGAGCAGCTGGGGTCCATTGGTAGCGCTGTTGAGGTGACAACAGGTCTGTCAGTGGGGTTGCGAGCGTGGCGAAGTCTGTGATATAGTTCCGTAGCCAGTTGGCGAGGCCCAGGAACCGTTGCAGCTGTTTGCGTGTTCTGGGGGGTTCTGCCCCTGCAATCTTCGCTAGGTGTACCGGGTGGGGCCTGTTGCCCTCAGTGTCCACCATGTGCCCTAAGAATTCCACCTCTCTTAGTCCGATGTGGCACTTCTGGGTGGTGCAGGTCAGGTGGTGCATTTCAAGCCGCTCCAGGACCAGCGATAGGTGGTGTGCGTGGTGCTCCCAGGATTCGGAGTACACTATCACGTCGTCGAGGTAGGCCACCACGAACTGGCCGATGTATCCCTCTAGTACGCGGACCATCATAATTTGGAATGTGGCCGGGGCGCACTTGAGGCCGAATGGCATGGTACAGAACTGGAAGCGTCTGCCATCTGGTACATCTTTTCTCTGTGGCTTGGGGTGATTGGCACCTGCCAGTAGCCAGAGTATAAGTCAAGAGTTGTAAATACCCATGCATTGCCTAGACTTGCCAAGGCTTCTTCTACGCTGATCTGTGGTGGAGGAGAACTGATCGTAACCCTGTTAAGCAGGCGAAAATCCACACAGAACTGCATTGTTCCATCCTTCTTGGCCGCCAAGACAATGCGCGAATTATATGCACTGTTTGATGGTTCGATAACCCCATCTCGCAACATTTCTTGCACCTGCTCTCGTATCAGCCATTGCTCCCGGAACCCATATCCTCTGGAGGCTTCATATATGGGTTCGTCATGTGCGGTAGGAATCTTGTGCTCGGTCACTGTGGTGCGCTTTAGGGGATTAGCAGTGGCAAAGATGCTTCATCTTTCCCACAGAAGTCGCCTAAAATCGTCCTGATATTCGGAGAGTACCTGATTGTCTAGGTCTTCCAACTGTAAGTTGTGGCTTGCAGTGTTTCTGAACCCAAGCCCAACCACAGTCCCCCACATCCACCAGGAACAGTCCGGCCCCTCGGAGACGGAAACCACATTACCGATTAAATAAACTTTTTCCAATACCAAGGTCTCCTCGAGGCACATCTAACTGATCCTAAAATCTTTAAGATGTGGAGCCAAATAACTTTGTAAATATTAATAAAAAAAATAACGGAACAACCAGCATTTATAAAAAAAAAGTAACTAATAAACAAAACTATTTCGGCAGCTTGGTACATCTTTTTTACTAATTAAGAAAACAAGCATGGTGAAGGCACACTAATTCCATTAATATGGTAAATAAATTTATAAATTTATATAACGATAAAACAACATTGCAATAATATTACAAATCCTTTCGAATACGCGCATCGCCCGGCCGAGCTAAAAACAAGAGTTAACATAAATTTAAGCTAAATTAGTCATTAACACACAAGGAATCTTAAGCTATAATTAAAACAATGCTTTAAATATTAACCAACAGTCTATGCACCTATCTCTGTCCAAGTCCAGGTATTGTTTATCTGGGCAGCCCACTATGAATTAAAATTCCAACTCTTGCTGGTTAAACTCCTTGTAGAATCTCAGAATTAAATAGATTGTTACCGCCAGGCCACTAAAGAAATACTGCATGTGCTGTGTTCGCCGCGCCGTTTACGTAAAAATAAAGTATCGTAAACGCAGTTATTTTTTGTACAAAAAACTTCTCACTTTATCACAAGTCAGTTGGTACGATGAATATCTGGTGATTCAGTACTTACGTTGCGGTGTCTTGAATTGCGGAGGGGATTGAGGGCAAAAATTGCAACATCACAATTTTACTAGTCGAGATGCCTGCCGCACTTCTCGACCAACCTTAAAGCCTATAGGCGCAATACTTCATACAGGTGAGCGGACATTGACCTTGGCCGCTGCTTAAAGGTGACGTTCTGGTAGCACTAGTGGTAGCGGAATAAATCAGCGAAGCAGCCAACACTTGTAACACCGATGTGTAAATTCTTCAGCGATGTAAACCTTGGTAAACTCTTGGTAAACCTTCACTAGTTTATCGCTTACCGTTCGAAAACCAGCCTCACATTTAGGCTAAATCGAACTAAAAACAAAATCCCCGGTGATTTCACATTCGTTCCACCAAGTAGTATACTTGTCCCGCGGGAACACACACACACAACCTCCCATGCCCGGGGCCGGTTCACGACTCATTTTTTCTTCCGCGCCGATAAACTGTATCCACAGCGCAGCGGTGTGCGGCACCGCCAATGTGACGTCATAGAAAGTAGTTCGTCACTTCAAAGTTTATTTTAACAACCCCACTCGTAGGCTCGCCCAAAACTATATAAGTCTCTGCCCTTTGAAATATACATTACTTATTAAACATCTTAACATAAAATAACCTTAATTTATCCTAGGGTATTTTAATTATTATCTCTCACATGTATTGGATTGTTCTGGATAACTAACGGCCTTCGGCAATCCCGAACCTGGCCATGACCAACAATAAATTCCCTAAATGTTTAAAATAAATTTAAAATAATACAAACTTTAAAAGAACAAAACAATTAAACTAAACTAACAAAAATTACCATAAATTACTTAAACGAACCTAACCATAAAAGCAAACGGAAATACCTTAAACAAAAGTAGCACATGGCCACACAACCCTGTGGGCTCCTCCGGGGGTGGTGGTATGCTTCCTAGTGTATATACTGCCAGGCACTCCCGTTTACTTAAATTTACCAGGCCTGATGCTGGCGAAATCAAGGCATCCTGCTTTACCAACCATGGCTGTCCGAGTACCAAATCTTCTCTGAGTCCTTTTACCACGACTGCTGGAGTTTGGGTCACCATCTCCCATATACCCACAGTAATGATGGCATCTCCAATGGCTGTCCTGGTTCCAGTGTTCGTAGCAAGGCGCAGGGAACAGAGTCTGGGTGTGATATCTGCGGGTGGTACACAGTGCTGGGCGACGAACACATGACTTGCCCCTGTGTCTATAAGTGCGGCAGTCTGTCTCCCGTTCAGGGTGATGGGGATCCGCATCAGTCGGTTTTCTAGCGTGGTGAGCTGCCCCAGTTGTTCAATGTTGTTCTCTGTGGCTTGTGGCAGGGGATTGGCTGGCGTGGGGGGTAAGTCTGTAGGACCTACACCCCCTACTGCCCGTTTCCCGCTGGTTGTTGTCGCTGTTGGTGTATCTGGCAGTCCTGATGCCAGTGATACGTGCCCTGTGGGAATCCCAGATGGCACTGTGGTGGTCGGCCTCCATCGCGCCGATTTCCTGCATTCCGCCATTCTGGAGATATGTTCTGGCCTGTCCCACCAGGTGGGCCCTCGATCGCCTGTGTTGCTGTCCGCCATGGACGTTCCTGCGGTATGGCCCTGCTTGTCCCTGCAGGTGCTCCAACTTGATGTCTGGGTCCTCGTTCGGGGATAGTTGTCCCGGTCCGACGTCCCAGGAGGTGTCGTAGGTTGCCTTCTGTAGCTGTTGCCTGTCCTACGTAGTCCTCTACCGTTCCATTGCAGTATGGCCTGAGGAATGGTTGCAATTCTTCTCGCATTAATGCAGTAACTTCTGGCAAAGCTTGCTCGGGGTCTTCTCCTGGGGCTATGCGCCGGTACAGCCGCAGCTTGCTTGCCACGAACTGCTCTACTGACTCTGAGTCCTTTTGGGACTCGCCGTAGAAGCGAGCCTTACAGCTCATGACTGCCATGCGGTCGTCAAAGCACCGTGTTAAGCGGGTAGCGAACTCCTGCCACTGCATGTCATAGCATCCCCACAGGTTCCACCAGTCACGAGCTTTCCCGCTTAATTGCTCACTCGTGTGTTGTGTCCATTCTTCAATCGGCACCCCACATTGTGTCAACTGTCCCTTACACCACTGTACAAACTCGCATGGGTCCTCATGCGCTAGCCCACTAAACTCTGGTAGCACTATGTGTCCTGTTGTGGTAGCTGTCCGCCCCATATGCATGTTTGGATGCATTGCTAAGCTTGCAAGCACCTCCCAGTCTATCAAGTTTGCTCCTGCCTTCTGTGTCTGTGCCTGTGTGGGCCTTGGTGTTGATAGTGTGTCCCAAACCAATGTACCCGTTGCTAACTCCGTCCTCACTGGTAGGCCCTCAGATGTGTCGTGCCACTGTCCCTCTCCTGTCATTAGGTCAAAGTCCCTTGGTGGCTGACCCATCTCACATGTGGTTGTCAGTCTGTGTGGTAGCATTGTTTATGAATTTCTACACTGTCTGTCCTGCACACATTCTTCTATACTTGTTTAGTGAATATACACACTTCGGGTCGCCGAATGCTGCAGGCTGTTCGTGCTCTCTTGTAGTCTCTCTCTTGTAGTATCGATGATAAAGTGTGCCACACATTCGGGCGCCAAATGTCGCGGCCTCGTCTCTGGTGAAGATGTGGAGACGGGGTGGGCGTCGCTCGGTCGTTTGGTAGTCGTGATGTTTGCCCGGCGCCAGCTCTTGGGTAGAGCAGCCTCACACTCTGAGGCGGGAGTGGACCGTTCGGCCCAGTGTAGCTGACCGAGGACGTGCTGACAAGGAAGGTGCCCGCGGTTTCACAAGGAGTCGCTAGCGGAAGGCAGGAGAGAGGAATGCCCGCGGTCTCACGAAGAGTCGCTAGCGGAAAGGTTGGTAGTGGGAGAGAGGGATGCCAGCGGTCTCACAAAGAGTCGCTAGCGGATGGGTAGGCAGAGAGAGGTAGGATGAGAGAGAGAGAAGGAAGCCTGCAGTCTCACTAGGAGTCACTAGCTGAGGAGAAGGAGAGGGAGAGAGAGGTATTCCAATAATTCCACAATTACTTGTATTGGAGTTTATTCTCCCAGATTGTCTGGGAGAGGAGAGCTTATAATGATGTTTCTTCTCCCTGATTGGCTGGGAGAGGAGAGCTCTCTAGGCTTGTTAGCCCGCACAATTTATACACGTTTCTACTACAATCATTTGTGTTAGAATTTTACATATTCCTATCCCTTTGGATCATTTGTATTTACAATATTATTTACAAGTCTACAAAACATACTTACAATACACACTTAATAATCTTCCTAAATATTTACAATAATAACATATTGACGCCGACTGCCAATGCTCCTCTATGTCGCATAGACCGCTATGCCTCATCGTCTCGCAAAGGCGTGTGCACCGAACACGCTTGTGCGCACAACAAAGTGTAGTTCGTGCAACGAGGCGAACGCCAGGCAACGAGTGCTATGTCGGCGGAAGGATCCGGCCGGGTGTGGCATATCCCTCCGCCGAACTACAACAAATGCAATTATGTATATTTTTCCACAGGTTTTATTAGGCATTATTTTCATCATTTAATATTTCAGTCCTTTCAAAATCATGTTTCACTGTGCGCCTTGTCCCGAACCTGGCCGGTTCAGTTTCCCGCGAAATTCACACGTTTCCGCAGGAGGGCTGACGGGGGGGAAGGGGGGTCGCGCACGGCGACACCGGCAGTGTCCTTCAGGAGCTTGGATAGGCCGGCAGCCTTCGCGCAATGCGGAACTATCAACTCTTGCTTTCACCGACATGTAGTTTCATTAGTTATAATCTTTTCTTAATCTTTTACGTACAGTTCTGCGGTCGGCCTCAATTTACCATGAGGTATTTCACTTAAATAAATCAGTGCTCCAAGATGAGTGTTCAGCGTATTACATAAGTACTGTGAGGAGTCTACGAGACGTTACGTCGGCGCTTCACGCAACAACTTAGCTTACCGACTAATTAGTTTCAGCCCGCACGGTGCAGCCAGTAGGTGACACGTGCCACCAAACTTATTAACGAGTCAGTCTCTGGGACACATCTAAGAGCCACTTAGGTTCACCGGAGTTTCGGGCCTACGTGTCATTAGCCCAGTGTAATACGTAATATGTAGTAGTGAAGTGTTTTTGTCATCAAGGTATAATTTGTCATGTTAGAGTTTATTTTGTAACCGCAGCATCATGTGCAAGAGTACGTCCTTCACGCGCAGTAAAATCGTGAGCCGCCACTGAGGAAGTGGGCTGCGCGTGTGACTATTCGATTCGGGACAACTGTTACGGCCAGAACGGGCGGCACTATGTATAGGGCTGTGCCGTAATAAATTCATCAAATATCCTCCAGAAACTTTTTGTTCTTCTTCAGGCGTCCCGAGTGGCCATAACAGCTCGGGGGGCCCTACTGCGTTAACCCCTACCTCTAGCCACAAGGCCGAACCCTCCCTGAGATCTCGAACCCATGCAAAAATCACGTAAAAATAATAAGAGGTAGCGGGGATGGCGTCAATATATAACATAACTATAATACATTATCTCTTTATATTCACAACTGCCATCTGGTGACGAGAGGTGGCGCTACCAGGGCCTTGGCTGGAATATTGTACCGCAGACAGGGTTGTGGCCCGGGTTTTTGTTTAAATAAAGAGGAGGTACGACGTCAAGGTTATTGTTGTGCACCGCACCACGGGAGTATATTCGCAAGAAAATGGTGTTCTTACAAGTACGTATTATTTTAATTACTAGTGTAAATCAGTATATTTAAACTGTGTTGTATGAGTATTGTTTTAGCTGTGTAACTAAATATTTACCTATTGCTGGTATGATACTTTTCACGCTTTAGTTTGACATTGGTAATTATTTGTCATGAGTTATTATTTGATCAACTAAATCACACACCGTATTATAGTTATGAGCCCACGAGCGTGTAAATATTTCGAGTCCAACAGAGAATATGCCAGTTAAAAGAAATTCAAACAAATATTGTGTGTGAAATATTACCATCTGAAACAATTTTTTCAATATGGTCTCGTGGCCGTGTGGTTAGCATGGATAACATCCACTCCAAAGGTTATCGGTTGGAATCTCGGCAGCTGCGAATTTTTTTTTTTTTTTGTACTTGTAAAAATAAATATGGCGCATGCAACATTTCAAAAGTAATAAATATAATAGAATTAATGAATGCAAATAAAAGTAAATTTATTAATTAAATTGTACAAACATTTCATTTTACTCCTTTATATCCATACAAAATAGTGATAATTCAATAAAATTCATTCAATTTTTCTCATAAAAGTATGCAGAAGTAGAATTTATCATACAAAAGATAGAAAAATTTAAAAAAATTCTTCCTCAAAGAATATAATATTTTTAAAGGCCCTGTCACACTGTCAAATTTTAGCTTCCAACACCTTCCAATATGTTGGATCCAATATCTTTGAGGGTTGTGATGTCACGTTAAACGTCACTATCGCAGCCATGTTTATTTGAGAGATTGAATGTCTAGAGTTTCCTTCAAATATTTTACGTATAGGACTGGTTCTAAAATATGTTGGATGTTGGATGGGATCAGCCAATCAGAGTTATCTAAAATAAAGCGGCCGCTTTTGTTTCCGTTTCTGAGGTGTAATAGTTTAAATATCAGCAATGGCGGATTGGAAATAAATGCAGTAATTGAATTAATACTATTTTATTTCCTGCTGGAATATGTAATTGTTATTGTATATTTTCCTCCAATTGAATCTGTATGTACGGAAGTGCAGGTTAATATATTTGACTAAAAGAAGTTACTGTAGTTTTGGAATATTATGGTCCTTAAACCAGAAAACATCTTCTATTCAACTTACGATTATTATTTGACTGCTATACCAGTTTTGCTTATGTTCAGGTATTGTTGATACACTAAATTAAAACAGCAAGCATTGCGTACAAAATGTGCCATCAGGAATGAGGTATCAAAACTAGGATATGCATTTCGGAACTTTTAACTACAAATCCAAATTAATAACACCTAAAATAAATTTTAAAATATGCAATTCAGAGACTTAATGTAACTAAAATTATTTTGGCTTACCCAATCAATCTTTCTTATAAGTCATTGTTCTCCTTATTTCACAATAGCTGCTACTCTGTAAGTATTGTCTGGAATTTTCTGGAATATAGACTCATAATTTCCTGACAATATATGGTACTGACTTATGTTAAAGCAGCATCTCTGAGTAAGCAAGTAGCTCTGGTGATTTGCAAGAAAGGCCTAGAAATATTAAAATTCTGCCTACGTGTTCAATTATTATTATTTAAGTTTTGAAAGTAATACCATTTTTCGTGAATCTAAATATTTGTGTAGCAGATCCTTGTCAGTAAGCCTATACTTCCCAGGCTGTACGAAACAAGCATACCTGGTCTAATATCTCGTTAAAAAAATTATTTTAAAGAGATAATGTGACTGAGGTGAAGTTAGCTTAAAGGCTCAGGTTGAGGTTTGTAACAGTAAATACACTTAATTCAAAATAAAACAAAATTGCCAATTTCTAAACACAGCAAAAATTAACACATTCACTTTAAAGTATAGGAACAATTTTGATGAAATACAAGTGAAAGTGTCCATACAACAGCAGCTAGTTGGGTGAGAAAATAAGCGGGAATGAGAAGGGATATGCCTACTTGCAGATTTACATTTAATTATATGTTTTATTCTTACTAAACATACCTTTAAATATTGTTTTTGAAGAGCACTATAAATTGCACTACAAATTTCAGGTAAAAATTTTGAGATGGTGTTGTGTGGAATACTTAAGGGACTTAAATGATTCCCCTGTCGCCAAAAATCTTAATGTAACTGCCAGCCTCTGCTTTGCTGGTATAGACTGGCACAAATGAGTATCCTTCTTTGCAATGCGAGACTCCACAATTGAAAGAAGAAGATAAAAACTTTCAGAATCCATTATTACATAGTTCGGAAATGAATCGGCATCTTCGTATCGAAGTTCATGACAAAAAGGGGTAAAACACCATTTGTTTGCCGGGAAAGTATCCACTGTCTCGTCCACCATCTGCGTTTCCTTTTCTTAGATTTCTCTTCTAGTTTACTGAGACTTGCTACAATTGCAATTACAGCTACAGCTTTTGAAACACTTTGATGCTCTTAATGCAGGCATTGCAAACACCTGGAAAACGTAAATTTTAAACTGTGTATGATCACAATATACCTAAATTGGAATATAACCTACTTAAAAAAGCCCGCGTTCCTTGACCCAAAATTTGTTTTCGATTCTAAATACTGTAATTTACAGTTCTCTACAGAATGTTTGGAAAAACGAGCTCACTCAAAGAAAATTGATAGTGTGAAATGACTTCAAATATATTTTACATTGCTCGTCAAATAATATTGAATACAATATATTTGAAGACGTATTTCATCCAAAATCACCCTTCAAATTTTGTTGTCCAATTTATTGGATACAATATATTTGACAGTGTGACAGGGCCTTAATGCCTAAAAAGTTTGGTTGCAAAAACCTATTACGGCTCAGTCTCAGACCGATAATGATATTACCTTTTCTTCTGGATCAATCATTTCATCAATGTTTTGTTATGACGTTGTCACGTTAAACTATCGTCCATAAACCGACTTTACAGACAACCAATTTTTTAAAGTATTTTTTTCCAAATTAGTATTTTTATGTTCTTTTGGGTGATTGGTAAGTGCCTAATCTACATCTACCTTAAAATTTATATGTATTTCGTCTGTTAAGCTAAAGCGGTGAAAGTGAGTACCTTGCTCTTGTATTGCACCTGGTTGTTATGAAGGTTATAGCTCAAAACCATCATGTTTCTGCTAACCTTCACATTTATACTGGCGCCGACCGCCGGTGCTCCCTCTGGTTCGCACAGGCCGTTATGTCAAAACAACACTTACTCTGAAGTGCATCGAACACGCCCGAGCGTGATGTCCGCCGAGTGTGTAAAAGTGCGCCGCGACGAACACCCAAGCGACGACAGCGCCCGGCCGGGTGTGGCAATGCGCCTAATTAAATATGTAATTATTCTGTTAAAACAAAAACAATCATATTAATAACAATTAAAAGATAATTAATTCAAGGAAAATTATGTCCAATTGTTCTAAAACCATATATTGTGAAATATGTCATTTAAGTCCAAAACTGGTCGTAGCTGTTTTCCCGCGCTGCACGTGTCGAGGCGCGAGGCCGCAGGGCGGTCTCGAGTTCAGTTGCCGTCCGGGACTCGCAGGGGTCGGTCGCTCCGCGAACGCAGAGCCTTCAGATTTCGCGCCTCATCCAAGTCTCAGCAATAGTGTAAGTTTTTAAAATCCTTTTTATCAGCTCTCCGCCGACCCCACTCAGTCGCACGATATTTCGTGCGACTCGTTAACTAATAAATTTTATCCCAACAGGGAGCTTTGCATTTTTACGTAATTACATGTCCAGAGATTAAGGACAGCGTAATTGAGTTACGCAGTTTCGGCTTCAAAGCCAATTAATTGTTATCGTCGAAGACTCTTAGCAAAGTGTGTCGAGTTCTTACTCGTTAACTTACGCCTTTTAACTTTCATCGTCTGTAAATGTGTAACTTGTAACGTGCAATCTAACCGAGTAATTTCTGATTAATAAGTGACTGTAACGTGTATGTTTCCAGCGTACCGGGTTACGTACTTTTCGGGACCTTGATATTTCGCCACAGGTTGGATTGCAAATAACTTTGGAACGTCCTTTTGTATGTGCTGTTTTCCATGTTAACATAACTGCCTGTAGAAGCTCTTGCAGCACAGGAGACCTGTGACTATCCGCCGCCCCTTTCACATTTATAATCGGCCACTGTATAAGTCCGTGTACACCACTTTGCAACCTATCCTGGTCGCGTGTACCGTTTACGCAGAGAGATACGCGTGTCGCACCGGTCAGACAACAGACGCGGCCAGTACCTGGACCAATAAGTGTATCGGTTCTGAATAAAGTGCAGTGTCGTGTCAATTCGTTTACCAGTTATTTATAAGGCGTCCTGGGTGGCCTGAACAGCCCAGGTAGGTTTCGAATCGCGACGCGCTCCTGCCTGCAGCCACGAGGCCAAACCCCCGTTAAAATCCCTGAGATCACTTTCAACATTACTAATCACTTAAAAACTTAGACAGGCAGCGGAAGTGGCGTCAATACCTATCTCATACCTAGTAATAAATTTGATTTTTTGGGTTTTATTATTGTTATTAATATATATGTAACAATTCATATATAATTAATCCACCACATGTATTAGCTTTCATTACAAATATTACATGAGTGAAAATAGTGCAGCAACCATACATGAAAGTGATAAAAAAAAAATTAGGTTCTAAAGAAATTTTTTAACTTTTAACATAATCGAGTGCTGTCTAAAAATTAATTTAAATTTGAAAATCATATTCTGATAACAAAGTGCACCTTGAAAAATACATAGTATAAAAATAGATTTCATTCAAAGAAAAAAAGTTCATCACATTAATTATAATACCTAAATATTGTATTTGATATCAACATAACTCCTGAGTATAAATGCTAAAATTAAGAGGTGTATCCATTGGCCTTTATGTTAAAAGGCAAAATAAAACGAAATTCTTCCATTAGAAAGAATTACTGGATCTCAAAAATCATATTTGAAGGAATTACATTTTCTTTATGTTAAAATTTACAGCAAACGAATATCCTAGATTTAAACAAGCATTTTAAAACACGCTTTCTTATGGAATATTCCAGTTTGTTTGCGATCTGCAGTCTCAACACTCCAACTTTTAACTTACAATTACTGCAAAGATCAAAATTATTGCTATATAATATTATGACGTCGTCCGACCGACGACCATCCCTAAGCCCGACCTGCACCCGCCAGTATACTCTCCCGCTAACGGAACGCACCCCTGGCCGTGGCCCACCCGAGTCGAGCGAGCCACCGAGCCGAACGGCCAAACCAGACATTATTATTATAAAGCACACTAAATCCGAGTGGACTAGAGACGAACCACACCCATTCCCCCTCAAACAATTAATTACGAATTTTGCGACCTTAAAGTCTCTTCCAGACGCAGTCATTTAGTTTTTAACGTAATGAGGTCAAGCTTGGCGCGGCAGAGGCCGACGCGCCACCGGACGCCATGCCAGTTCGGCAGTTCAACTCGACTCGCGGACCAGGACGGAACTACGTCCCACGGAGAGACCACAACCATTGTCTTCATCGCAAGTAACGTCCGGTAAATATAGTCATTTAGCATAAACCAAACCTTTTTCTATTCACCTCTCCGTGCGTGCCCGGTCCGTTTTTTACGGTTCAGGACCTAATCCGACCGCGTAAACGTAAAGATGCCCCGCACCACACCTGGTGCGCAGGGTCGCTCTTCAGCATACGGCACGGGCCGCCTCCCGCAAACCACAGAACTTTTCTTAAGGCCACGCGCCTTCGCGCTGACCACAAACCCGCAAGGGAAACTTCGCCAAGTTTAGTGGCGGTGCGTGTACCACCCCAGTGAGCACGGCACCCGCGTAGAAACAATCGCTTACGGGACTGGCCGACTTCAGTCACCCACAAACTCTGGGTGCCACGTCAATTGTGCGCGCCTAACTTTCATCAAGTGTACTTTGTTAACGTAACTTTGCGCCACGTCATTTGTGCGCGCCTAATTTTCATTAAGTGTACTTTGTTAACGTAACTTTGCGCCACGTCATTTGTGCGCGCCTAATTTTCATTAAGTGTACTTTGTTAACGTAACTTTGCGCCACGTCATTTGTGCGCTCCTAATTTTCATTAAGTGTACTTTGTTAACGTAACTTTGCGCCACGTCATTTGTGCACGCCTAATTTTCATTAAGTGTACTTTGTTAATGTAACTTTGCGCCACGTCATCTGTGCGCGCCTCTCATGCATCAAGTGTACTTTGCCTGCATACTGTTACCCGAGTAACCAGTGCCACGAAACATTGAACATGTACCGGCCTGCACCTCGCAACGGACAAGTAGCCCTCAGGGGCATGTCTGTGCTCAGTAATTGTATGGTGTGACGTCAACCCCTTGAATAAAGGCACGTCGCTACTACGGCAATCCCACGCATTCTTCTTTAACGTAATTTCCCAGGCAATACCGCCGACGGTTCTAGCGGACCACGCTGGGGCAACGAACCACGACCCCCCCCCCATTGGTTAGACACCGAGCTAGCCTGGCGCCCTCCCGGAACATAAAACGTTAACCAGACCAGCCACCCCGCTAGAACTCGCGCCCGGACTCGAACACGAGACCGCAGCCGACGGCAAATGGCGCCCCTGCGTGTGGCAAAATTTTAAGCAAAAAACGTGAAAATTGAGCAAACGGCAAGAAAACAGCCATTTTGGACGCGCCAAGAGCGGCGGACAAAGGATCCATCAACCCCCACCCCCAGCGCTGACATTCCAGCAGAGCGTGCGACGCAGGCGAACAATATCACAGCCCAGCACCACCCTCAACCCCCCTTCACTCCCGCACCTGCCCGCTTTCACTTTCGCGCGGCGGTCAGAGTACTCTTCCCCCCCTCCCACCTAACCACCCTCGTTCTTCACTCTCCGCTTTGTGCGGCCATCCGGGCGCTCAACCCCCACCCATCCACCCCCTATCAATCTCCGCTTCGCGCGGCCATCCGGACAGCTCCCCTCCCCTTTCAATCCTCCACCCGTCCGCTTTGTGCGACTGTCCGGGCACCCATCCAGCCGGCCAGCGCGGCCCGCGCGTGGAACAGCCTAACAGCACAGACTGCGCCGCTGGCGAACAGACAACACGCGCGCCCGCCCCGTCAACAGAGCTCAGCTGTCAATAACCACGCACCATGCTGTCACACGGAGCCCACGCGACATGCGCGCAATGCCAACGGCCGAGAACAATGGACCTACTAACGGGACCATTACCTTGGCAGAACACCTGCCAATGCCGATCACTGAACAGAACACCACCGGAGACCGACCCGAAACACGAACAATGGGAAGTGAATTGGGATCAGATCTGGAAGGGAAAAATAGAGACGAGGTTAACCATACCACTACAACCTGTACCAATAACTGCCGCAACCGATACAAAACCAGAACCGCGCCAGGAGTGCGGACACGCAACCTGCACCAACACCGCTGCGGAGGGCGGGGCCATCACCCAACCCGAGGCCACACATACCTACACGACGCGGACAGCGAACTACATGGCGAAATTATCAGAGTTTAGCGGAGCACCCCACGAAGACCCCCTAGCATACACACACCAATGCGAAGTGCGCCTGGCATGCAGCGGGATAACCGTCGACGAGTGGCCTGAGAGGACCAGCGAACGGTTGCGGGGACCCGCCCTCGCCTGGTGGCAACAATGGGGACGGGCCGACATGGAGTGGCCCGAGTTCGCAGAGGCCCTCAACCACCGTTTCAACGCCGGGGCTACACTGGTACAATGCACCTCACAATTTTACAGTAGCACGCAGCGAGAGGGGGAACCAGTGGAAAATTTCATAGCCCACAAACTACAACTATTCCGCCGGATATCACCACTCGTAGAACCAGCCAGGGCACTACCCACCATCACACTGCTCCTCAGAGACGAACTCCAGCCCTTCCTACACATAGGACGCGCCACCACCGTCGAAGACTACGTCCAACTGGCAGTAGCCACGGAACAAAATTTCCAGAGAGCCTGGTGGAGAAACCCGCGCAGTACAAACCGGGAGGACCCCAACCCGCCGAATGACCGGCGCCCACTAGCCATCCAAGGGGCACCACCGCCCCAACAACGCAGGTCCTCACACCCCGACGACCGACGCCCGCCCTACGCGCTGGAGGCGCCTCAAGCGGACGCCAACACGGCCCCCCGACCGCCTCACTGCCAACTGGGGTGCCCAAGGGGCACTTACCACTGGCACAATGAGTGCCCACGGAAGGGGAATACGCAGAGGGAGAGCCGCCAACAAGGGCCGCGCGACACACAACCGGCGGGAAACGGGCCAAGGGGGAACTGAAACAGAGTCCCCCAACCCCCCCAAGTGACCACCACCCACCTTCCAGCGACAACAACGGCCGCGGGAACTACCGCACACACGAACGCACTGGTAACGAACCACCGCGCCGACCCAACAAACGCGATGACCAACACGACCCCCGGGGGGCACAAACCCCCAAGACTCGGGCAGCTGACCCAAACACCGGACAACTTGCTCCGCATACCGGTAGAGGTCAACAACACACCAGCCATTGCACTCGTGGACACGGGAGCGAGCCACGTGTTCATCCACCCCTCGCTGGTACCCCCCGGCTCCCTCCGCCCACACCGGGGTGAGCTACGCCTGGCCACCGCCACACACGCCGGCCTAATGGTGGGGTACGCTGACGTCCAGGTAAGCCTAAGAGAGCTAAGTACTAACGTGACCGCCATCGTTGTGAGTGACCTAAGTGAAGAGCTCGTGCTAGGTCAGCCCTGGTTGGCCGAACACGACGCCGTTCTGGAACTAGGCCCCGCCAAAGTGAATGTCGGTCAGTCCGAAAGGTTCGTAGTCTACGCCATAGGACGAGCCCCCACACCGGCAAATGAATGCGTGACTCTCGCCAACTTGCGTCATAACGTTCCCCCAGAATACGAAGCTGCGGTGAACAAGATCTTACGCGAACAACGGGACGTGTTCACGACCACCGAGCCCCTACGGCGCACCACGGTAGCCGAACATTCCATCCCCACCACCACCGATCAACCCATCTACGAGTCACCTCGCGGGTACGGGTTTCGCAAACAGCGGGTAATACGCGAACAGGTGATGGAGATGCTACACAGCGGAGTAATAGAGCCCTCCAACAGCTCATATAACGCATGCATAGTACTGGCCGCTAAGAAGGACGGCACATTACGTTTTTGCGCGGATTTCCGCCCACTAAATGCTGTGACAATCAGTTCACCACCCCCACGGATCAGCGTCGAGACCGCTGTAGCCAGTCTAGGTAGAGCCCGGATATTCAGCACCCTAGACCTCAAGTCGGGGTACTGGAAAGTGCCCATACGGCAGCAAGACCGGGAGAAAACGGCATTCACGGACCCCGATGGCCGACGTTTCCAATTCCGAGCCATGCTGTTTGGCCTAAAATGCGCGCCAGCAACCTTTCAAGCCATGATGACCCGAGTGCTGGAGGGGTACCTTGGCCAGTTCGCTCTCGCATATTTAGATGACGTCATCGTCTTCTCGGAGACGTGGGAGGACCACTGTCGCCATCTTGCCCTAGTCCTCGAACGGCTCGCCACCCACCACCTAACAGTCAACCCGGCGAAATGTCATCTAGGCACGCGGGAAGTAGAGTTCCTAGGGCACATGGTTAATGCGGAAGGGAGCCACCCGCAACCATCCCACCTGCAAAAAATCGCAGCGGCAGAGACCCCGCGCACACGGAAACAATTGCAGCGATTCATCGGCCTGGTGAATTGGTTAAGGAACTACATACCAAACTTCTCCCATGTAATTTCACCACTCACAGATTTACTGTCCCCCCAGTCCCGCTAACGCTGGAACACCTGGGCCCAACAGGCATTTGAACAGGTAAAGGGCGCGTTCACCAGGTGTCATACTTTAGCACGCATTGACCCCGAATGCCCGTTGATCCTCCAGACCGACGCAAGCGCGCTAGGGGTAGGAGCGGTACTATTTCAAACGGATGACCAGGGGAACAAGCAGGTCATTGAGTACGCCAGCGCGAAATTCGGGTCCGCTGAGCGGAAATATCATAGCAATGAACAAGAATGCTTAGCCGTGATATGGGCCGTGAAAAAGTACCGTCCCCACATTCACCCTCTGCACGGACAACCGCTGCCTTACCTGGCTCCAGACCATGCAGGGGCGTAAGGGGAAATTGATACGTTGGGCCCTCCTTCTCCAGTCGTTCGATTTCGTAGTGGAACACGTACCCGGAGAGGAAAACCAACTGCCAGACATGCTATCCAGACACCCTAGCGATCAGCACGAAGTAACAGATGCCGAAGGGTGGGAGGAGATGCTACCCCCCTCCCCGAAGGACAGCTGGCACCACTCACCAGCCACGTGCACACGCATAATCACGGATGAGGAAGGGGCTGACACACCACCTAACACTGCCGCTGACCTGGACCTCCGGGTACTAGCAGCCCAACAACAGTCTCCCGAGGCCGACCGACGGCGACATCGCCTAAGGGAGGAACCCCACGCAAATTGGAGGGTCGAAGCTAACCGCATCCTAAATCGTGCCCCAGGGGGCGCGGGAGGCTGGAAGACATACGTGCCACCCGAAGCACGCGAGGCGGTACTCCGCTTCGTGCACGACCACGACCTTGCAGGCCACCTGGGGGCAGACCAAACCCAGAGAGCGGTCTCACAACACCACCACTGGCCCGGGATGGCAAGGGACGTCAGGGAATACGTGCGCGAATGCGAAGTATGTCAAGTGCGTAAAGCACGCCGACGGGACGGCGAACAACAACAACAACCCCGCCAACCAACACAGGCATTCCAGACCATCGCGCTAGACGTGATGGGGCCCTACCCAGGTCACCCAGAGGCAAGCGATTTTTGCTAGTGGTGACCGACATGTTTACGCGATGGACGGAAGCCTACCCCTGTAGCAACGCGAGGGCCAACACCATCATCCACCTCATGACTCACGAGTTCCTGCCTCGGTGGGGCTACCCGCAATCAGCGTTGACGGACAACGGCAGCCAATTTCTTGGCAAACAGTGGCAGGAGTGGTGTAACGGGATGAGCATCCAGCACCACACCACCCCAGCCTACCACCCCCGGGCCAACCCCACGGAGCGCAGGAACCAGGACTTGAAGGTCCAACTCCGCCTCAGACTCGGCGATGACCACACCCAGTGGGACCAGCACGTCGCCGACGCGTTGTTTTGTACCCGCCGCCGCGTAAACGCCGCGACCGGGTGAACCCCGGCGGAAATGGTACAGGGGAACAACCTCCCACTACCAGGCGAGTGGGCCACTCACGGCGTCCCACGCACCGGGGAAGGAGAGAGGGAGCGTGCACGGTGCCTAACAGCAATGCACGAGGCCGCCAGACAGCGCCAAACGAACTATACGCAGGAAATCACCCCCAAAACCGCGCGGGAGCCCCCCGCGGTGCGAGCAGGTGATCGCGTATACGCTCGCGTACATCCACTGTCCGCAGCACCTCGCAACTACTGCGCCGGGCTGGCACCCCGCTGGGGGGGCCCTACACCGTGCAGAAACCTCTAGGGAGGACGTCATACCTGGTCCGACTCGGGGGCAGACGAGTGCGTAAAATCCACCGCGACGACTTACGCCTCGCCTCGATTCCCGGGGAACCTCCCCCAGGAGACCAGAACTTTGACGAACCACCAGGATACGACGAACCGGAGGAGGGTCACCGTCCACCACCCGCAGGTGATGGCCGCGATGACGCACCACCGATACTAGAGGCGAACGCACAGAACGCGGAAGACCTACTATCACCCGCGCCAGAAGTCCCGCACGAGGCAACGACACCGCACCAGCCAGGACGAACGACAGAATACGAACATGCCACGATCACCGAAATGATGACTGGGGACTTAACACCGCAACCGGATGACGTGACGGCAATCGCAGTGGAACCAGAGGAACTTGACGCGGACCAGTTAGTAAGCCCGACACGCGGAGCATGGGGACACACGGCCTCTCTCGCGGACGCCACATTCCGGATGTTCGTAGACGAACCCAATGAGGGAAACCCTGCACCGCGCCCAGGACCGGAGCCACGCCAGCTATTCGACCCCAACGACACGGAGACAAGCGAAGCTCCAGGTATCCCGAAGCACAGGAGGCAGCCCTACGCAAGTGGGTCGCAAGCGGGTGACGTCAGGGCCAACAACTGAGGCCCGACCAACCGAACATGCCGGCAGACTCAAGGACACACTCAACGCACGGAACAGAACCCGCGCCACCAACCCCACAGACGGGGAGACCCCAAAGAGACCGGCGACACCCGAGGTATCTGGCTGAGTACGACCTCGGGAGACCCACAAAGCGAAACACCACCACCCATCACTCTGGGCCGCCAACCCAGGACGACCCATCCGCAAGGGACAGGGTGTACCAGCTGCGGCCGCCACGGCCCCCGCCAGCTCGGACGTACTACCACCCCTAAGGCGGCAACACTCCCGCCTCCACAGGCACCACGACGCCGCCCCTCGGCCCGCCTGCCACAGCAGCAGCCGGGGTGGCGAGCACATCAGATCCAGGGCGCTGACCCTATCAGCCGCTGGCCACCACAGGCGCCACGACGCCACCCCCGGCCGGTCCACCACCGCGGCAGCCGGGGTGGCGTGCACAGCAGGTCCAGAGCGCCGACCCTACCAGCTGCCGACCCACGGGCGCGCACACCTGCTCCAGAACGCGGGGCCTATCAGCTGCAGAACCGCGAACCGCAACTGGACAGGGCTGCCGGAGCTAGGGGTGCTACTACGTGGCGGGACCATAAGCGGCACAAGGTCGGGCTTCTCGAGGGGGGGGGCGTTTGACGTCGTCCGACCGACGACCATCCCTAAGCCCGACCTGCACCCGCCAGTATACTCTCCCGCTAACGGAACGCACACCTGGCCGTGGCCCACCCGATTCGAGCGAGCCACCGAGCCGAACGGCCAAACCAGACATTATTATTATAAAGCACACTAAATCCGAGTGGACTAGAGACGAACCACACCCATTCCCCCTCAAACAATTAATTACGAATTTTGCGACCTTAAAGTCTCTTCCAGACGCAGTCATTTAGTTTTTAACATAATGAGGTCAAGCTTGGCGCGGCAGGGGCCGACGCGCCACCGGACGCCATGCCAGTTCGGCAGTTCAACTCGACTCGCGGACCAGGACGGACCTACGTCCCACGGAGAGACCACAACCATTGTCTTCATCGCAAGTAACGTCCGGTAAATATAGTCATTTAGCATAAACCAAACCTTTTTCTATTCACCTCTCCGTGCGTGCCCGGTCCGTTTTTTACGGTTCAGGACCTAATCCGACCGCGTAAACGTAAAGAGGCCCCGCACCACACCTGGTGCGCAGGGTCGCTCTTCAGCATACGGCACGGGCCGCCTCCCGCAAACCACAGAACTTTTCTTAAGGCCACGCGCCTTCGCGCTGACCACAAACCCGCAAGGGAAACTTCGCCAAGTTTAGTGGCGGTGCGTGTACCACCCCAGTGAGCACGGCACCCGCGTAGAAACAATCGCTTACGGGACTGGCCGACTTCAGTCACCCACAAACTCTGGGTGCCACGTCAATTGTGCGCGCCTAACTTTCATCAAGTGTACTTTGTTAACGTAACTTTGCGCCACGTCATTTGTGCGCGCCTAATTTTCATTAAGTGTACTTTGTTAACGTAACTTTGCGCCACGTCATTTGTGCGCGCCTAATTTTCATTAAGTGTACTTTGTTAACGTAACTTTGCGCCACGTCATTTGTGCGCGCCTAATTTTCATTAAGTGTACTTTGTTAACGTAACTTTGCGCCACGTCATTTGTGCACGCCTAATTTTCATTAAGTGTACTTTGTTAATGTAACTTTGCGCTACGTCATCTGTGCGCGCCTCTCATGCATCAAGTGTACTTTGCCTGCATACTGTTACCCGAGTAACCAGTGCCACGAAACATTGAACATGTACCGGCCTGCACCTCGCAACGGACAAGTAGCCCTCAGGCATAGGCGTGCGCACGGTAGGTGCCACAGGTGCCTTGGCACCACCATTAGGGTTAACGTTATTTTATTTTTTACAAGCATAAATAATACATACTTACAAAAATCCGTATTATTTCCAAAAAAAATATGTTTTTCAATTGTGTCGAGTTACAGATATGTGCTCATAACACTATCAGTATATCAATTATCAATCTAACCAACTATACACACGAAAACAAGCCAGTTGCAATTACTTGTGTTGTACACGCGGGCCGCGGCTACAAAACTTCTGAAATGTAAATACTTCTCATAGTTCTCCTCGAATTACATAGAATGCGCGCTCGGTGTCCACTGTTCACTCCACTCGGCAGGCGCACGGAATAATAGCCGCCGTCCGCCAGGGTTTATTTAAAAAAAGAGAGAGAGTTTAGTTAGTTAAAAGGATAGGCTTACTCGATGACTTATATGCAGTCGCCGACAAAACATTTTTGTTGTATTCCAAAAGTTAAAACTTTTGCCCACTCTTATTTGTGTGTTTTTATTATTTTTTTTATAAAAATTACACATATTTAAGGTATGTTACAAAAACTCCCTTGATTTGTTGATTTTAAAACTTAACATTTGAGAATGTTTTTTTCTAGCATTTATTTGGCATCTTCAGAAAAATTTAAGTACGGTTTTTCAATGCCACCAGCATGAATTCCATGCAATTTACTTTATGGCTCAACAAATCTTAAAACTGTAAATAGTTTAGTAGTTTTTCTGGTGATTATAACGTTCAAAGCCATAATTTGTCATACAAAATGTTAATATTTTTACATCTGTGTATTTAATGTTTTTGTTCGGAAACACCTTTAATAGCACAATTTTGCTCTTTCAAATTCAAATTTTTCCGGGGGAGGCACCCCGGACCCCCCGCTTTAGGCACGGGTCCGTGGATTATAGGGCTGTTGTGTAATCTGGCACCACCACTACTGAAGTCCTGCGCACGCCTATGCCCTCAGGGGCATGTCTGTGCTCAGTAATTGTATGGTGTGACGTCAACCCCTTGAATAAAGGCACGTCGCTACTACGGCAATCCCACGCATTCTTCTTTAACGTAATTTCCCAGGCAATACCGCCGACGGTTCTAGCGGACCACGCTGGGGCAACGAACCACGACCCCCCCCCCCCCCCATTGGTTAGACACCGAGCTAGCCTGGCGCCCTCCCGGAACATAAAACGTTAACCAGACCAGCCACCCCGCTAGAACTCGCGCCCGGACTCGAACACGAGACCGCAGCCGACGGCAATTAGATATGTTTTGCTAGAAACTGTGCTTCCACCCAGTGTCAAGAAGTTCCTCGCCTCCCCCACAAGGAAATCATCAACCCTCTTGAATAACTTTAGTTTTCTCAGCAGGTCCCTTGCATTTAAAGCAAACAGCTTCCGAATACATCAAAAAATTTAAACTGTAACCGAAGTTTAAAACGCAAGATAGTTTTCAAAAAATGTCCGATACTCTCAGATGTTAATAATGGCTTGAACTACAACTAGCGCCGTTAGTTTACAAATCGCCACGAGCTCACTAAGCGGACGGAAAATAAAAAATATTTTCCAAAATTATCTACATGACAGTGATATTAAGGTTTCCTGATACTCAGAATCAGACGTCAGGGTCAGATGTTCCAGCCGACCTCCGTAGCGTAGTCGGATGCACACCGGCTTATGGTGCGAGGGGTCCTGGGTTCGAGTCCCGGGTAAGGCATGGGTGTACTATATATATTCTGATATTTGATTATGACTTGAAATTGAGATTCACACTGAATATAATGATCCTTTGGCTGTTGGCAAAAAGCTGGAGGCCACATAACCAAAAAAAAAAAAAAGTCAGATGTTCCAATATGTCTACCACAGCCTTAAGAAAAACATTCCTGTACCACGTATTGCAAGCTCAGGTGCACGGAATGCCTCGGGAAGTAATATGTTAGTGAAGGACAGTACTCCGTCACGCAAAGATGGGGTACAAATCGGATTGGGTGTTCCCTACGTTAAAACAAACTTCAGTTTTGTGGAACATCGCCAGCACGATAACGTTCGCTGCCGTCGGACTTTTTAGCAAAATTTTAATGGGTCTGTATACTTACATAATGGTAAATTTCTAACGTAGACGCTCTTCTTCGTCAACTTCTAGTGTTGCTAAAGGCGCGTCTACAATTGCAACGTACTAAATTGCGTCCGACAGGCACTGATCGCTTATTGGTCGACATCACCCTCATACGATGTGGGTGATGGGTCGAATCTCCCTGGTCTGATTTCATTGGTTAACTTGGACGTTTTGTCCCAATCTGTGTCCTTTGGTAGCATAGAATAAGAAAAACGCCCATGATATTTATGTTACCGGTTCCCTCAAAAAAAGGTAAACAGAAAAGAATGGACGTTGTGCTAGAAACAGGAAGCCAAAATGACCAAAGTTGAAATAATGATTAGTGCTGTGCGTTTCCGACTAGAGCTTGTCAGAGACCGAAAACACAAATTCATTTTTGACAGCGTGATAAATAATTTTATAGCATTTACTTTTGTATTGCCTAATAAATAAATAATATTGTGCTCCCACAACTCTCCCAAGTTAAATTAATATTTCAAACTTAAGCTGCATACTCATTTACAATGCATGAAAAAAATAAACAAAAACAATCTAAAACAGTGTTTATTTACTGTGCTGTGGTGAAAACTTAAGAAATCAGTGTATTCGGACAGCGGTCATTTAAGGTTCGGACTGTTGTAGACAGGTCTTAACTTAAAGGTCTTTGTGAAATTCACATGGGATACGTAAAAAAAAAAAATCTCGATAGTGGGGAAGCATATTAAGACCAGGAAAATTTACCATCTCCTAGTGTAAGTGCTCTTCTGAAAATAGGTTAAGTCCATTTTAGAGGCTTCTGGGTAAATATGTATTGTACGGATTAGCGCCAAAAAAAATCGTACAAATATGAAATAACTTTCATTATATGCTCTTTTACGTCCTCTTTTCAAAACCGCCTGCGGAGATTAAAAATTCCAATTACTTTTGGAGATATCGCCGTTCTTATTTTGCAATACAAGCCCTATGTAATCATTCAACAGACGCCATTTTATATTTTGCCGTGTGTGCGTGAATGCCTACATAACAGAAATTTTCCATTAGGTAAGGTTAGTTACATGATAAATACTTCAAAATAAACGGAAATTAAAAATAATATCAATTAATTTTACTTGTATAGCTTTAAGTATTTATAATGTAACTGACCTGACCTAACAAAACGGGACAAAGGTGCATTAGGTCAGGTCAGCTACAGTATAAATACTTTGAAACTGAACGGACATTAAAAATAATAAAAATTAATTTTAATGGTTGTTTAGTTTTAAAGTATTTATAATGTAGCTGACCTGACCTAACAAACCGGGAAAAAGGATGAACAGTAGGAACTCACGTAATTTTCTTTTTACGTGATGTAGTCGTTCAACTACGTCGCGAAAAAAAAAAACATAATAATACTTGTAAACAAGCAACAATGGTGAACGCGGGAAGCCTACGCATCAGTGCACAACATGAAAATTAAAAAATTCCATATCTCCTAAAGTATTTGGAATTTCTGATCTCCGCCGGGTTTAATGAAAAGAGGAAGTTAAAGAGCACAGAATAAAGGTATTTTCAGATTTTTAAAAATTTTTTTTAAAAAAATCGCCAAAAAATGAATATTAAAAAATTCAATATCTCCAAAAGTAATTGGAATTTTTTATCTCCGCAGGTGGTTCTGAAAAGAGGACGTAAGATAGCATATAATGAAAGTTATTTCATATTTGTACGATTTTTTTTTGGCGCTAATCCGTACAATACATATTTACCGGCTTCTGTCGAAAAAGCAAAACAAATACCATCCAAATTATTTTTTTTATTCTTCTTTTGTGGTGGTTATTTTGAGACAGGAGACAAGTTGTTAGATTTCATTGATTTGCATAATGTGTACCTATAGCTGAAGGTTTGTATTCATGTCAGTATATCATTAGTGCCATGTTAACCATGTGTGAATTCATATTTTTTGTACTACTTGGGTTAAGTATGGTATTTTATTAATTATGAGAAAAGTTTTGCACATAATTGTATGGGTTTTTCATGATTAAAACTATAAAGACTGGTCAATTTCCTGATTTATCATTTTAAAGTTGTCATTCTATACCTAATCAATACAGGGTATCAGGGGCGTAGCCGGGGGGGGGGGGGGGTTAGGGGTTCAACCCCCCCCCCCCCCCGTAGCACCAAATCTTTAATTAATTTCTTATTCATCACTCAAACAAATTTCATATTAAAATTAATAAAATTTTTGCCATTGAGCCATTCCATTTCAATTCAGGCAGGAGCGTGTCAGGTCACCATCTTGGATTTGCTTTAAAAAATTACAGCAGTTACAACCAGTGCAGACAAGAAGTATGCCAAAAGGATTTTGTCCCAAAAAAATTTTTCCCCATGTTATAGCCTTTTGAAGTTGGTTCGAAATCAAAAAAGGTGGAAAAAGGGGTGTTTTTTAAATGAGCGGCATTTCAAAACTATTATACTGATTTTGTTGATTTTTTTTTATTTTGTACCTATTATAGTGAACTACAGAGTGGAATAGTTCCAATGAGCCCAACGACAATATCTTTAAGGGGGGGAAACTAGAATTTGGCAAAAAATTTGAATTTTTTTGAATTTTCAAAAAAAAAATTTTATGTGGAATAATCAATTTTCATAAAAAGTAATTCTGGTAATATGTGGACCTATTACAGTAGTTTTACAGGAAAAATTGTTTTTAATTCTATGATGCATGGAATTATTAAAATTTAACTTTAAAATTTTCAAAATTTGACAAAAGTGCCATTTTTGATTGAAAATTACTCAAAAATCCCATATTTTAAAAATCTGAAAATTTGTAACTTTGTAGTCCTCACCTTTAGTAATAGCATGCACTTTGTTGGATAGTGTGTTTTTGCCTGTAAACATTTCTAGAATTTTTTGAAAATGTAATTTTCTTACATTTTCTAAGGTCTGCACACTCAATTAACAAATGTTTTGTTAGTTTCCATAAAGTGAGATGTAATTTGTAAATTGGGGAAACCTTGGGAATTACAAAAGGAGAGTCTGTGTATACATTATCACATTAACATAATATGCACAATACATATACACACATATAATACATATGCATACACTTTAACTTGCATGAAAACCAAAATTTCAAAGTAAAATTGAAACCAACAATATGTACCTATAATTAATTATATGTAGACTGCTTACCCTTCCTCAACTATATGTAACATATATTGACAAACTTCCTAAAATATTATTTGGCTGATTAAAGACAGTAGATCTGCTGGATCTTCATCAACTCAGCTTTGTCGAAAGTGTGGAGTCTTGCTGATTGTCCAAGTGGAGTAGGATTGCTTACTGCTAACAAAACATTTTGTAGTGGCACCGGACATTCATCCTTCTTCTTTCCAGATTCCTGTGGCCACTGAAACCCTTTAGCTGGACCATGGGGATGCATAAAAGACACTGTCATGTCGTTCAACTCTTTAGATATACCAGTGATCTGTCCCATCCACCAATTCTGATCGTATACACAAGCAACGAACTGGCCTACTTGGAAATCATTTATTGAATAATGTGTTTTAATCTGGTTAGATTGTACAACTATTTCTATTTTATCTTTAATTGTGCGTCCCATGTATGTCTCAATTTTAATCAGCCAGTAATGTTTAGATTGTATTCCAACAACTGGTTTTACAGTAGCCCATTCTTTTTCCTTAGATGACCTATACATTTGAATTGTTTTACTTTCAAGAGCCAATAGAGTTATCTTTGGTACAAGGTTACCTACTTCAGCAACAAATGAAGCAGAATCTCTAATGGCATTAACACACTCTGCCCGAAGATTGAACTTAGTTGCAAAGTGTTTACACAAACCACCTATTGCATCACATGCACTTTTGCCATGCCCTGTAGCAGAAAAAATCCATTTTTTTTCAACAGTTTGAGTATTTTTACATAGTTCATACAGCTGAAACCTATTTTTTAAATGTCCAGCTGCCCCATCTGTAATGTACACTATTGAACTCAAAAGTTCTAACTGACAAAATTTTGAAATTTCCAGTTTTATAACCTCTAAAGCACAGAGAACGTGAGCAGAGTCGTGAGCTATATCATCAGATACTATAACAAAACTTCTTATTTCCGCACCAAAGTATGCAACACAGGTAAACAGTGAAAGCTGATCAGTTTGCCAGTGGTAAGTTTGGATTTCATCAGGCAATACAACTGACCAGTTCTCAGCAAAATCAAAATGTAAAACAAGAGCATTATTTTGTTGGACAGAACTTCTTGCTTCAGCTATTCCTTCCCTTTGTATTTTCCTAATGTAACTGTGAGGAATAGCTTTTTTAACCCAATGCCTTACATGTTCCAGAAAATTATTTACAGATACAGTTTTTTTTATGAGGTCACCATGTTCCCAAATCGCAAATGTAACTTCTTCCCCTTCATCCAAGCCAAAGTTTTCAACAGTTAATGTTTCTGTGCCAGGACAGTCACCACACTCCTCAAGCCAGCAATCTTCATTCCTTGTTTCGTCACGCAAACACTTCAGTAGAAGATAGTCTTCATCAATTTGGTTATTTGTTACATTTCGAAGAGCTACACAGATAAGTTGCATGTTACTGCAGTAAATACAAGAACACACAGTCTGTTCTGGCTGAATTTTCACCCATCTTGGTCGTAAGGCATAAAACTTTGAAAGACTAATTTCTATAAGAGGATTATCTTTTTTGAATGCTTTGCATTCCTCTTTGATGGACCTTGTCATGAATCTTTTAACCTTTTTTACTTTCTCGCCATTACCATCCTTAATGCAAATAACATCTTTTTTGTTTGGACTTTCCCTTGAACAGTCTTTACTATCTTCTAGGTAATATGATAATGCTAGATCTTGTACCTGTGTAGGTAAAGGATGTCCACTATAGGGGTCAGGTTGAGCATAAATTCCCTTATTTTTTATAACTGTGCGACATTTATCAATGAGGTACTTTGACACTGAAGGTAATTTTTCCTTCAATACAGTTTTACTAAATGTTTGTGGTACCAATGTTAGTAGCTGTACTTTTCCATTGTAGTTACAAGTATGAAGAGCTGAGTCAATATTCGAAAACCATAGACTACAATTGACACACACAGGCATTTCATCATCAGACTCACTTGAAAGATGCACGTGATATATGTCTTGTAATTTGTTCACAGCAGAAGTTTTTAACTCATGAACTAATTTTATCTTTTTCCTCGCATAACCTTCTCTCCTATCCATTCTCACCTCTGAAGGGGATTTCAATGGTGATACTTCTACATTTAATGTTTTAATGAGACTGCTATTTAAAACACTTACTAGTTCATCCTCCGGAATAAAATTCTCTGATGTGGATGTTTCTTCTGCATCTTCAGCAAGTTCCAGAAATTTCTTTTTATAAAAAGTAACACAGTTGCTACCCAAAATATCATTTTTATTTACTGAAACAGATACACCCACAAACTTTTGAATATCATCTGCTAAATCATTCACCTTATACATCCTCACACACTTTTTTTGTGCCTTTTAATGTAGTCCACACATTTAATTCTCTCCGTACTATGAAAGTCTGACATGATTTAGTTCACTAGCTGAACATCACCCATGAACACACACAACACAACTGTAACAGCAAAAGTTTGGGAATTCCCTTGTAGTCTTGTAGTTGATTCCCCCTATGGTCACCAGGGATTTCCCTCAAGCTACCAGGGATTCCCCTTACAGCAAGCGCCTGGGAATATTCAGATAGGGACTCCCCCTTCATATTTCCCAAGGTTTCCCCTCATACAAAACCAGTTACAAATTATCACATACTATTTAGATACCAACAAAACATTTATTAATTGAGCATGCACAACATACAAAAGGTAATGACATTACATTTTCAAAAAATTCTAGAAATGTTTGCAGGCAAAAACACACTATCCAACAAAGTGCATGCTATTAATAAAGGTGAGGACTACAAAGTTACAAATTTTCAGATTTTTAAAATATGGGGTTTTTCAGTAATTTTCAATCAAAAATGGCACTTTTGTCAAATTTTGAAAATTTTAAAGTTAAATTTTAATAATTCCATGCATCATAGAATTAAAAACAATTTTTCCTGTAAAACTACTGTAATAGGTCTACATATTACCAGAATTACTTTTTATGAAAATTGATTATTCCACATAAAAATTTTTTTTTGAAAATCTAAAAAAATCTAAATTTTTTGCCAAATTTTTTAGTTTCCCCCCCTTAAAGATATTGTCGTTGGGCTCATTGGAACTATTCCACTCTGTAGTTCACTATAATAGGTACAAAATAAAAAAAAATCAACAAAATCAGTAAAATAGTTTTGAAATGCCGCTCATTTAAAAAACACCCCTTTTTCCACCTTTTTTGATTTTGAACCAACTTCAAAAGGCTATAACATGGGGAAAAAATTTTTTGGGACAAAATCCTTTTGGCATACTTCTTGTCTGCACTGGTTGTAACTGCTGTAATTTTTTAAAGCAAATATGAGATGGTGACCTGACACATTATCTTGCTAACTGCCTGAATTGAGGTGGAATGGCTCCATTACAATATTTATCACTTTTACTACCGAAACCCCGGTCTCACAGACCGCTAGGAAATTGTACATCTTATTGTTGGCAACACTAGTGGGACGTCTCGGGTCCACCTCCCTAGTACCTTCCCCCCACCCTCCCCTCCTACTGCTGACACATCCTTTGTTCAGTTTGAGTGCGGCACTTGACCTTGACTGAGCCCTAATCGTAAACAAACCGGTCTCCCTGACCGACGGTTTCTGTAAGTGTAGTGGTGACGCGCGGTCACACAGACCGAGGGTTTCTGTTTATGTTTGAACTGATTTCTTTTTTTAGTTTTTAGTTACGTTGTAGGATTTAAAGTAGTGTGTATAACAATTTTAGGCTGAATCTGTGTGTAAGATATTGTTTTGTACTATGGATGAGAATCAGGGTGGGGTAAATATGTAGTTGGGCGGTATTTGCGAAAAAAAATGTTAAAAATCCGAAAATACTTTTATTCTATGCTCTTTAACTTCCTCTTTTCATTAAAAGCGGCGGAGCTAAGAAATTCCAAATACTTTAGGAGATATAGAATTTTTAAATTAAATCATATGTATTTGAGCGGTATTTGCGAAAAAAAAATTTTAAAAATCCGAAAATACCTTTAGTAGACGCTCTTCAACTTCCTCTTTTCATTAAAAGCGTCAGAGATAAGAAATTCCAAATACTTTAGGAGATATCGAATTTTTAAATTTCATCACAATTATATCAGTGCATTCATGTGGCATTCCGCATTGTTTCTTGTTTACAAGTATCTATTTTTTTTATTGGATAATGATGTCACGTGATTGATCGTGATAGGCCAGAATTCAAATGAACCAATACGTGATTATTTAGTTCATTTATTGTTTTAAAATGGTGTGTAATTACCGCCTCCAACTTAGGCGAGTTTTTAACGTTTCTAATTTTAAAGTCTTATTTTTTATTGTTGCTAAAGTAATAAGCAACAAAAAAATTTTACGTGAGTTGTTACTTTTCATCCTTTGTCCCGGTTTGTTAGGTCAGGTCAGTTACATTATAAATACTTTAAAACTAAAGAACCATTGAAATAATTTCATATTATTTTTAATGTACGCTTAGTTTCAAAGTATTTATAATGTAACTGACCTGACCTAATCGCCAATTTTCATTAATTAGGCATTCACAAACACACGGCAAAATAAAAAAAATGGCGGCGGTCGAATGATAAACGCAGGTCTTGTATGCAAAATAAGAACGGCAATATCTCCTAAAGTATTTGGAATTTCTTATCTCCGCCGCTTTTAATGAAAAGAGGAAGTTGCAGAGCATCTAATAAAGGTATTTTCGGACTTTTGACATTTTTTCCGCAAATACCGCTCAACTACATATGATGAAATTAAAAAATTCGATATCTTCTAAAGTATTTGGAATTTTTTACCTCCGCCACTTTTAATGAAAAGAGGAAGTTGAAGAGCGTCTAATAAAGGTATTTTTGGATTTTTAACATTTTTTTTTGCAAATACCGCTCAACTACATATTTACCCAGGGTGGTAGTAATCAAAACCGACCCCGAAGACGTTTGGACTCTAGTGATCCACGGTTTGGTGATGATATCTGAGATTTGTTGCATAATGACGTCCCTGACGATGAAACAAGCAGTGTAAGTGAAGTGGATGACTCCGACGAAGATCCCGACTTCATTTTACCAGGGCGGGAAGGACAAGTTATAGATGACAGTTCTGAGGAAGAAGATGAAATTATGTTAGAAGAGGATGCTTCGTACGAACCAATAGTGGATCAAGCTAATCAAGCTGTAAGAGAAGTCTTTTTCATTGAAAGAACTAAGAAGACTGATCTAGTAGTGCCAAACGCATGGACCAACAAGCCACCACCCCGAAACGTGAGAACACCTGCTAGGAACATTATTAGGGGCTTACCTGGATTACAAGTATGAGGTAGAACACTCGGAAACCAACCAAGCAAAAAAGAGGTATGGCAGCTTTTGTTTGATGACGTAATTATGAACATGATCCTGGTAAACACCAACATAAAACTTGAAGCCGTAAGAGCTGGTTTGTCAGTTACGACTAAAAAAAACAACTATAGAGATACAGACGTTGAGGAGCTCAACGCTCAAATTGGATTATTGCTGGCATCATCAGTTTTATCTTCAAATGAAGAGAAAATAACCTGTATTTACAAAAGATCCTTACAGTAGACCGATTTATTTAGCGACTATGTCCATCAAACGATTCGAGATACTTCTAATGTGTCTACGCTTCGATGATTTTAGAACACGAAATCAAAGAAGTGTAACAGACAAAGCTGCTCCTATATCTGAAATATTTGGAAATTTCATTGAAAATTGCAAAAGATCGTACTCAGTATCTTCTGAGGTAACGATTGATGAGATGCTCGTACCTTTTCGAGGGCGGTGCGGGTTTAAGGTGTTTATGCAGAATAAACCTAAGAAATATGGAATCAAAGTCATGTGTCTATGTGATGCTAAAACCTCCTATCTTCTAAATGCTTACATCTACACCGGAAAGAGTTCTGATTCCGTGGGACTGAGTGAGACAGAAAAAACCCTTGCCATACCAACTCAATCTGTAGTAAGACTTTGTAAACCGATCGTAAACAGTAACAAAAACGTTACTGCAGATAATTGGTTTAGCTCACTTGAAGTTGTAGATAAGTTACTGAAAATAAAACTCACTTACGTCGGCACAGTACGAAAAGACAAGAAGGCTATCCCAGAAGTATTTCTACAAGATCCTGTACGTCCAGTTCGCTCATCATTGTATGGATTGAGAGACAGAATTACTTTACTGAGCTATGTGCCAAAGAAAAACCGAGCTGTTATCCTCATTTCATCGATGCATCATTCAACTGAAACAAACGAGAATAAACGCAAGCCTGAGATAATAGCGCATTATAATGCAACTAAATGTGGAGTTGACATCATGGACATGCTATCTATTCTTCGAGCCGGCGAACAAGAAGATGGCCAGTAGCAATGTTCTACAGAATGCTGAATATTGGTTCCGTGAATTCGTTCATCCTGTACATGAGCTACAAGAACTCTTCTCTTCTGACACAATTCGAGTTCATAAAACAGTTGAGTTTTGAGCTCATCAAACCCCATCTTCAAAAAAGGTTCTCTCTTCCAAGCCTTTAACGAACCCTGAAAGAAGACATCAGAAGAGTGCTTGGAAATGACGTGCCAGCCGAAGAACGTAGAGGCAAGGGAGAAGGAGACGAAGCTGACGCTGGACCGAGTGACAAAATGTAGAAGAGGAAAACCTGCAGTACGTGCCCAAGTGCAAAGAAAAGGAAGACGGCCTACAAGTGCATACTTTGTTCAAAGGCTATCTGTCTGGAGTGCAGTAGAAAACTTTGCTTGGAATGTGCAAAGGAAGTCATCTCCTAATCAGGTGATGTTTTTATTTTCTTTGTACATTTGAAAACATTTGAAAATTCATTGAACATTCTAAAACATAATATTTTGATCTTATAATGATTTTTTTCATACGAAATAAATGTAGTTTTTTGGCTCAATTGGTTTTATTCTTTCAATAAACACCATTTTTCATACTATATAGGGTAATTACCATTAAAACCTAATGGAATCATGGGTTATATTATATTGAGGTCTGACAGACCGGGGGTTTCGGTTAGTGGTGTGAGGCCTAGGGTTTCGGTAAAAGTGTTAAATTTAAGAACCAAAACTGCTAAAATAGCACTATTTTACACCTTAAAATCCAAATTTTCCCGGGGGAGGACCCCCGGACCCCCTGCTTTAATAACGGGGGGGGGGGGGGGGGGGGGCATGTTTCTTAACACCCCCCATACACAAATCCTGGCTACGCCACTGCAGGGTATAAACCTGACCACCTCAGAATTTGATGAAATTTGGTATGAAGAGTCTCCTATTAACACTAAGAAAATTCACTCTAATCATTGTTCTACAGAGAAAGTAAAAAATACAAACTCTGCATTAAAGTGTAAATTCTTTTTAGGAGCTGAAGAATCATCTAGTGATGATGAGAATCTAGATGAGTAAGTTTTACATAACCTCAAAGAAAAGTTTTCTACATCAGCAAATAGAGTTGAGAAGTTAATGATACTTACGTGTCTCCCAGAGAAATTAAACATTAGAAAAATAATGTGGGATTTTAATGCACCAAATTATATGGTGAGACAGGCAAAAAAAATATTAAAAGAAAAGGGTATTTTAGAAAGCCTTAACCAAAAGCCTGGAAAGGCTCTTTCAAAAGCTATTTTCGATACTGTTAAGTCATTTTATGAAAATGATGATGATAGTAGAATAATGCCTGGTATTAAGGACTGTTTGACTATAGTCAATTTGAATGGGATTAAAACAAAAATGTCAAAATGACTAATATTATGTAATCTGAAGGAAGCTTACTTATTGTTTAAGGAAAGATTCTCAGATATTTCAATAGGTTTTTCAAAATTTGCCAAGCTGAGACCAAAACATTGCAAACTGGCAGGGCAAAGTTGTACACATTCAGTCTGTGTATGCACACTCCACCAGAACTTGAAGTTAATGATAGAAAATATGAAATTAGGAGCTTTCACAAATGGAAAACTAAATACTTATAAACACTGTTTGGCAAAAATTCTGTGTAATCCACCAAACATTACTTGCTATACAAGTGAATGTACAGAATGCTCATGTGTGGCCCCAGTTCACAAAATCATTGAAGAGGCTTTTGAAGAAAATCTTATTGAAAATGTCACTTATCGTCAGTGGGTGTCTGTTGATTGTCGCAGTCTCAAAACTTTACAGAATTCTAATGAGGATTTTATAAATATTTTCTGTGACAAACAGACCATTTTAAAAAAAGCATGATTTTATTGCAAAGCAGCAGTCATCATTCATTAATGACAAAAAACAGAAAGAAAATATTAAAGTGTCTGAGTTTGTAGTAAACCTAGATTTCTCTGACAACTATAATATTGTTGTTCGGGATGAAGCTAAAAGTTTCCACTGGGCAAGTGGTCATGTGACAATACACCCATTTGTAATTTATTACAGAGAGAATAATAATCTTAAGCTTTTAAATTTTGTTGTAATTTCACCATGTTTGAAGCATAACACTGTTTCTGTATATACATTCCAGAAAAAACTTGTTGAATTAATGACAACAATACCCAAAAAAAAATATTTTTTATTACTCTGATGGTTGCTCTGCACAATATAAAAATAAGAAAAACTTCATCAACTTATGTTATCTAGCAAGACTTTGGTGTAGAGGCAGAATGACATTTTTTCCGCTACTGCCTGTGGAAAAGGACCATGTGATGGAGTTGGGGGCTCAGTGAAGAGACTTGCTGCAAGAGCTAGCCTACAACGTCCATATGATGACCAAATTTTAACACCTATCCAGGCTGGTATATGTGTTGGAAAAGATTGAAGAAAAATATGAACTAAAAGTGACATTTCTGCATCCTGCTGGCCCTTCATCATCATTTTCATATCCAAGACAACCGGACATATTGTGGATACCACAGACAGTTGTACTTTGTAAAGTTGATCCCAGCACTCCTACAGGAAGGATTTATATAACAACATCTGAAGAAGCCATAAAAACTTCACAAATCATAAAGTTCTGAATAACTAATGCCTAAGATGAAAGCGTTAAAAATTTATTTTTAAGTTTATGATTAATGTTATATATAGTAAAGAAATCTGTACCTAGTAGGTAGGCTGACCAACAGTTTCATAAAACACCCTTTTTTTGTATTATTATTTAACTATGAATCTGTAGCCTCCCACTTTGAAATTTTGAGAGAGAGAGTTACTTACCAAAAGTATGAACTATTATTAGGAATTTTTTAAAAATTTTCAAAAATGCACTTTTTGAGAAAATCAAAATTATGAGTTTTATTACAGTAATTTTGAAACCGTTTGAGATATTTGGGGAAAAAATTGGCATTTTTATTAATCTCTGTGAGAACAACCTTCATACCAAATTTTTTCAAATTCTGAGGTGGTCAAGTAAAATTATTTTTCATTTTAGTGTGTTGATTTCATACGGAATGACCCAGTTCACCTTTGCAGTAACAAGAGCACCTCCATGTGTGGCATTAGTCCTACTGTACTTGCAGTCAGCTTGCCTCAAGAATGACAAGGACCTTTTTATCATATGAAGTAACAAAGGTTTGTACTTGCTGCAACTTTGAAATTACTATATTTATATTTTTATTGGATTATTACCCCACAGTTTCAGCAAGTATCTTTGTTACGTCACTTGGTACATTATGCGACAGGTTCTTATTTGAAGGTCTCTGTTATTATTGAGGCAAGCTGTTGACAATAACAGTAGGGACTCGGGCATAGTGGACCCACATCACTGAAAAAGCCACCTTAATTAACTGTTATATATTTTCAATCATGGAAAACTGCTAATTTATGTGTGATACTATTTTTATTATTAATAAAATACCACACTTGACACCAGTAATATCAAAACAGATACACACATATAGTTAACATGGCAGGCCTCGTCCCAGTTACCCTCAAACATTGCGTCTGGCTCTCGTCATATTGAGGAGGCAAGCCTAGCTTAGCTTCTCTCTTGCAAAGACATACACGGTGGCAAAATAAACTCGTAGGTGATTGTGAAGAAACTAACTAACCAAACTCCCTGTAATTTTTAGGTTCTATTTCTTAAGGTACTTAGCTGCCAATGGTTCAGGTGTTACTACTACAAAAACTTTAATAAAGCGGCAAAAAAAAATTTGCAAAGTATTTTAAGGTTTATGAAATGATTTAGTACAATTTTGGTTAACGAAATGACTTTGCATTCCTGTATACCCTAGCTAAGTAATGTAAGAGTATGAAATGTGCATCTAGGGTCTAATATTAAATCAAAGTTCACTAAATATTGATAAATATAAGTATTTCCCTGCAATAGTCACGTATGAATTCAAGTTGCGTGCACCCTCACACGTTTGCAATGGAAATGGCATTCGAAAATGCTGTCTATTAAAATGCCCCTTAGTTTCAATTGTGATAAACTTCTAACTTCATCAGGTATTTATCTGAGGGGCTGAGTGGCTGTGCAAATAATATGTTTACTTACAAGCAAATAAACATTTATGATGTGGTCACAAAAATCTTATATGTTTTGGCACAATAGGTCTTATTAACGCCATTGTTTCAATGAATTTGTAAATCATTGGTCGTGATCAAAGAGAACTTTGTTTTTAAATTTCTGTAAAATAAGTCAGGAAAAACTTATTGCTTGTTTGTAAAAAAAATCAAGATTAGTTGAGGGAACTCTGGGGGGAGACCTCCAACTTTCTTAAACTAAATACTAGTGAGGGTGTGCTTTGATGGTAACAGCGCCATTAATTCAACATTAAATTACATGGGGCTCAACGTGCAGAAGAAACAGTTACACTTTAGTATTCAGTTAAATCCTCTATAATGGTTCACTTCTCACAGAAGGCCGGCTCCCTAGTTAACTACTAGTGGTGCACTTCTGGTGAAAGCTACTAACAAACAATATAAAACCTTTTGCAAATAACACGGAAAACAATTTCTAACATCCAACTTTAAAATAAAAGGGGAGCCTTCCAAATGCCCAACGCTTAAAATATTTGAAGACAATCCACATACAATCAGCACCCTGATACAAATTACAACTAAGTTGTAGCAATAAAAATTAATTATAAAATTAAGTAGTTTCATTTACCAAACAACTAACCAATAATTTGCACATTTATTTACTTGAGCCATAAACAATAATTACTACTAAATGTTTGATCTATGACGATGCAACAGTCTTAAATTTTCTTTAAGAGCAACAACATACAAACAATATTAATCAACAGCAATGTCTTCTGAATGGGATATCAAATATTGACATTTACAATATTTACACGTTTCTACTCGGAAGTGAATCCTATATTATTTGGTGGCCTTTAAATATTAACTCCACTTGCCTTGTCAGTTTTAGTAGTTCAGCTGGTCGCCCTCTGGTGACCCGATTGAAGGCGGCTTTCATTGGCTGCCCAATGTCCGTCCGCAGGTGCACAGCAACTGCAACAGCTCCAACTTCCTCATGCCAACCTCTGACACCAGGTCGGCAATGTCCGCCCCGTCTTCGTGCTGCAGGTTACGTGTGGTGGATTGGGGGAGCACCCCGGTGATCCAAAACCGTTCACTGTCTTCACACTGCAGGTTCCAGGGGGTTATTCGAGACAGCACTCAACAGTGATCTGGAAATGTCCTCTCCATCTTCAGACTGCAGGTTCCATGTGGTGGATAAGGGCTGCATCTCACGGTGGTCCGGCAACGTTCACTCCGTCTTCACACTGGTACTTCTTGGTGACGTCCGCTCCGGGAGGCAGCTCAGATGGTTCACCCACTCGTTAACAACAAACAGAATGGTTTCTTCCATTATCTGCTCAGAATATCTTCGTTGTTAGTTAAGTCCAATTCGTCCGTCAGACTTTTGGTAATGTCTGCCATACCTCGTCCAGTACCTTCGCCAACTCACCTCTCAATAACTACTAGCAGTTATACAACATTAACAATTCGTCTTCTCCTACCATAACCAGTCACTCGTACTTATCACTTGCATACTACATGACGAAAGTTTCTAAGTGCAGGAGTGTAGTACTATACCACTACATCTTCCAGAGTCCATCCTGGCGTGGCTGCTTCCTCCAGCAACGTTAAGTCTTAGGTGAGCAGTGACGGTAGGTCAATTCGATGATGATCGCATGCTTCTTTCGTTTTTCTGTTTCTGTGACTGTTCTGTGTGGTGGTGCTGTTGGTCCCCCTTGTATTCAAGAAAAAATCGCTATGAGATCCGGTTTGTACTTTCGAATCACTGGTCAGTGATCCAGTTCTCTCCTGGGCATTTCACCTATGGTCTCGACAACGACTCTTGGTGACCCGGGTTACGGGTCAATTGATTCGGATCCAGGGACTGGGTCCTGGCGTGTGCCTGGGCGTAGATGGGAGACACATGGTTAGGATGACCCGGTTCACTGGTCATGGGACATGCTTCGCTGAACCATGTCTCTTCCAGTCAATTCGACTCAGCTCTCGCCCTGAGCGACTGGGTCATGGGTCCTCGTTCTCGGGACACGTGACACTTCCAGTATTTGATACAGAAAACACATTTTACTTATAATTAGACAACAAACGTTACTGTGTCTTTGACACTGCTAACAGATTTAATAATTCTTAAGTACAACCTCTTCGTTTGAGAATTAATATTTATGTTTTCAATGTATATATAGAGTAATTTACTAAAAATGACAAATGAAATTTTAGGTTTGGTTTCAGGACAATCAAAACCTTTCATAGCGTGAATGTATAACATAACATTCAGCATAAGCCAGTGGTAAAATTTATAAAATAAGTATCAAGTTTTTAGGTATTTCGCCTATTTTTCAACAAATAACAAATTAACATTCTTCTAAATTCCATATGTGGCAAACAAATTAAATGTACCTATACCTATACACGTGAGCAAATAGTAATAATATTTCAAATTTGTTGGTGAATTGTGTTAAAACGTAAGCTAATTAAAAATATATATATCCTTATAATGGATGGTTCTGTAAAGTGTTAAGAAAGCATAGTAGGTTGGGTGTGTATAATTCTTTGCGTATATTATACAGACGTGTTGAGCGCATAACATTCATAAAAAAATTATATGGGTGTGTGTTTCTGGATTTTTATATTTCTGGCTAACAAGCAAAGAGCTACGTTTGGCTGCAAAAATTTACGTAAATGGTAGTTAAGTTATTTTGATGTCTAAATTTGTATTTAAAATTTTTCAGTAAATCTCGGTAATAAAACAAAATGTTAAATGTTAAATGCTGTATTGTTGAAATCCTTACAAATCAGCAATACATTTTTTAATGTGATTATTACATTTTAAATGATGTTGCATTGTAGAAATCCATACAAAGCACAACTTGAGTATATTATTTTCATCGGCAGCATGCCTATAAGAAACTTTTATTTGTACCGTATCGTATAGTTGCAGAATAGTTAATATTTAAATTCACATCTTTTTTAGAAATTTAGATACCACATGGTAGATTTTTTAGATTTTATATTATTGCCAAAAAACTGAGCCTTTTTTTCATGTCATAAAAAATATCTGTATAAATAACAAACAGAAAAAAAATTAAACTTGTACTCAACCATTAAGGCCCTTAATTGTTTGTTTTTTTATTCTATTGTAAAAATATAATTGTGATGTATACAGATGCTTACCATTTTTGTTAATGTATTTGGATATTTTTTATTCAATTATCAACTGCAAAAAAATAAATATTTGTAACAAGATTTGTAATTCTGGAAAAGGGACGTACCAGGGGACTGTGTTTTGAGACGTTTGAGGTTCATTTATACAAATATTCTATTATGAAATTACTAAATAAGCTGTGGCATGCCAAGAATACCTAATAGTATGTCAGTATTAATACAAAAAACTGAGAAATTTTAAGATTTATTACATAAAATTAGCTTGGGACAGCGATTTTCCATTTAGTGGAGAAATGCCCATCAATCTTATTTGTTTGCTGTGATAAACAACAGTTACTTTATTTGTATACGTTAGCTTACAGTTCAGGCAACGCCCCCTCTGGTATTGTTTAGCGATTAGAATTAAATGTTGTGCCCGTCAAATTTGTGCAAAAATCAAGTGGGTGCGTGTTTATGCTTGATTATACATTAGAACCTCTTTAAGTCGAACCTCGATAAGTCGAAAACCTCCCAAACTCAAAAAAAAAATGTTGTGTTCCCTTCCATTCAAGCCCAAAAACCTCCGTTGCCCGAAATCTCAACCCTCTATTAGTAGAAATAATCAGTGAGTCCCTCCAAGCCATTTTTGTACAGATTTTCCCTCCATAACTCGAAAAATTAAATTGGACTTCTGTATCTCAAACATAGCAATGTTTTATTTTACAACCTTTACTACTCAATTATTTGAAACTTATAACCTCTATAGTACGAAGAAAAATAAGTTATACCGACTTTAAGAATTTGTCGAGAATGTAAGTACACCATTGTTTCTTAGAAATCAATTTAGGAGTATACAATAAATAGGATAACCACGAATTTATGACTCACATGTTTGCTTGCTTGGTGTCAGGTGCTTAATTTTATTATTTTTGATTTCATTTGAACTTTAGCGAAGAAAGTCATTTGTTGTCGACTGTTACGACTGCTACACATCAATTTGTACAACAGTTAACAAATAAAATTGTTAAAACATAAGTGCCGTGAAACGTAAACTGAAAACTTTGAGTCTGGCTGAAAAATTGGAAGTGCTCGAAGCTGTGAAGAGCTGTCAAAAGAAGAAAGATGTTGCTGAACAATTTGGCCTGCCAATGAGTACTCTGTCAACAATAATAAAAAATGAATCAGACAACATGAGAAAAATACAAAACCGTCAAAGTTTGTCCTGCATGAGACGAAAAATTGCAGAAATACCAGGCTTGGAGGAGTGCTTACTTAATGGTTTCAACAGTGTCCGAGCCAAAATATCAGTGTTAGTGGACCACAAGAAAAAGCGAAAACATACTCTAAATCATTGGGACTCGCTAATTTCAGGGCCCGTAATGGATGGCTAGAAAATTTCAAAAGAAGACATGAACTTGTTTTTAAAAAAGTTTTGTGGGGAAAGTGCAAGTCTCAACATTGGAACCTGTAACAAATGGAAAAGTGAATTGCAAGATTTGTTACATAGTTACGAACCTGACAATATCTTTAATGCTGATGAAACGGGGCTGTTTTTTAAATGTCTTCCTGATAAGACTCTAACTTTTAAAAATGATAAATGCCATGGTGAGAAGCATAGCAAGAAACGTTTGACTATTCTGCTAGCAGCAAACATGTCGGGCACAGAAAAACTCTCACCATTGGTCATTGGCAAATCTAAAAAACCTCATTTTTCAAGATGTAAATCACTACCTTTGCAATATGAAGCAAATACAAAAGCATGGATGACATCTGCAATTTTCAAAAACTGGCTCATAAATATTGATAAGTAAATGGCCAACGAAGTTGATTTTGATAAGCTTTCACCAAATCTTACATTGTTGGTTAAAATGTTACTGATTATGTCCCATGGAAATGCATCGGTGGAAAGGGGCTTTTCAGTAAACGCAGAATGCCTTGTTGAAAATCAACATGAAGAGAGTCTGATAGCATTAAGACAGGTGTATGATTCTGTATCAATTTTAGGGGGCATAGGAAAAGTTCTAATTGATAAAAGTCTTATCCATTCTTGCCTGAATGCTCATGCGAAATATGTGGAACTCTCAGAAATTAAGCAAAAACAAAAACATGAAGAGTCAGTTGCTATCCAAGAAAAGAAAAGGAAGGCCTTAGAAATTAAGGAATTGGAAGCCAAGAAGGCTAAACGGCTAGCAGATGCAGCAAAAGCAGCTGCATTAATTGAAGATGAGATTTCAATGAAAATAAAGTAACAAGTAAGTTGTCCATTTTCTGTTATCTTCTAAGTGTATATACCTACCTAATTGTAATAATTCCTATGTAGTTCAATAATTTTACGGCGTTAAATATATGTTACAGCCATTGTTTGTTGTGATTTATAATTTTCAAGTTTGTTGCAATGCAATTTCAGTGAGTTGAAAAAACCTGGAAAAAACCAGGAATTTCAAAATGTCAATAGGGTGACTACCCTGTTCCTTGATAGTTGTACAGACCATATTGATATTCCACAAATTAAAGCTGTTAAAATCCAATATCTTCCCGCCAATACCACATCAAAATTACAGTCTATCGATCAAGGTATCATTAAAAACTTTAAGTCTTTATATCGGAAAGAAGTTGTCAGGAACATGTTGGATAATATGGAAGAAAAAAAAGAATTCTATGATAGATTAATTGCAAGCCATGAGAATGGTTGATAAAGCTTGGCAAAATGTAACTGCGACTACTATAAAAAACTGTTATGTACACTGTGGTTTTTCGTCGTCATCAACAGAAGAAGCTGAAACCGAAGATTTTTCTATTTCACCTCCTGCAGAATGGAATATAGTGGTGTCTGAATCAGGAATATCCTTTGAGGACTTTGTTAAGTGCGATGATGGAGTTATGACTGCTGGGACATCATCTGATGACGAAATTATTGATACAGTAGCCAGGGTCGGACTGGGCCGGAAGGGCCCGGGTGGCTGACCACAAGGCCAGGGCCCGAGACTAGATGATGGTAGATGGGATACTATCGGAAAATACTGAGATACACAAATTGAGATAAACAAAATATAAACTTTAATTATGAAAGATGTAATAAATTATTAGGTACGGACAATAGCACATCAGGTTACCCACTACCAGTATAAAAGGACCTCCCTTAATAGTCGAGTTTCATATAACTGGAGCTCAGTTCAAGGTCAAAGTATAGTAACCTGATAGATATTCCAATAATTATTAATTATACTAAACACACACTTAAGAAAGGCGTTCTTTGTAAAGAGACTGATATTAATTATATAGTCTCTCCTCTAACATTAATGGGCTGTAGGTTATTTTATTTTCCTAGTATTTAATACACATGTACATTACCTACTACAAACCTTTAAATATTGTTTTTGTTTTTAAATTACACTTACATAAAATAGCAACCATTGGGTGCTTGGTTACTTTGGCAATAATGTCCTATTATTGACTTTTGTATTATGTATAACACAATTAAAACATGTTTATTAAATACAAGCTGTTGGATATCTCAATCAATAAAATAAAATAATAAGTATAACAAAAAATATATAAAGCTAGCCAATAAACATTTTTTTTAAAAGAGGAGAACTTTCAGCTAAGCAATTAATGACTCGATCGTAAAACCTGCTGTTCTCGTCATCCTTGATTCGATCCGATTCTGTGTTTAATATAATCAACGAATCCAATAGTTCTTGCCCCAGTAGAGAGCGAAGTCTCATTTTAATGCGCTTCAACGCTGAAAATCATCTCTCACAAGTCACTTGCATGAATGAAACTGTGAGAATTACACAATATGCAACATATAAGGTGGTGTACGTGCTGATATGCATGTTATACTGTGATAAAAGTTTACATGCAAATGGTATGCAACTTTGACAGACGTCCAAACCACTTCTGGTAAAACACACTGCGTCCTTTGCTGTTTGGTCTAAGTCTAAGACATCGTCGTCGTCTTCACTTTGTGAATCTGTCTTGCCTATGTTGCCTAGGTGAAATGTGCTCATCGCAAAGAGTTTTAGACAGTTCAATAAAATTATTTGCAAAGGATTTCAGTTCTTTTGACAGCAACTCTCGATCGATATTTGCAATTGATGCGAGAGACTTTAGTGCGTCATTGGAAATCCTATTTGTGTTGATTTTATTTAAGTTTTTTGGGTCCAAACAAGCAGCATCTTTCATTAAATCTTCGTTGCATATGAATTTTTCGTTTATTTGAACTAAAGCTGAATTAATAATGACTTTGTAGACAGAAATAGAATAGAATCTCTTTTGGTCTGTAGCCAATAATGTTGCTTCATCTTAGCATAACTCATCATGTTTCTTCGGTTTTTTAGACATTCTGGTAACGGCAACGTGGTTTGTATATCGAGATCAATGTTTCCGGCATCTTGAACATTGGATGCAAATAAACTTGCAGCCTTGAAAACATCATTAAAAGTATCTAAATATCTTCGTAAATTCATATCTAAACATTTGACGAATCCCCAAGCTTTAAGATAATCCAATGTAGGGGTTTGGAGATATTGGCTTACTGGGGTTGATAGGTCAAACATTTTTTTGTTTCAAATTTCAAAAAGGAAGCCATCAATGCATTTGCTTGGAACGAAACATTTGGCTTGAACTCAGTGCTCGAAGATATGGCACTTAAAATTTTTATTAACACGACATATCGAGTTTTCTCCATAATAGTGGTCAAGGCTTTGTCTTTAGCACACCATCTTGTTTTTCCAATATTCTGTAATTGTCTCAATTTGTCTTGTCCAGCTGTTAATTCTAAAATTTTGTCCACCCATAGAGATGTGCGCTTAAATGATTCATGAATGAATACACTGGTAGTCTCCAAGAGCCCAAACAAATTCTTTGCTTCAGTACAGCTTGACGTTGTGCCTCCTAGCACTTAAGTTTAAAACATGTGCATAACAATGTGTGAAAATTAATTTTGGCACTTCTTCCTTCAGATTTGCTTGAAGACCATTATACCTGCCTGCCATATTTCCGGCGCCATCAAATGACACGCTAATAAGATCTTGCAAATCTAAGCCTAACTGGGCTACTTCATTGCTTACAAGAACTCTGTAATCTTCTCCTGTTGATTTCCGGACAGGGACCATGCTGAGCATCCGTTCTTGTGGGATCCCATTCTTAATTTAGCGTACACAAATTGCAGCCTGGTCAACAACGCCAACATCCTGACAAAAATCTACATTGAGGCTAAAAGATTTTGCCGCCTGGATTTCTATAACGATTTCTTGTTTAACTTGACGTGCACATATATTTATTAATTTTTTTATAGTGGTTTTTGACAAAAAGGTAACAAGCCTACCTCGACCCTGACCTTTTCCTGAGTCTTTTCTTATTTTACTTTCAGTAATTGCCTCGGATATGTGTGCCTTAAGAACTGGATCATACTTCGACAACAGGACAACTAAATTAAAAAATCTTCCGTGATTCTGTTTCTGGTTGTCGTCAGCGATATCCGTTAATGAGTACAAGGTCTCCCTTTTTCCACGATAAGCAATGCCTTGTTTAGATATAAATAGTATTATAACAATTATTCTTTTCAGGACCAGACGCCTATTGGAAATCTCTTGCATATTCTTTCGCCTGAGATGTTGTTCCACATTTCCCTTTTTTTTTTTGCTGTAAGGAAGGCGACCACGGCTAACTGATAACTGTGGCTTTCCTCGTGTTTGACGAGTTGCTCATAAATATATTTTTTGGACGGAGTAACACCATCAATAAATGGACTTCCTCCTCCTCCTTTTTTTTGTTTCGTCAGATGCAAAACACATGCAGGCAGTGCAAAATAACTTATTTAATTCAAGAGAATAAGAGACAGATTCTGGTCGAATTAAAGTTCCTGTTGGTATCTTTCGGTAGTAAAACCCGATTTCCATCAAAAGGCAGACTGTTTTATCACCCGAAGGTTGGATAGGGTGAACAGATAATAAACTTAATTTCTCAGGAGTCGTAGCATTTTTTCTTGGCGGAGCAAATTCAGAAAGTTTTTTAATTTCACTGTAATCATTGTCTGTAAAAGTGGCTTTAGTGCAACGCTATCGATATTTGCATTAGCTCAAGTATTGCTAGAAATTGAAGTAATTGTGTCTTTAAGATTAGAAATGCATGCATTTGTTTCTTGTGATGCTGTGTCCTGCGTGATACGTATCGGTACAGCCGCCGCTGCCATGCTCTGTTCTGAAGTACTTGCATGCGAAACTGAATCCATTTTTTCATCTGACTCAAATATTGGTGATGATGATGAGGGTCCTATAAAAATAATATATTGTATATACATATTTGATAGCTATACACATTCACAAAAATTCATTGAAATCGGTTGCATGGTTTCGGAAATTTAATAAAAATCCGCCTTTTTCCTCTACAACAATACGAGTAAAGGGAGCCTCATAACAAAAGTTCAGCTACCTAGGTCCAAGGGTTTGGGCTGAGTATTAATGAGTTAATCAGCCAGGACTTTTGTATATAATACATTAAGATTTCTAAAAATTGAGCATTCTCTAAAATATTCCGTACCTATCTGCATCTTAAAATTCATACAACTGAAAAATTATATAAAAAGACGTAACTTTGGCTTAAAAAAAGGTAATTTCGACAGATTTTAGAATATAAAAAGGAATTAAAAAGTGAAACTACAGGTAAAACTAGCAAATATGTAAAGATTTGTTAAATTAGAAAAGAAAACAACTGTATTAAATTAAATCTATTAACCTGGTTTTATTTCGTTCCGATTTTGAGGATCTTCAAGCTCTTGAGATGTAGACGTGAAGGAAAGCCTGGATTGCTTTGGATTCGAGGCAGCTGTTTGTAATTCGATCTTTCTTTTATTTTTCTGTTTCTCGGAACCAGATTTGTGTTTATATGCAGCTGAATGTGACTGAAACCATTAAGTATATCAATTTGAGTAAGTAATGCATATATACTATTAGACATGTACAAAGTCTCCAAAGTAATTTTTTTTCAGAAGGCAATTAAAATAATATGCAACTTACCTTTTCCATTGTAATGGACAATTCATTTTTTTTAATGTATTAAGTGTTTAACATAATATAAGCAGAGTTAAAACAAACTACACGCATCACACATCAAAACATAAAAAAACCATCAATAAATTCCAAATAAAAAAAAAAATATTATGAACTTGCACTAACTAGAGTATCGGCGATAACGGCAATACAAACCGATAAAACAATGGAATACGATGCCAGGAGCCAGGAGCACACGTCGGGGATTCCCAACCATAAGATTCTTTACTTGTGTCCGTTGCGGTCCGTTTCATCAGAAATATGAGATGAGAGTGGATAAATATGTTACGTTCGTTAATTTTTATTTATAAATGTTGCAGTACGGAATCAATCGAGTTTTTAAGAACATGCAAAAAATTAAATTTCGTTTTTTTTTAATATCTATGAAACAATGTAAAATGTAATGCATTATACTTTAATGATACACGTCTAAATTAGTTGATTCGTTCAAAAGTTATTGCCGTTCAGAAAAAAATTCAAAACTAGTTTCAGTGGGTGGCTTGCTCAGGTTCAACCATTTTTCGAATTTTTCTATTTCTTTTCTCTCTAATTGTATGAGCGAACTATCATATCTAGTTTTACACTTAGGTCCCAAGAGCTGGGACCCAGCCTATCCTACGGTTGCCGCAAGCCCCGCAAGCCAGGACCGTGGGGGCCCGCGCAGGCTGGGGCCCAGCTGGCAAATGCCACCTCGACTATATGACCAGTCCGACACTGACAGTAGCTCAGAAAACCGATACTAATTATTAAGTTGACATAGAAGACTCAAACAATACTACATGCGCTCTATGGGTTTCCATCAAAGAGGCAAGAACCGCATTGAATACTTTACGGAATTTTATAGAGCTAACCAGCAACTCTGAAGAAGAAGAATTTTCTGCTCTTTATACCATAGACAAATGCTACCGATAGAGAACAACCAAATTATATAAAGCAAAAAAAAAATTACTGACTTTTTTAATGCCATATTTTTATTTTATTTTAAGGATGTTTTGAAATAATTATGATTTATAATAAATAAAAATATGTTTGTCACCTCAGCAACTTGAATTTTTATTTATTTTACCTCTCTAACTCAAAATGTATAAGAATGAATCTCAACCTCTTTATTTCGAATCAAAATTTGTTTAAGTCGAAATCCTCTATAAGTCGTAAACTCTATAACTCAAATTTTTTGGCGTCTCCCTTCGAGTTCGACTTACAGAGGTTCTACTGTATTTATAACTACAGGGAACGAGTCCTGTTTTGCTGCAAATTTATAAATGTTATAAATTGTATGTAGGTAGTTTAGTTTATTGTTTGTGTTTATAATAATTTAAAAATGTTTCATATGTTACCATGTTGGTAACTGCCTCGACCGTGTGTGATTACTTGCTGTTCTATATATATAATTGTTTTATATTTATTCAATTTCTTGTTATATTTAATTACATTTATTTACTTTTTGGTAATTTAATTGGTAAAATTAATTACTTGAACTTTTATGAATTTGCACTGTCGAGCTAGCGAGAGTTAAGTTGGTACACTAGACTGCACGCTTTCGGTAATGTTCGGGCCGAGCCGAAGATTTCCGAGTGGAATACTCCGTGTGAAGACCGCGAGGAAGTGGGACTGCTCGATGTGACGCCGGAGTGGACGGACCGCAAGGGACGAGTGCCTACGCTGAACGAGCGTGGAGGTTTCGACAGCCGGGCCGCGTTGGAGAGACGCGAGGCGAAGGACATCGCTGGTGCCCCGGGGTGGTCAAGTGCCACGGCAGCGACGGACTTGCTGCGACTCTGAAAATAAGACTAGAGACCCTTATTTATTTTCTGGTGATGGTTCACCTGCACGGAAGGTGGAAAAAGAAAATTGCAATTTGACTTAATGCTAAGTAAAGCGATCGTGACTGCGTTTAACGCCTGGCGCTAATGTGATTAATACCCTCAATAACTTAAAACTACTTCTGAAGCGTGCTCAATATAGCTCGATACCTTGGTGCAAAAACAATGTGGAAAATACCGTTCGGTAAAAATGACCATACAAACGTTTTTTTGAAATTTCATAATAATAGTTCATAATAATATTCTTTTTTTTTTAGTAAATCCATGCGCATGGTGGTATTGCGATTATATTTCCTGTATCACTTATTAATTTTTCATGTCGGCTCTAAATGTATATTATTATTATTGTACGGCATCATCACTCGCAGTAACAGTATTGCATTAAATTCATACTCCGTACGTCTGTTTGCTTTATATGTGACGTCCCATCGATCCCACTTCAATTTGTTTCTTATAGAATCTTTTTCGAATCCCATACACACAAGACAGGGGAAGGGTACATATAAGATTTTTTTATTATTTTCTTTTGCTTCCCTGTGGCGGTGTGTGTGGAAGGTTTTTTGTAGACCCCGGTAGCGATCAAGGTTTTTGAGATTGCTGGAGGCCGGGGTTACAAAAAATAGCTGCGCCACTCTGCTTCACGGGAGTCAAATGGGGACATGTCACTTACACATGTTAATCATCATCATGGCCGTAAGTTGGATTTACAAGTTAAACAAACAAGGGCTCATGGTCAATCTTGAAACGGCAGAAATACCGTTTGACGATGATGATAATGTAGATTCCTTACGTCGGAAACTGGCGGTCGTATGGTGGAAATTACGTCAGTTAATCAGAAACAGAATTTGTTGCTAAATGTAGAAAGGAAATTTGCTTACGATAATGTGAATAACGTTCCGTTTTTACGTGGTGGTCGAGCTGATGACATTGTACAATTTTGTTTGGAAGTAGATAAAATAAGAGAGCTTAAATTGTTTGAAAATGATACGGATTTATTACGTTGTGTAATCGGAAAATGTCACGGAGTAGCTCGAAATATTTTGGGGAAATGCCTAGATGAAAACTTTGTGTTGGTGGAAAGCAAAAGAAAGTTTGTGGGAAAATATGTGCCCGCGTAGAATCAATGATAAATTACGAAGGGAACGAGTTTACCGTTTTCAAAAATCAGGAGAAAGTATGGTCTAGTATGTCACATGTATTTCTGACTTGAATAAAGCTATGTGTATACCCATGTCGGGGAATGAATTAATTTCCCTGGTTATTGAGAGCATGTTACCCGTTTTGCGACGTAGTGTAGCTTTATTGATAAGCCAAAAGGTGTCACGGAGATTTTGCGGTGGGCTAGTGAAGTCTATAATTTGTGGTGTGTGCGGCAAGAATTTTCTTACTTAGAAGCTAATGGAGGGCGGAAGGAAAATTTTTCTGACACTATTGAAATTGCGATTGTGGGGAAAGTGGCCGCGTAAGGGTAATTGGTAACAGAAAGCGAGGCCGTACTGCACAAAACTTTACGTGTTTTAATTGTGGGATAGTAGGTCACGTAGCCGCTAAGTGCGGAGGCCGGGAAAAGGAAATTTCGGACGAAAATAAAATAAAAGCAAACATCACAATTCAGTCTTCTGCGAACGAGAATAAGGGAGAAATAAAAGACGAACGTAGTAACAAGGAAAAGAAAGAGTTGAAGAAAAACAATGCTAGTAAATTCCCGCGAATATGTTATAATTGTGGCGAAAGTGGGCATGTGAAATATAATTGTGCCGCGGGGAATTTAAGCTCTAGGCGTGGCGGCGAGATATTCTGTTATTACTGCCGAGGTATAGGGCATAAGAAATATGCGTGTCGGATTAGGAGAGAACAACATAATGTTTGCCGATATTGTAATAAGCGTGGGCATGTTAGCAATTCTTGTAGGTTTAAGAAAAGGGAAAATAAATATCGTTTTGGGAATAAGCATCGCCTAGCGGTTATTCGCGACGAAAACAATCTCTGTGTTAATTTGCTAATGTACGATAAAAAGTTAAATGGTTTAGTAGACACGGGCGTGAGTAGGAGTTTTGTAAATCAAGAGTTCATGAGTAATTTAGTGAAGGAGAAAAGGGAACTCCGTCATTTAATAAAAATGGGGGAAGGAATGACAGTTTATCTAGCTGATGGAAAGAGGATGGCAGTTAAAGTGAAAATAAAATTACATTTTAAAATACATAAATTTTCATGGAGCAGATATTTTTGGATAGTGCTGAATCTGATCCAGGAGGTAGTTTTAGGAATGGATTTTCTGACAGACACTAAAGCGGTAATTGATACTAGGAGGCGGGAATTGAAGTTTTTGTTTAATGATGAGGCACGAGTAAAGTTAAAGAAAAATAAAAAGGTTAAAACAATTTGTGGAGGTATAGAGGGAATTACAGGTTATTTAGATGCCGAAAAAATAAATAGGATTGAAAAAATAATTTCAGATTTTGATGACGTCATAACGGAGAAAGTGGGGAAATGTACGATAATGCCGTACCATATAGATTTGACGGACAGTAGCCCCATAAATGTGCTCCATATCAATGCGCGCCACCGAAAATAAAAGCATTTAGGGAAATAATACGTAATTTGGAGGACGAAGATATAATTGTTAAGTCTAAATCTTTATTTGCTTCCCCTGCCTTCTTAGTAAAAAAGAAAACTCCGGGGGAATTTCGTTTGGTTTTGGACTATAGGTTGTTGAACCAACGTATTAGGCTAGATCCTTTTCCTTTACCCAAAATTGAGGTTATTTTGCAATATTTAGGTGAGGCAAAATATTTCACGGTATTGGATCTCAATACCGCTTTTCATCAATGCGTTTTGGATAAAGAGAGTCAAGCGTGCACCGGGTTTGTGACGCCGTGGGGGCAGTATGAGTGGAAGCGGGTGCCATTTGGTGTTAATTTTGGTGCACAGTGCCTTTCCCGTATTTTGAGTCACTTGTTGCAAGAGTTTCAATTCATGTTTACGATAAGTTTTTTTTTTTTTGGATGATGTTTGTATATCTTCTAACAGCTTTCAGGAACATGTTGAACATGTGAGTATAGTATTATCTAAATTACGCGAGGCAGGTTTAACCGTAAATCCCAAGAAGGTATGTTGGGCGAAAAATCAGATAAATTTTTTGGGGTGTTTGGTGGGAAACGGTAAATTGGAAATGGACCCAGAAAAGATAAGTCCGATAGTTAATTTCCCCATACCTAAGAATGTAAAGGGGGTGATGAGGTTCCTAGGAATGTTAGGTTATTTTAGCCGGTTTATCACAAATTACGCGTCTCTATGCGCACCACTTAACCATCTAAAAAGAAAAGGAGTCGATTTTCAGTGGGGTGAAGAACAAGATAAGGCTTTTAAGCAGTTGAAATATGCTATTTCACACACGCCCGTGTTAGCATTGCCTGATTTTAAAAAGAAATTTGTGGTTCAATGTGATGCTAGCAGTTTAGCTTTAGGAGCAGTGCTATTGCAAGAGGGCGAGAAGGGGTTACAACCTGTCATGTTCGCGAGTCGGACCCTCACTCCCACCGAGCAACAATATAGTGTATATGAGAAGGAGGCATTGGCATGTATTTTTGCTCTAGAGAGGTTCGAAGCTTTTATTTAATTTGAGAAATTTGAATTATGGACTGATAATCAGGCCCTAACGTGGTTATTTTCGCACCCCCGCCAACTAGGAAAAATTGGGAGGTGGATTATGAGATTAACGAAATTCAGGTTTGACATAAAACACGTTAAGGGAGCCGATAATGCGGTGGCCGATGAGCTGTCCCGCATGTTTGATGCTCAGGAATTCCACCAAGGGGATTTGGAACAAGAACAAAATGTAGAAAAAGGGGAGACGAGTGAGTTAGGACCAGAAGAAATGGAGTCGCATAAGGAGTTTTGTAATGTGTTAAGTAATTATCCTGAAGCCTTTTGTGATATGAAGGAGTGGCAATGTAAGGATGAGGATGTACAAAAAATTTTGAGAAATGTTGATATGCAAAAGAAGGGGTACGAATGTATAAAAGGGGTTTTGTATCGAATTAAAGATAATAAGAAAAGGGTTTTTGTACATAGTGGAGTGCGAGGTATGGTATTAAATTATTTCCATGATTCCGCCTTAGGGGCCCATGGCGGAATAGACAAAACCTTGGAAAAAATATCTCATCATTTTTTTTGGCCCACGATGAAAATCGATATCGAGAAGTATGTTAAGGAATGTAGTGCTTGTCAGCTAGCAAAACAAGCGGGGAATACTAAAGTGGGGCTGTATTCCGTCAAACCCATTGTAAGGCCTTGGCAACGAGTTTTTATAGACGTTTTTGGTCCTCTACCGCGTTCAGTTTCTGGAAGTAACTGTTTGTTGGTAGTTATCGATGGTTTCACGAAATTTAGTTTTCTGTTGAGTATGCAAGATATGAAGAGTAATCAAGTTGTAAAAGCCTTGGAAAGTAGAGTGTGGAGTATATTTAGCGGTCCGGAGCAGGTTATATCGGATAATGCTAGTTACTTCGTCAGTACGAAATTTAACGCGATGTGTTTTGAATGGGGTATAAAACATACTACGACTAGTCCTTATTATCCTTGTGCGAATCTTGTACAACGTTTCAATAAGAATATTAAAGTGGCGCTCTCTATTTTCCATCAGAAAGACCAACGGAGATGGGATGAACGTTTACAGTTTCTAAGTTTAGCATTTAATATGGTCAAACCCGATTCTACCAAATTTTCTCCTGCGGAACGTTTTCTAGGGTGCAGTATTGGGAATCCCCTATTGAATGTGTGGGGCGTTCCTCCAGAATGTTTGGCTACATCGAGCCCCAGACTATTAGAAAAAAGTTGGGTATTGGCTGCGGAGAATCTTGAAAAGTCAAGGTTGAAAAGTAGTATCCAATACAATAAAGGTAGAAAGGAAAATAATTTTGTGGTAGGAGAGTTGGTGTTGTGTAGGCAATTTGTTTTGAGCCAGAAAAGTAAATATAAGAGTGCTAAACTAAAAAATGCCTACGCGGGTCCGTTCAGGATTGTGAGATTTTTAGGACCGGTTACGGTTCTTTTGGAAGACTGTGAGAATGCTTTTAAGACTAGAAAGGCTCATTTAAGCCACTTGAAAAATTTTTGTGATAAAACAGATGATTAATTTTTTTTGTGTTGATTTTGCCTGGTTTTATATATCATAGCTCCCTAGATTTATATATATATATATATATATATATATAAGGTATAGTTTTTTGTGAATGCTCGGTGGACATTTGGGTCACTGGGGGGTTTTGTTTTCATGAGCTTTTAATTGTTGTGCTTTTTGGTCGTAACTTTTATGTCTTGCGAGTTTTTCCTATCTTTTATAACTTTTTCCTTCTTGCTTCTCTTTTCACTATCTGTTGTCCGTGAGGGGAGTTTTGTGGTACGTGGTTGAACAGCCCAAACCTCTGGCGCGCTGATTTTTTTTTAAGGGGGGAGGTTGTTACCATGTTGGTAACTGCCTCGACCGTGTGTGATTACTTGCTGGTCACTATATATAATTGTTTTATATTTATTCAATTTCTTGTTATATTTAATTACTTTTATTTACTTTTTGGTAATTTAATTGGTAAAATTAATTACTTGAACTTTTATGAATTTGCACTGTCGAGCTAGCGTGAGTTAAGTTGGTACACTAGACTGCACGCTTTCGGTAATGTTCGGGCCGAGCCGAAGATTTCCGAGTGGAATACTCCGTGTGAAGACCGCGAGGAAGTGGGACTACTCGATGTGACGCCGGTGTGGACGGACCATATGGGAGGAGTGCCTACGCTGAACGAGCGTGGAGGTTTCGACGGCCGGGCCGCGTTGGAGAGACCGAGGCGATGGACATCGCTGGTGCCCCGGGGTGGTCAAGTGCCACGGCAGCGACGGACTTGCTGCGACTCTGAAAATAAGACTAGAGACCCTTATTTATTTTCTGGTGATGGTTCACCTGCAAGGAAGGTGGAAAAAGAAAATTGCAATTTGACTTAATGCTAAGTAAAGCGATCGTGACTGCGTTTAACGCCTGGCGCTAATGTGATTAATACCCTCAATAACTTAAAACTACTTCTGAAGCGTGCTCAATATAGCTCGATAACTTGGTGCAAAAACAATGTGGGAAATACCGTTCGGTAAAAATGGCCATACAAACGTTTTTTTGAAATTTCATAATAATAGTTCATAATAATATTCCTTTTTTTAGTAAATCCATGCGCATGGTGTTGTTGCGATTATATTTCCTGTATCACTTATTAATTTTTCATGTCAGCGCTAAATGTATATTATTATTATTGTACGGCGTCATCACTCTCAGTAACAGTATTGCATTAAATTCATACTCCGTACGTCTGTTTGCTTTATATGTGACGTCCCATCGATCCCACTTCAATTTGTTGCTTATAGAATCTTTTTCGAATCCCATACACACAAGACAAGGGAAGGGTACATATAAGATTTTTTTATTATTTTCCTTTGCTTCCCTGTGGCGGTGTGTGTGGAAGGTTTTTTTGTAGACCCCGGTAGCGATCAAGGTTTTTGAGATTGCTGGAGGCTGGGGTTACACATATAATTTCAATAATGCAACATTTAAAATTTATTAACTAAATTAAATCCATATTATGTGTTGATGATTTAAGTACACTTTACTTTATTACTGATTACTTAAAAATGTCCAATTTAATTTAAGCTAGCTAATAAGCAAAGGTTATTTTTATTAAAAGTGTATTGCAAAGTGTCAAATATTATTACAATCCGTTAACTAAAAGGTAAAAACACCATTTGTAATTGGGCTTAAATTCATCAAAATGTAAAAAAGTGTTTTGAAACATAATTGAAATCAGACACATTTTATTGGTTAAATATTTTTGAAGCACTGAATACTTTAGCAAGTTATTGTTAAATTTTTTGTTTAGGGCCTACTTAAAACTATGGTGTTTGGTAAATTAATTTTGACCAAATATTCAAAAGTCAAATATAGAAAATTCTAACCTCAGTATTAAATTTAATTGAAATAGGTAATATAGGAGAAAAGTTAATAGTGACATGCATTTATATATAAAACATGCCTATTTACATATTTATGTGTACATATACATACATATACACAGACCTACATACAAACAAGTAGATGATCTCTTAAGCATATATTCCTTAGAAAATTTGCTAAAAACCAAGAGCATTTCTCGAGATAGTTATTCTGAGACAATTACTATTATCCAAGTGCAAGGGCGCTCGAAGACAAAGAAGACAATTCTGAGTAAGGGAGCATTCAAGTATTACGTAACGCAATATTTGAAAATTTTTGACCCTCCCTCCCCCCATGTAATGAGCAGTAACATTTTTCTGTACCTACCCCCTCCCCCTCTTTAAACGTTACATAACACCCAAGTGACCATTTTTACCTAAAAGTCATAATTATGTTGCGCAAAGTACCGGAAAGTACTGAAAAGTCGCTAGAATACCTTTGTTATTGTTTTAATAGCGTTTGCGGTAATAATAAATAAAACAAGCAATTTATAACTGGCAATACATGCGCATATTGTTTATTTTATTTATTTATATTGTTATTTAATAAAAAAAATTACGCACAATATATTCGAGGGATTCCCCGTACAACATAAACGAAAAGGGTTGCAAACTTGGGAAATTTTAATTGCCTAGTTTTTTTATTTAAATAAAAAATAAAACAATATTACGTAACGCGTTGTTCGAACCACCCCTCCCGCCGTTGTAACGCATCGTAACATTTTACAAGACCCCCCTCCCTCAAATTGCGTTACGTAACTATTATAAAACGTGTTTTTGATATTTGATCCTAGATACATATTTCATCTGATTATAATACCTTTCTAGTGAAATATCGTGAAGGGATAAAGGGGGGGGGGGGGGGGGGGTGTCCACTTTACTCTACCTCAATTACGTTAACAAATAGATGAATGACAAAAAAAGCATTGGCCCTAGTAATAGGGTCAGGCAGAGTGCCAGACGTGTTGTGTGAAAAGTTAAGCCAAAAACCCCTAAAGAAAAAGCATAAATATCGTGACAACTTTATTATTAATTAACTCAAGACCCATATGAATATGGAGGGACAACACATGACAAGTGAACTGCCAATAAAGAGGGAACAATGTTAAGTACAAAAAATTTACGTAAATACACGTGATCAATACAAATAGTCAGTATACAATTTACGTGCTATCGTTATTTAAAATCCATACAAGAAATTCTGAGAGAATGCTGTCTGTTCGGACGTGAGAGGTGCCGCGGAGAAAACGGCATACGCCCCAACAGAAAATGGGTCAGAAGCAAGTAACAAACTCGAAGTGAGCACAAGGCAAACAAAGAGGCCGGGAAAAATTTAACCTTTACAAAATACATGGCCTCGAAGAGAATATATAAAAATAACTAAGGAAAGCCAAATAATGCAATTTAGGTAAAACACACTGGCAATGCAAACCAGATAATTACGAAATAGAGTCGGTGTCCAGCAAGCATCACTTTACGAGCCCAAAAGAAAAAGAAGGCAAACATGAACGCAGAAGGCAAACTACTGAACTATCTAAAATATAACACACCGACCAGAAGCCACACCCTAGCCATGCGTAACATGGCGCAAAGCCGAAGCACCCATCACGGCGATCGCTCCCGGAACAGAACAGAACGAGCAAATGAAAAACAGCTCTATGTGTAAAAAATCCAGATGGCGCTAGTGTCGCACTCAGTAGGCCTGGAAGGAGGTGCCTACGTCACGCGGACGTCAGAAGGGATGGCGGGAGGGGGATTTAAGGGGAACGAGGGAAGGGGAGGAGCCGGCGGGCGTCTGAATGCCGGCGCGCACGTTGCACTAGAATCATCAGTAATGAAATATTCTTTCATAAATAACATTGTACCAAATCACTTGCCAATCCTTAAAATTACTGTGTGACATTTTTTCTGCCATATTATAGTGAATGTGGTATAAAAAACTTAACCATTAGAGGCTATGTACATTAAGGATTATTTATTTTGGATGTTTAGTTTCTTCACAATGAGTTTATTTTATCGCAGCGTACTGCTGTACTGGCCAGGCACTTCCAGCTGCTCACCATCCTCCAAGTGACATCAGATGCCTTCAGCCAATGAACGCGCAGTGAGCGGGAATAGCTTACCTTATATACTATAATTACCTTGGCACTAATATACTGACATGAGTATACGAAAACATGTATAAATGTTTTGCAAACTTTTGAAATGGTACCTACTCAGTCTCCCATCTTAAAAAAATCCACCACAAAGGTAAGTTGAAAAAAAATAATTTAGTAGTTCTTTTTTTTTTAGCTGAAGCCTTTAAACTAAAATTTAGCCATGGAAATTCTTTACTGTAGGGGCACCACACAAAAAATTTTGCTTTCTTTGCAAAAATGTAATGGTGATGTGATACCAGTCTAATCTCTGCCTACATGATCAAATGAGACCTTTAAATCAGTGTTCTCAAAGTGTGTATATTGTTTGTCTAATAATTTTTCATAATTTTTTTTTTTAAATTAAACAATCAACAAGTTTTAATACAGGCATATTTGCATAATATTAATTATGAAAATTGACTTATTTTTTTAATGAGGCTCACAATCATGCCTAGGTTTTCCAACTTGATCATTTTGCCTTTACAAGTTGGAAACTTCGGATATACAGTACACTCCCGATTATCCGCGAAATTAAGTGGAAGGGCCACTGCGGATAGAGAAAATTGCGGATAATCCGCCGAAGAGCTTAAAATGGGAAACAAAAAAGGAAACATTAATATCAACTTAAAAATCTAACAATTTATGTACAGTAATAGTTACAATTAACAGTAAAAAAAATTTAAATGATGCTAAAATTGTAGTATTTTACTGAATAATTAACATACAATACATTTTAGTAATGTAAACATAAAAGTGCTCGGTACTTGCTTCGTAACAAGGATACAGTACCGTACGTACTCAGAGATTTCATTAGACACTGTATACTGCACACAAGACACTCGTCAGTAGAGTTCAAATTTGCTCACTTGTAATAAAATACAGATTTACATACCTATGTGCTGTATTTTTTCGTAGCATGCGTGGATAATAGGGAGTTTACTGTAGCTACATTCATTTGTCCTATACATCACACAGTGTCAATGTACTAGTAAAGGTCCACAAAATTACAACAGAATTATCAGTGATCAAAACAACGCATATTCTGCAAAATGGCAACTTTCTCTCATATCCTGTTTATAAGCTAAAAGTGTGACATAGAGGTTAGACACAGTTACGATATCAGTAGGATGATTCGATCTTTGTAGTAAGGGTTTTAAGTTAATGGTCATGGAAGCCATGCCTTATATTTTTCTGCCAGTTGTGTTTCTGTCTGCCTCATTTCATTTTTAAGTGTGCAGGCAGATTCAGAGAGTGCACGGTATTATTTTGCTACGTTTTACTCTGAATTATTTGTTTTTTTAATGTCTTTATTTGTAGCTACTGATGAAAAACCAGTTGTAGGTTGTTGAGACCAGGAGCCACAGCTCTTGGCATCTGCCCACTTGGTGCGTGTGTTGTCCACTACATCTCGCAGTTTTAGCCAAATCTTTTTTTTTTTTTTCATGTATCTGAACATTTTATTATTTTAATTTGGTAACAAAAAATTTTATTTTCTAATTTTAAATATTGTACTCAAATTCACATCAAAATTTGAAGCTTATCTATAGCTAATATTAGTCAAACATAACATTTCATTGTAGAGCAACCTTGTGAAGTATTTGTATAGCTATAGCTATAGCTATAACTATAGCTAGTATAGCTATAATGAACAGGGATGTTCTAGCAGCGCTGCTGTCGGCTCATCAGCACATCGACCCTGCTGTTTGCAGAGTGGCTCAACACGACGACGGTGTACAACAAGGGGGTGATAGACAGAGCCATTGACGGCCGGCCGCGTCACGTGCCGCTCGTCACCATCTCCAACCATTACTCCTGCTTCGACGACCCGGGACTCTGGGGTGAGTCGTGTCGCCCACCTTCATTGCTATCATTGCCGTTTATTGTCAAGGGCGCTTTGCAAACTGATTGGGTTCTTTATAGTTGGAAACATCTCAAGGCATATTGTGATTTAAATGGTCTGAGTGAACCTATAATTTTAGTAAATAAACTGTTGTACAGCTGCAAGAAATTAATTGCTTTCCTGGGCACCATATTTTCACAAGTTGTTTGTATATAGAGAGTGGTGGGCTTGATCACAATTCCTACACACATTTGGTGGCTGCCCAGTGCAATAGGTCTGTTAAGGGATAGTGTCCCAGTAATGTGTGCTGCTGCAACAATCATTTCACACCCCTCACATATGCTTTTAAAACTGTTGTTTTATGGAAGTTAGACTTTTTTAAAGAGCAAATATGTTTTTTTTGTGGTTAGGTTATTTTTATTTTTGTAATAGCCTGAACTTGGTCAGCATCATGAAAGGAGGTAAGGGCCTGCGCATCTTCCCTCCCTCCACTCCCAGGCCTCTGACGTCACCTGGCGGCCAGGCATGCGAGCAGCGCTGCACGTGTTGTTTGCCGCTCCTGGTACGCCGTTGTCTGTGATTGACCTGGTGAAATGTTTAGGAGACGGCAGCGGTTTTAAATATACTTAAATATAATATTATTTGTATTAGTTTATTATAAGTTATAATTCAACTCAAATATATGCAAGACTTTATTTAGAAACCATGTCATACTGCTCTGTCTGTGGGTGCAGTAATAGCAATAGGCGAAATAAAAGTGTGAAATACTTTCGTTTTCCTACTTGCTCTAAAATTCAGAAGTTATGGATCAGCTGCTGTCGAAGGGCAGATGTAATTAATGTCAAAACCAGTAAGTCATATTATAATACAAAACTTTTAATATTGTTTACACGAGAATTTCTATGTTTCTATGTTGTCAATAATCTATGTACGTGTTTTGTTCATTTTCAGCACGAGTATGTTCAGCTCATTTTAGCGAAGAGAGCTTCTACAAAAGCTTATGAGAGAAACTGCTAAATTACTCACCGGTGAAAACTCGAAAATTAAAGAAGGACGCAGTGCCTAACTTGAAGCTTCCAAACTTTACCTGCACTGTAGAGTTAAATAGAACTGAATGACAGAATATCAGAACAAGGAAGAAGAATTTAGTAAGGTAAATTCTACTACATGCAAACAAAACAACAGAATGAGTAGTAATTAAAATCTGTATACTAGCATTAATCTGTCGTAGTAGTAACATTAATTTAACATGCAGATCGATTTTTAATATATTTTATATATCTTTCTAAAACATGTTTATGGATATTTTTTGCTGGCTTGCGTTCTGTTTTTATTTAACAAATAATATTTCCGAGAAAATTAATTTTTTTTATTTTTTACATGCTTTTATATTATAGTGATAATTTAATTATTTAATTTTCACTCGTATTAATTCTGTGAAACCCACAAATGAATTACTCTGCTAAACTTAACCGCCTATAATTACGCATTTCTTGATCGTTGCTGTATATTTTATTCTCGTACAAATTCCCTTACAAAGTGAATTAACTTTTGAATTAGGCTTATATATAACCCTTAAATTCTCAAGTATAAATGTTTAGAATTTTCCCATATTGTATTGTAGGTCTATATACTGTTGAGATAATGTTAGTCCTATTTCAATTACTGCCAAGTGAATATTAAAGTACAGTAAACTCTCGATTATCCGTGTTAATTGGGACCTTCCGATGCCCGGATAATTGAATGCCCATAAAAAAAAACGGATAATCCGTTTCACCACTTAAAATGGTGTATTTACTGGCAAAAGAGTGTCTCTTCAGTAGAATTCTATGAGTACAGCAAAGGCTTTGTATACCGTGTCCCAGCTTATTGGACCGTAAACAATACTGGCACTGTGTTGCCGCCATCCTTCTCCTGTCCCCTTTATTGCTACGGGAGGGAGGGAGCGGAGAGCGGCGACAGTCCCAACTCAGCATCTCTCCACCCTTTTAACGACCTATTATCCGGGGTCACTACAAAATACTTGTACGTGTCTGAACCACAACACAATATTGTACACCTTTTTTTCCCCCTTCCAGCTATAGCATTTTATTTTTCTACCTCGCGCGGCAAGATATTGTTTCTTGTTAATTCCGCCTATTAAAATTAGGATGCACTTTACAGTCGTAACTACGAGTATGGGATACTACGAGACCTTCGAAGTTACGAGAGTTTTGAAATGCACCGTCAGTTTGACTACGTAAATAGTAATCCTAAACTAATCTGGTTATTACGAGTGCTTCCTTGTTGGCTCTTTCGTAAGAAAGAGTGATTTAAATGGCATCTTCAAACAAGGAAAAATACCGTTAGTTGGAAGGAAAAAAAGGTTCACGCAATAAACAAAGGCTGCAAAGCGAGAGAGGGCCGTGGCGCGTGGCTATGCTGGCACCGGGGCTGTCGAGAAAGAATGAAGGCTGTTGTCTGGTAGCGAACATGCTCCCTTTCTCTCTCTGTCTCTCTCTCGCTCGGGGGTTTCAAGAAGCCCTCCCCCTCCCATTGTGTTACTGGCTGCTTCGGCCGGTAGAGGGGAAATTCCTAAACCACCCCCCTTCCCCCCCCCCAAGTGTGTACGTGTGCACGAGAGCCCTGTTCCTTTTGTGCGTGTGTGAGACCTCGTTGCGTGCGTGTACATGGCAAAAAAAAAAACACACGCACTCTTCTTGTGTAGCTTTACTGGTTTTAATGATGCAATATTCCAATAGGTAAAGGAGGTAGAGGGACCTTTTTTTTTTTAGCGTGGCGGGGCGCTGTGAAAAGTACGCTTGAAAAGAAAATGAAAAGGGTGGGAGGGAGTTGAGCCGGAAGCAGCAGTCAAGGCATTCCTTTTTGGTTTAAAGTGTGACAAATTGACGGGTGAAGGTGGCGGGGAACGAGGGTCTGAAGGGTCAGGTAAATAGCTTTCTAACACAGCAGTTTAAAAAAAAAAAAAAAAAAAAAAAAAAACGCAGTCGCGGCGTAGCTACACCCGTCATTTTTTTTTACAACTTCATAAAAAAATCAAGCACGGATAACCCGAAAACCGGATAATCCAGGCCCGGATAATCGAGAGTTTACTGTATAATATAAGTTTTGAAAACTAATACATATAATATAGCATTAATGAATTTCAATAGCTCTAATATGTTTGTAAATAAAATGAAATAAAATTAAATGTCAACGCTTGGATTTTACAGGCTGAGTCCGAACACCGAAGAGCATGAATCACTGCCGCCTGTCTCTACTGCCTGCCAAGACTTGCCTCCTGTTTGTTCCGAGGATGATGTTCGAAAACTTCACGATAGGATTCGAGAACTGGAATCACAGGTTAAAGAAACTTTGATTAAAAATAAAGAACTAGAAAAAGAGAAGACATCTCTGAAGGAAGAAATGGAAGCAATTAAAACACTGCACACTGACTCTAATATTAAAGTGCAGGAAGTGTTAAGGAGATTTTTCACTTCGGGACAGATTCGTTTGATTTTACAGAATAAGAAACAAAGGATTTGTTGGTCTGCAGACGATATAGCTGCTGCCATTTCTTTGAAGAGTGCGAAAGCATATCGATACCTTAGAAACAAGCTTAATTTTCCATTACCTGGTTTAAGTACTATACGGAAGTGGGCTTCGCAGTTAGATTGTAACACGGGCATTTTATACGATGTTGTGGCTTTGATGAAATGCAAGAGCAGGGAACTTGGAGATTTTGATAAAGTCACTGTCATTTCTTTCGATGAGATGAAAATTAGTAATCAGATATGTATGGACAGGAAAGAGCAACAGATTCTAGGTCCTTACAATTACGTACAATTTGTAATGGCTCGTGGCCTCTTGAGTAACTGGAAGCAACCTATTTACTATAATTTTGACGAACCCATGTCTGAAACAACACTGAAGAAAGTGATTGTGTGTTTAGAAGAAAGCGGTTACAAAGTTTGCGCAGCAGTAAGCGACATGGGAGGAGGTAATCTAGCTGTTTGGAAGCAACTCGGCATATCTCCTAGCAACACATCATTTAAAAACCCTCATGACAGCACCAGGCTAGTTTATGTTTATCATGATGCGCCACATTTATTAAAACTAGCACGAAATCATTTCATTGATAAAGGCTACGTCCTTCAGTCAGAAGTTATTGATAAAAAATCTATTGAAAAGATACTGTGCAAATCAACACATGATCTAAAATTAGCACCAAAACTGACCCAAAATAATCTTGATGTCCAAGGGAGTGGAAGGCAGAAAGTCAAAATTGCTGCACAATTATTTTCAAACACGGTTTCGTATTCACTGAAGTATGCATATGCTAATAACCTTATTGAACCTGATGCTAGTGTGATCTCAACATCAAATTTTCTCAAATTATTTAATGACTGGTTTGACATTTTTATTTCTTCTGTTTTACAAACTGCATACCTACGGGAAAGGTTTGGTTCATCAGGATAAGAGTTTACGTGAAATGACAAACACAATCAAACTGCTGAGAGTTCAAGGTGGGAAACATAAAATCCCTTTTCAGAAAGGAATTCAGATAAACAATCAATCTTTGAAAGATTTATTTGCCTACTTAAATAAGTCACTGAACGTTCGGTACATCACGACTGTTAAACTTAATCAAGATGTATTAAAATGCTTTTTTTCATAAATCAGAGGAATGGGCATCCAAAATACACATCCATCATCAGTAGAGTTTAAATACAGGCTAGGAAACTATGTATTTGGTAAGCATTCTGCTGCAGTTTTTTCTGAGAAACAAAATACCAATGAGAAACCTGAAGAATCGTGCTTGATTGAGGTCGCATCTCATGTTTGCGAAGGAGAAAAATATGTGGGTGAACATAACAACTTATTACTTCAAAGAGAATTTGACATAGCATCAAAGCTGCAAATGGAAACTTTAGCTGCAAGTGACTGTGTAGAGGAATTTCCTTTCGAACACAATGAACATTCTGAATTAACGGAACATTCAATAAGGAACGAAGTGTTAAAATACATTGCAGGCTATGTTGCTCACCGCTTCAGAAATGCACATCCTGAGCTCGGCTCTGTGAAATTGACAACGGAAAATTATTTTATTGCTACACAATCTGCGGGAGGCTTTGTGAATCCCGAAAATGTATTTCTTGAAAAAATTTCTGTCGCAGGAAAATGTTTGAACGATTTTCATGGTCCACTATTTTCCATTGATAAAAATATATTTGAACTTTTGACAGGTGTAATTATGAAAGAAATAGGGAATACCTTACCTTTTAAAGTTGTTTACTGCTTCGTAAGGACAAGGACATATATACGCATCAATCATTTGAATATAAAGAACAAAAATGAAAAGGACATGGAAGAGGAAAGAAATAATCAAAATGAAAAAAAATATTAACTAATTTTGTTGAAAACTGTACAATACTGTCACCTAGGCTGTCAAGGTTTCTACGGAGTTGTTTTGTGTAGTAGAAATTGTTGAATGCATTATCTTGTTCTGTGAGAATGCACATGTCGAAAATAATAAATATTTTTGTTAATGTTTTATGTTTCCCAGGTATTGTGTTCAAATAAAAAAAAATTGTGTTTTGTAAATGTATACTTCTTTCATAAATTTGTTTTTGTTTACTATAAATTTCTACTTTGGTAAGTAATTTTTGTAACACGTTTGACTGGCCTACATGTTAATGCAAGTTCTAACTACTTCACAAACACTCATATATATAATTGCATTTATTAAGTAAAAAATGTATTTGTAATCATTCGCAACGTTGTCGGCCAGTTCAACATTGTACATTCCGCTGTCACCAATGAGGTAAAATAAACCACAGTAGCTGGCTGAATAGGGGCCGAGCGGAGAGACAAGCCAGATGACGTCATGCGCAGTAGCCGTCGAAACTCGTCGGCCGCTTGCCTGCCCCCTGGGTCAGCATGACCTAAGGATATTTCTGCCTAATTATCAACCATTATCAATATTTGTCTTTTTTTGGCCTCCGCATGCTGATACCACACACACACACAGATATATATATATATATATATATATATATATATATATATATATATATATATATATATATATATATATATATATATATATATATATATATATATGAGAGAGAGAGAGAGAGAGAGAGAGAGAGAGAGAGAGCTATTGCACAGGGTAGTTATTTAAAGGGTTTTATGATCATGATCATTTACCTCAGGCGTCACCACATGAATTACTGGGCATGCAGACCGGACTTCTCCTACCTCAAGACAGTGACGTTGCCCGTGTGTGACAAGACTCACAACTCTCCTTACAATCTACCCTATCAGACCGCTCTAAGCAACTGGCACGCTTTCTCACTTCACACAAAGGATTGCCGCCAGTGGGCTCTTAAAAGGCGTCCCACATTCTTTGGCTGCCACACAGGTGTTGCATTTGGTCGGTGTCAGGCAAAAGGGCTTTATTGAACATGTTACTTATTCGGGCGAACACTTACAAAATGTACACCTCGATAAAACTGTAAAATATGCCAAATGCAAATTGTCCAGCTTAAGTGCGGGCCAGGACACACAAGACCTGGCCTAGAAGTATGTATCATAGTTTTTTTTTTAAATATCCCGCGGAACTTTATTAATGGAACAGTCTACCACTCAGAATAGGCCTTAGGCCTTAAAGATAAAAGAAAAGGTTTAAAAGATTAATTCACACGGTGGATGCTAAGCAATCAGTTGAGAATAAGATGAGTTCCACAAGGTGTGGTGGCTGCGTCCTACCCCAGCGGCTATTGGAAGAGACTGGGGAGTGGTCAGGGTATCATGGCAACAGGAAGCGTATTTACCGTTAGCAACGAGCAATTTGGAGAAACAAAGTAGTGAATCAGAGGCCTTACAGCGCTTAACACTAATTAACACATATTTTCCTTGAATTAATAATACATAAATGTTACTTATTTCTATTTAAGTTCAAATGTAGTCTGCCCGCATCAGGGTAGTTCTGAAACTGGTCACGCATGACACTGCTCTGTCCTTATATCTAACTTGCAAATGTAAATACACTGGGGAAATTGTAAAAATAAAATATTAAAGATTGACAATTATTTAAATAAATAATTATGTTTGAGATGTGTGGCACAGATTCTATAAATATGCCTCTTGCAGGGCAGACCAACGCACACATATGTAGGCAGGTGGTTTGAAATAGAGGGTGATGTTGGGAGGAGAAGGGTCCTGGAGTTGGCAAGGCATATATATATATATATATATATATAAAATTTATGTTAAAGTAGAAAGAAGTGAAGATGGGATTCTGTATACAACAGTAATGTAAAACAGAACTCTGCTTTTCATAAAAACACACACATGGTATGGCTGTTATAAATGTCTGGCTTTATTAAAAACTGTGGATACTTTATGCTATGTAGTTATATGATATTGGATAGTACAAAAGGTTAAATGCAGCATAAATTATACAGCAGTTAAAATTTTAAGGAAATTATTCTTCTAAAATTTGGTCTTTGCAATTTTTAAAAAGATTTTTAATTTTCTTATTCATAATTTTTATTACTATATTCACAAAAGATGAATATGTATTTTGTATTACCAAAATTATAAAATAAAATTTCTTAATTGCTTGAACATCATGAGTGACATAGAGGGCGCACACAAATCTGTTGGCCGCAACTCAGTCGTGTCCGCAGTTCAGTGCTTACTGCATAAGAGTTGGGTTCTCGCGTGAAAATTAAGAATCTAGAAATATTTAGCAAGTGCCAATACTGCTTTGCTTTGATGCACAATGGCAATTTCCGTAGAATAAATTACAGAACTATATTAAATATTAAAAATAACATCAGATCTTAAAATAATATTTTAGGAAATCCAAATATATACTAATAATAACATTATTTGAGGCAAAAAGTTTGTATCATTAATGAAATTATAAAAAACTATTGAGCATTGCTATTTACATTATTGAGAATTAAAAAATATATTTTTAAAAATTTTTGTATGATTTTCCATCTGTTTGTGTATCAATCAAAATACTACTTGACGGCTTTTGATGAATTTTTTTTTATTAGAAAGGTCCTTGACTAACTTAACAACTAGACTGTACATAATTTCACCCCTAAGGGGGTGAAAAGGGGATAAATATGGTTTTAAGATTATTAATTTTATCTCTGAAACTAATTAAGCATAAGAAAAGATATTGGGTACAATAATTAACATACAAAAACTACCAACCACCATTTCTATATTTTTCTAAATCCAACCCTTAAGGTATGAAAAAGGTATAAGTATGTTTTTAACATTAATAATTAGGTATATTGTAACGACCTGTATGGGGAGAGTGGGTTTGTAAGGGATAGCCCAATTAAGTTTTATTACAATTTTATTAATTACTAAAATTTACATTATTAATAAATAATTGTACTTAAAAATGTCCGATCACAAATCACTTGCACTTAATGTTTATCCCCAAATCACTCAATGTCTGTCAAGTTCCACAGTTCGCACTCCTCACTGGAGCCAGGCTCAACAGTGGTTCGAACCTTACCTCGCGCCTGTACACACACAGTCTCCCGCCACTCAATCTCGCTCTCTTGATCTTGTCGCTCTGCGTCGCGCCACTCTCGAGGGGGCCTCTCACCCTATTCACCGATGTCGCCCTTCCCTTCACTCACGCCTGTGGCGCCCTTCTCAAACAGACGAGAGCAGCTGTGTCGAGTCGCGTCATCCCGGAAACATCAAGAATAGCGTTGCTTGCTCACGTCACTTCATGCGGCAGTCTCTCTGGAATTCCCAAGGCTACTCAGCGATAGATAACAGCGCCGAGGCAGGACGATGCGTGGGGAGCGAAGGGGGGAGGGGGGTAGTAATGACCCTTGTAATCCAGTCAGGCACACGTGGCATGCCTTATGTCAGTGGACTGAACGTGAGACAGCGTGTGACGCTAGTGGCCATGCAAGGCCGCCAGTCAGCTCCGAATCTAGCGCGCGTTGCGGTCCTGTAAATGTGATTTGAAGATAATTAATTAAATCTGTGAAGCTAAGCAAGCATAACAAAATATACTGACCAATAATAAACACACAAAAACTACCAACCATAATTTTTATATTTTGCAAAGATGAAACTCTAAGGGGTTAAAAAGAGGTAAATGTGGTTTGAAAATAATTTATTAAATCTACAAAGCTAAAATATACTTAGGACAAATAATAGACACAAAAACTACCAACCTCAATTTTAGCATTTTGCAAAATTCTAACCCTAAGGTTATTAAAAGGGGTTGGTGTGTTTTTAAAACAAAAAAACTAACACTTCCAATTCAATTAGAACTAAAAGTATGAAACAAAAAAAACTTGTATCTCGAGTTATGTATTGCTTTTTTTTTTGGTGTTTATTAAATTTGTCTTTTAATAAGGGTGAAAACAGGGTTTTTATTTATTTCTAAAAATATTCTCTCTGACTCTAATTTAGTAAGACGTAAATTAAATAGTAAAAATAATAAACTAAAAATTGTTATGTTACCTATTTGCAAAAACCCCCCCATAAGGGTTGCAAATTAAGAATGAACAATAAGCATATAAAGGGTTTTGTTTTTAGTTAGTTTCCAGATTTTGTCTTTTAAGGGATTGAAAAGTGAGTAAGTTTTGTTTTGTCTTGTCTTAAAAAATTCCTATCCCCTGAAAATAAAGCTGGATGTAAGAAATCTAGCATGAATAACGTAGATAAATAATTACATAAAGTACTTTTACAATTTTTCTATATTCTGCCACAAAGGCAGTGAAAAGGGGTCGCATTAGTATTCATAGTAATAAATCTCCAATAATTAAATATCCAAACAAATTAAGTTGAAGGTAAGAAACTGAGCGAGAATAACGTAGAAAATTATTATTTAATATCATGTCTTAACTTTACCATTTTTCTATGTGTATTCAACTGCAAAAAGGGTTGAAAAGCTGTCAGATTTGGTTTTTATTATTATAAAGGTCGTATATCTGAAGCTAATCAAGTGGGATGCAAGTTATGTGGTATGATAAAATAAAAAATCAACCAACTCTTTTTTACGATTTGCTGAAGTTCTACTTTTTAAAAAGTGAAATATTTTAACATGGTTTTGCATTTATAAAAAATATTATTTTCTGATCAAATCAAACTTAATTTGAGATATTGGAAACGATGAATAAACATATATACAAATATACATTCTCTTATTCAACATTCTCCAAAATTTCACCTCTTTTAAGTTGTAACGGTAAATTTATTTTAAAAATATAAAAGTTATGTAATCCATTAGATGTTTATTGGCAAGAAATATTTTCATTCAATATAAAAATAAGTTTATTATAATTATTTTGGAGTTCACATATACTGTAAAAAAAAGGGGGGGGGGGGGGATGAGATTTTTTTTAAATGGATTTTGCCATGTTTACTTGGTTCTGAATTTTTACATTTGCATCCGTTTGGGAAATAGGAACTTGGTAAAAAATTATGGCGATTTTGTTTATGTAATACTAAAGCAAACTAATAATCAACTAATACGTGGGATAATAAATTTGATATCTGTACTTAAAATTTCAAATAAAGATGTGATTGTAACAAATATCCTTAAATAATGGAAGGGATTTGCAGTAAGATTAAATGATTTAATTATTCTAAGCATAGCTTTAACAATAGTAAATGAGTGTTAGTGTAAACAATAGCATCAACTTAGTTAAAATGAAATAGGTTCATGTTAAAAAATTTGTTAAATTGTCTACCTCATGTAATGAAAAGGAGGTAAGTGTGATTTCATCAAGGTAGAATATATCCTTGAACACTCTAAAACAGAAGTTTTAAAATCAGATATTTAATTGATACTAAATTAAAATGACCAATGCATAACCACTTAAAAAAATACCATTCTTTAACGATTTTGTTATGAAATAAATCTTTTATGCATCTGAAAATTTATTGTGTATATTTATTTATGGAAAAAATGTGGAATTAATAACATACTTTTCTTTAAATGGTAAGATTTTAGCAATTCTCTGAAATAGCACGAGCAAAGCAGTGGGTTATAGCTAGTCTAATAGTGTTAATAAAATTCAAACTACAATACAATGCCTTCAATGCAAACACAGTCTAAATCTATATATATATATATATATATATATATATATATATATATATATATATATATATATATAAAAGCATTCTTACTGTACCACTCCTCCTAATGGGTCTCACAGTTTGTTAGTCAGTTTACTATGTGCAGCTACTAGCTTAACTGCTGTTACTATTTACTTGTATTGACACACAGATCGATATACACATATATTTATAGGTAGGGGTACAGTGGTTAATAGGTATACTATGATGTTACAAAACACAATGGTAATTTTAATTATTTAATAATAAAATTCAAAATATCTCAGGGTTATATCAAAAGTAAAAATATTTATTGCTTTCAAAATTTTAATAATTGTTGGCACTGCAGAACACATATATATCCATATATCGAAAAATGTCTGGAGTAACGATGCGCACATTTTCTAAATCATCAAATGTCTCTTTTGTTCGGGTTCGGAATCTTATACGCAGATTCGGTATATAATTTTGATTTACACATGTTTTTACCTCGGCTAGATCATAATAATTTAAGTCGGTAGAGCTTTGATGCTCTCTCTCCTAGACCACTGGATAATTAAATTGTGTGTTAAATTGTGTGTCAAATTAAATTCACGTAGTTAATATTCCAATATTTAAGTTTCTCAATGTCTTTCTTGAAATTAGGCTGCAAAATAACTAAGTATGGGTGTGATACGTGTTTTGTATCAAACGAAATGGAGTAACAGATACAGTTATTTCTTACTCACGTATTTATATACTCCTAGAATCTTTATCCTTTTGGATAAAGCCCTATTAATATTCACTGACACTTAAACAATCCGTTTATTTCATCCTTTTGTGCGGATGCCTATTTCTAATTAGCTATTCTTCAGGATAAATTTCCGACGATGTCATATACGTGTCCATTCATTGATAGGCCATTACATTCTTTCTTTTAAAACCTTCTTAATTTAACTTGTTTAACAATGCGTGCCACATTAAAAATACTGTTCCTGATTGGCTGAGAACTAATGATAGTTACACATATTTTAAATAAAACACATCAATTCCGCGCGCAACAATAGTGCGGAACACAAAATTCTCACATTACATTCAAAATAAAAACATGTAGTAATAAAATTTTACATTAATAAACACACTGTCAAATTAGCAATTTACCGTTTAAATTTCAATTGCTCCTAGAGGGGTCCTTGCAATTGCTAGTCCTCAAACGTTCGTTTTAGTCATAGAGTTTCAATTACATAGATAGACATATCAAATCCAAAGAGTTTTCATATAATAAAATATATACATGGAACGAAGAAATATAAATTAAAATAAATTATTAACTTAATCTGGGCTGGAAATATACATAGTTGCAGTACAGATTATTGCCGCCCTTGGCAATCATATTGAGCTGAAACCGTTGTCTCGTTTAAAACAGTACAATGTGATTGGCACTTTTCTTTCTCTGTCGCACAATATACAAAATATAGCCTCGTCGCTTAGCGACACGCGCACAACAAAACATAAAAAAAGAACATAGGCGCAACCGCGTGTCTTTTTTTAATCTTGTTTTTGTCCATTACACTCCTAGATTTCGCGCACTTTTTTACTGTTTCGCCTCAGGTCGTCATCGCTAGTAGACCTGCCCTGGGATGATCCATGGTTTCCCGTGCGAAATCTCTGTCGCTGTAGGAGCTGCATCTTCCGGAAGGCGTCTTCTTCCTTGAGCCGCTCCTGATGTGAAGGACGTGGGAGGGCTTACTTACGGTAAGTATTAATCACACAGGGATGCAACGGGTGAATGTATATGTGAATCAACAATAAGTGGATCGGCGTCCGCCTGCGGTGATGACAGCATCCTCGACGGCGGCTCTCCCCTAGTTGGCAGTAGACGAGGCGTCGGGACGGCGCCTGTCCTCAAAGCGGCCAACAATCCTGGCCTTGTTCACCTCACGTCGGCGGATCCTGGCGTGTGGCAACGACGCAGTACCGGGAGCACGACTCCTGGCTCTGCGGCGATTATCTGCAGCGGCGGACTGCATCTGGCTTCCGCCCTGCCTCACGACTACGCGCGAGGCAGCGTCGGGGCGTCTGCGGCGCTGCTCGTGTCGGCGGGATCACCACTTCCCACAAGGAAGCACTCGTCGGTTCCCATCACTGATAGGTACACGGCCGTTGCGAACCGTACTGTGTCTAGCTTAACTCGGCTTCGCACCTGTCTTAAATTATAGGCGTCCGGGTTTTAGTCACTAACTTATTCAATATGTGCGTACTAGTACTCTTGCAAATACAAGTGTCTGCAGGTAATTAAACTTGTGTTCTTGCAGTAGCGTAATGGAGTGCCAACAATTTAACTACCTAACTCTAATCAATAACAAAATAAAATTCTTTACTTATTAAACGAAAAAAATCTGATTAGCAATTAATTAACATTGTTTAACTTACAATTTACAATTATTCTCTATTTACATTGCACAACAATATATGGTTATTAACAAAAAAACAAATTTGATATTTTACTATTAACATGTCACATTGTTAGTTTACATTTTGTCATAATGCATCACAGTGCATTGAATTGCTCATGTTTTTCTTTCAATTAACATTTCATACATTAATATTTCATACTATTTACATTTCATACTATTTACATATCATATAATCAACATGTCATTATATTTATATATCTTGCTTTCATTAGCAGACAAGACCTTGTAGAAAGAGTTGCTTGTTTATTTTCTTACAACTTCTTTTATTTCCATTCGGCTGCGATTTACTGAATCGCGCAGCTGTTGCGTCTTATCATCTCTTCTCATTTTTCACTACTTTGTGCGGTCTAGCCCGCAGCGGATTCGCTGGGTTGACTAACGCGTTCATGTTTCATTTCAGCCTCATTACTTTTATCAGCAACTTGTGTCTTGTCGGTGCTCGAGGCTCCTGGCTTCGGCATGAATAAAATTCTCTTCAATCAGCTGTTTCAAAACATGCTGGTTCAGGATAGCTTTTGATGTTTGACATCAGATGTTCAATTTTTTTTCTTCTTTTCTTTAAGTAGAATTTTCTTGATTTTAAATCTACATAATTACAGTTTAATGAGATTGCTTGTGGACACTTGCTTGCCAGAGTGTATTAATTTCTCGAGACAATGGGCTTAGATACTGTGTTTTTCAGGTCGGCAATCTTCGCTACTCTTCACACTCGTCGATGAATACATTACAAACAATTACATAAAAATGCGAGTGCTTAGTGCAGTGGAATTATACAATTTTTTGTATAGAGCCATTTTACTTAATAAATCTTCGAAAAATGTCGTTTGCAAATCTCGTGTTCTCATTTCTTAAAACATCAGTGTTTGGACATCCAATGGCAAAATAAATAAAATTCATTGAGTTAAATTCAAAACAAAATCTGATTGGATTTGTATGCGAAATGAATGCATACTTTTCTAATCTGCATCCTGGGAAGAATGCAATCCTACAGATAATTCTCATCCCGAATCAATCCCAGAAATGGCAAAAAAAAATATTAAATTTTACAATTAGAATTTCTTCTCTTTTATCAGTGTTCATACAACTAATCAAATATTTATTTTCAATAAAATAAAATCTTGGCGATTTATTCATAATACTAGTGAAGTGCTTCGCAATTGGATTAACCAGCAACATCAATAATTCAAGGTAACCTTTACACTTTTGCTTGTAGTTGCAAAAGTGCTATGTGCTTCTAGATATGCTTTGCATGCCAGTGCCTACACATGTATACACAGCAGGATGGGTTCATACCACATAGGTTCATCGACAACATATAAGCTCAACTTTCTTCTCGTTAGTCAGTACTAGGTATTCACAGCTTCATACAAATATGTGAGTCTAATTTCCATATTTAGGTACTGTATTAGTAATAGTGAGCTCATACTCATACGAAGAATTATGCAAGCCAACTGATAAATAAATAACATTATACACATAATACACTGATAGTTTCTCAGGCTACAATATCTTCTGTATAGGTGGCATGTCACTTCACCTTTAATAAAGGAAACAAGCGGAAATCACACTTCCGCCTAACAACAGGGTAATTTTCAGTGGCTGCATTACGCCTCACATGGCGTATTAAATCACACAATCACATAATACACTTAACCTTCAGTACAGTAAGATCCTTGGTTTGACCACACTTAGACTGCGATCAGCTGTTCATGGTACTCTTGCTCGTACCATAACGAGGTATCTTTAGCTTGTGTCTGTCTTGTTTACATTGTGGTAGAACTCTGGTATGCCCTTAGCTGCGTTATGTTGTAGCGGCCTACTGGTCGGCCTGTTACTGGCTCTGATAACGTATAGCAATTCTCCTGCACAATGTCAGTGATGACATACGGTCCTTCGAATAACAAAAATAATTTCTTCATTACATTTTCCCAGGCCTTGCTTACTGGAGTTGTCTTCTTCAGTACCTGGTCGCCGATTTCAAATTTAGAAATTTTGGATGCTGGCTTCCTCCTCCTCCTAATATCAGCTTCTGCTGTTAGCTTCATTCTTACAAATTGTTCAACCTCTTCTCTGGTCGGTAATCTTGTGTCCTCAGGGTCTCTGTCAGATCGGGGTAAATAATTTGGATTGATCGCCACCAATCTATCCAGGCTCATTGCTTCTCCAGGGGTAACTCCAATTGAACCATGCACAGTATGGTTAATTACACATTCAACATATGGCAGTTTATCTCGCCATGACTGCTGCGAGCTGTAGCATAATGTGCGAAGTAGGCTGCCTATTGACCTCATAAGTCTCTCCACAGGATTGCTCTTTGGGTGTCGCACACTTATCGTCGTAGGTATAGCACCTAATTTACGTACGCCCTTCTGCCATAAATCGCTCGTGAACTGGGTACCTCGGTCAGATAGTACCACTTTAGGCGTACCTATTTCCTCAATGAATAACTTCAACTTGTTCATTACTGCTTTTGCAGTAGGATTCACAATAGCATATAGTCTTGTAAACTTGGTAAACACATCTTGCATAACAAATATATATTTGACACCTCCCTTCGACTGTGGTAGGGGGCCAAATAAATCAACAGATAATAGTTCTAATGGTGTTGTCGGAATTATAGGCTGCAACACACCATGTAGGTGTTCTCCAGGTGGCTTCGCCTTCTGACATAGTCGCTCACATAATGAGACATATTAGGCTAGTATACTTGCCTTCTCTGGGCCTCAATAAGCTTCTTGCTACCTACATGTCCTAAGGATACATGTATTTCCCAAGTGACTGGCTGTCTCAGGTCAGCTGGGATCACTGGTTTCCAGTGGTCTTCATACAGGCCTCTTTTCTTCGATTGGGCAAATAATATGTTGTCTTCTGACAGGCAAAAATGTTGGTGAATCTTGTTATCAGCTGATTGTTTCTGAAGCTGGTTGATGGTGCTCCTGTAGTACTCGTATTCTTGTTGCTTATCTTGTAGATTCTTCAGGATCTCTCGGAGCTTAGGGTTGTTTCGGAAAACTTCTGTTGATACAGGAGCAACTTAAAATTCTTTTTGATGAGTGGATGTTGAAGTAGAATTCTCTTGTAGTTCATGCAGGCGACTGAGGTAATCTGCAGTGGTGTTCGTAGATCCTTTAATGTGCTGTATCTGGATGTCATACTCCTGCAGTAAAGGAAACCATCTAGTTAGGCGGCTCCCAAATAGCTTGGCTGCCTTAAGGCATGTTAATGCTTGGTGGTCTGTTAGCAATTTTATAGTTTCTTCAAGCAACAGATCTCTGTATTTCTGTAATGCCCATACTATAGCAAGATCCTCTCGCTCTGTTACTGTGTAGTTTCTCTCTGCTTGGCTTAGAGTGCGGCTAGCCATAGCAACAGTTTTCTCTACACCATTCTCCTCTTGAGCTAGTTTGCATCCGAGGGCTGTGTCGGAAGCATCTATATACAGTAAAAATTCCTTTCCCTGGGTTGGATGGTAGATGACATGCTGTGCCAGAAACAAGTTCTTCAGGCTGACGAAGGCTTGTTCATACTCTTCAGTCCACACCCACACTTGACCTTTCTTTAGCAAGGTAAACATAGGAACTGCACACTGTGCTACTTGGTTAGAATATATTCTGTAGAAACCAATGATGCCTAGGAAAGCTCTCAGCTGTTTTACATTTCTAGGAGTAGGAAAATCCTGGATGGTCTGTAGTTTGTCTGGGGCTGTCTTGATGCCTTCAGGCGTGAGGATGTCTCCCAGGAAGGGTAGTTCCTCTCTGCAGAAAACCGATTTCCTGATCTTGATGGTCATGCCTGCCTCTTGCAATCTATGCAGTACTGTGGCAACATGCTGCAGGTGTTCCTCAAAACTGGACGATGTAATTAGAATGTCGTCGACATATGCCCTTGCAAATCTCTGGCACTCTGGTCCTAAGGTTGCATCTAAACATCTTGTAAAATCAGTCACTGCATTGCACAGTCCAAATGGCATGACTGTGAATACATATTGCTGGTTGCGGAACAGGAAGGATGTGTATTGGCACGAGCTAGGCTCCAGTGGAATCTGCCAATATCCTGATGACAAGTCCATTGTAGTTAGGTATTTTACACCTTCATATAGCCGTAGTATTTCCGATGTCTGCACAGGACTTTCCCTGTCTTTCACAGTGATCTGGTTAAGTTCCCTAGCATCGAGACACAGTCTCACTGTACCATCTTTCTTGCTCACACACACTATTGGGTTAGCATAGGGGCTAGCTTCCCTCCTAATCACCTGCCAGTCTATCATAAGCTGCAAGTAGGCTGTAGCTTCCTGTACGTACTTCACTGGAATTGGATATGATTTCCGGTGGTAAGGTGCCTCTTCGTTTATTCTAATCTTGGCTTGGTAAAATTTATTCCGGCCTGGCTTGTCGGAAAACACAGCCTGGAAAGTAGCCAGTACACTAAACAGCTGTTGCAGCTGGTTGGGTGCCATACTCTTCACATTTTGCAGTGATTGTGAATGTCTTCGAGCGATGCCTGGAGCTGCTCACTGGTCTGGCTGCTACATATTTGTAGGTGCATAGGTTCATTATACAAAATACCAACAAAATTATTTCTCACATGCCACTTGCCAGTGAGTGATACTGGAGTCTCACAATCACTCGAGTGGATAGCACACAGTTGGAAATCTATCACCACACCAAACTGTGATAAAAAAATCTGTTCCAATTATCAAGGGCTTGGCTAGGCCTTTTATTACAAGTACAGTCATGTCTTTAGGTTTACCTAGGCCATGTATTGTAATCAGCACCTGTCTATTGATTACAGGGCTGGCCCTTGAGGTCACTCCTATTATTTTGACTGCTGGTACTGGAATCTTAGGTATATGTATTGATACCTTGCTGTTCGAGGTAGCTCACTAACTCCTCACTGATACAAGTGACTTCAGCGCCACTGTCTATTAAGGCATCTACATTACAATTACAAATATTCAATGTCACTTGAGGACAAACTGTGCGTAGTTGATGATCTGAGTCTTCATCATTCTCCTTAAACAAAAATTCCCTCTCACTCTCGTGAAGCATAACAGTGCATATAAACTTCTGATAACTTATGCAGCTGTAGATTGGAGTCGTTTCATCCACCCCTGAGCCTGGATAGTGGGTTTCTGTTCGGGGCGATCGCACGGAAACCAGTTCTAGTTTAACGTGCCAGGATTGGCACGTCCACCTCGAGCATTATGTGTAGCTCCATCGTGGTGGGTCCACTGTTTATGTCCTGCAGCATTCGAAACAGCAGCCTTGAACTCGGCTGCTACTGGATTCTCCACTTCTCGTTGATAATACACAGCTTGCTGTGATGTCGGTGGCGTCGTAAATGGCGGTGGAAATGTCGCATTCTGGTGTCTTCTCTGGTACGAGAGATGGCTGTTGTGGGCACTGCCACCATTGTTCTCGTGTGTCTGGGGGGCATAATGGTATGGCATGCAGTTGTCCTCGTGTCTGCCGATGTAGCGGGGCTCGTCAGTTCTACCATTGAATATGTACATGGATAGAAGTCGCTTCCTAATGGAGAAATACTTTCGTGATTTTGGGGCGCTATTCAAGTAGTTGGCCTAACAGCCACGAGATGGCAGGGCTTGCGGGAGTGCGAGGCAGTAGGACAACTACAACATTTTATCGCCATCCTTTTCTTTCCAAAATGCTTGTCCTTCATGTTTGTGTGTGTATGTGTGACGGCAAGCATTGGGAAGCGCAGGATATCGCCTTCAACACTGACCAACTTCTACTTGACAATCATTGGCAGTTGGCAGGGGGGTCTCTTCCCGCTTATCGCTCATTTTCCCCCCTCCAACATCGCGCGCTGCTGACGTCACGTGGAGGATTCAGACCAAGCTTGCCGCTTGCTAAGTCGTACACACTGGCAAAGTGAACTCGTCATTGTGAAGAAAGTAATTAACCAAACTGCACAAAATTTTTAGTATATATTTCTTAATATCCATAGCTGCCAATGGTTCAGTTGTTACGACCTTAAAAACTTTAATACGGCAGTAAAAAAATAATACTTAAAAAAGTGTTTTTAAGGTCTATGAAAAGTTTTAGTATCTACAATTTTTGTTACCAAATTATTATGTATTCCTGATTACTCTAACTATGTAATGCAAGAAAACAAAATGTGCATCAAGGGTCAAATATCAAATCAAAGTTTACTAATTCCTCGTAATTGCCTTGTATGTTTTCAGGTTCCATTCGCTCTCGCACATGCACAATGAAAAATACCTTCAAAATTATAGTAGTCCCAGTATTTCATATGATGATTCCACCAACGAAACAACATGCACAAGTCCAATATCACAAGAAGTGATCAATAATCTGGAAGTTTACAGTAATTCAAAATACTTGCATACTCTTCAATATAACTCTTGATATTCGTAGATAGTCTTTTAAAGTTTCGTATTAGGACTCAAAAGAATAATTATATAAACCAATATAAATTGACAGTCCTTTTCAGTCTGCTTCATGTCAATTTTTTTTTCTTTGCCAGCTATATCATTCTTAATAAACTTTTAGTTTTTTTTTATGTCGGACTGCGCTTGTTTTAAACATAAAATATTTAATTACAACAAATATTTTAGTGATGTGCGAGTCTCGGCATCATCGAGAACGAGTCGAGACAGAAATTTTCTCAATCTCGTCTCAAGATAATTTTTTTGGCTCGGAATTTTCGAGAATTTTGTAAACAAGAAATAGGTTAGGTAATATAATATATTGAGGCAGCATTTTGCGTTGCGTGTTGAAATAATTAACATATCTTCAACGTAACGTAGATCGAATAAAATAAAATATACTTGTTACGATAGTATACACGATAAATTATTAAAAAGTTAAAAACGAACAACTTCCGTTCACAAGTCACTACATGAAACGGTAAACGTAAACAATGAATTGTGCTGTGGTTATCACATTAAACTACAGAAGAAAATGATTATTTTCCGTTAATAAAACCAACATTAAAGTTAAAAATAAATCATTTTCAGTATCAATATCAAGTATCAACGTAAAACGGTACGGTAAAAAATAAAAATATAAACATGACTGCAGAATTCTTCCGCGATTGCATTTTGTTTTATGGCCTTAGGTTATACACACGGCCAGCAGTATATAACAAGCAACATGATGTTTAAATTGCGGTCCGTATAGATAGTGACATATCGATAGTGGTGAATGTTCAGACTTTCATGATCAAGTACCGTCCATGGCTCAAGGAAACTGTATAGACTATGGAGTCAATAACGTATGTTTACATACGACAGTAGGCAAATAAACTGTTAAGTGAGTGTAAAGGTAAAGTTGTAATTGCAAACCGAAAACAAGTAAAGTTGAGTGCGATGGAGGAAAGTGTTAGTGGTGTGGATAAAAAAGAACGGAAAATAGCCACAATATGGAACTTTTATTTAAAAAAGAAAGAAGGTGGCGAATGTAAATTGTGTAAAAACATTATTAAAACGCCTTCATGCTCGACAAGTGGACTTTTGCGGCACTTGAAACAACATCCAGCCGCTGAAAAATAATTCAACAAAATAACTGCTGAAGAAAAGAAGACTTCTAGTCGACAACTTTCAATGTTTGAGTGTGTTGCAAAAAAACAGAAGCTTTGCATCAGCGATGTGAGGAAAAATCAAATAGACAAAAAAATTGCTATCATGATGGCTTGTGATTTTCAACCTTACAGCATGGTGGATGACCATGGCTTCAGAGGTCTAATCAACGAATTAGAACCTAGCTACGAGATTCCTTCGCGAACAACATTTTCAAGGACGGTTATACCACAGTTGTATCAAGAGGAAAGAACCAAACTGGCTGATGAAATTAGTACAGATGCCATCAATGGTCTGGAGTCGCTTTCTTTCACTACCGATACATGGTCACCTAGGAGACATGAAAGCTACATTTCGCTTACAGGCCATTACCTAACAGAAGAGATCAAATTAAAATGCCATATTCTTGGCAATTACCACTTTCCAGTCTCACATACTGCAGATGCAGTACATGCAAAGCTTGTAGGGGCAATGGAAGAATGGAATTTGCCAACTGATCAAGTCCCAGTTTATGTCATAACAGACAATGCAAAAACCTTAAATGTGCCATAAGAAAAACCTTATTTCATCATGTTCAGTGTTTTGCACATACACTACAGTTGGCACTGCACGATGCAAAAAATGAACATGATATTACAGCACTTTTGGCAAAAGGACGAGCTATTGTTGGCCATTATCGACACAGTAATGTTGCTCGTGAGAGGCTGCATGCACTTCAAGTGAAGCTAAACAAACCTGTTCACGAGCTACTGCCAATGGTGCCAACTAGATGGAATAGTGAATACACCATGCTGTCACGTCTTGTTGAGCAGCAGGTGCCCATTTCTGCTGATTTAGGAGAGAGCATGGCAGTGGAGAACTTCACCTCTAGTGAGTGGAAACTAGCTGCTAGCATTGCACATATTTTGCAACCAATAGATGAGGCCACAACCGAGTTATGTTACTCAAAGTTCCCAACACTGTCATCAAAAATCCCATTGATATATGGAATTGAAGCAATGCTTACAAACTATGTCCAAACAGACCAATGCAAATCTGGTACTGCATTTGCTAAATCACTGCAAAGAGGTTTAAAATCAAGATTTCCTTCATATTCTTGTGTGAAAGAAGATCTTCTTTCAATGGCGCTTGACCCTAGATTCAAGACTGTGATATTGCAAGACCATGAAAAGTTGTTGTGCACGAAATACATCACTTCACATCAGCAACCTGAAACTGATTATCGTCCTGAACCAGAACTGGAGCAGGTGACTGAAGCTAAAGAGACTTGCTCACTGTGGTCAAGTTTTGAAGTGTTGAAGAAGACATCACAATCATCAGTTAGGACTAAATCATCAAGTCTGGAGGAAGAACTAAAAATATATTTACGTGAAGATGTAATTCCAAGGAACGGTGACCCACTTACCTGGTGGAAAAACAACAAGATACGCTTTCCAGCTCTGGCTAAAGTAGCAAGAAGGTATCTGGCAATACCAGCTACACAAGTTGAAAGCGAACGAATATTTAGTACTGCTGGAAACACTGTGAGCATTAGGCGTGAAAATTTGTTGGCTGAAAATGTTGAAAAGCTGGTGTTTTTAAATAGCCGCTTTAGACCTTAAATTAGGCTAGCCACTAGAGTGTTCTTTCTTTGTAAACTAATGTTTCATTCATCGTCTTTTGTGGATACTTGATAAAATTATTGAATAATTATGTATGTTCTTTCAGATTATTGAGTTTTACTTTTTTGGATCATATTATCCTGTTAACTAAAGTACAGATTTCTCGATCTCGACTCGATTCTCGAGAATTTTTAAATTGCTTTCTTTATCTCGTCTCGAATTCAAAAAAGTCTTTCTTGCACATGCCTAAAATATTTAGTCTATAGAGCGAAACATTAAAATTTCCACAGATATGCTATGGACAAGCATAGAGTAATGGTGTAATTTACCATAAAATTATAAATGGTATTACTAAAACAAATATATTAATTAAATTGTCTATACAAACAAATTAAGTACAATTTCATTACACTTTCTTAGGAACTTTGCTAAAAAGCATATTTCGTGAGTTTTTGTAACGCGATACCATCGTGCAAGTGTATGCGCGCGCGAATCTCGAAAACATACAAAACGATTCTGAGCAAACGGCTATATCCATCAACGATTAGTTAACGTCTTTTTTATATTTGATCCTTAATGCACATTTCGCATACTTTTATTACATTTCTAGTGTAATCTGGAAAGAAACATCCTTCCATAACGAACATTGTACTAAATCACCTGCCAAACCTTAAAATCACTGTGTGATGTATTATTTTTTTTCTGCCGTATTATATTGTATGAGGCATTAAAAACTTACCCATTACAGGCTATGTACATTAAGGAATAAAACCTAAAAAAAAAAAAATTGTTTGGATATTTAGTTTCTTCACAATGACGAGTTTATTTTATCGCGGCATACTACTGTCTTGGCCGGGCAATACCAGCCCTATCTCAATCCTCCAAGTTACGTTCGACGCCTTCAGCCAATGAATGCCAATGAATACCTTGGGCAGTTGGCATATAGCTCCGCTTCGCTTCTCAGACAGCAGGCAGTAGCTTAGTAACCTGGTCGGCTGGGGATGAGATTTGCCAACCACCCTGCTTACCAAGAACCATGACTCTCAACACATTGATAGAATCTTTTCTTAATTAGTCCATCAAGTATCACATCAATTCATTCTTTTAAATTCACACCACGTATTGTAGTTGATGCCCGGTGAAAGTAAATGTCAATTTTCATAAATGCAATTTAAATTTTTTGTAATATACACTTCTCTGACTGATTCAGCTTAAGCGCAGTTTACCTTATGATGTTATCTATTTTTATTATTATTAATTTAAAAAACTTTACATCACAGCTTGACAACCGATGCATAATTGTAATATTAACAGTTACGGTTATTTGATAATTGTAACTGTGCAACCACCTAAGGTTAGTTTACGATTGAGCAATGAAAATTTAATACTTGTACATGACCCTGTAGGTACGTGGAAAATTATTTTAACAGTTTATTATTGACGTAGGTCTAGCCAATAATAACAAAATAATGTAAACAAAAGCAGACTGAAGTCGTGTTAACTGTCTTTTTAAATAAATTATGGTAGCAAAGGATTGTACGTGGTATCACCCTATTATTACTTAAATAGACAATATAACACATAAGATTTCAATGCATCATTTAGGAAATATAATAAATGCCAGTCTTTTTTTATTATGTTACCGATGTGTTTTCCGTTTACCGAAATTCAATATAGGCTTAATTTTAATGTGACCATTTTATAATCATGAATATTGCTATTCAAACACGTACACCAATATTTAAAATCACTGGCCCGATAATATCACATAACCTAAACATTACATTTACTGGCAATAGGTAGATGCTTAATTGAAATTTGAACTATTATGGCTAATCGAAAATAAGATCTGTACTACTACTGAAATACCGGTACGCTAATAAAAAAGGAGAGATTTTAAGAATTTTTTTTTTATTTTTAATTTTTTTTTTAATTTGTGCATTATGATAACTTTTTCACCCACATTGAAAGGTTTTCAAAATTCATAATGTTGTGGTAGTCTCCAGATTTTTTTCTCCGTACGGCACCACATGTAAAATCGTCTACTTCGATTATTTTCCTATGCTCTGTTTTCTAACCCGTTCTGTATCGTAAAAGCCAAACTGGTTTTGGTCTGCTTTTGTTCATTGAGATGTGTTGCAACATGTAGACAATCTCGCGAGCTTTTTCGCGCTGTGGCGTGCCAGATTTCATACGTAATTTAAATCCCGACGTAGAAGCCATTACATACGTAGATCGGTTCGTGTAATTCGGACTGCGAGACAGCCGAGCGCGGCGGTGTTATCAGCCAGATAGCGGCTTCATTAATAACCCCCTCCACTTCCTAATGCGCTCATCATGTGACCGTCTGCTGGCAGTGTGATCTGCGCAGGTTCTTTTCCTTGTTGTCCTACTCGCCGCAGCGCGCGCCACTGCCTCGCACTCCCACAAGCCCTGCCATCTCGTGGCTGTTAGGCCAACTACTTGAATAGTGCCCTAAAATCACGAAAGTATTTCTCCATATGGAAGCGACTTCTATCCATATACATATTCGATGGTTCTACGGTACTTCTGGCGTACTCCCTCTCATCATCCGATGAGGATCTCTGTCGGCGATCACGGGACTCCCTGGGAGGTCGTCCCTCTGGTGAGTACGATCAACGTCATGTGTCGCTGCGGTCGTCCTGCCTCCTTCTGTTGTCAGGGTGGCTACAAACAGGGAAAACAGGGAAAATGCAGGGAATTTTAATACAACAGTGAAAACAGGGAAATACCAGGGAATTTTAATAGCAGACTAAAGATAGAAATTTTCAATCACAACTAATTTTGAAAATAACCTGAATTTTTGTGTTTGTGTTTGGAATGTTCAGAAATTGTTGTTGGGTTTGATGAGTCTTTGAACAAGATGGTTCAAAAAGGTCAGATATTACAGTGAGGTTTTGGGACAAGAAAAGTGACACTATTTAAAAATGGTATTTCAACTCTTCATTTTTAGGACATTTTACAGCTTTAGATATTTTGAAAGCATTTTGAGGCTCTGTCAGAATTGAGATCGGTCAGAATACTGCAAGTATCAATGAATGGACCAAACTTAAACCTGAAGTTTCACAAGGACCTTATTGATGATATCACCTCACATGATCCTGATAGTGCTGTCAGGTGGCTGCAAAATATTGAAGTGGCTGAAAGAGCTCTTACTATTCTTACATGTATAGAAAAGTATGTGGCGGGAGTTCAAGCTGCCAAGAAAGTGCCAGGGTGCCAAAGTTTTCAAGTTGTGTCTGCAGTGATAAAGGACAAACTGTGAGCTGAAAAATTGGCTTTCTTTCAGTCAGTAGCTGCAGAAGTGGAACCATTTCTTCGTGAATTTCAAGCAGACACCCCGCTTGCACCTTTTTTGTATGAATACCTAAACAAGATTATTATCTCCTTAGGTAAGAGGTTTATAAAGCCAGAGTTCCAAACAGAATTTGAAACAAAATTAATCATTTCAGAGGAAAAGTTAATGACTGCCAAAAACGTTTACCTGGGATATGGAACAAGAGATGCCCTCCACAAAGTGAAGAATGTCACAGAGAAAGATATATTGGTTTTTCAACAAGAGTGTAAAATTTGCCTGAAAACACTTTGTAATAAACTATTGGTTTCATCACCACTTTGTTTCAAGCTGACAAAGGGGATATCTTATTTGGATCCTGGGGTGGCTCAGCATGCATCAGTTCGCGACAGAAGGCTCTGTATGGTATTGGAGGTACTAGTAACGAAGAAGTGGGTGTCTGGTGCAGGGAGAGCAGATCGTATTGATCGGCAATTCAAAAGTATTTGCTGTGCTTCAGATTTTGTTGGAAAAATGAAAGGTTTTTCCAAGAAAAGTGACAGATTGGAAACATTGTGGTTGAGCCTTATTCCTAGTGATGCCGAATATGGTGATTTGAAGGCTTTTCTGAAAATAGTATTCATCATTTCACATGGAAATTCAGCTTTAGAAAGAGGATTTTCTATAAATAAAGTGTGCATAGTAGAAAATCAATGTGAGGCATCACTTGTTGCTCAAAGACAAGTGTACGATGCGGTACTGGCAGTTGGTGGTGTAGAGTATATTGAAGTGACAAAGGTATTGATTCACGCAGCTCGTAATGCTTGATCACGATATGGAGAAGTATTAGCACAGCAAAAAAAGGAAAAGGAGTCCCATTGTGAAGCAGAGCTGCAGCAAAAGCATGGAATGAAAAGAGCTTCAGAATTTGAGGTTAAAAAGAGGAAATTTTTGGAAGAAGCCCAATTACAAGCAAGAGATTGGGTCTCTTCGAAAGAACTAAGAAACTTCCTGAGGGTGTGTCTTATAAAAAAATCCTACTTGATTGCAGTTATTCATATTTTTGTATATTTCTTAATTTGCCCCTTATTAAAAATATTGTCATTGTTGAAAACATTATTATGGATACTTGCAAGAGGAAAGCACAAAGTTTGCTGTCTACACCAAGAAAAATTAGAAGTTATTCATATAGAGGTATTTATGACCAGGGGCGCAACAACAGGGGGGGGGGGGGGGGGGCAAGGGTATTTTGCCCCCCCCCCCCTTCTGAAACCTTGAAGTGGGGGCAAACGGGGGCAAAGAAAGTGCTGTGTAATAAATTTTTAGATAATAAAACTGCTTAAATAGCACCATTTTCCACCTTGAAATACAAATTTTCCCCGCTTCAATAGGGGGGATCGATGATTCTTTATAAAAAGGTATATTCCCCCCCCCCTTTGGAAATGTAGTTGTTGCGCCCCTGTTTATGACAATATATTTTATTATTTATAACATTATGTTATTCTCATAGCATTTGTTCATTTATATAAAAAGTGGTTCTAAAAATATTGTTATCCAAGTATTATTGAGAAAGTTATTTCATAACAGGGAAGTTTTTTGGAATTACTCTGGAAAACAGGGAAAACACAGGGAATTTCAAACTTTAAGTTCTGTAGCCACCCTGGTTGTTGACATCCTCATCGTTGTAGTAATTATGGGCGTTGGACCACCATGTTCTCTTCTTTGGGTAGGGGCCCTTTCGATAATTCGTAGTTGCCACACAAGTATTAAGTATTTTTAACTAACCTAGCTTGACCATGGCTGCTGAAAAAATATCTGGCAAGATGTTGGTTAAGAAGCCCATTATTCTGTGACAGTGACCTGATTGCTGTGTAATTTACACACTGCTCTCAAATACCAATAAATGCTTTCATTTCATTAACTGATGTATCTTTCCAACGTTTAGTGGTTCCTGAGTACTTCACATGTACGCTTCAATGCTTCTGGTTGCTTTGAAGTTGGTATTATCACGCACTATAACTAGAATTTCAGTAGGAATAAAATGTAAATATGACTCTTAACACAGAATATTTTTGGTGCTTTCAGAAAGTGCCAGTTTATTACTTTTCATGATGTTATGAGCTCGCCATTTACTTTGACGTGGAGGATTTGAAGATCAAAAATCTGCAACTTTTAGTTTAATAAGTTTTCAATTCATTTACACTATTTTCATCATCTGATGCATCATTCTCAGTACTTCAAAACTAACCTCATCAGCAAACTCTCTTCTTCAACGAGATCTTCATCTTCACTGGCTCTCCAGATACTGAATATTTCTCTCTGTTCAGTTGTAATATACTTGGATCATCAATAGCTATTATTTCTTGTATCTCATCAGGAGTTTATTTTGTAAACATATTCAAATCATAAAACATATAAATGTTAACCATACATCTTTAGCATAAATATTGGAATTTTACCAATATATAACTTGCTGTTATATTTCCATTTTGATTGCCTCCCTTGGTAGCAGAAGTGTTAAATACAAAAGCGACATTGACACACATGTACCATGTTTGAAATAAATTAGAACTTATAATATTTATATCCAAAACTTTTCTATTCATTTTGAACACATAGTGCCAGTTATTTTATAAGTACTGATTTGTAAAGAGGATGATAAATAGTATTGTTTATTTCAGAATTAAATTTTTGTTTAAGATTTTAAGATTGAATTGTGCAACTTGTGTTTACACGAATTCTGATGCCCTCTATCATTGTATTTGTTTCATAACCATAACACTATTTTTTTTATATAAAATATTCGTACACTGTAATAGAAATAAAATTGTTTTTTTTTTTTTTTTTTTTTAAGTTTACTGTAATTATTTAGCATCTGATAGAGACTGTTTTAAATTTTTCCATTTTATTGAACACTTTTTGAATATGGTTGAAAATTTTTATTTATATACAACAAAATATGTTCTACTCATGCATATAACATGTAGGTTATCAAGCAATGATGAACACTTATTAGTACATATTTAGAACTTCAGAGCTATCAAAAATTCTGTAAAAATTACCTAATGCTCAACACAGTTTTGGTAACGTTGCATTATCTTACATGTATACAATGTTACATTAATTGATAAACATAATTGACACATAAAATTTGTGCTAGTTAGTTGTTATAATAAATTCAAGAAAGATGTCTGCATGTGTCAGTTGTTTGCACCATTAATTGGGAGAAATCCGTCTGCTGCCTTAGCCACTGGGATTTCCACACTGAGCATTACCATCCGCATTGTAGTGTGTGTGGTTCAATAGGTGTGTGTGTGCTGATCCTGTTGTGAAATGGTCACTTCGCTGAGATGAAGAAAGCATCCTACTATCTTCAAAGAAAATGTGAGAAACTGTAATTCAAAACCACTGAACTGACCAGAAGATTATAAAAACCATTTTACAATACTTTGCTTTTTAACTACATGATTTATCAAGTAGCTTTTGAAATTGTCAGTACCTACAAAATATATTTTGAACTTGCTTGGTTGAGAGAAGGAACTATTTCATGTAATTAGCGGTCAATCTGCCGGGTGCTCTGTGTTCTTGCTGGCTGACCTCCTACCCCGTGTTCTCTTTCCCTCCAGGTGTGTTTCGTGTTTCACTGTGCTGTCACGAGGACTCACGAAGCTCGTGCAGTTCAGAGACAATGTGATCTGCTCGCTCTGCAGGAACACTCAGCATGAAGCAGCTGACCAACCAAAAGAGGATACGCTGGTCTCTTGCTGCTCATGACATCTGCTTCACCAATGTGTTCCACTCGTACTTCTTCGCCCTGGGCAAGTGCGTTCCTGTGGTGCGTGGCCGTGGCGTGTACCAGGTGTGTACCAGCTGACTTGCATGCCACCATTGTGCTGCAGCCAGTCTTGGCTAGTTCATTACATTAATGGCTAATGAACCTAATTTGCTATAGTTTATTTGCATGGAATTTTTTTTTCTAAACAAATCCATTAATCAAGTACAACAGACTCCAGATTGTGTTTATCAAGGGGAGCGATGCCATGTTTAATCTGCGAGCTAATGTGTAAATGTGACAAGTAGGTGTAATACAGCACTAAACATACACTGTTGTATTATTTGTAACTTATTGTCATTCAGTGGTTTGTTCAAAAACCTTTTTTAAAGAAACATTAATTATTAAAATACAACAGGAAATTTGGTGACTGTTGAAAGTAACAACTCCTGCAAAAGGAGATGAACTAAGTAAGAAGTGATGCAATTTTTTCAGCGTATCTGGTTAATATTGTGTGATTTTCCAATGCAGCATTGTAACTTGCCAGTAATTTTTTACCTGTAAACATTTTTACTTATTTTGGTTTATGTTAACGTACCATTTTCACCATATTGAAGTCCATAAATCAGTTTTATGTGTTTGTTTTTAAGCTCTTTGAATGAAGGTAAGTGAGTTATTTGTACCAACTGTTTAGCAATAAATTGTTCATCCGGACACTGGCATATCATCTAAGGCCATCAGCATCATGAACAGTTTCGTGAATGACATACAAAATCTATATTATTGTAATATATTAAATAACTAATTGTTTCTATTGTTGGTTATGTATTGTATTCTATTCCTTGTTTATTTTTTCATGTAAAACTAAGAATTATTTAATACTATTTTCATTAATTGAAGTCATAGCAAATATTCCAATATTTAAGTAAATGTTCTGTGGTGTATAAAGTTGTAAGTATTTATGTTTCCTGTGTTACTGTATCTGGTCAGTTTAAAGATGTTCATTTAAGATCAGTGTAAATGATAAGACATACAGAGATGCATATTCTGTTCATGATGCAGAATGTGTAATGGTATGTTTTATAAATTTTTTTTATGATTTTGTTATTTATTGATTGTGTGTGATATTTAAGGATGAGGCAACCAAATTTAAGATTCCATGTATGATTCATAAATAAAATAATTTTGATCACAAGGCATTCAAGTGATTTTTGTAATAAAGCTTATGATTTATTTGAAAGGATATTAAATTCTTAGAAAGCATAACATATATTTTTTCGTATTGAAAATTTGTCTAAAAGATATTTTCCTTTCAGTTAGTAAACCTACATCAAGAGTGAAAATATACCATAGCTTAATGACAATAGTTAATGACCCTAAGAAGTAATGAAGTGCAAAGTACTAGAAAATTTTACTTTTTTCTTTTTTGTACATCGTAGATTTTTAACACAAAAAACACTTTTTGATATTTTGAATGTAGTATTTTCTCTACTAAAACATGAATCGATAATATTAATAAACGACACACACATGGTAAATTGCTGTGTGTGGCAACACAAAAGTTAAACATCCAGTACTTTCATATATTTGGTTATTTAGTGATTGCAGGATGGGAAGTTTTGACGAGTCACATTAATGCTTGGCTAAGACGACGATTGTTCCTTACACAAACGAAAAAACTTGAAAAATATTTCACCTGATTTTGCAGGTGTAAAAGTCTGTTAATTTTCTCAAAACTATTACTGGTTGTATTTAAATAGAAGAGTTTGAAACAAATTTTGGTAAATTATTCTTTTCTCATTGCATTTACATACCGGTTCCATGATTTCTGATGTCATGTAACGAAAAACACTTACTCTTGCAGACCGCTCCTCACAGTCCTGTGCCGTCACTAAATAATGCCCCTAGCGACCTCAGCTAGGTACCAAAATAGAAGGGAACTATGTTCCGGTGGATACACGGGCCACCCTGGGCCTGTACCGCATGTTTGGGCCCTGAATTTCTAATTTAAATGTTCCAATAATGCTAAAAAAAAAAAAAATTAAGACTTACTGCAGCATGGCTTTTACCCCAAACAAGAAATTGTCCACCACTTTTTGCTTGTACTATTTGTTTATGAGCCATCGCGTGGCACGTGCTTTCGGCACAGCATTCGAACAATGACTAATGAGGCTACGCAACTGCCAACAACCACGCCGGGAAGTGGAGGCTGCAGATATTTTTGACCAATCACATTGCAGCTGTTACACAGACACATCACTTATATACATTATACTTGCGTCTGGGCGTTTCTGTAAAAAAACAAACAATTTCAAAGTTAACTTCTGATGTTTTAACCATTCAACATAAAATTTCTAACCAAATACAACACGTAAGCCATAAATAATAATTTAAAATTCAAATCATTAACGTGTTGATTTTAGGTGAACATGCACAAACATGGTCTAGGAATGGACAAGTGTGAATCCCAGGCTTCCCAATTGTGGGGTGGCTGTGTTTACAAGAGAGACTAACATGTATTTTATTTTTATTCTTGGATTTAAATTACCTTTTTTTAAATACGTGATGTGACACTTATAAATGCTGGCTTTTTTGAAGTGGAGAAAAAATTATTTCCCCAGAAAAAGTAAAAAAAATATGAAAAATAATACTGAATTAACACATCTCATTTGTGTACAATTTACATTTTAGTAATTTAATTTGTTAGACTAAGAAATAATATTAAAGGTACGAAAAAGCCTTCAACATTGTATTTAATTAATGTTTTTTCTATCTCTTTGTTTGCATTTGATTTAGTTAATATGCCAGATGATAGGAGTTGGTGTGGTGCTTCTGTTTCATTTGACCATGTTATTTCGAAACCACAATACTAAAATAAAATAAAATGCAAATGAACTGCATGTGATATCCCAGCTGAAAATAATTGCAGTTTTTGATCCTGCAATGTATTACAGAGCTTCTGAACATTTAAAATTCAAAAAGTTTTCTTAATTAGTACTTACCATGTGTCTGCATGTTTAGCAGTTACTTATGTTAGTTTGATTGAATTTTATGAAGGTTATAGAAATAATCAGGTGTAGTATTGTATGAAAACATTCATACAGAAGTAACAGTTAAATTTAATTTCTCACTTAAAAACCACTGTTTGCTGTGTTTGAAATTGAAACAAGGTGTAATCAAACTATATTGTATTAATTTTCTCTTGTGTATATGCAAGTAATATTTTTAATGCATTGTTTTGAATAAGTCTTTGACCTAAATTACTTGTAATCTGAGTAAACACTATAATAAGATTAGTTTCAATTTAAATTTTCTTTTTCTATCCTTTGACATTTTATGACTGTGTTATCATAGTAAATGTGTTTGTTTAGGGATTTGATGTTTTAAATACCATTATTAAGTTCTAGAGGAAAAGGAACTCTTCTTGCAGGCCTCTTGCCATGTTGGGCCTTTTCGACTCACAAGAGGACCACCAAGTATGGTACAAATGGATTTTAATGGGTCTTATATATGTTGTGGAGGGAGGCCCTCAGAGTACTAAACTTAAAGGGTTTTGTCCAATGCATCTTAGTTTTCGCGAAAATAGTGGTTAAAGTTTTATACGAACGTTTTACACCAGTACATTTTCCGTCACGCCAGGCGAGCCAGCCTACCCTACTTGGTAAGGCTCTTGCCTAGCAGCTGGCCGGTCAGGGTTCGCTTCCTGCTCATAGTAATTTCATTTTTTGATTATTTCATAATTTTATAATAATTCTTATTTTAACGCTAGCGACGATGTATAAAATTCGTACTAGAAGTGTATTAAAATCACATTGAATATCATTAAATATAACAATGAGTGAATGATGTGTTATACATTCCTTCCTGACCATTTATTTCCCCTTTAAAAGATTAGAATCCCATTAGGACTCGCCTACCGTAACTACAGCATAAGAGTGATTATTAAAAGGAAGATTGAGAACAGCAAAATCAGGTAGCAATCGTTGCCCAAGTATGACTGAAAAAATTACATCACGCAAAAATAAAATATTTTTTGACTATTTATTTTAGCATTAAAATAATAATTATTAAAAAATTATGAAATAATAAAAAAAAAATTCTATGAGCAGGAAGCGAACCCTGACCGGCTGCTAGGCAAGAGCCTTACCAACTAGGCTAGGCTGGCTCGCCTGGCGCAACGGAAAATGTACCGGTCTAAAATGTTCGTATAAAACTTTAACTGCCATTTTCACGAAAACTAAGGCGCATTGGACAAAACCCTTTTAGCTTAGTACTCTGGGGGCCTCCCTCCACAACATATATAAGACCTATTAAAATCTGTTTGTACCATACTTGGTGGTTCCCTTGTCAGCCAAATTATTGGCTTAGTGGCTAGCTTAGATAGCTCACACAGGCTATTGCACTGTGTATTTGAAGCCTGAAGAGTTCAAGTGTCAGAATAATTAAGCAGATTTAAAAGTTCTGTTAAATAATAAATGTTACCAATAAATTTAAATTCAGTGCAAATCTTCATGGTAATTCCAAACCATCTGTAAATATTGTGTAGTTTTGAGAATTTTGTCAAGGCAAAGCAACCTCAATATTTTTCACCGCTAGTTGTACGTGCTAGGGTGAAATTTATTTCTAGTTAAGAACTGTTAATTCATATAGATTTTATTTGTATTACGTCAACAATATCTGTAAACAGTAATAAAAAAATATACTGGTCTTTTTTTCATAAACGAGGAGTCTGGGACCATGGCCCTTATGTTAATTGATTGAATGTTAATCTGAAGAATGATTTAAGTGTAGTAACTACAATTTACTAAGTCTGGAATTATATTTTGAACCTAAAAAACTGTCAAAGTTAAAAAAAACTCTTTGAGTTACTGTTTCGGGGTTAATTCACCCTTCTACATTATTTGTATGCTGCTGAATATTGGTTTTGTTATGAAACTACCAGGTCTACTTGTATTCATTCAGAGTATAGTATTTTAGCTGATGGGATATGATAATATACGTGTTTGTATGTGGCTAATTGTTAGTGAAGTAGTTATGTTTGTTTGTCGTTGGTTCTATATATTAAATGTTAATAATTTTAGCATTGAAAAACTGAAGTCTGAGTATTTAGTTTATATGTATAACCAAATAATCACTATTATTAGTCTGTGTATATAAGAATAATTACTTTTATATTTTAGCAACACCAGTTTGTGAGTATTGAACAGGGTTGTAAAGTTCCGTAAAAATGGTTTTATTTTTTACCAAATTTCGTTTTTAAGGTTAAGCATTTCGGTTTTATTTCGCTGTTATGATTTTTTATGTGGTTTTAAGTCTAAAATATTTGTAACTGTTTTTTGAAACATATAAATAAGTTAATTGAACAGATTAAATTTATTTTAGTCACACAGTGCACACTTATAATAAAAGAAAGTTATATTAAATTCTCAATAAAAAATGTTTTTGTTACATTCACATGCAACTTTATATATTAAAATTAAAATCAGGTGTAATAAGATGCTAAAAAAAACTATATTAAGTTGGCCTCATTGAAAAAAAAATTAAGAGATACAATATCTAAAGAAAAACAAAAGCAAAGTCACTTAGTCTTTGTTGTAAGAAACCATTGTATATATTTCTGCATTTTCTGGTGTATGTCGTCTTCTCCGGTCACTAACAATACAAGAATACGTTGAGAAAGACCTCTCAGAATCAGCATTGGATGCAGGCAGCCACAGCAATTTGAGTGCAAACGTTGAAAATTGAGGATAATCTGCTCTGAGAAAACAGAGAATTTCACAGAGATCAACATTCTCGATATTTGGATCTTGCAGCTGTTCTGCAGTTATTCGCTTCAGGACCCTTAAACCTTCAATTACACATGATGGTTCCAATCTACATTCCTTGAAAGTTGGCAGTTTATGCAATAGTGTTGTAATGTCTTTTTCATTCGACTGGCCTACGAGATGTCTCGGATGTAGCATTCCACTGCAAGCATGAAAAATGCTTCTGGCAGGATCCGAAGACATCAACGCTTTCAGTTTAGTTTCACTTTGTTGAGCAGCTGTTTTCAGTTTATTTACAATCTCAGCTTGCTTCACAGTTCGAAGAAAAGACAGTTTCTGTTTAAAAGCATGTGAGAAAATTCCATCTTTGAGTAATTCAAGCTTAGTACAAATGTCTTCCAACTTGCACTGAAGTAAGTGTGATGTCGGGAATGAAGTCCCTTCCAACAACTCTATTAACTTGGTTAATTTTGTACAATTCTCAGCAACAAAACAAGCTTGAACTCTGACTTCCTGAAGTTCATGTTGAGTCATGTCATTTGTCTTTCACCCCTGAATTGTTGCAATCAATGATTTCATTCATGAATGCAATTATATTGTCAAAATGTTTGTCAATGTACACCACTGCCTTAAACCAAGAATTCCAACGTGTTGGTACTGGCAGAGGAAACAATTTCACTGCTTGTGGGTCTTCTTTATATCTTTCACTTAAAAATGTCAGGTACACATGTCTCCTTTTTCTAGTGTTCAAGAATGCACTTTTAACATTTATGACAAATTTGTTCAACTCCTTAAGTGAATGCTGCCATATGTTGCCTACAAGATTTATTTTATGTGCCCAACATTGTATATGGATCAAATGTTCACCAATAACACCAAGAAGTGAAGTAGCACACTTATTCATATATGGAGCTGAATCTGTCACAATCGCAATACAGTTTTCAAACTTGACATCATATTTGTTCAGAATTTCAAGTATCGCCTGAGTGCATGTGGTTGAATTGGCCGTATCCAAAACAACTGAGGAGGCCAAATACACATCTTGAACTGATGAAGGTTTCAGTGTTTTAAAAAGGATATTAAACACACAGTTTCCATTTTTGTCCGTGGTTTCATCACACAATATTACCAAGTCTTCATTGCTGATGTTTTCCTTGATTCCCTCCATCATTTTCTGACCGATCAAAGGGACATATTTCCTTCGCAATGTGTTGGCACAAGGCAAATCTCCACCTCCAGTTACGTTACCAGCTATCCAGTTCGGTAAGCTGGGATGATCAAGTTTTTCTAGAGGGATTCCAGCAGCAATGAAGGCCTCGGTGGTGTTCTTCACAAAATATTCTTTCTCAGTTTTGCCTTCTTAGAAATTTCTTGCACCTCTTGAAGTGATACTTGTCTCTTGCATACACTGCCAAGTTTTTGT